>NC_133123.1:41013230-41683252 GCF_033568475.1 Henckelia pumila | reverse complement strand
GATCAGACATGTCAGTTGACAATTTATCGTCTTCGGGGATGTTCACTTGGTCCCTTGATTTCTTTCGATTACCTTTATTTTCTTGGCAATCTCGAGCCAATTGGTTGGGTTTGCCACAGTTGTAATAATTTCCCTTGAACTTTTTGGCTTTTCCCTTCTTTGGACCATTTTCTTGGTGCTTTCTCTTTTTGCTGGTATTTTGTTCCACCAAATTTGCCCTTGCCTCAATCCTTGTTTCGGCCTTCCTTTCGGATGCCCTGTTGTCCTCCTCTATTCGCAGGCGCACGATCAAGTCTTCAAGACTCATCTCTTTGCGTTTATGCTTGAGATAATTCTTAAAGTCTTTCCACACAGGAGACAACTTTTCGATCATGGCCGCTACATAGAATGAGTCACTAAGAGTCATTCCCTCCGCATGAATTTCTTGCAAGATCACTTGTAATTCTTGCACTTGGGCCATAACTGGTTCAAATAATGTTTTAAGATTGTTGGGTAAAATACTAGTAATATTGGGATATATTGAGTATATGCGGGTGAACAAAAATGGCTATAGGAAAATTAGTCGAGGCAAGAGTTTGACTTTTTTTCCTTAAAACATTATTGCCCCGCCCCGGTGCTTACGGCTATTGGCAAAACGTTTCCCAAGATACAACGACTATCGACTTTAAAATAGTAGCACTACAAATTTTAAAGTCACACGAACTTTGAAATGTTCAGAACGCTATGAATTCGAATTTACTCGTTCAACTTAAAAATCCAAACCCAAGATTTTATGTCTTATAAAATTTGAATCTAAGTGTTTTGATTAAAATTCGAAACACCTCTCGAATTTAATTCTAAAGATCGAATCTAAGCGCAAAAAGTTTAGAAAATCCGAACCAAGATTTTATGTCTTGTAATTCGAATCTTAAGCGCTAAAAGCTTAAAAAAATTCGCAAAAGAATTATTAAACAAGAGATAAGAGAAAATGGTGTGCTTTGAATGCAAATAAGGGGTCTTATTTATAGATGTTGAAAAGTCTTGATGGAAAGACATAACTCTTCCCAAGCACCACATGAAGTGGTGCACCTCTTCTCAATCAGACGACCAAAAGGCCGTGTGACTAATTTGAATCACTCGGCCATGTGGCCGGGTGGTTTACTTATATTATATTATATACATATATTACAAAATATATTATAATATAATATAATGTAATATATATTATATATCTCGTTTTTCATCAAATATTTAAATCGATAAAATTCAAACTAAATTAATTTTTCATTCATCCTATCGAGAAATAATTTTCTTACGAATTTTACTCGCGATATAAAATTCGTTCGTAACTTGTTCGAATTATTTATCAACTTTAAATAAGTACACAACTCATTTTTTTCAACAGTTTATTAATTGTTTATTAATTCCACCTCGTCTGAACAAGCAATTAATTTATGGTTTCTAACATCAGAACATGCTACGAAATAATATAAAAAGTTTCTTTTGTTTGGTTCTGTTCATTGTTTTCCACGAACCACATGAGTGTTATCTTTTTGGGCCAAATAACATTTTAATTTTTACACGGGTGATTCTATATTATATCAACAGAAAAAAATTATCGATTTATTCATATTTTTTGTATGAGAGATATTCAGACAAATATTTTGTATAATATATTGGGAGTATTTTCCGGATGTACCATATCTCCCATTTTAAATTCTCGTAAATTTATGTTGTATTCCCTCTTTATGAAATTAAGGGGATTTATATACATGTCTCAAAAAAATTGGGGGGGGGAGGGGGGGGGGGGGGGGGAGATGGGATTTATATACATGTAGATTGTATCACCATCAAATTCGATTCGATCAGATTCGATAATCAAAAATATCTTTGTGATGGGGTAAAATGTGGGAACATAGTGATTATGTTAGAGGTGGGCAGGAAAAAAATTCTGTGCAATTCGTATGTTTTTTTAATTTTTAATTTTTAATTTTTGAAGCTCTTACTGCAATATTTTCATTTTTTGCAATGTTAGTTATATTTCATCATAGTGTTAGTATGTTGTAAAAAAATGATAGATAATGTTTCAAATGATACCAACATTTACTACCAATTTGAAGTGATAGTGAATTTGAAATCTTTTCGATTAAATTTAATTGAAAATTATATATAAACATTAATTAATCCTTTTAAGATTTAATTTGGTTTTAAATTTATTCACATGCGAGATTGTGAATAGTTTATGTCATGCAAATTTAAAAAATACATGTTTTTTTAGATAAATGCTTTATATTATTTCTATATATATACTTTGTATATTATTTGGTTGGATTAATTCATTTGTTTTCATCTTCCCCTTAAAGGTTCCTGTCCCTTTTAAAAATCATTTTCTGATAATTTCTACTGATCTAGAACTTTCTTTAATTTATATTTCGATTTTTATAACTCTAAAAAAAACGAATAGTTGGTTTCGATCGTAAAAGATTGTGACGCAATTTTTAAAAATATTTTTTGCCAACATTTTTTTTAAAAAAAATCGTCGATACACATTAATTTCAAATATATCTTTTACTATTTAATAATACAAGAGGGTGGTAGAAAAATTGAATTTGGTATTTTGTTGTACTTTATAAATATAACCCTCATAAATAACATGGTGAATTACTATTCAAGGCTATATTGTAATTTTGCTATCTAATTCTCAACAAACTAAGCCACCTTCTCACTAACCTTTCCCACAATTCTAATATTTTTTTCTCTCAATTGCTCTATCAATTTAATTGCTAATACATGTTCAACAAATTTCTTCAATCCTTATAAGTTTTTTTTATTGATCTTTCACCGAAAATTTCAACAAATGTAAGACCGAGCATTACGTTGGACACTTATAACATTGCTGACCTCTTGAGAAACCGACGTCCGCGACGGGCCTACTCTAGACGACTTTCACTCACATTTCAATATTCAGTGCATGCATCCATACAACTTAATTCGGCCTATAATTTTTCCAATTATCGACGCTGATTCCGATAGTAGCCCTTTCCTAGGTCGCTCCTTCCGCTACGCCGACTCTCAACGAGAGCACCAATGTTAAGTTATAAACTCATGAGATATCCATCTCAAAAGGCTTGCCTATTGGTAGGGTTACCTCGAAGATTTATAACTCACTTTTTGTTAGTTTTCTTATTCAATGTATGACAATCATAACAATAAGGTATGAAGAAGGTGCTTACAAGATATCAAAATAAGGTGCTAAAAAATGTATGACTATGTGAAAAGAAGGGATTAAAGTGGTATGTTGAATCAAGGGGTCAGATAGCTGAATGAATTTATGATCCAAATGATCATCTAGCAACAATTGATATCCAATTGATAGGTTTTTTTTGTGGGTGGTCATCTATTTAGTCTTTTGACGATCAATGATCACCTAAAAAATATAACAAAGAGCAAAGAGATTCTGGAATTCTAAAATTCACTTAACTTCAATATATAATTAATAAAGAGAAATGCAAGATACTTATTAATGGACTTAGAAGTAATTGAGCCCTTTTAGAGCTAAAGCATTTCTTTAGTGAGCTTTTCCTGTTTAAATTTAATTAAATCATAATTAAATTAACGAATTAAAATGAGGTATACCCATCAATGCGTCACTCCAACATATTTTTCAAGATATTAATTTTATTTTAACATTTTAAAACAACAAAAAATATCCATTGCCTTATCGTACCCCAAATACTTCCTCGATTTCATAGTTTCCAAAAACGTATCAAAAAACATTTTTATAAGATAAACCGTTTATTGTTTCTATCACTAGTTATGATTTTTTCTGTGAAATTTCAAACGCTTGATAATTTGTGTTGAAGCCAAAGTGAATTTTTCATTTCTTTGGATTGAAAAAAGTGCGATTCTTAGGTGAGATATTTTTTGGATATAGTACTTGTTCCTATTTAGGATAACGATGAATGATCAACATGTGATCTTTAGGTCGTGATATAATTTAAAATATTTGGGTTGCATTATTTTCAGCATCTAGATATTAAAATTATTTTTAATTTAGATAAAACGGCAAAAACTCGATATTGAATTGTTATGTGTATCTATCGTTTTTTTTAATAGGAAAAGTTATTACACAACAACAATATTTTTGTTATTTACACAGTTTCAACTTATTTTATAATTATGATAATAAAAAAATATTTTGATAACAAAAATATTAATATTTTTAACTCCTATTATATATTTTATTTTATCCAAAAAAATATAATAAATAAAATACCTTACATCTCGTAAAACTTCTATGAACAACAATTTATAAAAACGTTAACATATATATATATATATATAATTGACATTTACACTCCATTTTTTGTTATTTGCACTTCACTTGTGAGTAAATTGGACAAATATTTTACACATGAAGTGGAGTGTGGATAACACAAAATGAAGTATAAATATCAACTCCCATATATATATATATATATATATATATATATATATATATATATATATATATATATATATATAGAGAGAGAGAGAGAGAGTTATTTGCACCAACCACCCCTGTGAAATATTGAAAATGCACACTTCTCCTCTGTGAAATTTTAATAGACATTTTCAACCCTTACCTTTTAAAAAATTAGCACACTCGCCCCTTCAAATGAGTGTTTACCCCTGTGAAATATTAAAAATGCATATTTGACCCCTGTGAAAATAATTTTTAAATTTATTCAACCCAAAATACATAATTTTTATTAAAATCTAATTATAAAATATTTAGCAAACATTTTTCGTTTTATTAATTTATTTTTAATTTTTAATTTATTATGATTATATAATGTTTTTTAAAAAATATTATTATTTAATCTTGTTATCATTATTTTATTAAACTTTCTTTTTGTTTCCAACTTCTCCATTAAAAATGCATTATAAACGAGATTTAAATACCTAAAAGTATCAAAATATTAAATCAAAATGATAAGTGATTGATAAGTACCAAACATTTTTAATTTTATTTATTTTTATTTTAAATTTTAAATTTTAAATTTTAAATTTTAAGTTTTTAATTAATTTATTTTTAAATAAAATTATTACTTTATCAAGTTATCATTATTTTATCAAATCACTTCGTTTTTTCAACTTCTTCATTAAACATTATTCATAAATAAAGATTTAAATATCTAAAAATACCAAAATATTGAACCAAATGATAAGTTCATGAATGTTACTTTTTCGATTTATAATTATATTAGCATGTTATTTTTTTTATTATTTATTACAAATTGTGCAATGCATATTCTCGAAAAATTTAAATTTTGGTTCAATAATATATAGTTCTAAATCGAAAAAACAATATGTTTGAACTTATGAGTTTAGTTCAATATTTTGGTACTTGAAATTATTTAAATACTTGTTTATGAATGCATGTTTAATGGAAAAATTGGAAATACGAAGTGAATTTAATAAAATAAGGTTAACAGGATAAAGTAATAATATTTTTTAGAAAATAATTAATTAATGATAATATATTTAAAATAAAAAATAATAAAATAATAAAAAAAAATTTCTAAATATTTATAATTGTATTTTATTAAAAATTGTGTATTATGGGTTGAATAGATTTAAAAATTATTTTCACATGGGTTAAATATGCATTTTTAATATTTCATAGGGTATTTGGTGCAAAAACAATATCAAAATATTTGCTCAGTCGCATGAGGGGCGCGTGCGCAACAAGCACTCATGTGAAGGGACGAGTGTGCTGATTTTTTAAAAGGTTAGGGTTGAAGATGTCTATTAAAATTTCACAGGGAAGAAGTGTGCATTTTCAATATTTCACAGGGATGGTTGGTGCAAATAACTCTATATATATATATATATATATGTATACATATATGTAAGTATACATATATATGCATATATATATATATATATATTCTTACTATTCAATTGATATATATCACAATTTTTTTTTAAAACTATCTCACGAATCAATTTTATGAGATAAATTATCAACACAATATAATTCATAATAATATTACAATTTTATAGAAAAAGATACTCTGCTGTGGAGAGAGAAACAACACGAGTGCATTAAAATAATAGGCATGATTTTAATATTTCATGTGTTTAATTAAATAATTAATTATTTAATCATGTGATATGAATTACAAAAAACTATTCAATGCACAATTTTTTGTGTTGTTTATCTCTCCACAGCAAAGAATCCGGATCCCAATTTTATGAGGGAAGTTGATATTTACACTCCATTTTTTGTTATTTGCACTCAATTAATGAGTAAATTGGACACATATTTTACACATGAAGTGGAGTGTAGATAACATAAAATAAAGTATAAATATCAACTCCTTTTTATAAGATAAATTATCAATACATTATAATTCATAAATAATATTATTTTTATGTTAAAAATACAATTTTTCCACGGTAAAAATGAAAAGGGAGTGTACCAAAAAAAAATGAAAATGGAGTGTGAAGGGAATGGTAGGGCCCTGGCGGCCTGGCTCTATCATTTTCGATGATGAATTTTCGTCCTTATCCATCGTATGGTAGCACGCCAAAGTGGAATGAACTTTGAGTTGAATACAATTATTATTGAGATGTCTTAAAATTCCCGAATTAAAATTTAATTTTCTCATTTTATCGAGGGAATATATTTAATTAATCAATTTAATTAGTGAGTACATAATAATAATAATAATAATAATAATAATAATATCCGTAAAACGAAATTTATTATTACGATGCACAATGCTTATCCTGGTTGAGTAGATGTTACCCGCAGGATAGTGCACTCCGGGTGATGTGGTGGCCCATGATTGGTCAAAATTAGTGGGCCCAACGTGAGACCCACTAATTTTGACCAATCATGGGATGACATGTCACCCGCAGGGTTGTGCCCTGCGAGCGGCATATACTAAACCGCATATCCGATGTGGTAAAAATCATCGAGACAAAGATTTTGAAGAACTTGTTGAATTTAAATTTAAATATATTTTTATGTATCTCTTACTATTTAATAAAGTGAGAGGATGTTATACTAACTATTTTTTGGATTTTTAAATGAATTTCTAAAATTATCTCCCATCTAATAATGTAATTTTAAAAATCAAATGTGCAATCCAATAATTTCAAATGATTTTTAAATTTTGAAAAGTAACTCACACCATGTGTTCAAATGTTTGAGATTTTTTTAAATAATAATAATAATAACAACTATTACATATATTTTATCTTCTAAAATGATAGTTTAATAATACAAGTATTAATTTTCAAAAAAATAAAATAACAACACATGCATTAACAAACACACATGTTACGTGTGCAAGTTGCTAGTGCATATAGATGTGGGAAAGTACTATAAATTCTGGTTGATTGCTTGAAAAAGCTTACTGGTGTACAACTATTTTTTTTAAAAAAAAAATTTATTCGACCTGAGTATTATTATTATTTTGTATTAAATTTTTTTTTCTTTCAAAAAAAAAATACCGAATTGCTAAAAATCTTTAAAAAATGATCTACGAACTCCTTGTATTTTTAACCTAAAACTTGTTGAATTTGATGAACCTCGTAGGGACCATCATCGAGTAATAATTAAGCAAAAAAAAATTATGCCGACAAAATTCATTATATATAACCTCTCAATTCTCAAGTTTAATTCAATAAAGAGAATTGGCGCATCCTAATTTTTATTATGGCCTCCAATTCTTTTTCTTTTTAGTCCCGTTGATGATTAATTTCCAGTTAAGTACTAATTTTAAATAGTTGTATTTTATTCATCATAAAATTTCCTATGGGAAGATCTCATGAGTTACGGGTTAATTTTATGAAACGAATTTCTTATTCGATACAACTCATAAAGAGTATTATTTTTCACGGTAATTAAATTATTAATTACTTTTCGTTAGATATAGACCGAATCAAATCGTCTCAAGCATAAAAGACCTACTCTTTATCAATATATAGAAATAAAATGTGAAATATGGAACAAATTAATGCTACAATATTTCTATCATATGAGTAATTAATACTCAAATCATTCATCCAAGAGTCAACATCTCAACTCATATGCATAATTAATATTATAGGGTTGACATGACAAATCATGGATTGTTAAATCTCCTATTAGGATAATACCCAACACTGTTTGATTCATGAATTGGATGATGATGAATTAATAATATACCGTTTGGTACATGAGATGAAAGTGGTATGACATTAGATGTAGGTTTAAGCTCATGGTATTAGTGGAAGATGAGTGTCATATAAGTAAAATTGACAATAGTAATTAAGAGAATAAACACAATAATCTTACAAAATCAAAAACAGACAAAACAACATATTATTAATATCCATGTCTTGTTTATCCACATCTCATCATGTTTTTATTCATATATCGTACATCCCATCCATGATACCAAACGATATCTAAGGATTTTAAATCAATATACTTGGATTAGACAATGATGCATGACACTAATCCTTGGAAGAACTTGAGTCAAGCATTGGATAAAGTAATGGTTATTAATCAATCAATGTGTTATCATTCATACCAAACGGTGTGTAGGTTGAACTAAACCCTTTAAACTACACTATATATAGGTTGCCTCCAATCCAAAACTTATTTTAGCACATAATTTACGGTAGCATGATTTATGCGACCTAAATATAAGACTTATCTCAATCTATAAATCAATAATAAGTCTTTAAAAAAATTGTAATTTATTTTTATATACATTTTTTTTATTTAATGATGATTTTGATTTCAAATGTTGGAAAAAATTCTAGTTTTTTCATTCTTTAGGAGCTACTTAAAATATGCATAATTGTTTTTTACAGAAAAATATGCATAATTAATATTATAATGATGACATGACAAATCATGAATTGTTAAATCTCCTATTAAAGTAATATTCTTAAAATAAGTTGAACTAAACCCATGTTAAGATGTACCATTAAGGTAAATTGAATTTAACTTGCTACCAATATCGCACGTGCAGCAAGTAGAATTTCTAGAAATTTGTTGAATTCAATTTTATTTCTTTATCACAATAAATAAATCTTTACACTTTTAAAACAAATAAATTCTTGTTGACCGCTTGAAAATTATATGAGTGGATCGACTGCTAAACAATTTATTTATTTATTTATCAAAAGTGACCTCAAGAAAGACTCATTTTACAACGAATTTCTAGAAATTTTAGATATGGAACAAAGGCAACAATTATCACATAATTAGTTGAACTTTTCACATCATTTTAAGTATAAGGTCACATTCAACCTGAAATTCTATAAGAGCGTAGAATGTTTGTCGATACGGACCAAGTGAGAAAAACTTTTGAAATTCGGGATATCCTCGCCTCCAAATCGGTCGTGAAGGTATTCCAAGTACATGACTTACATATCCGGCTCAACATTATTGGAAACAAATCGAATCGAGTTTGTGTATAGCATAACCTACCAATAATTCATATATATCCAAAGGTTAACTTTACTCTGTTAAACTAATATCTTAACAAGATTTATCAATATTTAATTTAGAACAAAATTTAAATTCATTGAATACCAAACTATACATTTAGTAAATTAAAATATACTATTTCTGTATTAATTGATTTAAACAATTGATATTAAAACAATTTTTTTTAAATTAGATTAATTAAAATGATTTTTAAACAGTGGGTGCTATACTAGTCATAGGGGATAGCTCCCAAATTATACTCATTCAGAGAACAATCTGGTTGGAGATGTCAATATTTTTTAAAATTGACCCGTGCTATATGGGATACATCATAGAGTACGAACATGATAAGAGATCTGAGCGGGATACTAATACTATTGGGATCTGATAATTAGCTCAATGAAGAGAGCGATCGATATCAAAGATGTTGTATAATTTAAAGATTTGAGTTGCAAGGCGACTTTAAGGTAGGACGAGTTGTGTTGCCGTTCAGTTATGTACGATTATCTATAAACTTTTATATAATGTGAAAAACACTTGACCTTACAATTGATACAGAGTCAAGATCACGTGTCTATTTGATTTCACGGATTGCAATGAGTGCGATAGTTGTGATAGGGATTATAATGGGTGTACAATAATTGTCTGTGTCAGAAAGCGAATGATACATATATAAATTCTTATCTATGGTATGATTTTAAATACTCAAATTGTAATGTCATAAATAGTTATAAAATCCTACAAGCAAAGAGTCATATCAATATGATGCAAGTCGTTTGACAAATTAACGAGCAAGTCGACAATTAATTTGTCATTTGTCTGCACATTTTATATATAAAAACGAGATTTATGAATATTTAATCAATAATAATTAAATATTATGTGTATAATTTGATTTTTCTTTATTTTTTCTTTTATTAAAATGTGATCATAAATTTTTTTTAATATGGAACAAACTTCCATATTTATTTCATTAATTTTTTTTTACGATGAAAAAATTCGTCATTGTTATCGTTTTATACACACTGAATGAACCTTCGTGTCAACACAATAATTTGTAAATCACGTTCATTAAATTAACTATTTGATCAATATTCAAGAATCTGATAGTTCTTACTAAACAACGTTGTATATTTTTAAAAAAAACAAGAAAGAAAGAGAGGAAGACAATTGATTTGACTTAAGAGGAGGCTGTTCGCACGTCCCCCAAGTTCATTATCCAAATCTTCCTTAATTACTAAGAATCACTTAAATTAAATATTCCCCTAGCCCTGTTATTTGTCAATTTCACTATTAAAAGCTATCTGTCCTTCCCCATTGATTTTTTTTTTAAATGACTATATTTAATTTTTAAATAGATTAATTAATTTTAATATATCCCCTCACTTTTAAAATATTTTTGAAGTTTGTTAGGATCGTTTTGAGGGGTGGTAAACTGTTTCTTGAATCTGTTAAGTATTACTGTGGGGACTTCGGGTTACTAATTTCGTTTTAAGGCAACTAATAATTAATTAAAAAATTAATCAAACAATTAAAGAATAATAAATCAAGAGCAGAAATTTTTTTTTTTTTAAAAAAACCCAAGCCTCGCTCGATCGGTTAAAGTCATCCGATCGAGCGAGCATCAAAACAAAATTCTCGGGTCTGCAGCACAAATGACCTCACTCGATCGGGCAAAAGCTACCGATCGAGCGAGCAATAAAAATCAAATTCTCTGCCCATGAAAAACAGGTCTCGCTCGATCGGTAACTTTTACCCGATCGAGCGAGCCATCTTTTGCTCGAATTCTGCTGCTGATCTATTGCTGTCAAAACTTTAGTACAAGGTATATATTCTCATCCAAATCAATTCTAAGCATGTTATAAAATCTGAGAACATGCATACATTAATATACCAAGTTCCTATCAACAAATCATACAATTTAATACATCCGATAAATAGCATAAAAGACATAAATCAACAAGCTACACTAACTCTCAAAAGTGAGCTTCTAAACAAGATTTCAATGTCAAGTTCAATGATATTTAACTACCATTCTTCAACTTAACCCGAGTCCACACTTGCTACATCTCTCTCCCGAGCTATCAATGTTCTCTCAACCAAGCTCCTGCCCCACCTGTTGCAATGCACACATACAAAACAAAGCAACAGCCGGATAAACTCCGGTGAGAAATCATTCTCAGTATAATCGACATATCAATGCGTTAAATAAATTCATATCAACTCTAAACATATCAACTCAAGAATAAAGTAAAAATAACGCATATATCGACTCAAATTTCAAATCAAGACTCAATTTATATAGCGCGCTTATCTAAAGAATTGATTCTTATCACTTCATTGCCATCAAGATTCGTAACTGATCTTGACATGGATATCCATCTAACGAGTTCATAAACGACTCGCAAATAAGGTTAACCGCAACATTGGCATAGAATCAACTCAATATACAATCATATCAAAAGCAATAAAGATCCACTACCTGTGATGGATCGACAATAACATAAGTTCTACCTCAAGAACAAGTACTTAAACAAGTATGTGATTTGTTCGGGATAACTCAAGAATAGTCGTTCTTGAGTTTCACAGTCCCTGACTCGCGATGTCGTCATTATACCTTTCATTCTCAAGTTGACGATGTTCCATATCTGGATAGGAAGTACTACAACTCCTACAAGAATCTGATCATTCAAACCTCAATCCATCTTCAATCAAATTCACTTCAATCTTGATCACTTCTTCTTCGGTTTCAAGTTGAGGTTCTTGAGTCAATAGTCTCCTATTAAACTCTGAAACATATCATCAAAACATACATATCAAACTTCATTCTATTCAATCATTTTAGAATTGAATCAAAATCATCAATATAGATTCAATCAACATCATTTCAAACTTCAACTTCTTCTTATTCGGTATAACTCGGAGTCTTGCATCGTTCGTCTTTCAAACGTGACTGAAACTGAGAAATAAAAATGCTATATCATCGCTAACATTTCACTAACATCTCAATTCAATCTTTGGTTATCAAAACTGATCCTAAAACATCAACCGGCGGTGTAGCGATTGAAAATCGAAAACCGACTTGGTATCGAATTCCTTTCTAATCAATTCAGTCATTTGTATCACTTATATCAGCTGAATTCATCATTCAATTCATCATATCAGCAGCTAAATATATCAAATGTAAGCTGGACATCATAACAAGTTCATTCCTTAGTTCATTTTCATTCCAGTTTCGATATCTAACGGCATACGAACTCGAGAACACAAACATCAAGTCATAATCTGATCTTTGCCAAATTTCGTTCTTCAAAACATGCCGAGATAACAAAATACTTACATCAAATCGAAGCCCTCGTCACAAGGATTCCAGAACATCTTTCGGAATTAAAATCAGACGAACGGATCAAAAGTTATGGGGTTTCAAACAAATCGAATTCAAAAGAAAAAGAGGAGAAGCTCGGCTCCTGTTCTCAATTCTGAATTCCTTCACAAACATACACGTGACATGCTGATAATCAAGTTAATAATCTGATATGTATTGCATAAATTGCAATTTAGTCCCTCAAGTCTTCAATAATTACAATTCAGTCCTCGGCCTTCTTTTTAATTCAATTTCAATCCAAAATAATTTAAGAATATTAGAATTAAAATCGAAACTCTAAATATTCCCAAATTAAATATACTCGGATTAAAATAAATTAAATTCGGATTAATTAAATAGTCCCGGCCGTTTGCACTTTAGCCCTTGCAACTTCGATATTTGCAAATCAGTCCCTGATCGGGTTGTATCTTCAAAAATTAATCTTCTTTAATTCCCGAAGCATGAAATTTAATCTTAAATTCCATAAATATTCAAATCGAATATTTATTCTTTTAATTTAAGAATTCTCGGAATTTAATTCTCAAAATCCATAAATTCTCAAATTAAATATTTTTGGCTCGGAAATTAAATCTATAATTTTTTTTACTTCTCAAATCGATATTAACCCATAATATGGAATTTAATTCTCAAATCCCATAATTAATAATTTAATATTTTCGGGCCTTACAATTCCTCCCCTCTAAGAAATGATTTCGTCCTCGAAATCGTATTCATCCAGAATATCAAATCTAATAGACTGAATGAGTATCTGAAGTGATTCTCACTTCAATCATCCACTCTGCATTTCGTATCTCACTTCATCTTTCAATCTCTTGTCAGATTATTACTTCGAATCTGCTTCTATTCTCTTGTAATCAGTATCTATTCACTTGTACTTTAAGTCATTGAAACGACTTTGTTCTGAGTTGTTTCTTTCTTCAATCAAGGATTTGTCGAATAATCGACTTAACTCAGAATCTCGTCAATATCTATCTCATCTGAATAAAGTACATACGAAGAATCTACTGATACTTTTTTCACTTAGATACTGAACTTATCCAGCTAAAAGAATACATTCGTTCAATGAAATCATCAATTCTGTCTGACATTTCATTCAGTGAAATTCATCCTTTGGGACGACTTGATTCTTTCTCTATATCATTCTATACAGAGTATAGAAATAAATCAAGTCTACACTGTTATTCAGTTCATCGCTTCAAGATTAGTATTCAACTTCATATTCTGAATCTGTAAATTAAACTCTGCCCTTTCTCTATTCTGAATTGAATGATGTTTCAAGAATAACTTTTCCACTTAACTAATCAATTTCAGCTTCAAAAGTTATATCTATCATTCAATTACTAATTCTGGTTCATCTTCTTTGCTTTCATTCCATACAGATTCATATTCATCATCCTTGTGTTCCTCAAATCACATCTGATCTGCTGACAACAAATCATGTCTGATCTGATATCATATACTTCAGTAGTATCATTCCAATACAAAGAAATCTGATTTCTTTTCATCATATCATTATCTCAAAATCGATTCATTAGCTGTTACAGGAATTATAATCATCAAGTGGCAACACATCAAGACAAGTAATACCGAATCAGGTATCAAAGTTCTGAGAATATTCTCAATATCCGGAAAATCAACTCAGATAATCCATCAATCGACAAATGGTATAATGCAATCACATATAACCAACTCTCCGAACATTAATCAATCAATCGATGCCACATCTATTGAATAATTCTAAAGTCTTAATCCTGAAAATATATTGTAATCATTCCTGTAATTCATCATATCTCTATCTTCTTCACAGATCTGAATCGATAGTTATTATTCACATCTCATACAGTGTATTCCACAAATCTGATTAGTCTATTCGGATTATTTTGTAATCAGAATTTATGTTGTATTCACAGATTTCAACGTATTCAGAACTGTTGATAATCGGTATCATATCAGATAAAATTTCATTCTCGAAATTCAATTCATCTTCTCTGATTATTCTTTCAATTCAAGGATAACATATTGTACATTTACCTCAAAAAGTACTCAAAGTCTTCGAATCATCTGTATTACAATGTAATAGTAAACCCAATGTTTCAATCTGAAACATTATTTCTTGGCTTACTGTTCGTCTTACAACGAATCTAATCACAATTCAGTGATTTGATCATACAGACAAATTATCGTATACAGTATTTCAAATCAATATGTTTTTAACTACCACCTGTTTACATCATATAAACGGCTTCATCTTGGTAGTTTCACAAATTACTCTTTCAAATCATGATCTCATTTCAATTTCTGGAGTTTCTAAACTATCACTGAACTAATCTGGTCAACGATTTGCAACTTCATCAGAAACTCTTTGTACGTTTAACTTCGAAAACATACTAATTCAGTTCCATCTAGTTGCTCTATCTTCTGATAAAACAATTATTGGATGAATCCCAAATTCATTGTTGTGCATTTTCTTCAAAATCTGATATTTCTTTTCGGACATATCAAGCATAATCAGATAATCAATCATAATAGAATTCATTCATTCTGATCTGAGGCTTCAATTCATATCTTAATCTGGCATTCTGTACTGAATTCTCATCGCTTCAGTTCATCCTCTGAACAGTTCTGGCTTACTTCCAATCGAAAATCATTCTGATTGAGGATATATTCATCTGAATATTTAAACCAGAATACACAGAAATCTAAAATCAATTCATCAGATGTCTATTTCATTCCTCATTTCTATCTCTAAGTACAGACAATTCATATCATCTAATCCAAAAATTCAGGGATAAAATTCAAATTCTTCTATCAGTTACGAGCCAACAATCTTAAAATACGCTGAAATATCATCAAAGGATCAATAATTCTCAAAATCAAAAGAATAAATCAAGATTGAGAAAATCCCTCAATCAAGGTCATCCAAAAAAACAATCAAATCGTCTGGATAACAAACTCTGCAAAGTGAAAACAACTCACCTGCATCGCATAACTCAGAATGAGTGAATCAACACAGGCTCTAAACGAAAGCAATGTGTCATGAGAGTCAGTCAATATTCAATCATTCAAGAATTATATCTCCAGTTGATGTAATTCGATTCAGCATAATAAAAAAAAAGACTCATCTGTAACTGATTTTCATATCATCCTCTATTTTCTAAACCTCAAAATCATTATTTAGTTCATAATCTCATTACGTCGGTAATTTATCAATTCATCAATTCGCTATTGAATTCCAGTTCGCAACTGAATCTAAAGTCAAAAATATTACTGGAACATCTCTGTAATCTCTATTCATTGGCATACCTATCACTACTGGTTTAGATCTTGAACATATCTAGTGCATCGAATATACTGATTTCGGAATATTTCTGTAATCAAACATCATATATCAAACCGAAATCATAGAATCTTAATTCGAGATTCTATATCATATCAACTTATTCATATGCACGTTATGTTCTTGCTGATCTAATTTTTTTGCTTCTTATCATCAATTCTTCTATTAATCTGTATTCGAATATTGCATCATCATCTATCATACAACATAAACAGATATTTCAATACGAACAAAAATCATCTTCAGTTTCAGTTCATCGAAGCAATAGTTTCATTCTTTCGTTCAATTCACACAATCTCTTTTCTGATACAGAGGTGATCATATAATAATCTTTCAGCTATCATGAATCTATTGCACCAATAATAAACAGGTCAAAACAAAATAAATCTGTTACCTGAAATTTCATTCTCAGGTGCAATTTCATTCTGATTCTCTGTATACTTCTAGAATAGAAATTGTAGCTACATATGTGTTTTTCTCACACACCGTAGCATCTTTACAATTTCAGTCCTTTTTTTTTCATCATTCAGTTTCAGTTCTATTAAACAAGACTATGTCTTTCATAACATACTTCAGTCGTCAGCATTTATTCAGACCTATTTTTCGAATTCAAGCCATAACTAAACAACTCAATCTTGAGCTTCTGATCATTTACAATTCAAAGAATTATAATAGGCTTGAAATCTAACAAGACATTCTTCAATACTCAAAATATTCAGCTTCTAAAAGGTATATTTTTTTTTCCTTCTCATCATTTCTATCTGTTGTGGCAAAGAAACATTAAGAAAACTCTGTTCTAAGCACTTACCAACAAATAAATATACCTCTATTTTGTCAGAATTTCTTCGTCAAAATCTATCAGCTAGTTGCTAGGTCTTGAAGTTGGTTGACAGTCAATCTGATACATCATTCATCGGTATATTCCAGATATCTGAACATCAGTTATTCAGAACAACTTCTACCTGCAATATATCTATTCATTCGCTGATATTCTGTTTTGTTCAATCAGAGATATTTCATTCAGCTGAGCAATAATACAGTTCTGTTCAATCTGACCATACCATTCTGTTCAGTCTGGCCATACAACTCTGTCAGTCTGGGGTGCTTACATCACCCAAAAAAACAATATTCTCTTTGATTCTGGGTGCTTACATCACCCGGGGAAATTTTTATAATAACATCGATAAGAATTCGAAAATTTACAAATCAGTAAATTAATCAATTTAATTTCAAAGGTAGATCAAGAGCACATGCAATTAGTAAATCATCGAATCAAATACTGCATAATCATGCAATACTATAAATGCATATGGCTCACTCTACCCCGTTCAGCTTCTATCTCAGTCCAGAACCTACGCTCTGATACCACCTGTTGTGGGGACCTCGGGTTACTAATCTCGTTTTAGGGCAACTAATGATTAATTAAACAATTAATTAAACAATTAAAGAATAATAAATCAAGAGCAGAATTTTTTTTTTTTTTTAAAAAAAACCCAAGCCTCGCTCGATCGGTTAAAGTCATCCGATCGAGCGAGCATCAAAACAAAAGTCTCGGGTCTGCAGCACAAATGGTCTCGCTCGATCGGGCAAAAGCTACCGATCGAGCGAGCAATAAAAATCGAATTCTATGCCCATGAAAAACAGGCCTCGCTTGATCGGTAACTTTTACCCGATCGAGCGAGCCATCTTTTGCTCGAATTCTGCTGCTGATCTATTGCTGTCAAAACTTTAGTACAAGGTATATATTCTCATCCAAATCAATTCTAAGCATGTTATAAAATCTGAGAACATGCATACATTAATATACCAAGTTCCTATCAACAAATCATACAATTTAATACATCTGATAAATAGCATAAAAGACATAAATCAACAAGCTACACTAACTCTCAAAAGTGAGCTTCTAAACAAGATTTCAATGTCAAGTTCAATGCTATTTAACTACCATTCTTCAACTTAACCCGAGTCCACACTTGCTACATCTCTCTCCCGGCAAGTCCAATCCGGGTTAGACTAGCTGGACCCGCCAGAAATTAAATAATTTTAAATTTATTAAATTGAAAATTTTAAAGGTTTAAAAATTTACAAAAATCATTAAATTTAATTTCAAATATATATTGATAATATCTAAGACAAAAAAATATTCTCACAAGTTAAAATTTATCAACTTCTAATTAATTAATAATTATTAGACAAAAAATTATAATGATACATTTTTATACTATAAACATATCATAATAAAATAAATTTATTTCAATCGAATAATATTATACACTAATTATGGATAAAATATTAATTATTTAGTACAAAAATATAATTATATATTATTAATATTACATATATATTATATATATACATACATGTATATTTTTAATTTATATATATATATATAGTTTGGTTGGGGTCCAAGGCGGATTTGGCCAAATTCGAGACCCGTCACGAGCCACTCATGAATCGGCTTAGCCGGGTCTAGACCCGCCCGTTCGGGACGAGTTTAAAGTGGGGTCGGGTCCCTAAATATTATCATCTCATTCCCTATACACATGTTTGATTTGAGATTAAAACAAGATTGTTCATTCCTATCAGAAGGATCATCCATCCATTTTAGATGAAAATAGTCATTCTCATGACCTCCTATTTTTATATTTATATTAAAATATTTTTCAAATTTAATTTATTTAAACTATTATTAACCTATGTAATAATAACAACAACACGTCAATTTATTATAACATATATAATACAATTATTTTATTATTAATGAATATCAATTATCAGTATTATGATTTATTTATTTTTTAATTATTATTTATAAATTTATTAATAAAATATTATTATTATTATCATTTGTTATAAAAATATTATTATAGTTATTTCTTATTATTATAATAAAATAATAATAATAATCATCAAAATATAAGTTTAGATTAGTTAAACTAAATAATAATAATAATAATAATAATAATAATAATAATAATAATAATAATAATAATAATAATAATAATAATAATAAAAATAATAATAATGTTGTGTCTGAATAGCTATTATTTTGTTATTTGTTGTTAACAAATGATTTGATTATTAAAAATAATCATTCAATTAATTTTAATTTTTTTGGTACAAATAATTGGAATGAAATATAATTATTATTTCATTCTCATTCTTATTTCATTCCAAAGTTAACCTCATTCTTAAATTATTCATTTTCAGTGTACTAATTAATCATATCCTAATTGAATTATTTGTTTAAATTGTTTTGACTGATTTAATTTATCAAAAAAAACTCTTATGAGATATTAATCTTACCGATCAATTAAGAGATAGATTTTATATTTGGTTCGATATGTGAAAAAATATTACTGTTTTATATCAAAATTATTATTTTTTAAAAGTCAAGTGGATATGTCTTCTGCTAAAAAATGGTACCTCTTAAAAAGAAATGTTTTCCCCAAATAAATACTGATGTTTTGGGTTTATAGTCAGTACAACTTTCGTTCAAAAAAAGAAAAAAACGTTTTGTGGGGTAAAAATCAAATTTTAATATAATTTCTGAAAATAAATATGAAATTAAATGCAAATTGAATAGTTTAATTATCGGTAATTCACTTGAAAATTGGAGATCAATAAAGCACGAGTATTATTATTTAACGCTCGTGATCATTTTGGTGCCCAATTGTTTGGGTGACTCAGAGGCGTGCGGAGTCAAGCATGAAAGCAAGTTGCATCTATAATAAATTACAAATATTTTTGAAATTCTATACACGTGTCGTGTGAGTTGAAAAATATCAACGCAAAAATTTCCAGTATAAAATAATTTGCAATTGGTTAGTCAAACTCTATAATGCGATTCTATAATAGACAAAAGGGAAAAAAAATGATACTAGTAATATAAATTTTTTAGGAATTTTTTTCCAAAAAAAAAGTAGCTAGATACATATATATGCATATTGTTTTCTGGAAAGTAAAGAAAAAAAAAAAGTAGAGAATAACTTTTGTTCCAGTTACTTTGTTATTTGAGATTGAGTTTGGTCCATTAAATTTTCAAATTTTGATTTTGATATATTAATTTTTTTTTGTATTTGATCCCTGTTTCTCAAGAGTGATTATGTGACTTCGAAAAATACTTTTATGACACCAGAAAATACTAATATGATATTGAAAAATTGTTGACTTGTTTGATGTCATGTGACTTGTTTGATGTCATGTCAGAATTGAAACCAAAATAGCTAAAAAAAATTAAAATTTAGTGTATCAAACCAAAGTTTGAAATTTTAATTTACCGAAAATAAAAATTAGTCAACTTAGTGGACAAAAAAAATTATTGTCTCTTAACAAATGATTTTTGGAAAGAAACCACGAGAAGCAAAAGAAATTAAGACTTGAAAATTATATTAAACAAACATACTCTTATTTTTATCACACACTTGCGAATTGATAAATATAGACCGCAAAATTCTAGAATAATATCCTAGAATTTGGCAATTAAATTTTGTTTCTTTTTCTGGTAAATAAATTAGTCAATAGCGCCATGGGAAATGCAAAATAAAATAAATTTTTATTATTATTATTATTATATCGACTATAAGTCGTAACGGATTATTTTATGATATATCTGGAGTACTTCTCCCCCATGATGTGGTCAAATATAAATCATTGGATCATCAAGACATATGTCAATTTCCATAAAAATATATGGGCCCCACGTGATCTAATGGTATTAAAATAGGGGAAGAAACATTTGTGGTGTAGCATAAACTAACCCGTCTGTAACGAAGTGTTATGTAAAATCAAGCAAGAAATTAACCCACATAATTAAATTTCATTAATAATTTATATATCACTATATCGACTATAAGTCTGTAACGAAGTGTTTTGTAAAACCTAGCTACCATCATACGAACAAAAAACAAAACACAAAAAAACAACACTTCAAGATGTTAATTTGCTCGATCGTAGATTCGCTATCAAAAGAAAACGAAAAGATCGAAAATAGAAAACCATCCGATCAATTTCTTACAAATTAAAATTGATCTTTGGGCAACAATCCTTGATTTTTTTGAACACTTCACTGAAAATCTTTTCTATAATCTTCCCCCTTCTCGGTGGAACCCTTATTGATCTCCGTTTCTTCAGCAAGTAATTGATCTCTTCGTTTGCCATTGCAGTTTTGAAAGTATACGTGTAAATGATGAGTTAACCTAGCTAGCTAGTGGATGATGAAAATGAGGCTAAGTTTTATAAAATAATTATAAAGAATGGACTCATATGTCATCTATATATATATATATATACTAGGAAAGAATATTAATTCAAAATATTTATTAATATTATTAATTAACAAGTGTTCCTCGCTAGCTAGTTTTTTTGGTCAAATGAATTCACACATCAATGTGAACATCCATATACTTATGATTCAAAAAATTCAAAGTTGTTCACATACCGACAGCTAATTCCCAGCCCAAACACTCAGCTGATCTTTTGATTATAGTATCAAGTCTAGATGTGACCTTTGCGTACATATGTCAACGTACACCCTTTTTTCTTCAAGAAAATAAAAATAAAAATTAACAGTCTATAAATATATATATATATAATATGTTACTACAACATTGGGGTAAATAATATTTTCACTCTTACTTAGGTTCGATCCTAGATACTATGATCGCAATATATAGAATTATTGATATTTAATAAATTTCAAACTATTCAAAAGCATCAAATGAAAACTAATGAATTTTGAAAAGTATAGAAATAATCACGAAAGTTTTGGTCTATTTGTCATCATATGCAATTAGTCAATTTATGTGTTGAAATTGTGAGTGAGTTTCCGATATGATAATAAAAGCATAAAAAGTCAAACATTTTCTAGAAAAAATAACATGTACATGCCTTGGTGTTCACTTGCTTTTGGCATTTTTTTAAAAATAAAAAAATATCGTGGGCCTATATAATCAAATGATGAAAATAATAAGATAGAAACCACGTACGGTAGGTGAAGCTTAGTCTTATCACGTATTTCTATTTTACTTTCAATTTATTTAAGATTCAATTTATTAAAGAAACGACATCAATATTTATATAATGTTTCTATTTTATCAATTATTTTCCCCAAACTTAATTAAAAGTTATATTAATCCCAGCACAAATGTTAGTTTAATTTGGATCTTAAACTAGACGGGTTTTTCGAATGTTGACTCAATCTATTTTTGAAAGGATAAATCTACAACTTGGGAAAATTAAGCATCCATCAGAAAACATTTAAATGGATGAATTTGAAGTTATGGATTTCGAATTCATTGGTTTGTCTGATACAAATTGACAATGAATTTAAATTCTCATTTTGGTGAATTAAATTCATAATAACATGGAGCCAATTCAAATCTTTATTTTAAATACTCTCGTGAAATCAAAATTATTTAATCCAAACGAAACTTTATATTATTTGAACTACGAATTCGCATCAAAATAAATAATAGTTCAATTATTTTTCATTTATAATGATCATGAAGAGTATAGTTGCAAATAGATCCATATATGTGAACTATTTTGGATCTCTCGGACCCAATTAGGCCCAGATAAGAATGACTTGGCCCAAAACATTTAGATCGATCTCACTCAGTCACCCAGTCACCCTCTTCCCCTTTCTCTCTCACACACATATAAATATAGAGCAAGTGTCTTGTGAGATGCTGTCACAAATATTTATTTGTTAGACGATTTAAATATGCTCATATTTATAATAAAAAATTAATATTATTAGCATAAAAAATAATATTTTTTCACGATGACCTAAATAAGAAATCCGTCTTATCAAATTCACACGTGAGAGTGAGATCATATTACATGAGTTTTGATGTGATATACATATATGTGTGATTTACGTCGCGTGTTTGTAAAATTGTTTGTTTTTTTTTTAAATTATTATTATGAAGTATTTGTATAAGTGAAAGCGACGAATTGTAAAATAGAGTATTATTTCGGTTTGAAATAATTTATCCGAGATACACGAATGGAAGTAGGAAGAAGGTCATTTTGGGGAATAAAGAAAAAACAAGGAGAATTGTTTGGTACGAAAGGAACAGAAGAGGCCACGTCTCCTTTTAATGTCAAAAGGCATTTAAACCTCGTACCCCTGCCGACTAACTACAAACCTTATACCACTTGCCATTTTTTTTTTATTCCCAACTAATATAATATAATATTTTCGAAATTAGAACATACATCTACATAAATAATTATTATGTTTTTAAACACTATTATTATTATTATGATATTAAAAAAATAAATAAAAGAGATTGTTAGAAATAGATCATATGAGATTCTTAGATAAATGGATGAATATAAGAAAATATCAGTTCAGAATTTTTAAATCATGAATTTTTACAAAAAAAAATAAAAATTGAATGAATAAATTATTCTCATACTTGAAAGTACTTTATTATATATATGTACATGCTTTATTTATTTATTGATACGAAATAGATGTGTGTGGTGTATATATATATATATATGTGTGTGTGTGTGTGTGTGTAAATAATAAATAAAAATAGACAGATAAATAAACTAAAAAAAGGAAGATCCCAATTGTCCATGGAAGGAAAAAAACTCGATAGAATATTTTTTACAAAAAATAATTAATAACTTATTTTTTAAAAAAATATAATAAATCAGGTTGATTTGCATCAGAGATAATATAATGCGTTTTAATAATTAAACCCACTTGGCCACTTTTTGTACTGTGACCACATGAGATAACTTATCATAATATATATATTATATGCTTTTGTTGACGACACAAGAACATCGGATCATTGGCGGATAACTTATAATATTATCATTATGCCTTTTTTAGGGAATTCTATAATATCCATATTTTTTAATAATAATAAAATACTAATAACCACCACCACCACAATACTGGATCCGATTTTTTGCTGTGGAGAGAGAAATAGCACAACATACTGTACATTAAATAATATTCTGTAATTCATATCATAGGATTAAATAAATACTCCATCCGTCCCATATATGTTGTCTTGTTTTAGTTTTTACACGGATTAAGAAAAATTTATTGGAAAAATAAATTTTATATAAACTTCATATTTTATCCCTATTTAATGTATTAAAAAATGATTGCACAATTTTCAAGGTGTAGTTAATAGGGGTATATTAGTAAAGAAGTGTAAAAAAATATTACTAAATATGGTGTATGACTATATATTTGGAACAAACAAAAAAAGAAACATGAACAATATAATTGAGACGGATGAAGTAATTAATTAAAATTACACACATGGAATATTGAAATCATGCCTATTTCAATGCACAGTATCCTATGTTGTTTCTCTCTCAACAGCAGATGATCTTTTTCCAACAATACTAATTTTTTTTTTTGACGAGAACAACAATACTAATATTATAATAATATATGTTTTATTATCGATACATTTTCTTTAAAAATGTATTTATACAAAAGAAAAATTACAAACTATACGGGGAAGCGAAATAAGACATTTGCAAAATTATGAGTTTTATTCATCAAGCACTTGATATATTATACATGTGATCATTGTCTTAGGGTCTGTTTGGCTGAGCTTATAAGCTCTCCAAAACAGCTTATAAGCTGTTTTGGGGCTTATAAGCTTCAAAAATTTGTTTGGCAAAAAAAATTTAAAACAACTTATAAGCCGTCAAAATAAGCTGTTTGACAGCTTATAAGCTGTTTTTAAAAAAGTACCTGGGAGGGTACTTTTTTCAAAAAGACCTTATTTTAATAATTTTGTTCTCCAAAATATCCCTAGTTATTTTTATTAATTCCTTTTTTATCCTGCACAGATTTTTACGACCTAGCAATCTCTATACGCCTCTTCCTTTCCCAGCCCACTCTGCGATCTTCTCTTCCCAGCGCTGAAGTCTTCGGCACTCCAGTCCAGTTCTTCTCTCCCGGCGCACAAATTCTCCCACTCGGTTAGATTCTCTTTTTTGTTCATCCGATTTCTCTGTATTTCCTTATTTTCCAGACGTAGTTGCAAAAAAAAAAAAAATCGCGACACTTGACAGAGCGATTGGATCAAATTATTGTCGAGTTTCTGTGCTATTTTCGTTGTTTGGGTGTCACTTTTAGTTTATTTGATGTACTAGTATTATATTATTGGGGTGTGCTTTGTGAGGCTACATCTTGAGGTTTAAATCGTTGGTGACTTTTTAGTTAAAAATCTAGTGATGTTTTATCTGAGGACTGATTAAAGGGTGTGAATCTTCACTGAGTTTCTGAAATTAATTTGAAAATTTGTAGGGTGTAAAAGGAGGAACTGTGTTAAAGTAGGGGGAAAAGATTGTTTTTTTTCCTTCTTTTAATGGGACTTTTGGTTTGTTCTTGGATGTTTCTTTTGTTTCCTGATAATGTGTAAGGAGTTTTAGGATCTTACATCCAGTCTCGATGAATAACACGGGATTTTTGTCTGATTTGTGTCACTTTTTGTGTCATACCTCGAAGAATTTATTGGATGTGGCTAGGAGATATGAATTTTTTTTCTTATGAGATTTAGGGTCAAAGCTAGTATAAGTTTCATCCTCATGGTCTTTATCATATAGAAATTTTTAGAATAAGTTATAAGCTTAGTTTGTGTTTGGATGGTTGTATTTTGTCTAGATGAAGATATTTGATTCAAGAAAAGATTTTTAAATGACATCTATTAATCCGTTTGGAATCCATGACATGACACTTACTAATACAAGATATTAAGTTAGATCGATGATGAATTTGAAATTAACCTATGTATATCTATCCAAACAAACAAGTGATTCCCAAACACATCGCTTTTTAATTCATGCCAAATTCTGTTTTGATTTTCTGATGGTAGGAAGTAGAGACATCGACGGTTGTAAAGAAAGATTGTTAACATTACTAACCTTGCAATAACATCCATATAGCAAATCTGATCTCTGTACTCTGTCATACGAATGCTTCCTAGCTAAGTACTTTAATGTGTGTTGCAAGCTGCTTGCTAACTCCGGTCAACATGGTTTCGATTTTTGCTGTGAAATTTTCCTTATTTTGGCCTAATTTTTTGTGCATTGGAATCGTCCGTTATGTACTAGTATATGTTTTATGTCTCAAATTTATGGTTTTCAATTTGTGGCCAGAGTATTTATAAATATGTTAGTATGTCAGAAAGTCAAGAACTCGTATAAATCAGTGCCTAGAATATTAAATAATGAAGTATTTTTTTTCTTCGCTTGTGACTATTTTAGAAGCTTAATATTGATATTAATAAATATGGTGCATGTGGTGATGCAATTATACGTGAAGATGTGAGATTAATAAATATTTTTTTAGTATAGTACCAAATATTCATGCAGTAATAGTATTTAAATTTTATTCATGCATTAATACTTCTTGTCAATTTAATATTCATACTCATATTTTATGATTAATAAAAATTATATGTTTAATTTGATTCATAATATTGTCTTGAAGTCATATGTTTATGTTAAAAATATGAAATCAGTATCTTATTTTAGTTTTTGGTTTGCAATATAGTTTGGAAATGGAAAATCAAGACGATACAAATAAAGGAGTCATGTCAAATCCAACTTTGAGTAAGAATACAAGTAAAAATTCAAATAAAACAAATCAACAAAATGAAGGGCGTTCATCTGCAAGGTGGAGTACATTTATGTCCTTGAAATTTGTTGATTTTTGTGAAGAAGAAATTTTATTGGGAAATCGGCCAAATAGTCACTTTAATACAAACGGATGGAAAAATTTAGTGAGAAAGTTCAATGAAGCAACTGAAAAAAACTACGTGTACAAACAGCTTCGAAACCATTGGGATTCTATGAAAAAAGATTGGTTATTGTTCAAGAAGCTTATGCACATGGAAACTGGAATTGGTTGGAATCCTACTAATAATTCTCTTGATGCATCCAATAAATGGTGGGAGAGAAAACTTAAGGTAATGTTTCTATCTTTATTTATATAAAATTGTTTATTCATTCATTGATTCTTAGCTTGATAATAATATACTTTTTTATTGCAGGAAAATAAAAATTATGTCAAATTTAGAAACAAAGACTTATCAATCATTTGGTTTCGATACGATCGATTATTTTCTGATGTTGCTGCCACGGGAGAAAGGACAAGAGCACCAAGTCAAAGAAATGTGCATTGTGTTGATGACAATGAAGAGATTACGAAGGAAAATGACAGTCTTCCTGAGTTTGAAGATCATGTCGAAATCAATGATGTTGAGAATAATGAGGATAGAGGATTAGAGAATGACGTAAGTTTTGGAATCAAAGAAACAAGTAATATGGGTAATGACATTGTATTTCCATCTTTGTCTTCTTTCAAAAGAAAATTTAATGGAGATAATGGTAAAGAAAGGAAGAAAATTTCTGGAGCAGCATCACTGAAGGAAGATATTCACTCTCTTTTGAAGTATCTGGAAAATAAGAGCATCTCAACCTCTACACCTTCGACGGAGAAAGACATTGAATCTGCAATGGTGATATTAAATAATATTCCTGGAGTAGAGCATAAAACCGAGCTTTGGTGTTATGCTTGCAATTTGTTGAGCAAAAAAGAAATGCGGGCGATTTTTCTAAATCAACTTGATAACGATTGTCGTTTGGCCTGGCTAAAGTATAACCATGACATGAGCAAGAAAACTTATTGACTTTGATTGTGGTTCGTACCCGTGTGATCTAAGGCATTCAGTAGTTGAAGTTGATGATTTGTTTTCTAGTTTTGCGACTTTATTAGTGGTTTTGCTACATATTTAATCTTCTTTTTTTATTGTTTTTTGACTGAGAAACATAATATAATATTTTATTGAAGTTAATCATTTTTTTTGTTTTGATATCTCATACATATTTTCTTCTATGATTTCTATAGTTTAATGGAGCCTTGGGATGTTCGACACTGTGCTTTAAATGATTCAAATACATTTTGTGAGGATGTACAAATTTAAGATGAAGATGAAATCCATGACGATCTAGAACGGTTGATTATATGCAAAATAATAGCACTTAACATTTTAACATATTTCGAGACTTATATTGATAAAGTTCCATGTCGTACATCTGCGCGAACGGGTAATAAATTCATAGAAGAAATATTAAATGGGCATGGAATAAGGAGTTATCAAGCCTTTCGTCTGACAAAACATGTATTCTTGGATTTATGTCATGAGTTGACCCAAAAGTATGATCTGATCCCTACTAGGGGAATGTCTATCTATGAGGAAGTAGGGATTTTTTTGATGACTTGTGCTCATGGTACAGATAATAGGTTACTGCAAGAGATATTTAATCATTCAGGTGAAACCATTTCAAGACATTTTCATCGAGTTCTCAAGGTTGTTGGGAAGCTAGCTGAAGATATAATTAAACCTCATCTTGAGTATAATGATGGCAAAGGATACCACATGCCTCAACATCAACGATACAAGCCATTTTTTGACGTATGTTATATATATTTTTTTGAAGATCATAAACTCCACATATTCATGTATTAAACTTATTTAATATTCCTAATATACTGAAGTGTTTGTTTTTATGTAATTTATAGGATTGCATCGGGGCAATTGATGGCACACATGTTAAGGCACGATTACCACAAGGAAAAGCAATCCCATACATTGGACGCAAAGGTTTTCCCACACAAAATATTCTAGCAGTTGTAGATTTTAATATGTGTTTTACATTTGTCTGGGCTGGATGGGAAGGAGCTGCTCATGATAGTAGAATATTTGGAGAAGCTATTCGTAGACCGGAACTTAATTTTCCTCTCCCTAAAGGTAAAAAATATTACTTGGTTGATGCTGGATATCCTCATATGCCAGGATATATGGGTCCGTATAAAGGTGAAAATATAAGGTATCATCTTGAAGATTTTCGCCGAGCTAGGAACTTGCAACTACGTGCACCAAGAAATTTGAAGGAGAAATTCAACTTCTATCACTCTTCTTGTAGAAATTGCGTTGAACGTACATTTGGAGTTTGGAAAGCAAGATGGAATATTTTGGCTGATATGCCTTATTATCATATTGATACGCAAAGAGAAATTGTGCTGGCAACAATGGCCATTCACAATTATATAAGAAAGAAAAATATTTCAGATGAGGCATTCCGAATTGCTGAGTATGAAAATTATCAACCATCCACGGAACATAATATTTCTACTGCAAACTCTACGATAGAGAATGAAGATATTCCTGGCAATACATATTGGATGGCAGTGCGTGATTCTATTGCTATGGAAATTTCAAGAAGTTGACGATAATTTTAATGATACATTTTTTAATGTTTTTAATTAGTTGGTCATGTGTTTGATATTGTCACTTGGTTGTTTTTATTAATTTAAATATATATTCAATTATTTATTGGTTTATCACTTTGCTTGTTATTGAAATCAGGTTTATGTTCTAATTTTTCTTTTCTTTTTTCTTATGATTTTTTTTAAAAATTGTCCAACGAATTATTTAGTATTATTTAACTACGATTTTTTTAAAAAAAATATTAATGATGCATTACAATTTTCATTTTTTCTAAATTTAAATATATATATATATATATATGTATTTTTTAAATATGAATATAAAATAGATTTAAATATTATATATAAGTTTAACATTTATTTATAAAATAGCAAAACTACTTCATTTGTTTATATATATAACTATTCATATTACATTTACCCTTTTGGTAATTTTGTTACTAAAAAGATCTTAAATTACCAAACACATCAACATCTTTAAGTTGTTTAAAATAAGTTTATCCAAACACTTTAACAACTTATTTTGAAAATAAGACCTAACAGCTTATAAGCTCTTAAAACAGCTTATAAACTCTAGGAGCTTATAAGCTGTTTTTAATAAGTTTAGCCAAACATCCTCTTAATTGAAATACCGAACCTTATTATTAATTGCGATTACTACATAAGCTTTATGTCCAATCTAAAGAAGTGGAAAACTTCCATTTTCCTTCTCATCTCCCACTTTGATAACGTCACAAGTCACGATATTTAATTTACTAGGACAATTTGGTATGAATGAATGATCGATAGTATATATTTATCTCAACTCTTTTGTTTCCTTTCACGTTTGACTAAAGTTTCTAAAAATATTTAAAAACATAGATATCTTTTCCTTATTCATATCTTTTACTTTAGGAGTTTACTATATATCTCCATAGTATGCATCTTTTGTTTTGCATCAAATACGAGCAAATAAGTATTGAGAACAGATTAACATAGAGAACGATAAGGATTTTTGAGTAATTATAAAAGCAGGTAAGCCATAATTTCTTAAAAATTATTTAATTTTCTCACTAAAAAATGGAAATGAAAGATAATAAATTACATAATAAATTTTTGTCGAAAAAACATAAAGTGGTAAACCGTAAACATAAACACCAATGAACCACATATGGCACAACCTAAAATATTGCAACTTTTTTGTACCACTAGTAGTACCCAAAATAAAACCCCATCCATTCATTTTTCCCACTTATAAAATGACAAGTGAATGTGTTCCACTTTTGAGGAATCTTTAAAATATTTTAACCCGAAATGGAATACAACTAAGGTATTCTTTAAGGTACAAGATTTGCCGTAGGGGGAAAGTCTTCTGTACAGTCAAGATTCTATTCATGCTGGAAAAGAAAGCATCAGTCCATCAATCCTTTTTATTTATTTCTTTATTTCTTTGATTGACAATTCAATTATAGTTTATTCATTGATTTCTTGGCAGTGGAGACAAAGCATAAACTCAAGTTTTTACATTAAATATATAATTATTTATATAATATAATTACACACACATATATGTGAGTATGTGACTTTTGTGGCTGCTGAATAGAAACTGAGAATCAGGACACTCCTACGGCCTATGTGTTTGTATAAGTGGTTTTTTTTTTTTAAAGGTTTTATTTGTGGTTTGAAGTTTTTAATTAGTTTGATTTACATTAAAATATAGGGTTTTAAAAGTTAATGAATAAAACGTTACAATTTGAGAACTTGATCGTATCGTCCGATTATAATGTCAGTCTCGTATTCTGGCGATTAAGGTACCGTTTGATATGATGTTTTTATTAATTTATGTGTAACTTATCCCATCAATCTTGCATTTTTTTTGTCATATTATTTACTCATCTATTAATTATTTATTTTACATCAATCAAATCATCAATTATTTATCTTACATCAATCAAATTATTGAATTTAAATTAATATATTACCCGTTATAAATAATATTATTCATAATTTATTTATTATTAAAAATGATAATTTATCATTTTAATACAAAATTTAATCAATCAAATCAAATAAACTATAATCTATCAATCAAATCAAATCAAATATTATATTAATTATAATTTCTTATCTATTTTTAAGGTACCGTTCGATAGGTATGATGTGATAAATAATACATAGATAAGTAATATAATGTAATAATAAATAAATAAATAATGATAGTGAATATAGTATTTGATTTGATTGATGAATTATAGTTTATTTGATTTGATTGATTAAATTTTATATAAAAATGATAAATTACTATTTTGTCTTTTTAACAATAAATAAAATATGAATAATATTATTTATAGGGGGTAATATAATAATTTAAATTAAATGATTTGATTGATGTAAGATAAATAATTGATGATTTGATTGATGTAAAATAAATAATTAATAGATGAATAAATAATATGATGAGAAGAACGTGAGATTGGATAAGATGAGTTATGCACAGATTAATAATATAGGCTACCAAACGGCTTGTATTATATTACTTATCTATATATTATTTATCTAATCACTCAAACCAAACGGTAAGAGATAGAGATAGTGTATAGAAAAATAAATTAAAAGTGATAATTTTTTTCAAAAAGTTTTTCTCCAATTGTTTTTTTTTTTCTCATAATTTTCCAATTCCTAATTGCATAAAATTGTGTTATTAATTATTCATGCATTTATATACAAACAATTTTGCTATGCTGCTCATTCAATGTGCCCACATGAGGTGACACTCAACTATTGAATGCGATGAATTGTGTATACAATAGTTGAGTGTCACTTCATTGTACTGAGTACATTAGATGGGCACAGTAGGTAAACAACATAACAAAACTATATATATATATATATATATATATACAAATATAATTAAATTTTGATAACTTATTTTCCTTTACGCGATTTCATCATTTGTGTCGTTAAAATTTCAGTTTTGGTCCACTATATTTGTTTTGTTTACAATTTATCTCATTATTTGACATAACACTGATATGACATAAATTTGGCACGACGTGTGTAGTGTCAATTTAGTTTTTTTTCCTTGAGAAAATGGCTTAATTGTAAAAAATAAAATAAAATAGAATGCATAAATGAATGACACTAAATTTTGAAAATACAAATGACTAAAGTTACATATATGTATAACTAAAAGTACAAATTTTAATTTTTTAAAAAATTATTTTTATTATTACTAGCATATCTTGACATGCGCATTGTGTATGTTAGTTGGAACCATTATTATTTTTTAAATATTCTATTATCATAGTCTATAACAAAAAAGTATAGGTAGAGAAGTCCCCTAGATAAGTAGATATATAATATAGATGATATATTATTTATATTGGCAGCTTGAGTAAATAGTGGGTAAATAATTTGATATTAAAAGGCATGATCATATTTAAATTTGAGTTCCAAATTAGATCGGAAAGTTTGATAGGTTACACCTAAAAATTCAACTGGGCCTGAGCCCAATCATGAAGGTCTACTCCAAATATTTGTGAGGCCCAAGCTTATTTAAATATTATATATATTTAATTCAAGCAGGCCCTGAATTCTACAAAAGCCCATAAGAGGCTCGAGCCCGTGAAACACTCCGAATATCTATAAATAGCTCAAGTCACCTCATTATTAAGGTACACAGTTTCTTAAGCACTATATCGCTCTACTCTCGATTATTATTTCTTGAGTAATAACTGACTTGAGCGTCGGAGTGCCTTCGCCGAAAACCCTCCCGGCTCCTCTGATTTTGTTTTGTGACGTAGGAACAACCCACCGAAGACCTCCACCGGGAACATACAAGGATCTGTTGATACTCCGAACTTTGCGGAAGCAACGTGTCATATACAAGTGATTTTTGGCTTCATCAGCTTGGCGCCGTCTGTGGGAAACCGTTCACTACGTCATTGAGAACACATATTACTTCAAAAATGTCTCAAGGAAATGTTAACAATGGAAACGCACCGCCGAGTATTACTCTCACCCGTGAAGACTTGACTGCGCTAATGGAAAACACAGCCGCACTCGCAGCAAAAGATGCAGTTGCTCAGTACCTAGAAACCCGCAAGCGCAAAAGCAGCAAGAAAAAGGCTCAGACTGAAGGCTCGTCATCTCTTGACCCTAATAACGGAGACCCAAATAAAGATAAATCTAAAGTGAATGATAAAGATCAAGGGGGGACCAAGAAAATTACTACTCAGAAAGACGGTGAAGCAAGTGTTCACACAGTTCATGACATTTTTGGCGAAAACAAGATCACTAATCCAGCTCGGAAGGATGGATCTCGCACACATGTAACTGGAGAGAATATGTCCGCAATTTTGCCGTCACGCCGAAGCCCCTTCACTGATGACATATTATCTGAAGCATTACCAAAGGGAGTCAAAATCCCCAGCTTACCTGAGTTCGATGGAACGAGTGACCCCCAAGACCATATTGACAAATTCTACGCGAAAGCGGATTTGTATGATATCACAGATGCTGCATACTGTAAAATTTTCCGAACAACATTATCAGGAAGAGCACTCACATGGTTCAACAAGTTACCCTCTGGATCTATTGCCAATTTGGAGCAACTTACTGACTGCTTCATCCAGCAATTCTCAATTAACAAAAAATACCCAAAAACAACAGCATATTTGTTCACAGTCATTCAAAAAGAAGGAGAATGTTTGAGGGACTATGTTCGGCGATTTACTCATGCGGTGCACGAAGTCTTACACGTGAACCATGATTTGTTAGCTGGAATAATGCAGCAAAACTTGCGTCATCGGAAGTTCAAGGAATCAATAGCGGGAAGGCCGCCCAAAAACCTAGAGGAATTACTGGAAAGAGCTGAGAAATACATTCGGGTTGAAGAATCTATTGAACCACATTACCTGAATAAAAGAAAGAGAGAAGAAGATAAACCAGATATTAGAAAGCGAGACGAGAAGCGAACAACACAGAGCCCCCGTCTCTAGAATACACACCCTCAATGCACGTCTGACCGATATACTGGTAGTGGCTGAAAAACAAGGATTGTTGCATCCCCCTCGCCCAATGCAGAATAACCCAAAGCGCCAACGTTCGGAAAAGTATTGTCATTTTCATAAAGATAAAGGCCATACTACAGAAGATTGCTTCAGTTTGCGAGCAGAAATTGAAAAACTCATAAAGCGCGGACATTTGGGAAATTTCGTGGACAAGTCCCGCGGTGAAAAACGAGATGACAGGCGTCGGGACGAACAACCAAAACATGACTATCAAAAGCGCCATGACGAAACTGGGAAACAGCATGAACGAGCGGATGAAAATTTGCCCTCGGGAGGGGTAATCGCCGTAATCACTGGGGGGCCTGCTTGTGGCGACTCGAACAATGCAAGAAAAGCTCTTCTGCGAGCAGCAAAAGGAACCAACAATTTATCCAGCCCCACATCCTTGTCAATATGTGAAGTTGGAACCATCCAAGATGGATTATCATTCAGTGACAAAGATCTGGAGAACCCTCGGGGTACCCATAATGATGCTTTAATCATCTCAGCCACAATCTCCAATTTTTGGGTAAAGAAAATTCTAGTGGATTCAGGAAGTTCGGCCGACATAATTTTTCATGATGCATTCGTCAAGTTGGGTATTAGTAATGCACAGTTAACTCCAGTCAACACTCCACTAGTCGAATTTTCCGGAGAAATAGTTGAAGCTTTGGGAGAGGTAACGCTTCCTCTATCCTTGGGTTCTTACCCCAAGCAGTCTACTAAAATGGTGAAATCCCTTGTGGTAAAAGCTTCATCTGCGTACAATGTGATATTGGGACGACCAAGTCTCAATATATTCCAAGCCATCGGATCGACATATCATATGAAGCTGAAGTTTCCGACTCCAGGAGGAGTAGGAGAAGCCCTTGGTGATCATCGTCTAGCTAGAGAGTGTCATGTAGTGACTCTGCGGGGTTCGTCAGAAAATCGGAAAAGACAAGTCTCTAGTGAGGAAAAACCACCAAAACCCGGAAAGCTTTTGCGTGAAAATGGAATACATTTGGTGGATGAAAAAGCTGAGAGCAAAGAGAGAATAACAGCAACCGAAACTCTGAAACATGTGGCAATCATTCCAACTGATCCCAAGAAAACCCTAAAGATCGGGACCGAATTACCTCCAGAGCTGGAAGAGAAGTTGAAAAATTTTCTTGGTCGCAATTTGGACGTGTTTGCTTGGGGTGATGAGCATCTGCCAGGAATACCTCATGAATATGCGCTTCATCACCTCCGTGTTGATCCGAAAATGAGACCGGTGAAGCAAAAGAAAAGAGCATTTGGTCCAGAGAAAAATCGGCATATAGCCACGGAAGTGGAGAAACTCTTAGTGGCAGAGTACATCAGGCCAGTTTCATACCCAGATTGGCTTGCAAATGTGGTTTTAGTACCGAAACCTGGAGGAAAGTGGCGTTTGTGTATAGATTTCACTGATCTCAACAAAGCATGCCCCAAAGATCCGTTTCCACTCCCTCGAATTGACTTGTTAGTCGATTCGACAGCAGGATGCGAGCTGCTCACTTTTCTTGATGCATATCAAGGATACAATCAGATCGGCCTAGCGCCAGAAGACCAGGAAAAATCAAGTTTCATCATCGATAGGGGAATTTATTGTTATGATGTAATGCCGTTTGGTTTGAAAAATGCTGGAGCTACCTATCAGCGTCTGGTAAATACCATCGGGCGTAACATGGAAGTTTATATAGATGACATGCTCGTCAAAAGTATTCAAGCATATAATCATTTGGAAGATCTTGAGGAATGTTTCAGTATACTCAGAAAATACAGGATGAAACTTAATCCGGATAAATGCACTTTTGGTGTACGAGGGGGCAAATTTCTCGGTTATATGGTGTCAGAACGAGGAATAGAGGCCAACCCGGAAAAAATCAAAGCAATTTTAAACATGAATCCTCCGAAGAGTGTAAAAGGCATCCAAGAGTTGACAGGACGTTTGGCCGCCCTCAACCGATTTATCTCAAGATCTGCAGACAAGGGTTTACCATTTTTCAAAATGTTGAGGAGTGGGAAAGGTTTTCAATGGACAGAAGAGTGTCAGCAAGCATTTGACGAGTTGAAAGTGCATCTGACCTCTCCGCCGTTGTTGGTAAAACCAAACGAAGGTGACACCCTGTTAATTTATCTGGCAATATCTGCGGAGGCGGTAAGTGCAGTATTGGTCTCTGAAGTAGGACGTGAGCACAAACCAGTTTATTATATCAGTCGAACTTTACACGGAGCAGAATTAAGATATACAAAAATCGAGAAACTGGCACTGGCTTTGGTAATTGCAGCGAGAAAATTACGTCCTTACTTTCACTCTCATCCAATAATTGTACTCACCAATCATCCTCTCAAACAAATTATCTCGAGTCCTGAAGCATCAGGAAGAATGGTTAAGTGGGCTGTTGAACTGAGCCAATATGGAATTGAATATCGCCCGCGTCCAGCGATTAAAGCACAAATCCTGGCTGATTTTCTAGTAGAAATGACAGTAACTCAAGAAGAAAGCTCCACCCAAACATGGATGGTTTATGTCGACGGGTCATCAACCTCTACAGGAAGCGGTGCAGGTATAATTGTGGAGAGCCCACAGGGAGATAAATTTCAATATGCCGTCAAATTTCTATTCCCTGCAACGAATAATGAGGCAGAATATGAAGCTTTCATCATGGGAATTAAATTGGCCCTGTCGGTCGGAGAAAAAAGACTAACGATACATAGTGACTCCCAACTTATCGTCAGTCAGGTTAAGGGAAATTATGAAGCGAAGGAAGATAAAATGTTTGAATACCTCACTCAAGTGAACGAGCTTCTCTCGCGTTTAGACAGCTATGATATAAAGCAGATACCTAGAGGGGAAAATGAGTCAGCAGACCGCCTTGCCAAGTTAGCAAGCTCTTTGGCCAACATTGATAGTAGGAAAATTACATTCCTAACTTATGGCAAGGAAAAAACTGATGGAAGTGATGTTACAATCTTCTGTGCTGACAGCAAAGAGCCTAGTTGGAAAGATGAAATAATCGACTATTTAAAGCAAGAGAAACTACCTGCTAACCAAGTCGAAGCTCGAAAACTTAGAGTAAGAGCTGCTCGGTTCACGATCATTGACGGAGAACTGTACAAAAGAGGTTTCTCTTCACCTTACCTAAAGTGTCTAACGCTAGCTAAGGGAAACTATGTGCTCCGTGAAATTCATGAAGGAATATGTGGAAATCACTTAGCTGGCAGAGCTCTCGCGGGGAAAGCATTGCGCCAAGGGTACTTTTGGCCAACGATGAAGCAAGACGCTATTGAGTTAGCAAAACATTGTCACGCATGTCAAGAGCATGCTAACTTCCATCACCAGCCGACTACAATCTTACAGCCCCTGGAAAGTCCTCTACCTTTTGCTCAATGGGGAATGGATTTGGTAGGTCCTTTTCCTCCTGCTACCGGACAAAGAAAATTTCTGATAGTAGCTGTGGATTATTTCACCAAATGGGTCGAAGCTGAACCATTGGCCAAAATATCCGAGAGAGATGTAATCAATTTTTTATGGAAGAATATAATATGAAGATTTGGCATTCCTCAAACCTTGGTTTCAGACAATGGAACTCAATTCTCTGGAGCGAAGATAAAAGACTGGTGCAAAGGACTTTCTATCAGGCAGTTCTTCACTTCTGTAGGGAATCCTCAAGCAAATGGGCAAACCGAGGTCACCAACCGGACCATTCTACAGCACCTCAAAACACGCCTAGGCAATGCCAAAGGAAAATGGGTGGATGAGTTGCCAAGTGTTCTATGGGCATATCGAACCACTCCACGCTCTTCAACTGGAGAATCTCCTTTCAACCTGGCCTACGGAGCGGAAGCTGTGGCTCCTGCCGAAATCGGAGAGCAATCATGGCGAGTGAAACAGTACACTTCATCTGGGAATGACCAAGCCCTCCGAATTTCATTGGACTTGGTGGATGAACTGAGAGATGAAGCTTCGACACGAGCAGAGAGATATCGAGCTTGTATGACTAAAGCATACAATGACAGAGTCAAACCAAGATCTTTCCAAGTAGGAGATCTTGTATTGAGAAAATCTGACATCTTGAAGTCTGTGGGCAAGCTGGATCCGAAATGGGAAGGCCCCTACAAAGTAATTGAGATTGTGAAGATGGGAACATATCGCCTCCAACATTCAGATGGAAAAATACTTCCCAGGCCTTGGAACGTGGCCAACCTGAAGAAGTTTTATGCATAAACTGCAACTCCCGTCAATAATAGGCTAAATTTATCTTTTTTAGCATATTTTCCTTATGTTTTCATATTACAATTTTGTGATACATTTTTCAAATAATTTGATTATTGTTTTTATATAAACAGATTACTTTGTCGAAAGCATATCATATCTCCCCTCCTATACTAACGCTTACTTACGACATAAACGTCATAGACCCTAGCAATCATAAAAAATTCCCAACAATAAGAGGCTTGGCCAGCCCCTTGGGACATTTGAACTTATGACGCTGTAAGAGGTCAGGACGACATAATAACATTATAAGTCCCGGGATACCTCACCACGCACCAAGTGGGTTTAGGAATTCCCCATGAGACAAAATCTTGGGAGATTGATCCCCTCCCAAGTACTCCATTGTTAAAGCGATAGTATTTTATTCATCAAACAAGTATGCAATAGCAAATTCAAAATGCAAAAGAGATATGATAATCGACAAATACTTACTTACTCAAAAAGAACAAAAAAAGTCTATGACTTTGACTCTGTCACAAAAAAATTCTTGCCCAAAAGTGGCAAGAAATAATAAAGATAAACTGCTCCACGGCTCCAAAGAGTAGTCTCCATATAGTTTCGACACACACCGTCATTATTGGTTGTATAAGATAAAAATTCGAACGCAAAGCTTCGATCATCTCCTCATCACCCAGACCTCCCAGTAAATCTCCTAAGGGAAGATCCGAGTCATCCTCAACTTTGGCAGTACTAGGCTCCGGAATTTTTGGGTGAATCATCATAATAATTTCCTCTGGAACTAGTTTAGTTTTCCGTAGTTCTTTGCGGCAATCCACTACAACTTCATCATGAATAACGATCGCCCGCTGAATCACTTCATCTCTAAAAGCTGTGGACTCTCGGTAGCATTCAATTGCTTTTTCTCCGGTACTTCGCAAGAGATTCTTGCCTACTGATGAATTGAGAAAAGTTTCATCGGTCTCCGATTCACGGGAATATTTCCCCTTAAGTAGCTCCATATCCTTGCACATTGCATCATATTTTTTGGATTTCTCTTCAAGCTCCTTTTGCGACTTGAGAAAATCATCTCGGGCCTTAGCACCTTCCTCGTCGAGTCTTTTGCACTCACCCCTTAATGACGCCAGCTCGTCATCAAATTTTTTCCCGGAATTTCGAGACCTCTCTTCTCGAAATTGAAAAGTTTGGGCAACCGATAAAATCTGCAAAGACCCATAGATAAAGAGTATTGTTTACTACATAAAAATCATAACGAGTAACAAACATATAATAATATACCTGGAAGGCAGACGAGGCAAGAGACCGAGTTAATACTTCGGTAGGCTGAGGCAGTAGATGCAACCTGTCATGATCTCCAATGAGATTAGCTCCGGTTCTCCAACCAATCTCCGGATCCTTCAAATCCCAAAAAGAGCCAGCATTATTCTTATGATTCACACCCTCCAAGAACAAGTGGCGACTCTCACGAGTGTCGGGAGGAACTGTTCGTTCATCATCACGTCTTTTTTTTGGATTTATTCTACCATTATCATTCTCCCTAATACGGGTATCACGGTCAGCATAATTTTTTCTACCACCATTCCTTCGGTCACGAGTGTCAGTATTTTTAGATGGAGGACCAGAACGGTTGACACGGTCGGATGGCCCGGGAGAATTCCTCCTCCTTGGAATCCCTTGGGAATTGTGATTACCTCGATCTATTGGTGACTCTTTTCTCGACATCTTTGATGGAGTCTTCTCGTATTTCTCTATGCAAGCGCGAACCTCCGCCAAACTTATTTTATCGCCTACAAAAAGAAAAACAGAGAGAAAAGAGAAAATGATGAATAAATTTTAAATTAACACGAGTAGAAGAATCCCAAGAAGACGCAAACTACAGTTAACAAAATTCAACTTGGACAAGGCATTACCAGTAGGAACCAAACTCCTAGGATCGATTATTTAATTAAAAAGACTTAAGGATCGACAGTTAAGCTGCAAAGTGCGGTGAGTTTTACCAAGTATGATTTTTCTAGGCCCCGGACTCCAACTCGTGGGAACCCCCCCGCTATAATCCCAAACGTAAAAAAACTCCGATCTCCACGAACTCTTTGGAGAGGAAAAACGGGATAAAAATTTACAGTCCACACGAGGTTGAAAATAGATATAAGATTCGGGCATGGAACGACGCACCACGAAGAGCGAGAAAAATAGCTCCGCGCTCGGAGTCAATTGAATTTCGCTCATTCTACGAAGAAAACATGAAAATACAAGGATAGCCCCTGGAGTCAACTGACTAAAACTCACACCGAGCCTACACACGATTTCTATCAAAATGGCATTGGGAGGGAGCAAAAACCCATAATTAAAATATTCCAAGTAAACGGTGAAATAACCCGCGGGCGGGTTCTGACAAGAATCCTCTTTGGTAGGAATCTTCATAATATATCTTGACAATAAATCAAGTTTCTCGCGAGTTTTTAAAAATTCCGAGTTGCCTACTACACACTTGTCAACCCCCTCCGATGAACCTCCGGATCTACTACTTTCACATTCGTCAGGTTCACTAACAATTTTTAATAAAGTCGAAATCTCCGCGTCACGTGGCAAAGGGACGTTTATATCACTCAAAGGAGAAACACGGTCATCAAAATCACTATTATTACTATACTCCGTGCAAGGAGATAAATTTTTACTCCGATTCGCCCTTAACAAGGACATTATCTTACCACGAGGCGGATACCCTGCACAAAATATATATATCATATACAACTACCAATCATGGCAATTAATTAGATCCTATTAGACAGAGAAGTTGGAGTGAAAAAATCAAATACTCATGATTTTAAACAAAAAAGTAAAATAATTATTATCAAACACTAAAACACGCAATAATTGCAAATTAGTAAGCGAAATATATGTATACATGCATATGTCTATGTATATGTATATGTATCTATCCAATCTCCCTCACGGCCCAAGCCTTTATCGTCTCTATGCCGCTAAGTCGCCAGCGCCGCCACTCCGTCGCCGCTACGCCGCTACCTCCTTCCATCCCTCTAGGTTGCCGTCGGATTTGCTGATTCTCTATGGATCAGCATCGCTGCGTCTCCTCCCCTCCGGATTTGCTGCGCGACCGTCCTCTTCCCGTCACGGCTGCATCACCGTCACTTGTTTTTCTCCGAGATCTGCTGCGCGGCTATCACTAGTTCTTTTCCAAGATCCGTGCGCCGCTGCCTACATATCCTTCGGTCCGCCGTCGCCGCCTCTTCTCCTCCTTCCGCCGCTTTTTCTTTTCCAGCCCTGCATCATCGCCACGCCGCCGCACCTAGCTGTCGATCGGTGATGGGATGAAGGTCCTTGAAGAATGTGGGGATGATTGGATAGATAGGGCATATTTACACACCATAGACTCATACATTCCAAATACACATATTCACGTTGGAAGAGGAGAGAGGGGAAGAGGAGAGAGGGAGATAAAATTTTTTCTTATAATATAACAATTAAAAGCACGTGAAGGAAAAGTGATTAATACCTGCCATAGGATTATTTTGACCCTCGCTTTAATTTTCGAACACAAGCACTCAAATACTGCAAGAGAAAAATAATTTCACGTTAGTAGATTATGATGAAACCATACTGTGCTGCTGAGTTTATAATGACTGTAGTTGATAGCGTTCTACTGGATTTCTAAAAATATTATTAGAATTCTATTGGGATTCGACAATTAATATTCTGGTAGGATTTTGATTCCTATCCAATTACACTGTAATTATTATTATTTTGCCAGGATTTTAATTTCATGGCGTCACAGTCCTACTACGGTTTCTCCATCCAGGTTGATCCCCCCGACCTGACCGGGCAGGTCGATCCCCGTAATTTTCGCAGTGGCTCATAATATTCGTTCTCGGCAATTAAATTTCTGGCAATACTCCAATAAAAAATCTACTCTCGGTCCTCTCAATACGCGCGACACGCCCGAGAGTGGGGGGCCTATGATAGGTTACACCTAAAAATTCAACTGGGCCTGAGCCCAATCATGAAGGTCCACTCCAAATATTTGTGAGGCCCAAGCTTATTTAAATATTATATATATTTAATTCAAGCAGGCCCTGAATTCTACAAAAGCCCATAAGAGGCTCGAGCCCGTGAAACACTCCGAATATCTATAAATAGCTCAAGTCACCTCATTATTAAGGTACACAGTTTCTTAAGCACTATATCGCTCTACTCTCGATTATTATTCCTTGAGTAATAACTGACTTGAGCGTCGGAGTGCCTTCGCCGGAAACCCTCCCGGCTCCTCTGATTTTGTTTTGTGACGTAGGAACAACCCACCGAAGACCTCCACCGGGAACATACAAGGATCTGTTGATACTCCGAACTTTGCGGAAGCAACGTGTCATATACAAGTGATTTTTGGCTTCATCAAAGTGGATGGTAGAACTTTGTTTTTAACATAAAAAGTCACCATCCTAGTAGTTGGAACTATTCACCATTCCATCGTGTGATTTGGAAATATAATTACTTCAAAATATTTTCAAAAAAAAAAAAAAAAATGAACCAGCGTACTGTTTTTTTAGCTGATCCACTGGAGTCAAGGCCATGCCTATTAAGCGTTAAAGAGATAATATCCGACTCAAGTCCTTTGTTTTTGTTGGAGAACTCATAATTTTAGAAGAAAAAATTTTATTATAAAGTAGCGCTAGTGTAAATTAATTCAATATAAATTTGTTATTTTTGAGCATTCATTTCCATACCTCTCTTTTTTATTTTATTTTATAGAATATATGCCAAAATTTTCGTAGAAATTGTATATCAATTAGATAAATAATGATGATAATGTAGTGCTTAATTTATTGAGTTGTTTCTTCTTTGAAAAATGACTGAAGAAAAAGGATTATGTAATGATGAATCACTTGAAAAGAAAATGGATGGATGCTTTTCAAATGACCACATTGTTTATAAAATATTATTGACTATCTCCGTTTTATGTATGGTCTTTAATGCACTGATTCAATTACAAAAAATTGTTATGGAACAAAAAATATTTAAACACATGGTATCATTTAAATATTTTTTTAAGGTTAGATTCACGTCCAAAAAAAAAATTGTTAATTACAATCGGTAAGTGGGATATCCTACCTGTACAGACACTGTCTTTATGCAGATTCAAGTTAATGAGACTCTATTCTTAGGGTAATACACAAATCATACATTTGATGATCTATATCTCAAAACATATACATAATTAATATTATTGTACTGACATGACAAATCATAGGTTGTTAGATCGACTATTAGGGTAATGCCCTAAGGTAGGTTGAACTAAACAACAGATTCAAGGGTTGACATTTATCAATACATATGAGTTCTACTATATTTTAAGTGAATCCCAAAGATATTGATAAATCACTATGCTTAAATATATCATTATGGTAGTGCCCGTAAAAATATGATGAAATTAATTATCCATTACAACCGGCCTTGGTTGGATTGCCTATTTAATTGTGTGCATATATATTTTGGTTGTATTCCATTTTGGGAAGAAAAATAATAAAAAATTATTGTTATTATATGTTGAGTTAAGTGTGTATGAGTGAGAGTAGTACTGTAAATAGATAACATCCTAGAAAGCTTTAATACATCAAGTTATTAACATTGCGTTGTTTGCTTTGGTTGGTTAGGTGAGATGTAAAAGAGGGACACCAAATCTTAACGGGTAATACTGTCTCTGCTGGAGACATGACCGACAGTAAGTAAATGATAAAGACTGCTTTCGAAGGGATATGATCAGACAACACCAGTAGTAAGACACGTCTCTCTTTGGACTCATGAGCTCAACAACTCGGCCATTTGCGTTATCACAAATATAAGAAAATAAAGTTGTGCTTTGACTAACAACTATAACTTTATACATTAATGATAAACGATTCATCCTAACATTATATTTAAGAATGAATATTTATTATTTTATCCTGGAAGGTTATATATTAATGGTGCCATCTACTCCTTTAAAGGGTAGGTGCATTTGTGTTTCGAACAGATATTTATTTGGCAAATTCCAAATCATAGTATTTTTGATTTTTTGGTTATGGGACCATATAATATATAAAAATAACTATCATTAGGCTGCACTAGTGGTCCTCCATGTATAGAGCTAGCGCTCTCTGTGGTGTGCTTGTATTGTGATATCTCATTCAAACAGCCTATCAAGAGAAATTAAACCATGCTTGGGAATGTCTAAAATATCTGTTTTTAGGGGATAAAGTTCTGTGCTCCATGTTATTTAACATTTTTTGCTGCACAAATAATGAAATACACACTTAATTAAGGAAAATAGTCAAAATGGTCGTCTACGTTTTTCTGTTTTGTGTTTTGTCATGTAAATATTTAAATTTGAATTTCAATCGTGTGAATGTTGACATGATATTTAAAAACTACTGCGGTGCCTCAATTTTTTTTATTTAAAAGATTTGCTCCATTTTTGGTTATTAACATATATACTGCGATTCTAATCAGAGGACCATTTTTCGTTATTAGCATATGCAGGAAAAAATGATGGTGTCCATTTTTTTCCTAAGCTTCTTAATGCATAAAAAATTATAATTTAAATCATTTGCTCCATTTTGTGCAATATTTTCTACCATATAAATAGATATATGTATAACTTTACTGACCCCTCGATATTTTTTTTTATTTTTATTTTTTTTACCCCTTGTTCTTCATTGCTTAGCAAGGTGGATTACATAGATAATTTTATGTATTATCCCAAATAAAAAATTAATGCTAAAGAATAAAATACACCAAAATATTTTCTTGAACTCAATAATTGATAATTGATTTCATATTTGAGCTTCTTTCGACTAATAAAATAAAATGAATAGCATTAATATCCATTTTTTTAAAATATATTTTTGGTTTCACCTTTTTCTGGTTTTATTATTATTATTATTATTATTATTATTATTATTATTATTATTATTATTATTATTATTATTATTATTAGAAACAATTTCAAGATGAAGATTATTTCAAAAATATTATCATTTTAAAACAGTTTTTGTTATCACTCAAAAGAGTTTGTATCTACATTTTCTTCACCATATTCAATTCACACTATTTTGTGTATGAATTACATATAGTAGTGAATATGATTTAAAACTATATATATTTATGTTAAAAATTAAACGAAAATCATTAAACAAATATTATTGTCAATGTGTTCATTCTATACTATATATAAAAAATTTGCATATTAGACAAAAGAAGACACCATTTGTTTTTGGCTAAAATTGCCCTTATATCATATCGAGATCACGCTTTTGTTTTTGTTTTTTTTTAAATGTAGATATTTAAAATTACAGTTAGTCTCTCGATAATTTTTAGAACTATGATATTACTTAAATATTATACAAGTGCGCAAAACGTTCACGGATAAACTAGTTGAAATTAGAAATCTTGTGTTATTAAAAACAATATAGTTACTGTAGTATTATATTTTCAAAACATTTCTCATGAAGAATTTGATGTTTCACTTTTTTAAAGAATAGATATATCATATATATGTCAGCGAAACCTCAAGATCCATGATGTTACGTGCTTATATTGGTAGTTTAACTACTATGGATATGAATTTCCCAACCCCAATAGTTAGGAAAAAAATAAATAAATAAATAAATATATATATATATATATATATATATATATATATACTTTGTATGTAATTTCTTACATTTCTTCATGAAATTCAGTTTAAATTTTCGGATATTCGAATCAAATGAAAATATTTCTAATCGTATTTTTTTTAGAAAAATCAATCATAATATAAATCAAAATTTTACTTATCCTCGTAATCTCAACTAAAATTCGCATAAGCTAATTTTTAAAAAAATATTAAAAATTAATAATTTTTTTTTGAGAATATTACAAACGCAAGTTGAGCAAATACTTGTCATTTTGAAAAGCATTTGATTTAAGGGAAAATTATTTTAAAATCTCCAAACCCAAATATTTCTTTCTCTTAACTCCCTACACTCAAATTTCTTTGTTTCAACTCCCTAGTGGTCCCCAAATTTGTCTTAACAAAGTGTTTAGCATTTAATCCTTTGTACGTGGCATTGTTTTACCTATCGAACCCGTTCAGGCCAAGCAGAACTATCGGTTACGCAAGGTTTCCAGCCGATATTTTCTGGATTAGGGTCCAACATGCTTCCGTAAGATGAATTAAATTCAAATACCTCTTTGACCATAGTGTCGTCGGGTCATACCAGCCGAGTTTTACGAAGTGCTCCTCACACTCCAACCACGCAGTCGCAACAGATGGTTTCTGCACAAGCTCCTTCAACGACATCCAGCACAGCCTTAATTCGTTTTCTACCTTAAGGCGTATGGTATATGAATTTAATTATAAAATATGAGCATGAAAGAACAAGAGACTTTAGAAAAATTATTCAGACATAATATTATTACATAAATCAACTCCTTTGAAGAGGAGAAGACAACTTGTTTAGCTACTCATAGTAGCTTTGTTCTTGAAATACGTAAACAGAAAACTTATTACAATAGAAAGAGAAATATTACAACAATTTATTTGTAAGAAAACTGAAGGGAATGCTCGATGTCTTCAGCTTCCTTGAACGCTTGTATTTATAGCTGAGGTTCCACTCGTTTCACCGAGAAACTTCAGGGAATCTTACAGTCATTTTGTCTTGTTCTTTTATGCCATTATTAATGGAATCTTTAGCTAGTGGATGAGTCACCGTTATCCACCTTGTCCTGTTATGCCATTATTGATGGCATCTTTTGGTGGAGGAGTCACATGCTGTCCTTTTTCTTTTGGCTCTATCTTCCTCACATGCCTTTTTTATTGTTGTCGGGGCATCTTCTGCTTTTGCAGTGGTCCCCTGAAAAAATGCATCTTTGGTGGTCCCTGTCCACCTTTGCTTGTCTCAGAAAATTCTTTTCGATCCGTTCGGGGTCTGAAGTTTTTTCCGAATTCTGGCTTCTTCTGGTTTGGACACTCTGGGCAGATGTTTTTTGACCATCTTCCGATATGAGACATGTTACAAAATTTTCGGCGAGTCTCTTTACTCCCCGGCAGCTTGTTGTTCCACAAAAAGTTTCTCTTCTTTTCGAAGAGTTCTTCCGCAAAAGCCGTAGTTTTTCATGTCATTGTGTTTAACAGGAATGATCCGTTCACAGAATTCTGATAAAATTTGAACAAAAACTTGACCTTGTCCATCTCGGTGAGACAAACCCAAATACCCCATGCCCTTCTGGTTGAAATTTCATCTTCTCCAAAAGTGGACACTAATGGTATTTCTTAAGATAGGGGATCCTTGATGAATTTTTGATTATTCATGTCAGGTCTCCTCAGCTTGATGAAATGAAAGGGCTCGTGTGATCCTTTCCCGGTTGGTTCTGGAGCTGCACTAAAGAAATATAATTCAAGCACATCTCCTCTGGACAAATGGTCGTTATTTGCCCATGTTTCTTGGACTTCTTCCTGAATCCATTTTGGTAACTGCGATATCTTCGGAAAGCTTGGTGACGTTGTATAAACTGAGGCCAAAGCCCCAAATTCATACCAGAGCTTTACATCCTTAGGATTGACATTGTTTTTTAGTCAAACCCTTGGATATATCCCTGCTACATCAACCCTGCAAGTGTTAGGGTTAATTTCACTTCTTGTACTTAATTTCTCCCACCTCTGTTGATAAACCTGAAATGGAGAAATAATAGCTGGGTTAGTATCGATCTTAGATTTGTCCTTGTCTGTGTTGGGCCTAAGATTGATCTCTTCTTACTTTACCCCAGAGGCGGAGGGTTGACTTGATGAGTTATCCTCATCAATTGTTGCTTCATCCAAATTATCAAAGGCTGATGATAGATTCACACTTGTTTCTTGAGTTTTAGATCCCTCAACATCTTGTTTCACAACCGGTGGTTGTATTTCTTGTTTTTGTAAAACCAATGGTTTTAGCATATCTTGTTTATGAGAAACCAATGGTTTCTCTATAGCCTTCATAATTGGACCTTGAATAGCAGCCCAAAGTTGTGTTTGAGCCTGCATACATCCTGTAATTCAATTAGATACTTTGATTCAATCAGCTTGTTGTAACCTGCCGCCCATTTCAGGATTAATGGCTAACTAGTTGAATTCGGTTTGAAGCAACCCAAGGTGTTCCCTGAGATGCCTCTGCATTTTCATGATGGAATCCACGTCACTGCCTTCCATCTCTTGTTAAGAAATTTGCAAGAATATTTTCATGAGATTTAATAATAACAATATCAAAAATATAATTTTGACATAATGCTTGACATCTTAATAACCTAGCTTTCTCAGGTTTAGATTCAATCTTATTTCTTAGGAAAACTTTTACCTGGGTGTTATCAATCTTGAGTGTGAATTTTTTAGCAAGTAAAAATAATAGCCATTTTTCGAAAGCACTTTTAACTGCATAAAATTTCTTCTCGTTGATATGTCATCTGATGACCTCTGATTCTGAAAAAAGACCAATACAGTATCTGCATGGTATTTCTCCATCTGGGGTGTTCTTGGTAAGAACTGCTGCCCACCATTCGTCACTGGCATCCGTGAATAACACCAGATCATCTTTATCTACGGGTATAGCCATTTTTGGGAGATTCTTACATATCTCCTTTAATTGGTTTACCCCTTTAGTATGGTCATCGGTCCATATAAACTTAGCATCCTTTTTTAACAAAGGACTGAACACCTTTCTGTACATTGCTAGGTTGTTAATGAACATCCCTGCAAAATTAACTACTCCAAGAAAGCTCTGGAGTTGTTTTACGTCTTTGAGTTTATCTGGAAAATTCTTTACCTTTTCCACAATATGGGGTTGTAGAATTATTCCGGATTCATCAATCTCAATACCAAGGAATTCAATTTTCCTTGTTGCTATGACTGCTTTCTTTTCAGATAAGACCAATCCCTCTTGTTTGCAAATTTTAGAGAAAATCTCTAAATGTTTAGCGTGTTCGTCGATGTTTTTTGATGCTATAAGAATATCATCATTATAAACAAACATAAAGTTGAAATAATCCTTAAAAAGATTATCCATCTTTATTTGAAATATCTGGGGTGCATTAGCCAATCCCATAGGCATAACTTCCCAAATATAGTGTCCTTGTGGAGTAGAGAAGACTGTGAATTTCTTACTGCCTTCTTCCATTCTTATCTGGTAGAATCCAGACTTACAATCAAATTTTGAGAACACTCTAGCATTTCATACACAGCTAATTAGATGTTCTCTACTGGGTATGAAGTACCCATCAAACTCCAGGATTTTATTAATGCCTTGGTAATTAATAACTAACCTGAGTTTTCCTCTTTTTATTTTACCATGATTTCTGACCAAAAATCCTGGGCTGCTATATGGTGAAAATCCTTCTTTGATTAGACCAATGTCCAAATGTTCCTTGATAATCATTCTCATATCCCTTTGATCTGTTGAGTTCATCGGGATAGGCTTATATCTGACGAATTCATACTCTTTGCCTTCCTTTAGAGTAAGACTGGCTTTGAGTTGATTTCTATCCCACCATGCCAAAGGATGTTCGTTATAACTTTCTTTGAGACTTTTTTTGACATCTTCAAGGGATACCTTATTTTCTAACTCTATATCTCTGTGATGTAGAGTTACCTTGAGAAGCTTCATATCCTCTGTTTGGAGTTCTTGTTCTGTTGTTATTTTCAACATGGTTTCTCCAAACCTTCTTGGATCTTTCATTTTTGGGTGAAAAAGTTGTCCTTTATCACCACGCTGGCTGCGAAATATTATCGGCAATTGTCGATAAAAAGCAACCTTGAGTCTTTGAACGATAATTTTATGATCACAAATTGTAGTGAACATAAGCCTTCTTGACTCATTGTCTTGTGTGTACTTCTTAAACATTTGTAAGAAGTTATTTTCCAACAGGATATCAGCTCCTGTATCATGAAAATAGATTGGTGGTGTCTTTACCTTGTACCAAGGTGTCTGACCTGCTCCTCCCATAAGGATCTCTGCATGTTTTATTCCTTTACAAAGAATTAAAATTCTTCTAGAGAAATCTCGTCCAGCAATTTTTGGTAATTCTTCTTCACATTCTTCAGGGAAGACTCCTCTTTTTGCTATACAAATTTCTGCTCCCGAATCAATATAAGCTGCAAAGTATTCAGCCTTATATTGTTCATACAACATCCCTATCGGAATGTATATGGAAAATGGACTTGTTGTCATTTTTTAAAGTGATTACTAAATGGCCCTGCCATTTTTAACAGCATGTGTTGTAACTCAGTAATCCGATTAAGACTATTCTCCTTTAGTCTTCCTAAGGCTTCAGAAGGTAGAGTATGGTTACTCCTTTCTACCTCTTCAATGCGTTCTAGTAAATCATGTTCATGACTTACTAATTTCAACAATTGCTTCTTCCTCTGTTTATAACAGAGTTTTCGAATCTGATTAAGAGATTGTCCCTTATCCAATTCTCTTGGTTTCCATTTCATAGAATTCTTATTGAATCCTCCAAGTCTTTTCTTTTGCCATGAACTCTATTCCTTTTTCAAGGCGTTTTCATGGTTTATGGTCTTCCAGAAACTCTAGGCCAAGAATGAGCTGATCCACTTCTTTTCCTGAAATTCCACAGATTTGAACTTCCAATTCTTCAATATTTATCAATCCTTGGTAAGTTCCTTTTTCCTGTTGTTCCAAATAGTAAATCGAGTTACAAGAAAACTGGTTCCGATGACTTGTAATTTTGAATACTATTTTTACTTCTTTCCATCCTTCTAGAGATCTAAGTTTTCCTATTATAGAAAACTCTTTTTCTTCTGGTGGAATTTCTTGAATAGGAGATTTGTCCCATCTCCTACTTGTCATTCGGTTTTCTTGGAAAGATAACCTTCGAGGTTCTATTTTAAGGTCTCTGTATAGAACCGGTCTGTCTTGAATTTGAATGTCTGTTTCCTGAATTATAGGAAACTCGATTCTTTCTGGGTATATCGCATGAGCAACTTTCCCAAAGATCTCTGGAATTTCAATGAACTCATTTCTAATAAATAATTCAGAATGGTGAGTATTAGAAAGAGCATATGAAATTTGATATGTAATAGAATATGGCCTATTACCTTCCTTCATTAGTCTTTTTTCCTTGATGTTTTGATGCAACGTCAAGGCTCGACTAAAGTTCCTGTCAGCTAAATTGTAGGCTATTCTTGGATAAATAACTCCTACAATTTTTCCTGCACAAATATTTCCTGAGATAGTACCCAGGACAGCATCTTGAATATTCCCCATTCTTTTATCGCATACTACGATATCTATAGGTGAATCTATTCCTTCTTTAAAAGTTGCCTTAATCATTATTTGGATTGCTCCAATATGAATCCAAGACATCGTCCTTGCTACCTCACTTTTCAACTTTTGCAATTCCTCTCTTATTTCTTCAAAAAAAATTAACTGCATCTCTATTTGATTACTTGTTAACTCCATGGGAATTTCCATTTCCCTTCTGGATACTTTGTAAATCAAATTATGTCTTCTTTGTCTAAGCCCTAAGTTGCCTAAGACTCTTCCTACTTGTCCTGCCGAAAATCCCTGGTATTTTTGTAACATTGGATTTTCTCTCATAATCCTTTGGACCATATTATGAGATATCGTGGTTTGGCTAAAGAATCCAGCCAAACTTTCATGTGTTTCCTGCCGAAACACTTATTCTTTATTCTGATTCTGATTCTGATTCATCATCAGAATCTTCTTGACTAAACAATATCTCTTCTTCGTATATGCTTTCATCTGAGGGGATATCCTCAAATTGATATACTTGGACTAGATCTTGAAAGAAGACCGCATCATCCATATCTGGTATTGCTTCAAAGAGTTTAACTCTTTTTTTCTCGTTTTCTGGACAATTTGTAGATATATGTCCTCTTGCTCCACATGTCCAGCAGTTGCAATCCTTGAAACTTTCACTTGCTCTTGTATGAGTTCTTCTGAAAGTTCTTCTTGATGGTGTTCTTCCCCTGCTTTGTGATGAGCTTGTTACTGGGGATGTTCTTGTAGGTCCACTTCTTCTTCCTGATCTATAAGATCTGGCCTTTTGTTTGGACCAAAATGTTCTTGGTTTCCAAGAACTTCTCATTCTTTTATTATAGGGATTATTTCTGAATTTTTTCCTTTTAAATTCCTGTGATCTGTTTCCAATGATCGTTGGAATATAATTTTCTCTACAACATAAAGGTGTACGTTTATTTATACCCCTTATTTTCTTGTAGTTCTTCTGTAATGCTGCCATATGGCACCATTCTGCCAATTTTTCTTTCAAAAAGGACGTGCGTCTTGCCAATGTATTAAGATGACCTGGAACGTATTATTTAATCAGCATTTCTCTCCAGGGACTTGACATTTTTGCGAAAAATAGCTGAATAGCTATATTTTTCACGACTCCTGAATTTCATCTGTATTTGGTGAATAACATAATGTATTCATCAACTAAACAGATATCATGTAACTCGAGGCTATACAGAGCTTGAGTATATCTTCTCTTTTTCTCTGTATCTTGATTATTGAAATAGTCTATCCCTATGAATTGTGCTTTAAATAGGGTGACCATTCTTTCTCCAATCTCGCTGAGGGATTATCCTGCTAAGATTGATTCCTTCGTATCTGGCATAGTCATCTCCCATGCATTCTTGACAGATCCCATTAGACTCATTTCTAGAAGTTTAATGAATCCTTCTTTATTGAGATCTAATGTCCCTGCTACAATTCTCATAACTGACGTCCAATCATCTATAAGATCTTCTCTGTTTTTGAAGTCCAAAATATTAAGGTTTAACATAACCCCGTAAGAATGTATTGGATCTAAAACAGTTTTTCCGTAAGGAGTTTTATGGAGTGAGATTTTACTCCTTCTTGATCTGGTTCCTGCTGGATGTGAATTTTCTCCAACCTGGAACTCACTATGTGGTTCTTCTATTTTAACCACATATCTTGGGGGATTTCCTATGAGTTGTTCACCCTCAGGGGAATTTATTTTTAGATCTACTACTTTGAGATTCGCAAAAGAATCCGCAAGATCTTGTAGATCCTCGAGATTTAATATTTCTAAAGTAGTCATCAGATAATGTTTTTCTCTGATACTGTTTTTATAAGATTAATCATCCTTTCATCATCGGTTAAAAGTTTTTGAACCATTTTGGTTTTACCTTTCTGATGTAATAAAGGTTCAGTACCAAACGAGAGTGGTAACCTTCCTCCTGTATTTTTTTTTCTAGAACCAGAAGTGTGTTCTAGATTTATGATTTTATTTTGAAGATCCTTTAGAGTTCCAAGAATTTCTTCTTGTTTTTTAAGGATTTCTTCAATTTGCCGAGGTATTTCATACAGCTGATTGCTGTAATATTGTACCATCTTTTGAATTTCTATAAGATCTCTGGAGAGTTTAGAGGAATCTGGGGTAATCTCTAAAAATTTAGAGTTAGAGATTATCTTTCTTACTCCCTTCAAAATTAAGAGCATTAATCACAACTTGTTGTAAGTAATCTATTATGAGTAGATTAACTTGTTTATAGGATTTTATATGAATAAAATCCTCTTGATTCAAACCTTCGTTTGAAGTCATCTTTGGTAGAAAATCTTCTTCTCAACAAAGAAAAATATGAATTAACGAATAATATAAAGTTTGAATAATTAACCTAAAGCTCTGATACCAATTTTGCGGATGATTCAAGTACCATAATTGAGCACAAAATAGCATAAATGAAGTACATAAATGCATAAATTGGGTACAAGAATTAAACATTGGATTTGATCAAGTTTGATGGTCCTAGGGAGTTTTAAGAAAGAATTTTTATTGTAGTGATTTATAAAAAAATTAGGTTTAGATTTAGAGATTTATTCACAATTCATTCTTGATTTAAATGCATTTTTCCTGTTAATTTTGATTTAAATAAAAAAAATAAAGAAGTTTTTCAACCGTACACAATTATCTTTTAATATAGTTATTTTCTTAAAAATAATTTTCTAAATCTAAACAATATAAAAAAAGCTGCGGCCATGCGTACTACTCACTCATAGAAATAGCAAAGAATATATAAGTGGAAACAAATGAAATGACCAAATCGGGTAAGATAGCAGACAAGTCGCACTTGTAAACAAATCATAATTATTTCAATATGAATTAATTATAATTGAGAACAAAATTTTATATGTTTTTAAAAATCAAAACATTAATGCATACTCTATAAAATTACTAAGGAGGCATAAAAAGAATTATTATTTGGGTGTGTTTATTTATTTTCCCTTTTCTGAAATTTTATTAAATTATTAAGTTCTAAATTCATTAAAACAGAATAATTTATATGTTTTCAATTAATTAATTTAATGTATAAAAATATTATACAGTTACTTTCACTTACCCCAATCATTCAATATCTCCTTATTCCTCCTCCTGCTTCTTCTTCACTTTTGTTTTCCTCCTTTAAAGATGGAGATTCTTCAAATTTCTCCGAGTGAAATGAACTCCACTGGTGATATATACGTACAAATCCTGTATATATAGCTTGTGGGTTCTTGCTTTTTGCCCTTTTTTTTTGGTGTATATAAAGAGCTCCGATCCATTATTCTCTCAGTACTGTTCCTATCTGCCATGTGAAGTTGCTGTTTCGTCAAGAAACTTGATTCGAGGATTTTTTCTGGTAGTGGGTTGTGCAATGTTGGATCTGAATGCCCCGGCGGCGATTTCCGTGAGCTCCGCCGAAGTCCACCGCCGGGAGACCCTGGAAACCGCCGCAGATTCGGTTACCTCCACCACCACCTCGTCTACAGACAATGGAGCCGCCGATGAGCTGGACTCCAACAGCTTCACACGAGGAAAGCTGCTGCCCACCCTCAATTTCTCGATTCTCGACAAGAACGTGATCGAGATCGAGGATGACGCGGACGATGACGTCACCGCGTACAACACGGAGCTGCAGCTTTTTCCCGTGTGCGCCGCCTCGTCTTCAGCGCCGGAAACGGAGGCTTCTAGGCCTAAGTATTGGCTGGACTTGTCGGTGCCGGAGGTTTCAGGCGGAGTGGACATGGGATTTTGCAAGGCGCAGTTTCCGGCGCAGCAGCAGCCACAGGCGAGGAAGAGCAGGCGTGGTCCCCGGTCCCGGAGCTCTCAGTATCGAGGGGTTACTTTCTACCGGAGAACTGGGAGATGGGAATCGCACATTTGGTACCCATAATCGAACCTCGAAATTATATCACATCTGGCAATATTTCTGTTGCATGCATGTTTTGTGTACTTTCGAGTATAAGTGAGGGGTATCGTGTTAATTTGTATAGCTAAAGAAATTGTGGTTGTATTTTGGTATGTTTGATTATCATCTTTTCATAATTTATTTGACACCAAGCTCTTGCAAATCCAAATATTATGTTGTGTTTCTTCCGTGTTCTTGTGTTATATGAATTTGGCACTGGTATCCGTGGATGATGATCAGTTGGCAATATTGGTATACATCTTGGGTTTTCTTTTGGAGGAGTAAGAGAGTTGTATATCCATCGGTGTGCAAGTTGTTTGTTGATGGATCTTTTTGTTGATTATGTGGTACAACATCATATAGAATCATGATCACTGGTGTGGCACCATAAATGAATCGTGACTGCATATGTGACACAGCTGAACATTATTAGATAGCTCCCTATGCGATACAGCGGCTGAATTGTTGCTACCTATAATGCATGACCAATGGATTATGGCACTTAACAGTACTTTGTAACTTTATATGGGCTGGATTGATAACATCGTCGATGAATTTCGATACACCTGCATAAGCTCGAAATTAGAATTGGTGATGAGTTTGACTTACAAGATTCAAACAGTTCAATTATCCTTACGAATAGCTAGCATTTCACAAAACATATTCTGATTTAATGTCATCATGTAGTTCTTTATGTTTATAATGGAGTGCCTTTTCTATTGTGATTTTAATTTTATTTCTGGTATTTGTGGTCAGGGATTGCGGTAAACAAGTCTATTTGGGTAAGAAATTAAACTACTTGCATTACATGATTTATATACTCGCAGAGTTCATGGAAGTGGAATTTGGTTTTGCAAATTATTTTAGTTTCTCTGCGGCAGTCTCATATTAATTTTGTTGGATTTCTTGTTTCAGGAGGATTTGACACGGCTCATGCAGCAGCAAGGTAAAAACTTCGATTGCGCATTTGAGATTTGTGGACATATTGTAACATTGACTTCTTATCGATTGTCATCATCCAGAGCATATGATCGTGCTGCAATCAAGTTTCGTGGGGTTGATGCTGATATCAATTTCAAACTAGGCGATTATGAAGAGGACATGAAACAGGTTTGCTTCTGGTTACTGGTGATTTTTAAGTTCCAATTAATGAATCTTATTTAGTTTACTTTTTTGCAGATGAAAGACTTGACAAAAGAAGAGTTTGTTCACATTCTTCGCCGCCGAAGCAATGGGTTCTCTCGAGGGAGCTCAAAGTACAGAGGTGTAACCCTTCACAAATGTGGTCGCTGGGAGGCACGAATGGGCCAATTCCTCGGGAAAAGGTATACATCTTTTTCAAACTTTTACATTGTACCGGGTGCTGTGATGGTTCTTCTGGGCAGTGATTGATCTCAGATAGGTTCTGAAGCTCAAAGTTTAGGATAGTTAATTCGAATGGCGATAAGGATCCCCATTTATATGCAAAATTTAAAATGGTTTGTTGCAGGTATATGTATCTTGGGTTATTCGACAGCGAAGTCGAAGCTGCAAGGTTCTTGTGATCATGATTCATACCACTTAAGACTTAGTATAGAGTAGGACCAATTTATTAGATTGATCTCATCCAACAATCCTCCATCTTATTTTCTCTTCCAGGGCTTATGATAAAGCAGCCATCAAATGCAATGGCACTGAAGCGTTAACCAACTTTGAGCCGAGTATCTATGAGACAGACAGAAACATCAGTCACAGTGATGCAGGTATGAGTATAAACTATAAACTGTTTTGCTAATTTCGTCCTTACTCTACTTGCTTTGCCATTGTTTATATCGCGTAAACATGAACAGAAAACAAACTCAGTGTAAAAGGATTTACTGCTGATGTTTTTAGGTATCGACAACAATCTTGATCTTAATCTTGGAATGTCTTTGGCCTCAAATGGTCCGTGTGGGGATGACATTAAAAGGAAGTTGGACTTTCCTTGCAATGGGACAAGGGTAAAAACGGTTTGACCTTTGATATATTGTTTGAAGAGTGATGTTATTTACACTCAATTTTCGTCACCTGCATTCAACTTTTTGAACAAATTGGAATATTTTACTAACACTGGGCAAGAAACAATTAATCCTTTTGTCACACCCGCGTACCCGGGATTCATTGGGATTCATTGTCTTGTCGTATATGTTCCTAAACCAATAGAAAGCTTCTTAAAGCTTGTCCATTGTCCCCTCAAAAAAAAAAAAAAAAAGCTTGTCCATTGTGCTTAATATAATACCCTTTCCACGAATTCACAGGTTGAAACACCCCTCGTTTCCCCTCATGGATTAGTTGCATCCAAGTATTCCCCCATGTGGGCTGGCTTGTACTCTGGTTTTGCCCCAAATAACAAGGTGAATTTTCTCTTCTATTATTTTTCAGCTCTGGACTTGATCGAATTATGAGCATCGCCTCCACAAAATATTTAGTAACTTTATAAATAGAGAGCAAGCAACAATGTTCTTGATCAGAAGAAGTTTTTCCCACATTAATTAGTTCAGTCAAAGAAGCATAAAGTGCACAAGCATGCTCAATGTATTAATCGAGCTTGAAATCAACAAAATGTTCATCCAATCATCCTGGGACTCACACCACGATACACTTCTGACTCTAGCTTCCCTTAATAACTTGCTCATATCTTGTCCATTGACCAAGTTCTTGTTACCGATCTTATTGAAGATACTCGCACGTTCTTTACATTCTGATTACCAAGAAAACTTGTATGAGATACTAATTTATAGTTTTACAACAATCTGTTTTAATGTTTTAATTTAATTTGCAGGAAAGATACACCGGTATAATTAATGGGGCCGTTACCTCGCCTCCATACCCAAACTGGCCATGGAAAATGCAAAGTGCCAGCATCATGACCGGTCCAGTGCCAGTTTTATCTTCTGCAGCATCATCAGGATTCTCTACCAATGCAACTCCAAATTCGAATTCCCTCGTCTCCTCGACATCCAGGGCGCAGCTTCCAGCAACTAAGGTCAACAACCTTCAGTGACCTGTGCTAACGACACAGACCGCGACTATTCCAGTTAGACTCCCGCACCCTGGTATGTTTCTCGAGGAACATAAGTGTAGAATAATATGTCAGAACACAAGAAATCATGTATAGCTGGTAAAAATAATTCTCTGCATTTTGTGTCTGTTACTATAAGTAAATTCATCCATGGTGGAAATTTGCAACTATTTCCACATAAATCTGCTATTTGTAAGTGGACTTTGATTTTGGTTTGTTTTGAAGAATTTAATGCTATGGATAACTTGGATTGTGACTTTTGTATGAAATTTCTCAACAATTTGTTGGAATTGAACATGGCAATTTGGCCAAGCAATATAGGGAGAAGAAAATAATATATCAAAACCATTAGTTGAGAAAAATATGAATAAAAATTACTAAACGAGTCATCGGAAAGAAATATAGTTATGAGTAGTATTTAGTCAAAATAAAAAAATCAGAATGCAATATGTCACACAAAAAAAAAAGGTTTTCTAATAAATAGATTTAACCATCATAATATTGCATTAATATAAACATAAAAATATATAATATAGTATAGTTATGTAAATTTAAATCAGAACCTAGATCGTCTTACTATTCACATGCATCATATATATAGCCACCATTTTATTTGCACTTGCCTCGATACGTAGATTTTATGACACATCGAGAAAAGTGAAAAACATGTGTAGATGGATTCGTTTAAATCCGATGATTTTCTTGCATAGAGAGTTCTTTGGATGTGATGTAGCCTGTAGGAACTGATATGGTTCAATAATTTTTTTATTTTTATTTTTGCATGAAATAGAGTGAACAGTATGTATAAATTGAAGTGGAAATAATATTGGCCCTAAATAGCCGGGAATAATATTACTTCACACGATATAATCATTTGCATAATGCCATAATGTTCCCTTGTTTATATAAAGATATATTTTAAAAGTATAATTATATAACTTTTTTAAAAAAGTCCATCTCTTGTTCGGAAATAAAAGAATTGAATCTAAAAAATTCAAGTTTTTTTACTAAGAACTTATCTGACCCTCTTAAAATAATCTTTTTTTTCCCTCTGAAACTAAATCATTGTTCTAGTTAAAAAACACAAAAAATTCATATGAGGCTATCTATTAATTATGTGAAACAAATCTCCGATTAGATTTGATCCACCTAAGATTGTGAGTGTGTATATATAAGCTTTTTTTATCAAATAACATTTCATGGGAATGACAGAAAAATACAAAATGTATGAAATAAAAAACTGTGAACAAAATCGAATTATATTTTGCAAAAGGTATGATTATGTAAGAGATATGATGAATATTTATTTGAGCACTTATATGAACACCGATTGAGTTGGCATCTCATACATCCAAATCAATTAGGCGCATGTCACCTCAATCAATGCTCATAGAGTCAGAGATGCTCACAATTAATGTTCACCATAGTTAATTATAAATGACATTGTAAATAATCTCGAAGATATGCATAAATGGTTAGATAATGCTACATATACACATTGAATCAAACATTCAATTTGAAATTATAAAATTAACCTTTCACTTTTTTTTTGAAAAAATATTTTAAAAAATATATAATATAGAATAATTGTGTAATGATAAGTGCAATGTATAATCCAATATCTTACCATTTGTATAAATATTGACATGGTTATAGTAAATCGTATCGTAAATAATTTTATCACCGTTTTACATTCCATTGCGCGACAAAATTTTTAAAATCAACTAGTTTAACGAAAGGGAAATTTACAATTCTCATAGCGTGTTTGTTAGTGATTTTGTTTTTTTATATTATTAAATTTTAGTTTTGTGTATTTTAAATTTTGGTAATCATTTTTACTAGGATATCGATATAATATCATATGAAATGTCAGATCTATGTTAGGAAAAATAACTTAAAATTACAAGAGAAAATAAAAAAAAAATTGAATTAGGATTGAAATAATTTTAAATAGGAAAAATAACTTAAAATTACAAGAGAAAATAAAAAAAAAATTGAATTAGGATTGAAATAATTTTAAATATAAACATATTTTATTTGTAGTTTTTAAATTTTTGGTATAATTAATATGAGTTCCTGGTGGAAACTATCTTTACTCGCGCTATTACGTTTTAATTTATTGAATGTGATTAATTTGGGCGTGATACCATGAATTGTGACCACCTCGTGGCCGGTAATCCTTCGTATTCCTTAATGACTTTGATGTAAATCAATACTCCCTCCGTCAATTTAGTTTTAATTTTTTTCACACAAATTAAGAAAAAATTATTGGGAAAAAAATTATGTATACACTCTATTTTTTTTTCTATTTAATGCATTCAAAAAATGATTGCACAATTTTCAAGATGTAGTTAATAGAAGTATATAATAAAGAAATACAAAAAACTATTACTCCATCTGTCCCATATATATTGTCCTCTTTTCTTTTTCACACAAATTAAGAAAAAGTTATTGGAAAAATAAATTTTATATAGACTTCCTATTTTATCCCTATTTAATGTATTAAAAAATGATTGCACAATTTTCAAGATGTAGTTAATAGGGGTATATTAGTAAAAAAATGTAAAAAATATTACTAAATATGATATATGACTATATATTTGAGACAAACAAAAAAAGAAACGTGAACAATATAATTGGAACGAAGGAAGTACTAAATATGGTGTATGTCTATACATTTGGGATAAAAAAAAACTTGGTCTATATAATCAGGAGTATGAATTTAGGGGTGGTTATTCGGTATACATTACTACAAATATTGGTATGAAAAAAATTCATACCGATACCGATAGTAAAATTCCGAAACTTTGGTACGAAAAAAATCAATATTGATACCGTATAGATACCGAAAAAAACTCGGTATATCGAAAAAATGTATGTATATCGAAAAAATTTTGGTACGGTATGCCAAAATTTTGATATTTCGATACGATATGCCAGCCCTAAATATGATTATGGTAGAAAACGATCCCTGCTCACCCAAAGATATTTTAAGATATTAATTAATTTATTGAGTTAACCACATGAAACGATGCTATTCAGTTTAGTGTAATCCTTCGTTGTATTTCTCAACATTGTGATTTGGAATTGAAAATGTCATTTTAGTGTTTGGAAATATGAAATTTTAAAATGAGATAATATTTGATGAGATTTGATCCAGTTGCATTTATTTAATTAGATGAATTTTTTACAAAATTGGTAGGATTTCGTTAATTAGACGAAATATTTACAAAATTAGTAGGATTTTATGAGATTTGAGTTCTAAATGGAAATAAAATAATGATACTAATAAATTTGTAAAACTTAACTCTCAATTTTAGATCTTCTTCCTATTTTTTTTTATTTTATAACTTGCGATTTATCTAAACATCTATACTATGAATTCCCACAGATTTATATTATAAAAATATAAATAAATAATATATTTTCAAGTAAAAAAGCTAGTTAATAAAAATAATTTTCTTCAAAAATAATTTATTAATCGTGATAATAAAACTACATAAATAAATCATTTTAAAAATATGCAACACAAAAGTTTTAGAATCTTGGAAAGCAAGTAGCTGCAGATAACAAACAATCTGCTCCGGAGAGAGAGCTAAGCACGAATAGCTGCGGCGGAGGCGGAGCTGTTCGGAAGATGAGGTTTACTGTTCTCACCTCCCGGGGAAAGGCTATTTTTACATTGCCCACTCTCAACTCCCCGCTAAAGTTTTCCCCTTTCTTCCGAAAACCCCAACCCATGATCTCCTGCTCAATTATCTTCCGCCGGGAGTTGTGTTCATCCCAGTCTGCTCTCTCGTTGAGTCCCTCTCGCGAGGTTTCGTTTCTGCAGAGGAATCCCGGGCTCGCAGTTTCCAAATGCATCTCGTCGATTTCTTCGTCGGCTGCCAACATGATTGACTGGAATGACGCCATTTCGAGCTCCGAGATGGGTGCTGGAGTGGCTGAGGTGGGATTGGAGGAGGATGATGATGATGTGACTGAGGGTTTCAAGGCTCGTATTGCAGTCAGGGCTTTTTTCTTCTCCACTAGGTTTTTTTTTTTTGGTTTTTTTTTTTTTTTGGTTTTACTAGTTTTTGTAAAAACGTAAAGAATCAGTATTTACTCTAATTTTGTGAGATTATGGTTTGTGTGTTTGTGGAGGCAGCGTGGATTTAAGGACCTTGGTGGATCAGAATAAGCAGAATTTTATTACCCCTTCATCTCGAATGACTAATTATGTGGTTCTGAGATTTGGTGATCTAAAATCTGACCCTCATGTAAGTTGAAGTCATTCTCTGTCTGCATTTTATTGTGGTTAATATGTGTTTTTTATCTATCGACATTCTTCGGCATCAATTCGTGTAAATTGAATTACTGCTACAAGAATATGGCTGAATGAAGGATAATATAGCTTAACAAATGGTACTTTGTTGCAATAGCATGATGCTTAACATCATAACATGAAACGATTTCTTGTGATAGCATTCGAGTGTCATCAAGGTGAAGCAAGGAGAGGGAGGATAGGATGTATTTTTAGACACTCCCCTCATAACCTTTCCCCAGTTCTGTTATGAAACTAGCAACTTGATTTTGAAGAGGACATAAACATGGTTTCGATTTTAGATTAACCTCCTTTATATACAATATTGAGTGCAGGTAACTTGGGCTTCCCTTTTATTTGAAGTGAAGTCAAGTCAGCATTTTCAGTATCATGCCCATTTTTCTTTTAGAGCAGATAACTTTGGGATTCGTATTATGCTTAGCTCCTTTTTAATTGTATTTTGCACTGTTGTCATCTCAGGGCTTGGGTTCTAGTTTAGGTGGAAACGATTGCTGTTACATGGTAGTTTTTCAGTATGGGTCAATTGTCCTATTCAATGTCAGTGATCATGAAGTTGATGGGTATCTGAAAATTGTCGAAAGACACGCTTCAGGATTGCTTCCTGAGATGAGAAAGGATGGTAAGCCCATTTGAAATCATACTGCAAAATGCATCAATTGTTTTTGCGCTTATATTCTTTATTTTGTGTTAGTTTGATGCTATGGTTTAAGAATTTAATTATGCTAGATGGGTTATCTGAGGTTTGTTGATTCATTGTGTTTGATTTAATGTGTTCCATTAGAACGCATGCAAGATAAGTTTATTCCAATTTCGAATTATTCGTAGGTTATGCCAATATAATACATTTTCTGTATTATGCATGGCCTTCTTACCAACTTGGTTTTTCCCTGCCAATAGAAACAAAAAGTCGAGTCTGTTGACAAATAACAATTTACTTGATTATACATACTCTGTATTATGCTTAGCCTTCTGACCAACTTGGTTTTTCCCTGCCAATAGAAATGAGAAGTCGAGTCAGTTGACAAAGAACAATTTACATGAGTAAAGGCTTAGGGTGCGATATTTGACCTAGTCTTTAAAAAGTAATTGACATATTTGTATAACTAATGTACCCGTCCTATGCATTAACGCCAAAGATAAAAAGTTTCTAGCTTTAGTTCAAATTTAAACCAACATTTGTTTCGAAATTCAAATCATTACTGCCTTGTCTGCTTTACTGATTTCATCTAATTGATGCTTTTGAAATCAAGTACGTTATGCATCAACTGGTAATCATGGACATCATTTAATGTTATGCATGATAATAATTTGTCTTATCTTTCTGTTGCGTTGTCTTCTTCTATGTATATGTTTCGATCAATGTCCTGAGTTTCTGGTTTTGATCGAAAAATAGAATATGAGGTGAGAGAAAAACCAACTTTGAGCACCTGGATGCAAGGTGGACTTGATTACATAATGCTTCAGTACCTAAACATTGATGGGATTCGCACAATTGGTAGTGTTCTTGGCCAAAGTATTGCTCTTGATTACTACGTCCGCCAGGTTGGTTTTAACTTCAAAATTTTATGACAGTGCTCCTTGATTTTGAGAATCTCTGTCTGTGATGGTTCAGGTTGATGGAATGGTTGCAGAATTTACTGACATCAATAGGGGGATGGAGAAAACTGGAACGTTTACTATGAAAAGAAAAAAGCTCTTTCAGTTGGTTGGAAAGGCAAATTCCAATCTGGCTGATGTAATTCTTAAGCTAGGACTTTTCGAAAGGTAATATTCAAAATGCTTAGTGAGAGTTGGGTACACCGACCTCCTCCAGTAGGCAACACATTTTTAGAACTTGTTTTTGAAGCTACTCTTCTTGAGAATTTGCGAGGGAGGAATGAGAAGCTAAACAACAATGTCTGACTGAGAAGCTATGTAGAAAATTTCTGAAAGATGTGTTTTGTTAATGCATGAAATCAAGCCGCGTTAGCTGGTGAGATTAGGATTTTGGAGTAGCAATCTATGTCAGTATTCTTTCTTTTGTGGATAAATGCACAGATTAATTTGTTTGTATCCTTTTTTCTCTCTCAAGTAATTGCAGTTTATAAATATCATCCACTCTATGGAAACATGACACACCTTTCTATCTATAGATTTTACTTCAGTTCTCTGATATATTTTAAGATAACATGTACACAGACTATTAGAGTAGTTTGCTGATTTCTTTTTAAATACACTTCTGTGTTTCACGATCTGCCTGTTTCGGGTGTTCTATGGCTTTAGCCGCTGACGTGAAGTTATTTACTTGTTCCCAGATCGGATATTGCGTGGAAGGATGCCAAGTATGCTCAGATTTGGGAGTTCCTCCGCGATGAATTTGAATTAACCCAAAGATTTGCAAGCCTTGATTTCAAGTTGAAATTTGTGGAGGTATTACTTCAAAATCATGTCTTTTAAATCATCTTTAAATTTGTTTTTGAAAAGACTTCTCATTCAACCACACGAGACTAAACAATATTTTGGAAAATTTTTTATCGGAAGCTTTCTACATCCCTGGCATGTCATTGCATGCGATGTCACCACTGGCGGTACGACTACGTTCGTAGTTGATTTTGTTGTTTTTCCCATTGCAGCATAACATTCGGTTCCTTCAGGAGATTCTGCAGAACAGGAAATCAGATTTTCTTGAATGGTTGATCATCGTACTTATAGGAGCTGAAATCCTAATCTCTCTCTATGGCATCCTTTTCCAGTCCAAGATTACATCTTTATAGAGCCAACGGTCTTTGGAGATAAGATACGATTTTGAATTAGATTTCTTGTATATATATACACAAGTTTATTAGCCATCTAGTTTCATTTCTGTTTGATGCATTACAGTATCAGTGTATCACTTTGAAGAATTTGTAATTTGATTTTGCCAGTACCAAATATTCCAAGAAAAAAATTGAGATGTATTTTAAGATTTTTTAACTTTAGAAATATTTCTTTTCTATATTTATATTTATAATAATACAAACACAGTTTACCAAGATAACAAATCATCCCTAAATCAAAACAAGCCTATGTAAAAACAAAATTATATTTAGTGTTTGAGAGAGTTTTTTGGAAACACTTTTCATCTTTTAAAAATTTTGTTAAAAAAAAACTCTCGAACCATCAGCAGTAATTTACGATAGTAGTGGCTGTGTACGAGAACCAGCTTGGATATCGGGCGTATGTTCTTTCAGGCTGGTTCCACCGCCGGTCGCTGCGGGGGCGTGCGTGGCGGGATTCTGATGGAAAACCAGCTTGTGCATGATGTCCTTAAAAGCCCGGACACAAACCGTATTGAGAATGCAGTGAACCCCACGAAGCACTCCCACCCGTCTCTCATGCAAACTCCGGAGGCTAAATAACAACCTAAACCAATAATTCAGAAGATTGGGCAACAGAGAAATCTCATGATCATGATCCCCCAGCAGCGAATTAGATCCAATATCCTCCACGCAATCGAGACACGTCATGGTTTCGTCGGCGAGCTTGTTGAGTTCCTCCGGCGGAAGGAACAGGATCCTCCTGATCAATCTCGTGTCGTGGCTCTCTCTTTCGAGCCACATCCAGAATGCAATCACTTTCATGGACACGGCCGGCTCGCGACGCAGGGAGAGGGCTAGCCGCCCGTAGAGTTCGCGGTCTAAGGAGTGGAACACCATGAATTCATCGTCGGTCAGCGCCGGGCAAGGTGTTTCCAACAGGGGTGCGCAAGCTCTAGCTACAGGCTGCTGCTGCACCTTCATCATCTTTTTTCTGAAAATTTTATTTTTTGTCTAATGGGTTTTTTTTTTTTGTTGAGATTTGGGGTCGTTCGTGGATCATGCGCGATATATATGTATGTGGCCGGGAGAATCTTGATCCCCCCCCTTTTTTTTTTATATGGTATATATTTTGAAATCTAAGAGTTGGGGGATAAATGGTAACTTCTCCGATCCATTACAACTTAATTTAAAGTTGAAAAACTCGTCCAATTATCTTTTTTTATGCTCATCTATTCATATTTAAATCTATGGAATATTGTAATTTTGATCTTGTATTTATTATTTATCTCTTTTCTTAATTGTGATTTTGGTTTTTATCTTGTCAACATATATGTAGTTGTTTTGTTGTCTCTCAATCTTCCTCAAGCTGCTTCCATGCAAGCACTTTGAATGTATATGGGAGAAGTTGAGCCCCTCCCCAAATTTTGATTTTTTTAAAAATAAAATAAAATCGTGTTTCGATATGTTTCCATTTATTAAGAGATTAAAATCATGCCGTCAAATCTCATACTAAATTTTCATGCCAAATAAACTCATTTAAAAATTACTACTATTAAGATGATGCAGTTTTCATCTTATCTTATATACTTACTACTACTATATCTTAACAGTCTCATGATCTGCGTTCATAATAATGTTGAATTGTACTTGATTATAATAGAGACAAAAATAGTGTCGGAGTCTGTTTTAGTTGATGGTGATGATGTGTCAAAAATCTTTTAAATCGCACAAGATCAGCTCAAGTGTCACATTTCAATGATTCTACCCACATAAAAAAGGATGTTTTTAAAGCTTATTAATTACATGGTTTCTGCGAAATACTTTTCACGTACTAAACATCTCCAAAGAAATCATAAGGGCATGCCCAATGGGCGAGGAAGCCCAGCAAGTAAGTGGGCAAGCTTCCTCGTCCATTTGATTTCAAGGGGCGAGTAAATCGTACGAAGAGTCATCCTTGTGCGATAAACTAGGCGGGCTCTGCGCGGAATCCTTTCGTGTGGTGAAGTGCCCCCGGCTCTTTTTTCATTTTGTAAAATTTTTCAACGAATAAATTAAATCTGGTTGTTCAAGATGAATGACCAGATTTAATCCGATCGTTTTGATATTTTAAAAATAATATAAAATTAAAAAAATTAAATTCATGGTGGTGAAAATTGGAGATGAATGATTAATCATTTATGGTTTTTTTTAATTATGTGTTATTTTTAATAATATTTTTTAAAATTTACTTATGTGTAATTTTAATTTTTGTGGATCATATACAATTTTATTTTGTGTTTAATTATCTATACATTTAATGAAATAAAAAAATTAATATTTCAACATCATCTCACCATCGCAAAATCAATATGAGATGAAGTTATCATCGCTGACATAAACATTCAAGTAAGTTACCAATTTCATCACATGACCAACATTCTCACACCATTGAACATGCTCTAACAATTATTCAATCAACAAATAAGTTAAAAGTATAGATCCCTTATGCAATCAACGGGTGAAGTAGGTTACAACTATCGCTTGTAATTGATATGTAACAAGCTTTTAGTACAAGTTATTATCTCCCTATTTATGCACAAAAACATTGAATGGTCCTTTCTTTAAAGTAAGTTGTAGGATTTAATTTATTTAGTAAATAGGAAGCTAGTGAGGTCCATAAGTTTTGTTCATAAAATTGCACACGCCAAACTAATTAAAGGAGAAATTCTTAGGTGGGCCAATCAATATATATAAAGCCATTGGGAGACTCTCAACTTTATCAGTGAGTACTATGCTATCCTATTCATTCCAGATTGGACCCAAACTTTAATTAAAACCAACAACTATTTAAGGGGTTGAGCATAATTTTAAACATTTATATATTAAAACAAATTAGGGAATTCATAGTTATATATAAGGTGAAGGGGTGTGTGTAGATAGTAAGATAACATCACTCATTGACTATCTGTTATTTATAATTTATTCGCGTTAAGTATCGAAATATTATGAATCATTTTGTTGATGAAGAATTTTGATTTACAGGATCAATATAACTTGTTGAATTATGTCACATGTACAATGAGAATTACACATTGCTACAATACAAAAACTCTTGTGAGATGGTGTCACGAGTCAATTTCATGAGACAGATTTTTTAATTGGGTCGCCACTCATGAAAATATATTACTTTTTATGTTAAAAATATTAATTTTTATTATAAATATAGGTAGAGTTAACCCGTCTCACAGATAAAGATATGTGAGACCATCTCACAAAAGACATACTCGGGTTACAAATTAAAGATTATCATTGCACTTTATGTGGAAAAATTCTTTCAAATGTACATTTAAGATAGTTTGTAATTTTGAATGTATTTTGTAACCTAATTTGTACAACTTATTGTACTTATAACATTCTTCTATTTACCGAGTTAATTAATTAAAAATTTTCTACCTCAAAACATTTACCAAAAGAAACGCATATATACATGTTGCGTGTGTCCATTACTAATATTGAGTCCTTTATTTTAAAGGAAGAGCTAGCATACTTTTCTTTGGCGGTATGCCGAAGGGCAAGCCATATATATATATATATATAAACTTCATCAGTCTCCATTATTCTTTCGTCTCTTATTATACTCTCCAATCTTGGAGACGTTTGAAATTAAATTTTTATTTAGCGGAATGATCAGTAAGATTGAGATAATGGGAAGTGACAGAAGAGTTCTGGTTGCTGCTCTATCCATTATTTTTCTTTGTTTTTTGCTTCTGCCGACTTTATCTCAACGCAAAAATACAACAGATTCTACTATTACCAGTATCCCATATTCAACAAGAGGTTTAAGCCTTGTGAAACTAGCTACATTAACCAAGTGGAGTACTTCACTGCATCAGAGTTTTAAGCTCAATCGCGTCGGCCGGAGAAGAGTGCCCAATGGACCAGACCCCATTCACAACAGGTAAACAAGTTTTTATTTCGGTTGTTGAACATATGTTAATGCATGTGATCGGTAGAAATCCGATGGGGCGCGAAACTATATATATATATATGTCATAAGCTATATTTACGGCACCGTTTGCTGTATGCTTGGCTTAAGTTTTTCCAAGGATTAGTGTCATGCACCATTGTCTAATCCAAATATATTGATTTAAAATCCTTATATTATTAATCCATCATCATCCAATTCATGAACCAAACAGTGTCGTATGGTAATCGACATCATGATTAGTAAAATTGGTCGTGTAAATTGGCTTGTCGCGGTATATGTTGTGGTTGGTTTCTTGCTTGATATATATGTTAAAAATGGTACTTGTGCAATTTTGCAGGAGAGCTGGGAATTCAAGATTACCACCCACAAGAGTGTGAGGATTTGATGGGATTATATATATATATATATAGGTGATTTCTTGAAACTGCATGTTTTGTTCATTTGTTAAGTTTTATCATCCAAATTTGAAATCATGAAGAAGCAGTGTTTATAGAAAATTTGTGAGTTATTGTGTCTATTTGCAAAAATATTACAGGAAATACTTATTTTTGTCGAGAAGAATTTTGTTTTTATGTTAGTCAAGGAATATAACAATATGCTTGTGGACTTCTTTTGCATCTTTGCACATATTTATTAAGAACTGTTTTAGCAATGCGATATATATAAGAAATTTTTAAACTTTAAAATGAGATTCTTTCTTTTTCTTTTCCATGAATTCACTCTTCAAAATTGGTGCAAATTTAAAACTGGGTAAAAAAAATTTCAGATTCTTCACTTATTGTTATTTATTGGAGAGTATATCCATGGATTAAAGGATGTTGTCTTCACCTTTAGTTCGGTTGATTGAGGCTCTTTTTCTCAAAATGCACCCTCTTTCCCCTAATAAAGCACCTTGCACAGATTAAAGGGGCTCTTCTTTCCAAAATTGTTAATAAATAATTTTCGTTAAAATTTAAAAATATATATATATATATATATATATATATATATATATATATAATATTATTACTTTCATAATTATTCTAATTTCTCGTGTAATTGGTTCTATGACATTAATAATTTAATACTGCCATTTTCTCAAAAATGAAAAATTGTTCACAAAAGTTTAATTAATTCTTCCTAAAATAAAACAAAAATTGTCAAAGTTATACTCTATAGTCTACCCGTTCCAATTATATAGATATCTTTTTTTAAATATTTTTTTTCATTTATCTCAAATATATTATTTATAGAATAACATTTTTTCTTTCTAATATACCTCAATTAATCAAGCAATATTGGAAAACGTGCAACCATTTTAAAAAAATTAATTAATAAGGATAAAATCAAAAGTTTGTTTGTAAACTTTGTTTTTGCGGATTATATTTTTAATATGTGTGAGAACAAACAAAGCTATATATTTGAAATAGATGGAGTATATAAACTTTTCTTAAATCGAAACTATATATATATGTTATAAATACTAATATATGTTATAAAGTTCTAGAAATAAGAAACACACACATAATAATAAAAAAAATATAAGATTAGATAAACACTAGGAAAGATTTAAAATCGGCGCAGTCTTTGATAAATATATAAACCGCGTAGTGAGAATTAAAAAGCAAGTGCGTGCATGTCCCCTTTTTTTATGGTTACTTTCATTTTGTTATGTTACCTTCTTTTTCTTTTTGTTTTGAGGTTTTATTTTGATAGTTTCGAGAAGTCTAAAGTGGCTCATGAGATTCAAACTCTTTTGTGTTGCATGAGACGTACAAAAGCCACGTCCCCAAGCACATTATTGTTACTGTTACAGAGTTAAACATATTTTTGGTCTTGTTATTCTTATTTTTTTGTTTTTATGGTCATGTTAATGGTTAATTTGATTTTAAGTCATGTAATTTGCATATTTTTTTAATTTTATTTTTATTATTGTGAATTTATATTTTTAGTCCTATAACTTGTATATTATTTTCATTTTTTGTTCTTTGTGCTATTTTTATTTTTGGTATATTTTTTCCAGAGTTTACCGTGTTTTCGGGTCATAAAAAAACCAAAAATGAAAGCATATACAAGTTAAAGGATAAAAACTAAAAACAATATACAAGTTAAAGGACTACATATGAAAATTCACCATAACATGAAAAAAATGGAAAAAAACATGCGTTAAATGTAGGGCTGACATAACGTATCGAAATAACGAAATTTTGGCATATCGTACCGAAATTTTTTCGATATACAGACATTTTTTCGGTATATCGAATTTTTTTTCGTTATGTATACGATATCAATATGGATTTTTTTCGTACCAAAGTTTTGGAATTTTACTATCGGTATCGGTATGAATTTTTTCATACCAATATTTGTAGTAAAGTATACCGAAAAACCACCCGTAGAACTTAAATGACTGTCAAAACAAATTAACCATGAATAGGAACAAAAATAAAAAAAATACAAATAACAAAACCAAAAATATTGTTATCTCCCTTCTTTGGTTTTGCATTTTTTGCGCATTTAAGCACTTCAACTTAGTTGCGACAATGAAAACTCTTTTTCCCGTGGAACAATGCGTTTTTATATCATTAAAAAAATTTATACTTAAGAGTTATTAGAGCATTAATAAAATGCCATGAGTAGGATGATCGAGCTAACCATTTATATATACATAGTTGATTTACGTTTTCGTATTGCAGAATAATATTCGGTTCCTTCAAGAGTTAAATATGGGGCCTACAACCTTTCCAAAAATAAAAATAAAAATAAAAATAAAAATAAAAATAAAATTGATTGTTGATTCTTTATTTGACGGATCATGTTATAACTACAGATTATTTGTTTCAACATCTTGATGAAATAATCTTTAAAAAACTAATTATTGGTTTCATCCGCGAGCTTTTTTCAGTTCCAAGATCCTCCTCATCAGTCTCGATCGTGTCGTACGTGCATGGTTCTCCCTTTCGAGCCACATCACCACTTGTGGATAAATAATCTTGATTTTGTTTGTAGATAAATAATTTGTAACTTCTCCTTTAAATTTAGATAATTAAGTTACATGACTAAAATTTAATTCGAATTATATTTTCAATCTAAACACAATCAATTAAATCACGGATTTGCTTCGTATTGAACCCACCCGTCAGCCAATTTTCTCTCCCTATGGCCGATTCCATCAACCCTTTCCAGGGTTTATTGAGCTTGTTAGAATTATTGACCATTCATGACTTTATAACTAGGCTGAGAAAAAATATCGAAATACCGCTTATATCGTACTGAAAAAAAATAGTATATACCGAAAATTTTATACCGTACCAAACATTTTGGTATCGGTATCGGTATATGATTTGCAAAATTTCGATATTTCGGTATACCGAAAAAAATATAAAAAAGTCGGTATACACGGTATCGGTATGATACCACATATACCGATATTTTTTTTAAAAAAATAGTTTAAAAAAATATTTAAAATGTCGGTATACACGGTATCATATCGATACCGTACCGAATTTCGGTATACCGAAATTTTTCGGTAAGAACAATATGGATTTATGTCATACTGAAATTTTGGTATACCGATATTTTGGTATACTGAAATTTTTGGTACGGTATATAGTATTCGTTGAATACCGCTGTATATCATACCGAACCACCCCTAATCATAACCCTATTTCAAGACAACTTTCTTTCCATTCTAACAAAAATAAGATGTATTTTAAGAATACAAAAACTCTTGTCATAAAACTCTCTCACACGTAATTTTGCGAGACAAATATCATATTTGGATAATCAATGAAATAAAATATATATTACTTTTTTATGCATTTAAATATGCCCTTATATATTACATATAGTGACATCTTTTGTTAATTATATATAGTGACACTTCGTAGAAGTGTCTCATATAATGATGTCGGTAAAAGTGGGATGACACTTGCTAGTGTCATTAATTATAACATGGAGTCACCAACGGGATACAATATAATTTAAAATTTGGTGATGACGATTCTATAAGCAAATTACTCGAACCGGATCAAAACTTCTATAAGTAGATCAGTTGGGAATTCTGAACATAACCAAGGACTTAATCGATGAAATTGCATAAATGGTTTTAATAATTGATCTGTACAAAGACTAAGGTGATCAGGTGTTGTGAAAATTCCTCGCAAGCGTACGAGTGTCAAGTTTTAATAAAGTGATAAAATCAGATATCGATCTCACAGGGAGTAAAATGAAAATAATTAGTGCTTGTAATTAAAATAGTCCAAACTTTATCTAGAAAATCAAAATCTCAGAAATTTGCAGAAAATAAAATAGCAAGATATTTTTGATTAGCACGCACACAACTTTCAGATAAAATCAATCAGAGAAAAATGGTCTAGAGGTATAGATTTTACCTGATTTCAACAACAATCAATCCTAATTAATTTAGTTTCATGAATTCCAATCAATTAATAGCCAAGAACACTTAAGTTTATTATTTCTCTCTCCCGAGCAACAAATAATGTTTATCAACTACAATTAAATTCCAATATCACTATTAAGAATTTATCGCAGTGATCTATCACAAAACAATGTTATTTTTGAAAGCTCTGTTAAAATTATACACTCTCCCGAGCTGTATAAATAATTAACAGTGTATTTTCTAATGTCCTATTCAAAATCCCCTCTCCCGAGCAATAATTTCAAATAAATATAACAAATCAATTATTGATCAGATAATTGAAAAGACAATCAATTCTAGAAAAAACAATTAATCTAGAAGAAACTCAATTCAATAAAATCAAAAATTCATGAAAATGTCTACACCAGGTTCCATCCGACCTCTAGACTCTAAATATTTAGTTCATAATAAAATTCTGAATAAAACAAAACATGTTCAAAAATCCAAACATATTCAGAATAAAATAAAAGTAAGAAATCAAATCCGTCGTCGACGCCGTGTCCGGTCTATCGAACTCCGTTTTCGTTCTTCAAGTTAAAGCTCCAGAATTCCTCTTTCAGAAATCACGATCAAAATCTTTCTCTGATATGCACGTGATGTGTGGCGGCTCCCCTAAATTGGTCTGATAAGAAATCTTTTTATATCGCATGAAAAAGCCCACTCAAAAGCCCAGTAGAATAATTGCCCGAAATAATAAAAACATTCCAAACAGCAACGGAGCGGGTGCGCTAGGAACGGCGCGGGGGCGCCTTCAATTCGCAATTCCAATTCTTCACACACACAGCAGCGCGATAGCGCTTAATTGAGCGCAAAAAAGAAGCGCTAAAATTTGGCCCAATTTGAAAGCCCATCACTATTCCTTCTCTTCTTTTCTTCTCTTTTCTTTTCTGTACGTTTATTTCCTTCTTTTCTTTTTCCTTTCTTTTATTCTTTTCTCTTTATTTTCTTTTCTTCCTCAACTCTCTTCTAAATTCTTATTTTCCTCTTCTTTTTCACATAACTTCCATAAATTTCTACAACCACAAAAATAACAAAACACCCACATAAATCTGATCGAAACAAAGAATTAACAATTAAAATTATATATAAATTAAGTGTATAAAATAGATTTATCAAATACCCCCAAACTTAGACTTTTGCTAGTCCCGAGCAAAACTATTCAAAACAATAAATTCTAAAAACTCATACTCTCAAACCCACAAGAATAGCCAAGAAATATTATAGAGCAATGGCATCAGCAATGATTTCAAAAAATTTTCAAATACAATCATATCACACCCAACTAACACTTGAAAGTTTCAGTCATAACAAAATAACCGCATAAACTTACAATCTCCGCAACTCACGTTCAAAACGCCCTTGTCCAAATTCAATTCAAACATTCATAGATCATGAGGACTTTTTAAGGTAGCATAAGATCAAAAATAGGAATATTTATCAAAAACACTCACAAATAGGTAAATGCAACGAATAATAGTGTTTGCGTGTTTCGATCACAAATTCATAATCATTAAAAGTATCAATCAACAGTCCATAGGCTAAATTCTCGCAACTCTTCTCCACTAGTATATTGGGCAACTGAGACTCGGTCAATAGGACTTAATCAGCTTATAAAGTAAGGCCTGACTTATGGCTACAAATAAAGGATAAGAATTCAAATATGGAGTAATTTATTTATGCTCAAATTACGACTCATTTTCATTCACAATTTCACATTCTTTTTTTCACTTCATTGATTTTTTCAACTTTTCACACTTTTTTTCACAATTTTTTTTTCAACTCTTTTTTCTACTACCTCTTTTCATCTTTTCAAATCATCCACCACACCATTCCATTTTTCACAAATAACACTAGGAGCATAAAAAATTTTAGCATTTAAATTACTTCCTTAAAGGTAGGAATTAGTGTATAAGCTATTCAGATAGTCAATGTAGGACCTTGAAAAAATGACGAATGGGGGTTTAATCACACGTTTACACGCATGCCATTCGATTTTCAATAAAGCTCAAACAAGGTACTAAGGATACATGCATAAATAGGTAGCTTGAAAGACTCAAACGAATTCAAAAAAATCGCCTAATCATTTCTAATCACAGTATTGCCCGTATTTCGCCTCGAAGAGTGTTCGAACTAGTTCTAGAGAAGTATCAATCCACAATCAAATAATACAAATTCAATCAGTGCAGAAAAAAATAATCATCAGCAGTTAACGATGATTTTCCAACAAATTTCAGATTTTCTCATACCTCAATGTACTAATATACGTGTAGGCTCAAATAGCAACTAGGGATAAATTATTTCAATGAAAATCAGACCCAAAAGTTTCAAACAATGCCTCAATCATATCTATGTCTGTATGTCTCAAAAATCAGATTCAAGCATTAATCACCGAATATATAGGAAATTGTTCATCTAATTGGTTCCATTTTTTTCAAAAATATTTGTCAGATAGGTAGACAATCATGGATATCAGTTATAGCACAAAAATATTTTTCAGCCATGCATCCATTTCTTTCTTGACTTCTTTTCAACTCAACTCTCAACTACACTACTAAATTCAACAAAAATTTATCTATGAAGCACACAACAAAACTTAACTACTCAACTTCCAACCAAACGATTCAAACATTAATTCACCCCCCCAAACTTAATATAATCATTGTCCCTAATGATTAAAAATAAATAAAAAGATCAAGGGACTTGTACCTTAGCATCGAGCATCAGTACTTGAGGTTACTAATATCAACTCCATCAAAATAATTCGCAAACGCAAGACCATTAGAGAGCGATTTAGCATCCAATTTAACCTGAAAAAAATACATGCACTCGATTAAAACACAAAAATTGGAACCCAAACCATGCAATACAATATATCTCGCTTAATGTATGGGAAAATAAGGAAGAGTGCGAGACATCATGCGTTGTTCCGGAGTTTTGATGGTGCACAAAAATGGTGCCATTGACGAATAAGTTGGCACATGGTGTAGAGAAGGCTGCTGATGAGACTCGATCGCGCATAATGTAGAGTGCAGCTTGGACGGTTGTTAGCGCATGGAAAACTTCAGATTAGGATTGTTTGCGCTTGAAATCTGTGCATGGTTAAGCAGCTGGCTGCACGTTTGCACTGACTTTTGCGCTGATGGTGAGCTGTGTGCGCAAAGTGAAGGGGATGAGGAGAAGCTGCGCTGATGGTGATGTGGGGTGGCGCGATAGCGCTATATGCTGCGCATGGAGGAGGTGCTAATGGAGAGGGCTGGAGATGCGCGTTAGCGCTTTGAAGAGCGCTGATGGAGGAGGTGGAGACGCACGTTAGCGCTAAGGTCTGCGCTGATGGTGGCTTGGGAGGCGCTATCGCGCTAGGTTGAGCAGCTCTTGGGCTTGCGCGATAGCGCTGTTCGTTGCGCGGATGTGATGCGCGATAGCGCTTGTTGTTGCGCTCGTCGTAAATTAGTGCAACGAATTGGAGGCGTGGGCGCGCCTTTAAGTTGCAAAAAAACTCCAATTTCGTCCAGGTAAGGCGCGGGCGCTCCGAGAATGGGGCGGGTGCGCCGCTTGCTCGAATTTGAGATTTCTGGAGCCTGCAAATTTTTGAAAATTAAGAAAAATTAAGCTCAAAAAATTGAAAATAAAAATACTTAAAAATGTCTAAAAAAAATAAATTAAACTGAAAATAAAAGCAAATAAAATCAAAGAAAATAAAATGCTCGGGTTGCCTCCCAAGTAGCGCTTGGTTTAGAGTCGTCAGCCCGACTTTCACCGGTGTTAGATCTTCCCTTTCTCTTTAACTCGCTAAATCAATTCCAAGAACCGCCTTTTAAATTTTGCTTTCTTCTTCTTCGCGGTTTTCTTTGTCGATAAATTTGGTGCTTTACTCTTGGATTCAACCTCAATATCGGCTCTTGGACAGCTCTCCAACTTCACAACTGGTTCAATTAAGCACAATTCTTCAATTGGTGGGCTAGGTGTCTTCATGAAGAATTTAAAAATAACTCGTTCGCACTCCAAACCCATCGACAATTCCCCCTTCTTCACTTCAATTTTTGCATCCGCTGTGGCCAAGAATGGTCTTCCAAAGATAAGTGGAGCACCATGATCTGCGTCAATGTCCAAAATTACAAAATCCACTGGGAATATGAATTTATCCACTTTGACTAGCACATCTTCAACAATACCCAATGGATATGTGATGCTTCTATCCGCTAATTGCAATGAAATCATAGTCGATTTCATCTCTCCCAAATTCAAGGCCCTGTAAATAGACAACGACATTACATTAATACTAGCCCCTAAATCACATAGTGCAGTAGTAAAATAAGAACCACCAATAGAACAAGGAATAGTAAAACTTCCTGGATCTTTCAGCTTTTGTGGCATTTTCGTTTGTAGCACCGCACTGCACTCTTCAGTTAGATTCACCACCTCGTTCTCTAGCAGTCTCCTTTTCTTGGACATCATCTCCTTGATGAATTTTGCATAATTTGGCATTTGCTCCAAAGCATCAGCAAAGGGGATGTTGATGTGAATTTTCTTGAAAAACTCCAAAAATTTGGAGAACTGTTCATCCAATGCTTTCTTCTTGAACCTCTGCGGGTAGGGAAGTGGAGGCTTGTACATCGGTTTTGGCTCAGGTTTTGATTCCTTCTCTTCGACTTTTTCCTCAGATTTCTCCTCTTCAACAGCAGGTTCTTGGACTCCAACTTCTTTTCCCCTTCTATACTCTATGGCATTGCACTGTTCCTTAGGATTCACCTCAGTATTGCTAGGGAACTGGCCGCGGTTGTTGTCTTTCAGTGCGTTTGCCAACTGCCCATGCTAGTCTCCATGGATTGCAACACCGCGCCCATGTTGGCCATGTGCGTCTCCAAGCTGTCAAGGCGAGACTCAGTTATGGCCATCCTCTTACCTGATTCATGCACAAAAGTACTAACCACATCCTCCAAAGACGGCTTACCCTCACTCTTATTTGTCATGAACCCCGAAGGATTCAACACATTATGATTGTTAGCATAAAATTTTTTTTCATGATTTCGCAAGCTAGGATGGTAAGTATTAGGGACAGGGTTACCTCGATAGCCTCCATAACCTCTTTGATTGATGTACTGGGCTTGTTCATGATAGTGAGATTCATCCATAGCACCCAACACACCTGCTGGTTCTGCAACACTCACTTTATTCAACGCAGCTACCTGTGTAGTCAGTGCAGATAATTGAGCAGTGATGGATGTAAGAGGATCCACTGCATACACTCCAACTGGATTCTTTACCCCCATATGCTCAGATGGCCATTGAAAACTATTGACCGTCATCTGCTCCAGCATATCATAGGCCTGCACATGGTCCTTAGCAAAAATGGTACCTCCAACCGCAGAGTCCACATTCATTCTCATAGGCGCATTCAGTCCGTTGTAAAACCACTCGATCTGTTCCCAATCTGCAAAATTGTGGTTAAGACAACGTCTTAATAATTCTTTATACCTTTCCCACGCCTCGTAGAGCTGTTCAGAATCCATCTGCCTGAATGTGCTGATCTCGATCTTCAGTTGGGTGGTTTTGGCAGGTGGAAAATATTTCGCAAGAAATTTTTCTGCCATCCCCTCCCAAGTAGTGATGCTTTCTAGCGGCAGTGATTGCAACCAACTTCTGGCTTGATCCCTGAGAGAAAAAGGAAACAAGCGTAAGCGAATAATATCCTCAGACACACCATTAATTTTTACCGTATCAGTTATCTCCAAGAAGGTGCGTAGGTGTAGGTGAGGATCAGCAGTGGCGCTCCCATTAAATTGGTTCTGTTGAACCATATTGATCAAAGCCGGCTTTAGCTCAAAATTATTCGCATTGATGGTTCCTCGAGCGATTCCAGAATAGTGAGCCTAGATCGTCGACCGGAAGTGATCTCTAATTGGCACCAGGGGAGCTTGTTGTGCTTCTTGTTCAACCATTCTCTCAATTTCTTCTCTTCTAACTCTTCTTAAAGCACGTGCAGTGCGCTCGATCTCCGGATCAAACAGTAAATAATTCGCACTTTGAGATCGTCGCATAAACTGCAATTAAAAATAAGAAGAAATCAATTAGTAACTTAAAATAAAATAAAATAACTCTAAATTAAAATCTAGACTAATTGGTAACAAGACTAAAAAATAATCAAAATTTACTCCCCGACAACGGCGCCAAAAACTTGTTGTGAAAATTCCTCGCAGGCGTACGAGTGTCAAGTTTTAATAAAGTGATAAAATAAGATATCGATCCCACAGGGAGTGAAATGAAAATAATTAGTACTTGTAATTAAAATAGTCCAAACTTTATCTAGAAAATCAAAATCTTAGAAATTTGCAGAAAATAAAATAGCAAGATATTTTTGATTAGCACGCACACAACTTTCAGATAAAATCAATCAGAGAAAAATGGTCTAGAGGTATAGATTTCACCTGATTTCAACAACAGTCAATCCTAATTAATTTAGTTTCATGAATTCCAATCAATTAATAGCCAAGAACACTTAAGTTTATTATTTCCCTCTTCCGAGCAACAAATAATGATTATCAACTACAATTAAATTCCAATATCCCTATTAAGAATTTATCGCAGTGATCTATCACAAAACAATGTTCTTTTTGAAAGCTCTGTTAAAATTATACACTCTCCCGAGCTGTATAAATAATTAACAGTGTATTTTCTAATGTCCTATTCAAAATCCCCTCTCCCGAGCAATGATTTCAAATAAATATAACAAATCAATTATTGATCAGATAATTGAAAAGACAATCAATTCTAGAAAAAACAATTAATCTATAAGAAACTCAATTCAATAAAATCAAAAATTAATGAAAGTGTCTACACCAGGTTCCATCCGACCTCTAGACTCTAAAAATTTAGTTCATAATAAAATTCTGAATAAAACAAAATGTTGAATCCGACATTTTGGTGATAACAAACAACAACTCATTGTATAGGAATGTGCTGCCAATCTTTTGTATTTCAGGAATCTACTACAACTCCTACCGCAACCGTCTAAACCCTTCAAGTTATCTACCGGAAGCTTGTCAACCGCCTTTGTCTCTCGACCGGTTGCAGTCACAAGCCTATCGACTGGTTATTCAAACCAGCAGAGGATAAATCTATCTACCGATAGAATGCCAACTGCTTATCAAGATATCTCAAGACAAGTACTTATGACAAGACGTTCATTGCAAAATCTTTATCAAAAGCAGAACCGGCGTATCAGAAGATCTGTTGACTCTTGCATCGAGACAACAGGTTGCACTAAAATGGCAAAAACGCAGAATGGCTACAGATAAAGCATTCGACCGTTTATACCAGTTTTGGACCCTGGAAGTTGTCTGCATTTAAAGAAGTGTACGATCTTCATGCAGAATCATCAATGCATTTATGAAGCATTAAATGTGCATTCAATGCAGCATCAGAACGTTAAAAATAAAGACGTTGATGATTGACCTATATAAAGGGAAGATTGCTCAAGAAGTGAAGAGCAGACAAGCAACACGAAAAATTTCAATAAACTCAATCACTTGAATACTATCAGAAGTCCTCATCTGATATACTGAAGCAATACTTGAGCACACTTACAAGATCATTCACTTGCTGCTCAAATAAACCCTCGCCTACAGTTTACATATCTGATCTTCAAGGATCATCCTAGGGTTTCCAAGCCTCTCGACCGCTCTGCAGTTTGAGAAGCTCAACCGAACTGTACTCATTATTGAAGAGACTTGAAGCTACTCTGAAAGCTTCCACCAGTCTGATAAGAACTGAGAATCTTATCTGTGTAAATCTAGGAGTTTCGGATTAGGAATTGGATAAGTCCTAAGTCTGAAGTGGGTGTATTGCAAGACGTTGTAATAACCAAAGTCTTCTAGTGAATTTCTTCCTAAGTGGAAGAAGGGGAGACGTAGAAGGATTAAGCCTTCGAACTTCCATAAATCGTGCCTTAGTCTTTACTGCTACTTATCTTACATATTGCTCATACATCGTGTTATAATCTTTGCATCACTAAAACCTCTGAACTATTTCCGCACTATTTAAGTTGTTCAAACCATTTTAGAAGTTGAGAAAACAGATTAAGTGAACTAAACTTCACTTGATCATTTTGAAAAGAAAGAAGAAAAGTTTCAGAGTGTATTCACCCCCCCTCTACCCTCTGAACCGATCCCAACAAGTGGTATCAGAGCGGGTTCCTTTCTCAACTGCTGATCTAAAGTTTTAAAATCATGACTTCTTTCAACAAAATTCCTATGTTTTCTAAAGAAGATTATGATGACTGGAAAATTCGCATGCAGGCACTTCATGCAGCACAGGACGATGACATGCTATATGTCATAACAGACGGTCCTATCAAAATCATGAAGGTCGACCCAGCTCTAACCGATGGCGCAGGACAAATGATTGAGAAACCAAGAGCTGAGTGGACTACTGAGGACAAAAAGAAGGCCAATCTTGACAATGTGGCCCGGGACATCCTATACAAAACACTGGACAAGAACATGTTCAGCAAAATCAAGTCATGCTCCACAGCAAAGGAGATTTGGGAGAAGCTCACTCAGCTGTGTGAAGGAAATGACCAGACTAAGGAAAACAAGCTCACCATGGCCATTCAAAAATATGACAATGCCAAAATGAAGCCAGGGGAAACCATGGCTGAATTTGATGAACGGTTCAGTAGTATCATTTGTGATCTTATTGCTTTATGAAAAACTTATACTAACCGTGAAATTGCTGTGAAGGTTATGAGAGCTTTGCCCAAAGAATGGGAGATCAAGACAGTGGCTATGAGGGAGTCAAAAGACTTAAGCAAGGTTGAACTGCATGATCTCTTTGCAGATCTCAAAGCCTACGAGTTCGAGCTCAACATGAGGACAGAAGATGAACCATCTACCTCTCAACCAACCAAGGCCTTAACCTCAACGGTGATGCGTCCACCGGTCGAGGAAGCTCCAAAGAGATCAGCTGAGCAAATCAGCAACGAAGCCATGACACTCTTTGTCAAGAAATTTGGTAGATTTATGCGTAAAAACAATTCTAAATTTAAAAATTATCATAAATCGGACCATACAGACGATGGTCCTACTTGTTTTAACTGTGGCAAGCCAGGCCACTTCATTGCAGATTGCACCAAGCCTAAGAGCAATGATCAGAAGCAAGTTTTCGAAAGAAGAAGGGGCAAGGAGGACAAGAGGACGTTTAGAAAAGAAAGAAACCAAAGGGTTCTAGTATCAGACGAAAGCAAAAGCAAGTGGGCTGAGTCTGACTCTGACAACCCCAATACCGGAAGCTCTTCAGATGACAGCGATGATGAAAAGGTGGAATGCCTTATGGCTGACATCGAAGAAGAAGCTGAGGAGGTATTTGACTTTGGTTCACCTGAATTTACTCACAGTGATCTAGTTACTGCTTTACACGAAATGACTAATGAATACAAAGCATTATCCAAGGAATTCGAGGAGGTAAAGGCAGAAAGAGCTGACCTAAAAGATAAGTCAAGCGAGTCAAGCTGCATGCAGCGAAAAGAGCTTGATGGTCTTAAGGTCAAGCTAAGTCTGCTGGCTACTGAGAATGACACCTTGAAAAGAGTGTTCCAAGAAACCTTGACTGAGAACAAAAAATTACTTGAAACAACTAAGGCTTGGAATAAATCTTCTGTAACCATTGACAAGATTCAAGAAATCCAAAGACCGGCACATGACAAAACCGGTCTAGGGTTTGGAACAAATGAACAGTTTATGGAATCTTGTATTCAGTCAAGCCTGGACAAAGGCAATCTTAACAAAATAAGATTTGTCAGGTCCAGCACGATATATGAACATGATGAGTGCAGCCTTGACAAAAATCAGAAAGTATCTAACGAACGAAGCTCTAAGCATAGAGGGCTGGGATATGTGGATCCCCAGATCTCTAATCAAAGAGGAACTTGGATTAAACCAAAACCTAATGAAAGAAGAAAGGGAAACCAATCTAATTTCAAAAGGCCATGGAATGAGTCTAACTACTCTAAGAGAAGATGGTCAAAGGAGAAGCCTTACCAGTACTTTAATTGCAGGCCAGTTCAAAAGAGGTACAGGCTAACTGATAAAGATCAAAAAGGCAAGCAGCACATAGGAACCTCACAAGCACACACATTTACTGCTTATCGACCGCACAGATTTCTGGACACACACACGGGCAAACCTGTAAGGGTGTTCCAGGTGTGGGTCCCGAAAGGGCTAATCCGACCTGGACCCTACTAGATATGGGTACCAAAAGTTCTTCACTTTTTGCAGGTACTAAAAGTCCAAACGGGCGAGAAGACCACTTCTATCAAGGACACTACCTGGTACTTAGATAGTGGTTGCTCACGGCACATGACAGGGAATCCAGAACTTCTAACAGAAGTCGTGCTGTGCAAAGGACCAAAGATCAGCTTTGGAGACAACTCCAAAGGTAAAACCGTGGGTAAGGGTAAGATTATCCATGGTAACATCATTATTAAAGATGTGTTGCTTGTTGACAAACTGTGCTATAATTTGATAAGTATTAGTCAACTATGTGACAATGATCATTCGGTCGAGTTTCACAAACACACTTGCATTATCAAAAATGACAAAGGTGAGACTCTTATGACCGGTGTAAGAGACCTAAACACCTACAAGGTAAACTGGTCTTGCTCACATACTTCTTCACCTACTTGTCTTACTGCTCATCATGATAAACATTGGTTGTGGCATAAGCGGTTAAATCATCTAAATTTTAAGTCCATCTCTAACTTGAGGAAGCATGATTTGGTTTCTGGTCTGCCTGAAGGAGATTTTATAAAAGACAAAGTTTGTCCTGCTTGTCAACTAGGAAAGCAGGTGAGAGCAACCTTTAAAAATAAAGGGTGTATGTCTTCTTCCAAATGCTTAGATTTACTTCACATGGACCTATTTGGTCCTATACCAGTAAGAAGCTTAGGGGGAATGAGATATGCTCTTGTTGTTATAGATGACTTTTCTCGATTTACTTGGGTCATCTTTCTCTCTTCAAAAGATCAAACTGCACCTCACCTGATTAAGCTTTTTAAACGCTTGCAAAATGAACAATCTACTGTGATAGATAGAATCAGGAGTGATAGAGGGACTGAGTTTTTAAACACCACTCTTATGACTTATCTAGATGATCAGGGAATCAAGCATGAGCTGTCAGCTACTAGATCCCCACAGCAAAATGGGGTGGCTGAAAGAAGGAACCGTACTTTAAAAGAAGCAGCTAGAACTATAATTGCTGATTCAAATGTTTCTCAAAGGCTTTGGGAAGAAGCAGTTAACATAGCTTGTTATACTCAAAACAGATCTATGATTAATAAACGATTTAACAAAACTCCATATGAGATCTGGAATGGCACAAAACCTGATATTTCTTACTTCAAAATTTTTGGGTGCAAATGCTTTATCCACAACAATGGCAAAAATCATTTGACAGCTTTCGATGCCAAAGCAGACGAAGGAACTTTTATTGGTTACTCAGCCGTTAGCAGAGCTTATCGAGTGTTCAATCAAAGATCACTAACGGTCGAAGAAACCATTCATGTTGTTTTTGATGAATCTACTCTCTGTACAGAACAAACTCAAGGGAGCATAAATGATCTGAGTCATAGACTGGAAAACACAAATCTACAGGAAGAGAGTGACAGTGATCCATATCCTCCAAAGAAGGATGATCCAGTTCCCTCTACCGTGTGTGATCAAACAAGGCCAGAAGAGGATCCACCGGTTGATAACGATCCTCCTGCCAATGATGATCCAGTAATCGAGGACGTTCTTCAACCAATTGATGACAACCCTTTAGGAAATTATTTTAGGTGGAACAAAGATCATCCACCTGGGTTGGTCATAGGTGACCCTTCTGCTCCTCGAAAAACACGTGGTCAAATGATTAATGAATTCTTGCATGCAGCTTTCATATCTCAGGTAGAGCCAAAGAAGATAGATGAAGCTCTATCAGATGCCAGCTGGATTGAAGCTATGCAAGAAGAGTTGAATCAATTCACCCGCAAAAATGTCTGGCATCTAGTTCCTCGACCGGAAAATCAAAATGTGATTTGAACTAGATGGGTGTTTCGTAACAAGCTCGATGAACATGGCACTGTTGTGCGTAACAAAGCTCGACTTGTTGCACAAGGATTCAGACAAGAAGAAGGCATAGACTTTGAGGAATCCTTTGCGCCAGTTGCAAGACTAGAAGCAATCCGCATCTTTCTTGCCTATGCAGCTTTCAAGGACTTTAAAGTTTATCAAATGGATGTCAAGTCTGCATTCCTCAATGGTCTACTTCAAGAAGAGGTGTACGTTGAACAACCACCAGGTTTTGTCAATCCTACTCATCCTCAATATATCTATAAACTTGACAAAGCCCTCTATGGATTAAAACAAGCACCGCGTGCATGGTATGATACATTACTAAAATTTTTACTGGAACATGATTTCCAAATTGGAACGGTCGATAAGACCTTGTTTAAATTTGTAAAAGGTGATCATGTGTTACTAGTACAAATTTATGTTGATGACATTATATTTGGGTCAACTAACCCCAAGTTGTGCTCAAAGTTCTCTAAGATGATGCAGGAGAAATTTGAAATGAGCATGATGGGCGAACTAAATTTCTTTCTTGGATTGCAAGTGAAGCAACTTGAAACTGGAATATTTATCAATCAATCCAAGTATGCCAAGGAATTGGTAAAGAAGTTTGGAATGGAACAGTGCTCAACTGTATCTACCCCCATGAGTACATCAATCATGCTTGATAAAGATGAAGGGGAAATCCCGGTCGAGGTAACAATGTATCGAGGCCTTATTGGCTCATTGCTTTATTTGACTGCCAGTCGACCGGATATCATGTATTCAGTTTGTTTATGTGCTAGATTTCAAGCAGCACCTAAGCAATCTCATTTCATTGCCGCCAAACGAATAATTAAATATATTAAAGGAACTACTAATGTGGGTCTTTGGTATCCCAAAGATTCAAATCTTAATCTTATTGGCTATTCAGATGCAGATTATGCAGGTTGTAGAATTGATCGCAAAAGTACAAGTGGCACATGTCAATTCCTTGGAGATAGACTAATTTCGTGGTCAAGTAAGAAGCAGACATCAATTGCTACCTCGACCGCCGAAGCAGAATACCTTGCTGCTGGCAGCTGTTGTGCTCAAATACTATGGATTCAATAGCAGCTTAATGATTATGGAATCCGGTCGAGTGAAGCTCCAATCTACTGTGACAATACAAGTGACATAGCCATCACTCACAATCCAGTGATGCACTCTAGAACAAAGCACATTGATGTCAGGCATCACTTTATCCGAGATCATGTCTTAAAGAAGGAAATCAGGCTGGAATACATCTCCACCGATCAGCAAGCAGCAGACATATTCACCAAGCCTTTACCGGACGCTAAGTTTTCATATTTTCGAAATATTCTTGGCTTAGTAGATCTAAGTTAGTATGCATGTTTTTAGGGGGAATGATTGCTAGTATGACGTTAATAGCTTAGCTGTTACATTGCCATAAATATTGGCATATCATCCGCCTTTAGCTAGCCTCTGACAGGCTCCGTACTAGCATCTTTGTGCTTTGAACCAAATGACATTAATTGGGCGCGGTGATTATACTCTTCAAAACTTTTTGAATTTCAAAAATACTTTTCATGACGTCATCCTATGGCCCATAGGTTCCTTTATATACCTCTTTACACTCGAATATCAACCTTTCACCGTTGCTAAAGCTTTCATATTGCATTAAAAGTTCTATCGTATTACTATCAAGCTTTTTCTTACTCTCTGCTCGAGTTCTTATCTACAGCTATCATGTCGATCCAGAAGACTTGCCTTGCAATCAACTTTGATTCCGTTATTGAGGCAAACAATGCAGGAATCACTGAGGTCTTCACCATGCTTGAAGCCTCTGGACTGAAGAAATTTTTGGGAAGCAGCGCCATCTGCGATCTGCCTGTCTTAAAGGAGTTCTTTGCAACCGCTCAAATCGAGCATGGGACTGTCAAATGCTTGATCCGGACAGAGTCCTACTCCTTCAATCAAAAGTTCTTCGCCAGCACATTTGATCTGCCCTCCAGGGGTTTGACAAAATGCGCGGATCTTCCCGATGGTAACTGCTCATATTGGTTGAAGGAATTCTCAACCACTGATGCTCCGATCAAACTGCCGGCTCAGAAGACATCTCTTAAAGCTCCATTCAGGCTATTGACCAACATCGTGGCCAAGAATCTTCTTGCCAAGGCTGGATCGTACGACAAAGTGACGATGGAGAAATTCCAATACATGGCTTGTATCGCCTCCAAAATCAACATCAACTGGTCAGACATATTGTTCACTACTTTATGTGAAATGATCAGGGGAAAAGGGCAATCCGAGGGATTTGCTTTGCAAATTTGCCACATCTTGAGTGTTCTTGGAGTAGACTTCTCCAAGACTGAGCCTCTGCATCCCACCAAATGGCTCAACAAGTCTACAATCTTCAAGTTTCTGAACAAGAAAGAGGTTGCGGTCGACACTCTGCCTTCAACCGCAAGTGTTGTTGCTGTCACTCAACCGCTTTCAACAGTTCCGGTAGCGGCCAAACCAGCCCATACCAAGAAATCTGCCAAGCGTCAACTTATCATAGAGTCTGACTCTGAAGACGAATCACGTGAGAACGTTCCACTGATTCAAGCCTTCAGCAAGTCATCTCCTTCTGTCTCCAAAGCAGCCGTGTCATCCACGCCTGCAGGCGAGAAGAAGAGGCAGCACAAGAAATTAAAGTCCCTTTCTGGACTTGCTCCTACCGTTCCAACACCAATTCTGCCAACGGTTGAGACTACTACCAATGCTGCTACTACTGCTCCACGTCCTACCAAGGGTGTGATAATCAGGGAAGGTGCCTCATCAACTCCAAAGGTCACTCTCGCTGATCCCAAGGAAAAAGGGAAAGGTGTGATGATCTACTCACCTAAGGCTCAACCAGCAGCTACTGTAGAGCTCAACTTGATCATCTCTCACGTTCTCCGCACTGTCAAGCGTCACCTACAACGCTTTGACAGATGGCATCATTCCCGTACTCACCTGACGCTTGCTCAAATATTTCCTAAGTGGAAAGCTCTGAACGTTATTGAGTAGAAGATGCTTCTTTTTGCTGACACTAAAGACATCGTGGAGGCTCTGGGAAGAAGACAGCTCATCGACTTGAAGCTTCGAGGAAGCCTGTTATCTCTGCTGATTAATGAGCGTGTCAAGAACTTCAAATCCAAGAGTCCTACCGCCACCGATGACTTTGTGATTTTGACTGGACTACAGAATAGTCTACGTCAAATCACTCAACTACTTCAGCACTTCCAAGCTCTTAACAACGTCAAAACGACAGCTTCAGCAGCTTGTTTACAGGCTTATGGACTGGAAGCACAGGTGATGATGAAGACTTTTCTTACCCAAGATCAGGGTGAAGAAGACGTCTCTGCTCTTACTCTTTCAGATGGGATTCTGATCGGTCTCATCACTGCTGACCTGTTTCAGTCATCCGCTCTAGGATCGATTGTGGGAGCATCTTCATCGGTCGACCCCGCCTCAACCGCAGTCCTAGCAGTAACTCAATCGGAAGCAGCTGTGACTGCTCACTCATCTCCAGCGGCGACCGCTCACACCTCTCCCAGTCGTCCACAAGATTCTTTCGAAGTGATTGCACAAGAGATTCCTGTCACCTCTGTGACAGAGGCTCCTTGCAGCAGTGAAGCAGTAGTGCCCCCAACAGAGATACCAAGCACTATTGTATCACTTGCACCTCCAGAACAGCCAGTGACTGATGCTGACCCAGCACTTCAACCGTCTCCATCTACTGAAAAGTTTGTGGAAGATCTCATAATGGATGAACCGAGTAATGATCCTGCTACTCCACCAACCATCTTGGCTGCAGTCGAGACTCTTACATCTCCAACTGTACCACTATTGGAAGGTCCATCAGCTAGCTCCCCAGTCAGATCACCAGCACCACATCATCTTGAGTCTGGCCCGGTTTCACCAAGGAATGACACACAGAGTCAAATGCTTCAGACTGATGACTCATTAATTGAAGCCATGGCCGCAGCTCTGGATCACACTTTGATAAATAGGCTTCATGAGCTCATGCAAACAGTTCGATCCTTTTCACAAGACATCATAAACTCATCCTTATCGGTTGACAATTCACGCCAGACGATGATTCGGCATTTTGAGACCGTGTCTCGAGACCTTGCTCATCTGTCCAAAGAGATCACTGCCCATCATCGCACTCAAATCAAAACGCTCTCTACCGTCTCCGAACAAGTTGTCAGGTCCGAAAACCGCCTTCATAGGCAGTTGAATGATCGAATGGACACTATGCAAGCTACTCTACTTGCTCAACTAGATGCAAAAATTGATACTATGCAAGCCTGCCTTGGCACTCAACTCACTGAGATCATCCTTCGACTCAACCAAGGTGATGCCAAAAAGGGGGAAGAAGAGCAACGAAGAGCAGCAGAGGCAAGAAGACGTGAGGAAGAAGCCGACAGAAGAAGAAGAGAAGGCGATAGGTCAGGAGGAGCCAGTTGGTTCAAAAGATGAACAACTTGTCTCTTCTTTACTTATCGCAGCTGTATCTCATTTTGTTTTTCTTCAGTAGGTGTAATAAGAATGCTTATTGTAATTAATGAAATTCATTCTCTCAATGAAGTTCATTTTAATGCTTTCATAGTGTTTTTTGGAGCACTTAAGTTTTGTCATCACCAAAAAGGGGGAAATTATTGAATCCGACATTTTGGTGATAACAAACAACAACTCATTGTATAGGAATGTGCTGCCAATCTTTTGTATTTCAGGAATCTACTACAACTCCTACCGCAACCGTCTAAACCCTTCAAGTTATCTACCGGAAGCTTGTCAACCGCCTTTGTCTCTCGACCGGTTGCAGTCACAAGCCTATCGACTGGTTATTCAAACCAGCAGAGGATAAATCTATCTACCGGTAGAATGCCAACTGCTTATCAAGATATCTCAAGACAAGTACTTATGACAAGACGTTCATTGCAAAATCTTTATCAAAAGCAGAACCGGCGTATCAGAAGATCTGTTGACTCTTGCATCGAGACAACAGGTTGCACTAAAATGGCAAAAACGCAGAATGGCTACAGATAAAGCATTCGACCGTTTATACCAGTTTTGGATCCTGGAAGTTGTCTGCATTTAAAGAAGTGTACGATCTTCATGCAGAATCATCAATGCATTTATGAAGCATTAAATGTGCATTCAATGCAGCATCAGAACGTTAAAAATAAAGACGTTGATGATTGACCTATATAAAGGGAAGATTGCTCAAGAAGTGAAGAGCAGACAAGCAACACGAAAAATTTCAATCAACTCAATCACTTGAATACTATCAGAAGTCCTTATCTGATATACTGAAGCAATACTTGAGCACACTTACAAGATCATTCACTTGCTGCTCAAATAAACCCTCGCCTACAGTTTACATATCTGATCTTCAAGGATCATCCTAGGGTTTCCAAGCCTCTCGACCGCTCTGCAGTTTGAGAAGCTCAACCGGACTGTACTCATTATTGAAGAGACTTGAAGCTACTCTGAAAGCTTCCACCAGTCTGATAAGAACTGAGAATCTTATCTGTGTAAATCTAGGAGTTTCGGATTAGGCATTGGATAAGTCCTAAGTCTGAAGTGGGTGTATTGCAAGACGTTGTAATAACCAAAGTCTTCTAGTGAATTCCTTCCTAAGTGGAAGAAGGGGAGACGTAGAAGGATTAAGCCTTCGAACTTTCATAAATCGTGCCTTAGTCTTTACTGCTACTTATCTTACATATTGCTCATACATCGTGTTATAATCTTTGCATCACTAAAACCTCTGAACTATTTCCGCACTATTTAAGTTGTTCAAACCGTTTTAGAAGTTGAGAAAACAGATTAAGTGAACTAAACTTCACTTGATCATTTTGAAAAGAAAGAAGAAAAGTTTCATAGTGTATTCACCCCCCTCTACCCTCTGAACCGATCCCAACACAAAACATGTTCAAAAATCCAAACATATTCAGAATAAAATAAAAGTAAGAAATCAAATCCGTCGTCGACGCCGTGTCCGGTCTATCGAACTCCGTTTTCGTTCTTCAAGTTAAAGCTCCAAAATTCCTCTTTCAGAAATCACGATCAAAATCTTTCTCTGATATGCACGTGATGTGTGGCGGCTCCCCTAAATTGGTCTGATAAGAAATCCTTTTATATCGCATGAAAAAGCCCACTCAAAATCCCAGTAGAATAATTGCCCGAAATAATAAAAACATTCCAAACAGCAACGGAGCGGGCGCGCTAGGAACGGCGCGGGCGCGCCTTCAATTCGCAATTCCAATTCTTCACACACAGCAGCAGCGCGATAACGCTTAATTGAGCGCTAAAAAGAAGCGCTAAAATTTGGCCCAATTTGAAAGCCCATCACTGTTCCTTCTCTTCTTTTCTTCTCTTTTCTTCTCTGTACGTTTATTTCCTTCTTTTCTTTTTCCTTTATTTTATTATTTTCTCTTTATTTTCTTTTCTTCCTCAACTCTCTTCTAAATTCTTATTTTCCTCTTTTTTTTCCACATAACTTCCATAAATTCCTACAACCACAAAAACAACAAAACACTCACATAAATCTGCTAGAAACAAATAATTAACAATTAAAATCATATATAAATTAAGTGTATAAAATACACTTATCATAAGGAACCTCTTATCAGATTAGCATTTCAATTGGACCAAGTTTTGCTAAAAAGAAATTAGTATGACTTTTCGGATCAATCTTTGTTACCAAACTAGTTGAAATCATCCGGACCAGATCAATTCCTTATCAGAACAACTTACACTATCAATTCAAGATCAATCTAGTTTGTTGGAGAAAATAAAAAGAGAATAAATACATTAATTCCGTATCTAGCTTTGTTCCAATTGCCCCGCGCCGTCAGTACTAAATTTGGAAAAAAAAACAAAGACACGTGGCACGCGCATTTTGTTAGATTGTCGGATATATTTGGTACAATTATGCTCCGGATAAATTTTATAACGTGGCACATTCTCTCTTATAAATACTCGAAGAGTACGCAGTTACATGCCTAACCTCATGGAAGTTTTGAATAATCATTCTAAGCATATATACATGTGTTCTCAAAGCTTTCGTCGCTACAAGAAAAAAGGCCAAAGACAACGCTTTTTCCGCGTTGTTAATGCCCCTGAAAAAGCGGTGTCGTAGCCAGTGTTGTAAAAAACCACGCTCAATCACAACGCGGAAAAAGCGTTGTGGTTTTCGAAAAAAACAACGCTTAAAAAGCGTTGTGGTATCGTTGTCGTATCTATTAAAAGCGTTGTGGTATTTTGAAATTACAACGCTTTAGTACACTAAGGAAGCGTTGTCATAGCTTCAATCCACAACGCTTTATATGCGTTGTGATTTCTACAAACAACAACGCTTTTGCAGCGTTGTCTTTTATACAATCTACAACGCTTTTAAGCGTTGTATTTTCTAGTATACCACAACGCTTAAAAGCGTTGTAGATTGTATAAAAGACAACGCTGCAAAAGCGTTGTTGTTTGTAGAAATCACAATGCATATAAAACGTTGTGGATTGAAGCTACGACAACACTTTCTCCGTGTAAAAAAGCATTGTGCTTGGAAGAGGTTGCATAAAAAATCATTGTGCTTTGTTGTTAATTTGTGCCAAAATAACCAATAAAAAACGTTGTCGTTAAGAACGTTGTTTTTTATTTTTTTTTTCAAATTTAAATTTCTATATAAATAATACTATTAAAATACATGAAATTGCAAATCTGTGGCAAAATATTCTCATAAAAAAGTATAGAGTCATTGTGCTGCAATATATTGAAATTGCAAGGTATCAACAAGCATTTAACGCTAGCTATCCCCACAAAGATGGTGCTGCAATATTGAAAGAAAATTGTTCCTAACAATGTAATTTTTCTGAATGCGACCACAGTTAGCGACGATCTCCTCCATCAGCAAGAACCAGACGATCTCCGCCACCAGTAAGAACCAGACTTCTGAAATACAACATTAGATAACACATGTTAAATATAACACATCATATCAAACCATAAATCTAACCATAAATTTATAAATGATAACACAGTGGAAGCATATCAAACATCATGAAACAGAAAATAGACTAACAAATGTAAACCTCATAATGACAGAAAATTTCAATTTCCAGAAACTTAAATCCGCTTGCAACCAAACCCATTATCATTTAAAGATACTATCAAAGAGGTCACTGTCACTCACCTTGTGATAAAGACAGCTAGAAAATTTCAGTAATTAATGTGCCAACGCATTATCTTGTTCCATACTACGAATACTTTTTCCAGCACTCCGCAAGGTGTTTACACAAACAATCTCAACTTGAAGTCTTAACTTTAATTTCTGGAACAGAATTAAGTCAGTAGATCCAGATCATTTTGACTATTCGGATTCATGATATGCATCGATTTTTAACAATTTTGAATCATGCAGATGCAATCTAGAACGCAACATGAGACAATGAGAAGATGAATTAAGTCAGTTAACCTTCTTTTTAAGGGGAATAAACCTAAAAGGTAGTGGAACTTCAACTATGAGGTGGGCTGCTGTGAGTGATCAGTGTCAAGTTTTTGGATTCTGTGGAAATATGGGGATATGCAGTTACAATGATTCATCCCCTGTATGTGGTTGCCCTTCACAGAATTTTTACTTAATCGATCAAATGGATAGCAGGGGTTCTTGCTAATAGAACTGTTGTGGCAGTCAAGCAGTTGGACGGGATCGAGCAAGGTGAGAAACAGTTCAGAATGGAGGTGGCGACGATCAGTAGCACCCACCATTTGAATCTGATGAGATTGATAGGATTCTGCTCAGAAGGGAGGCATAGGCTATTAGTATATGAGTTTATGAGAAACAGTTCTTTAGACAAGTTTTTATTCACCTCTGAGGAGAAATCTAGGAAGCATTTGAACTGGGAGTATATCGCACTAGGAACCGCTAAGGGAATCACAGACGCAAAGTAAAAAGAAGCATGAAAATAACGTAAACAACACACATTCGAACCAGTTTCAGAAGGCCTCGCCTACTGTCTGCTCGAAAAAAAAATATGGACAGTAGTTGCAAGGCCCAAACCATCAAATTCACGCATGTACTCCATGCACTCGAGGCTTTAATTAATTCAATGCATCCATGCATTATGATAGCGGTTGCATTATTCAGGACACAAAATACATGTGCATACCTATTCATAAACGTGTTCTTGTATACATTCTGTCAACTCTGAAAGCACCTCTTTAATTTCTTCTAACGAGTACTCACCTTTTGAGAACTGTCACATATATTATGTTAATAAAAAATCATATAACAATAACTTTTCAAATTTAAAACAATTTAGTTGTAATTATTTGAGTTAAGAAATATTACTATTGATCGTAGTGAAACGTTCTCGATATTCTCAACTTCTTGAATAATTTGTCTCATATATCTCATCACATAAAGACCACATTGTTTTGCATCTGGCTGCCAAGGACCCTATGGTAGTAGAGAAAAAATTTTGGTGACAAATTTAGATATTTAAACATAATATATTAAACATAAATTATGCATACCTGTACTACTACCCACATAGCATTCTTTCTACCCTTCCTTCCTTTGTTTGAGTTAAACAATCGCAAGACCCTTCAATACACTTGATATATGAGTTTTTGTATGAGTGAAATAAATATTTGATAAAAATAAATAAATATGAACTCACATTTCCACTACATATTTCCAATCATCATCACGAATGCGGTGACTTAAGGAATCCAACACATAAATAACATCCTTGTATGGTTGAATAACAGTGAGAATCCAATGATAGCTACGCAAAAAAAACATAATTAGTGCTTCTAATTCAATAAATAATCAAAATAAAGCAACCAAATTGATATTTAAATTTTTACTTACCCGATATTACATGACGCCAAAACTAGTTGATCAACCGATGCACCACTCAGTCTATCTGCTAAAGCACTCGCCCTTTGGTTCAACCTTTCAAGCTTACTCTTTTTGTCGTGTGTAGTTTCTCCCATATCCGAGATTCTGTGTGGATTCACAAATCTGAATTTTTCTTCCTTGTTATCTCCCAACATTTTTTTGTAAAGATACCTTTCATTGTAAATATAATAAAATAAAAATGAATGTAAGCAAAAATATGAAGTTGATGTATTACTTAGCTTAAAACCAAAAAACTTACCATATATAGGCAATTACACAATTGCGTGATATTGGCCCAACATGATACAAACCATCAATGTCCTCACAGTGCAAAAGAATTACACAATCATCATCGAACACCTCACGATCTAAACGCAGTGATATAAATCTTCCTTCACCCAAAGCATGCTTGCTATAACAATACATCATATGTAGTGACATTGGGACAGAAGGTGACGCAACATGTTTCTCTTTGGGTGGTGCCAAATCCTTCTTTCGAGGCTTCTATTAATTGTAAATACATACAAGTTAGATAGGTTGAATAATGAATAAAGTTACAATATCACATATACCTTATCTTGCTCCACTATCAAGTGTTGTGGCCAAGCCACATGGGTTCCAAGAGCATCACCCACTACTTCACATTCATTTGCAATAGGAAATGGCAAAGGCGCTGATTTATCAACTACTACATCAATAGAGACTCGGTAGCAATTATTTGGTAATGGAACCCCATGAAGCAACTTTTGAGGATCAACACAAATAATTGTACCATAAACAACAATATTTGTGCTAGATTCCAAAGTTAATGCAGCCGATTTACCCTAAAAAAGACAAATAGACATGTCAATAAGTTTTATTACATCTATTTAATATGACTCAAACTACTGTCATACCTGTAAAGCATCGGCTTTGCTCAAAATCAGCACATCTTCATAATCATTGTCTTCCATCTTGGCTTGGTTAACTTGATTTTTCACTGAGCAACTGCCTTTTTCATCCATTAAAATGTCGTGTGCACCCCATGTTATGCATCATTTCCTCAAGTCTTTGTAAACGTGCACCTTGTTCTGAAATTATTCTATTTGCTTCCATCAACTTCCTTTCATGCTCCTCGAGTACATCTGTGGGAACTCCACTGCTCTTCAATGTTCTGCCAGCATTGAAATATAAGGTTGGAGTGACATGACCTCCAATCCCCCTCACACACCCATCATATTCTTTGGTCTCAAGTGCTTTTGTAAGGATATCCTCTTTTGTCCCTTCAATTCTCAGCACACCATCTCTTTTTTGTTGGATATAATCATCCTGTCATGCAAATTAAAAGAATAATTACTAAAACAATTGTCATTTCAAAAAGCATGCTGATTTTCTAAAATGTGAATTCACTTACAATCTTTTGTACTCTTTGCGTCAAATCCTCCCCTTCAAAGTCTCCTGCTTTGTTGGCTCGTCCTTTCTTCCACATAATAGCCCTGTTAATGTCATCATCGTCACCTAATTCAGCCGCCTACAAGCAAGAAAAATACAATAACACATGTGAATAAATTGTATGTGAATAATTTGGATGGTTTGTAAAGAAATACTTACTATTTCAGATGCAAATCGTGCTTATCCCTTGCGTGAAAGCCGATGAGGATATACGTTTTGTTTTCTTCTATCTTTTTGTTGCCCACTTAGTTTCTAGTCATTTCAAATATGCGACAAATCAAATTTGAATAATAGTTAAAGAATGACTTTTGGTTGATTATGTAAAAATTATAAATAATAAAGAATTTTACAATGAAGTCTCCAGACATACGACTGATGACAAACGCACTTCAATCATCTTTTGGTATACCATGACCAGCAGGTGGCTCATACAACTCCTCAGGTTTATCAAGCTTGCCTAAAATAAACGTCTGCGTAAGATGGGCTTTGTATTGACGCCACTTACTATTTGCTGATCTCAAACAGTCCTTCTTCCACTTTGCGTCAACATTATATGACAACTACAAATAACAAAAGCGAGAATACATTAGAAAGATTTAATAACATAATAATATTAAATATATCCTATATTTTAATACACGATAAATTACTTACATTAACAGAATCCCATATCAATTCTTTAACATCTATTGGAACTTGCTTCCATGTCTTGTAAGAAATCTTGACCTTTTCCCGTGCAACCACGCCAATGTAACTCTGCATTCCAATAGCAACTTCTCCAACTGGCTGTCCCAGTTTGTTGAATGCAACATCCTTTTTAATTCCTTTAACTCTTTGTATTGCAAGACTATCCATTTTTGTGCGACCTCTAGGAGTTCTAGTGGTGTCGGTGTCAGCAGAATCAAACCCTGTGTTACCACACCAACTCTCTCTAGTGGCAGCATATTCTACTTTTTCTTTACCCTTGCCCAACTTTGCGTCTTCTATAGTGGCAGTATATTCTACTTTCTCTTTACCCTTTCCCATTTTTGCTTCTTTCACTAATATTTATTGTTTGTAATTGTAGAGGGCAGAACCAACTTCACTAATCTGATTCTGGAAAAAATTTAATCTGCCATTAGCAAAGTGAGTGATTCTAACAAAAAGTTTTAACAAGACTGAAGTTAACAAGTAGAACTTGTATAACAGTATAATACCACCAATACCAAAATTGTATGTTGAATTATACTTATAACGATCATCTCGTCTGCCTCGTGAACACCGTTAGATGTTCACAGCCAAAAACCTGCATCAAGAGGTATTATACTATTATACAAGTTCTACTTTGTGTCATAACTTATTCATGTTTTCATGAAGGTGTACATAACTTAAAAAACAGAATGCCAGTAGTATGGAAACCTGCAGCCAAATTTATAGGACAGGCTAAAATCTAAATCACCGCTTCACAAAAGCATCTCCCTGAATCGATCATCGCTTAAGCCCAGGTGTTTACGCAAATCAAACACAAGAAAGACAAAATTAAAAAGCAAAATCCTAAAAATTTCTCATACTCAAGAAATAAATATCCTTTCGAATTAACATATACATAAAACAGACGAGAAATAGACCTAAAAACGGGAAAAAAATCACAGAATCGGGTTCAGAATTCCAAAAACCAACAAAGTAAGCATTTTATCAACTCAAGATGATCCGAAACAAGGAAAATGAAAGCAGTTCCAACGGGATTGAGATCATCTACCAAAGCTTGCTTCAAAGTATTAAAAAGTTCAGAACAAAATGTAAGCTGTAAGCTTTACAGTTCAAACCAGATTTAGCCCCAAAAAAGCAGAAAAAACCTTGAAACAGCAGACGCTAATCAGGAACTGCTTTGGAAGGTTGGGCAGCTTTATATTTGTTCTCCAACAGCTTTTCAGAAGCCAAAACCTACAGCAAATACAAGCAATGATAAGTATTCGCTAGTTGTCGAACTCTATCCTGTAAACTTTTAGATTCATTATGTAATCACAAATAAATGCATTGTCTAAAAATAAGAAAGAAATATAGGCAACAACAAAAAACAAGAACAATTCATGTAAGATAGAAGTACTCTCAATATCCAAGAACTACTAATTTGTCATTGTTCGATTACTGAATGTCAAAAAATATCTGATCATAACTAACAATGTCAAACAAGCATCTTCAAAGCGTAAATAACATATCAATGTAAATTTTTTACAAACTCATCTCAAACGTGAAACTTAAGTACTTAATTATTTTCAACCCAAATCCCATCACAGTCTTCACGAATGCATGGTTCATTGTCATCTGCAACATCAACATCCATTGGTGCTAACCCTCTGCTAGAAGACTGATAATGCATTGCAGTTTCTTCCAACTCTTCACCCTTTGTGTATTCAAAGTACTCCCTACTTGGAGTCGCAAGTACAACACTCCATAAAGGATCTTCAGGAGCTTCAATGTAAAAAACTTGCTTCGCTTGGCTCGCTAAAATAAATGAATCAGATTAGTATCCAATTCTATGGAGGTTGACCAACGTGAATCCAAGATCATCTACCTTGATACCATTACTATTCTCCACCCAATTACATTTAAACATCGGAATTTGAAATTTGTGGTAATCAACCACCAATATTTCTTGTATTACTCCATAAAAAACCTTATCTAACACGATAGGATGTTTATCCTTTGCACTAGAAACTTGCATTGTCTTTGCAACTAAGCTGACTCCGGAGTTTTGAACAACTCGCATATCATCACGCTCTCTTGTAGCATAAGTAACCCCATCAATCAAATAACTAGAGTACTTTAAGACTTGCTTGGAAGGTCCACGCGCCATCCACTTTAATCTTTCGGATACTTGATAAGTGGAATGATCATCTACACGTGCAACCTATATTATTTATGTGATAACTTATTATTTATGCACAGTCATGATAATAAATGTACGCCAATTGTGATAATAAATGAACTCACACGATCAAGAAACCAGGTACTAAACGTTCGGTTATGCTCATCCTGTAACCACCTCTTGGACTTAGCCCTTTGTGGAAATCTTGCATTCAAATATGACATGTGTTCCCTATTCAAATTATTATTAAGAGTAAGCTAACATGTAGATTTAAGAAAACTTAATGAACATATTAGTAAGTGGAAGAAATTACTCGATATAGCGATCAGTGTCAACATCATTTTCCAATACATAACGATGTGCTTGTTGCAACTCATCCTCAGTAATGGATTGCACAACTGCAGCCGACAAAGGTTTAGTAATTTCTATTTGTCGATGAATTGTAGGGATCCCAATTGTGTGCAAACTACCAAGATAGTCTGAGCAAAATTCAACCGCCTCTTCAGCAATATAACATTCAGCCATGCAACCTTCCGGTCGATCTATTGCGATTTCGCACATAACCTTTCAAAATCTTCATGTATCTTTCAAAGGGATACATGTACCTATACCAAACTGGGCCACATAATTTCTCCTCTCGCACAAGATGAACTGTTAAATGAATCATTATGTCAAAAAACGAAGGTGGAAAATACTTTTCAAGTAAACACAATATGATCACAATCTCTCTCTGCAGCTCATCCAACTTTGAGGGATCCATCACTTTATTACATAGCTCATTGAAGAAGAAGCACAAACGAGTGATAGAGTCTCTGACATGTTTGGGCAAGACACCACGTATGGCCACTGGAAGTAATTGCTGCATTAAAGTGTGGTAGTCGTGTGACTTAAGGCCAACAAGTTTCAAGTCGTAATCGAAACAAAATTTTTAACGTTGGATGAGTAACATGTAGGTAATTGAATTCCAGACAAAGAATTCAAAATCTTTCTTTTCTCATCTTTTGTAAGTGTATAACATGCTGCTGGCAGAAAATATTTCTTCTCCCCCATCACTGGAGCCAAATCTGTCCTCAAATTCATTTCAGCAAGGTCTAATCTAGCTGCAATTCCATCCTTTGTTTTTCCCGAAATGTCAAGCAACATACCGAGAAGACTTTCACAGACGTTCTTTTCTATATGCATCACATCAAGAACATGTCTAACATATAGATGTTTCCAATACTCAAGTTCAAAGAAAATTGATTTCTTTTTGAAGGATGGTTTTACATCATCTTTCGTGGACTGAATCTTCTTTCTCATTTTTCCCCAATGACAATGAATTCCATCGACTTTTTTTAACACTTCATCGCCACTCAATGGTTTGGGTGCAGGGTTGAACTCTTGGTCCCCATTAAATGCCTTTCTTTGCCTTCGATAAGGATGATTTGCAGGTAGAAACCTTCTATGGCCTGTGTACGACATTTTCCTGCTATGTTTCAACCTTGTTGAATATGTTTCTTCACCACAAATTGGACATACGTGATATCCTTTCACAATACATCCTGACATGTTTCCATATGCAGGAAAGTCATTGATGGTCCACAGCAAGACAGCTCTGAGTGAGAAGGTTTCTTGTTTATATGCATCATATGCTTCAACACCTGTATCCCATAGGAATTTCAAGTCATCGATTAGAGGTGCTAAGTAAACATCGATATCATTTCCTGGTTGTTTGGGACCAGAAATCAACATTGTGAGCATCATAAATTTTCTCTTCATACACAACCACGGGGGAAGATTGTAAGTGATCATTAAAACTGACCAACAACTATATGTAGAACTCATCATACCATGGGGATTGATCCCGTCAGCTGAAATGGCCAATCTAAGATTTCTTGAATCAGCAGCAAAATTTGGCCACTTGTGATCTACTAATTTCCAAGAAGGTGCATCAGTTGGATGGCGTAAGTATCCGTCATTAACTCTTTTATCAGCATGCCAAGTCAGCTCCTTGGAAAACTCCTTATTCCGAAACATTCGTATAAATCTCGGAATTGGAGGGAAGTACCATAGAACCTTTGCAGGAACTCCTTCCTTTATCGTATCTTTTTGGCCCATCTTCCACCTTGACATCCCACAAGTAGGACAACTGTTAAAATCCTCATACTCCTTCCGGTATAAGATGCAATCATTAGGGCAAGCATGGATTTTCTCATAAGTAATCCCTAATGCACACAAGTTTTTCTTTGCATCGTAGAAATATAAAGGCAATTCGTTGTCATCTGGAAGCATTTCTCCTAACAAATTGAGTAGGTCGGTGAAACTTTTGTCACTCCAACTATATTTGGCTTTCAAGTTGAATAATTTCACAACTGCAGATAACCTTGTAAATTTACTGCATCCAGGATATAAGGTTTCTCAGCATCTTCAAGTAGATTTTTGAATGTGGTTGGATTATCAGCATAACTATCAAATGCAGCATGTACCATATCTATTGGTTCCTCGGTGTCAAACTTTGGTACATCTTCCCTTTCTTGATCACGATCATTCTTTGAGTTCTTCATCGCAGACCTTTCACCATGCCATATCCAAGTATGATATGTCAAATCTATACCATTAGAATACATGTGTGCCCTTATAGTCTCTACATTTTTCTTCTTCAGATTACCACATTTTGTACATGGACAAGATATTGCTTCCCGATCCTCCGCATTTTTTATTGCAAATTGCAAGAAAGACTCTACTCCATGCTCATATTCACTTGATAACCGAGAATTTGACATCCATTCTTTGTCCATTCTTTTAGTAAGTAACACTAGAGAGAATAAAATATATAATGTTAATATGTATATTTTCAAGCTGATGATAATCAACAGCTTGACAACTCACAGCTGGTAAAGTAATGTATATCTAGAAAATTCTTTGTTAAATCCAAGCAAACCATTAACTAATATGCAGTGACCAGCCTCGAAACTTGAACGTAAAAATTTAACTTTGTGGAAATCATTTAACATTCCATGCTTTGAGAAAACTATGCACAATGCACTTACCAATCAGTGATCATTGAGGATTACTGGACCCTTGAACTACTAAACACATAAGTTAGAGCTAGACTTATTTTTAAAGCAAGGAAGACACAGTAAATAATTATCTGAATTAATACTTTATGAATAAATAAATAAACCAAAATTTTCCTTCCAGATGAACAGCCAAAGGCATAAATTACACTGGACAGCCTTTCCTATTCAGATCCCTTGAATTTGTTCTCTGAAGTGATAAAAACTCATTCAAGTACGTTATAACATGTAAATAAGGTGTACAAGTTTTGAGTTAACCTCCAGAAAAATTTTGAGAAGGAGACAAAGAGAAATCCGAGTCTTAGATTTAACTCAGACGAAAAAAAAAAAGAAGTAGGGAGTAACCAGCAACACATCAAACTAGTGCAAAACAGTAAAATCAAACTCTTAACAAAAATGGTTCCACAATTAAAAAGATTCCGATGCCATATATATATCGAGAACACAACAAATACTGAAAAAGGGAAATATAGGAAGTGGAAGCCTAGACTTTGAGACCTTTAATGAACGGAATCACACAACAAGCACACCGCAGAAGTTCAAAAGTAAAAATTAAACCAAATCTCAGAACCTAATTAATAAATCCAAATCAGAAAAAAAAAATTGAACTTGGAGGGGGAGAAAAGAAAAAAAAAGTTTGGGTTACCAGCAACAGAAGTCAAGCAATACTTTTGAGTAGCCAAGATAGTTTGAAGCGCTCTAACCTCAGCGAATCTGCATACTTAGAATAGGAAAGGTTCCAATATTTCCCTAGAATGCAAGAGATTTTGTTAGCACAGGATTAGACACACTAATTAAGGATTGTAATTAGATTTATGTATTTTATAGAACGATGGTGCTGTGCAATGATTAGACCTAACTGATGAGTGATGAAATTAAACGATAGACCTAAGATTGTAATCCAACGATGGTGCTGTGCAGAATACCTAATCCAAAACCATAAATCTCGTTTTCATGCAAAAAAAAATTTAATTAGAAGGAAGGTACAAAACCTAACTGATGAGTGATGAAATTAAAGATGAATCTCCGATAAGGAAATTATGTTCACCGGCCATTGGCTATCGAAATAATATCGATATCAAGAAAAAGTACAAATCGGATGAAGAATTGGAGTTAATAAAAACTCAAGACATCTTATGAATGCCTTAAAAATCAAATTAAACTGATTTCAAGGATGAACCCAAATCTGAATTCCAAGCCATTTGACCCTTCACCCTTTCTAATTCGAAGGATTAGTCAATCAAACAGTGTTCTAACATTCATAGCCATAACACCCACCAATACGCTTTTTGTGGTACAGTTATATTTAATATATTTAAAGCAACTTGAGAGTTTAAAATTTTTTACGAGGTTGTACAAAAATTAAGGAAGAAAATATACATGATCACATATTTATCATAAATTAAATCTGATATGTTTTACTTATATTGCTAAAATTTTTAGATAATTTCATGCATTGACAAATTAAACACATAGATACAAAGAACATCTTTATGGGCAAGTCGGCTGTAAGTGCAAATTTTAAACACAAATAGAATTTATCTCACTGCTTTGCAAGAGTAATTTACGCCAGAGACTTTTATGATTTAACCAATAAGTAAAAAGCACAAGATGTCTTCATGCATTTTAAACAAGATATCCGTAGATCTTGTGTGCCAAAGATTAAGAATTTCATCCACAAATAAAAGGTAATAGAGGGCTGGGGCTTAGTAAACTTCTGAGTTCTGTGATGAAAATATTACAGGCAGAATAGTAAGTTTAAACCAGATTTTGTTTCAGAGAGTCTCAACACAGGAAATTTGCAACGAAGCTCAGCATGTTAGTGTACAAAAAGCCAGAACAGCCCCACCTCGTATATAGCATATCTCATATTGTATAAGAAGTTTGAATAAATGAAGAGGGTACAGAGGGATACTCTTCAAGCATACCTCCATGAAATTCTCGAACTGCGTAAACATTCTGAACATTAATTTTGCAAGTGTAATATTTCCCCTGAACAAAAATGAAACATCTTGTTCATGTATGGACTGTGAGAAACAAGACACAACCAGAGAATGATACTGCAAAAGGACAAGGAATATTAATACCAGGACTGATCAAAGTGTACATGGGGATAACGGACTACGACTGGTTGCACAGTAAAACCCGGGATGAATGTATTTTGTATCAAATCTGAATACGAACTCAAGGCCTTCGTCTCACCCACATAAGAATAAACCGTCCTAATTTGCGCAATCGACTGCACATGCGTTAAGTTAGCAAAGCAGCTGCGATGCCAAAAGAATCGAAAAATACATTTCACCCCATTTAAAAGCTTAGTAACTTGTGAAAGCATTTACCTGCTCGGCGATTATACCAGCACTTGCGTAGGATTCGCGACTCTTGGAGGTGAGTCCCTTGAGGGTATACGCATATAAACCCAATTTGGAAGAAAATTAGAGCTCTTCCACTGGTGGTTGTTCCCTCAAAAAATAAAAGAAGCCGAGGAAATCGATTGCTAGAAGCTTTTCTCTATATTCAAGTCCTAGAAAGCATATTTCGGTATCCCGACGGACGGCCAAGCGAGAATAGTTTCGAGGAAGGAAGGGTAAGAAGAAGCTCTTGGAGAAGGCTTGTCGGAGATCACTTCAAAATTCGTCTAAGAATCGAGCAAAAATCGACATGGGATTTTCAATTGAAAGAGAGAAAGGAGAAAGGCTAGGGATCAGATGCGAGAAGAGAAGGAATCGGGAAGGGTTTGATTTGGGGATTTGGGTAATATTATTTATTTTATGATTTATTTTAAATAAAAATAATAGATTTTCTACAACACTATTTAAAAAGTGTTGTTATACATGGAAAAAAAACGCTAATAGACAACGCTTTTTAAAGCGTTGTCTTTGACCCCAAAAAAAGTCTATTGCACAACGCTTTGTAAATAAAGCGTTGTCTTTCATAAATGAAAAACATATAACGACAAATTTCAAAAAATTACAACACTTTTTACTAAAAGCGTTGTCTTTTAGGTGTTGTGTTAGTGCATTTTTCTTGTAGTGCGTATTCTTTATTCAAGCCAAGAATCAGATCAAACATTCGAGCTGATATACCATATCAATTTCAGTGATCAATTTGTACACCAAATATTGTTTTTGACATAATATTAATTATCTAAAGAAACAATTTAAAAATCGATTTTCATTTTTTTTTAAATGTGACTTGCAATCCATTTACGATTTGTGAAGGAAAAATACACAATCACCTTCGCACACTGTCTTATTACTACTTTTCATACAAATCAATTTACATGTTCAAATTTTGATTGTTTAATTTGAATGGAATTTGAAATTGTACATGATAGATAAACAAACAATAAATTTGTGTATATCATTCATCATTCTTTTACATTTTATAGATGAATTAAAGATGGACAAATTTTCCATTATAAAACGAAAAACATAACGTAAATTTGAACTCTCTCCATTATATCATTTATCAAGCGCTTTTGAAATTTGAATTTATAAACCAGTTGAAAATTTGTGTTCTATTATTTTGATTGAACACAATGTTTTTCACGCCTATTCATTTTTTAAAAATAACCAAACTAAAACAAAATTAATTTATCCAAATTTAGATAAATTACATGACTAAAATTTAAAACAGATCAATTTACATGACCATTAAAAACGGAAATTTTCCGTTAACACTTGAATAATTAGAAAATTTTCCTTCTAAACCCAATTTTGGAATTAAATTTTCAATCTAAGCGAGAGCAATTAAATCACGGAGTTCATTCATATTGGACCTTATCATTATTAATTAGGCCTACTTTGGACTATATCACACACATGGCCTAAGCGATATCCATTTATGTTTTGGGTAAATGGCCTGCTATGTGCTTCAACGATTGGTTTCCTTTCCCTTTATATTCATATAAAAATAAAACAAAATCGATATAATAAAGATAATTTTATTGATTGAACATATAAACTGATATATATATATATATATATATATATATATATATATAAATGAAAAACATTATATTTCACATTGTTAATAGTCAGTATCAATGTATCATTATATCATAAAAATAGAAAATAACTTCAATTACAATTAACTATAAAAAAACTGATCATGTTACATTTTTAACTCCAAATCATCAATCAATCTTCCATAATTAAAAAATTGTCTAGAAACTCATTCTCAATCGAAATCATCAGTACTAGTGCATTCAATTTCGTTTGGGTCATAGTTGATCTTAAACAAGATTTCAACAACCTCTATATCAAGCATCTCTAGATACCATTTGCAACTTATACTAGTAGATGAAATCTTTAATTCTAATTAAATTCATTTAGACTGTGTATAAAGTAATTGAACCGTTTCGATATATACATAGTTTGCATTTGAAATCATCGAATTCAAGTCGAAAAAACTCGTATGTTAGAATTTTATTCAAATCAAACTCAATCTCAAATTATTTTGTTTGATAGTTCACGAGATATTCACAAACTTTAATATTTTATCAACAAAATAATTACATATTATAAATTCGTGTAACAAACTTTTCTTCTAAATTATATCAATTTTGGTTTAAATTGAAAAAAAGAAGTCAATTTGCATGATATGCCAACGTGGAAATCACGTGTGTATCTACGGTGAGTCACGTGGCAATGTGAGAGGGAGGCATGATTTGAGGATACAAAGATATATATGTACAGTTGTACAACACGCATTCTCACGTCCTTCCCATCATTTCTTGCCCGCACGAGCTCTCCTTCCTTTTATCTTTACATTTTATGATAAATATTTTTTTAGAAAAAATAGATATAAATTTTCATAAAATATTGTTTTCAATTATTATTAAATTTTTTTTTTTCAAATTTATGGAACGTCATATAATTTATTAAAATATATATAGTACTATTTCGTCTCTCTCATATGTAATTCCACGTTACATGCATGCAGAATGCTGCACTCATATGTAAATATGTAATATTTATCAGAAATTCCAAATAATTAAATGACTGATTACGAAAAATAAAAGAGAAATTTAATTTACATATATACGATATGATAGATGCACGATTATACATAAGCATGAGTCGCATGACCGTTTATCACAAATTTTTTTGGGTCTGAGTTCAAATTTAAAAAATTTTCGGGCCAAACAATAGGTTGTATTCATTTTTTCCCCCATGAAAGCATAATTTACAAAACTAAATTTGTGGATATGCAATCAAATATAAATCAATAATATAAACTAAAATCGATAAGCTATGAGTTATAAGTCATGATATTATAATACATTGACGCACCGCTTGGTGTGAAAGATAAGACACTAATTGATTAATTATCATTATTTTGTACTAATTATTGGTTCTAGTTTTACAAAAAGATTCAAACATACATCATTATCTCATCTAATTAAGTATATTGATTATCATCCATATATTATACATCGTTCATCATTCATCTATGAGCCAAAATGGTGTCTTATAAAATTAAAAATTTAATAACATAGCAAAAACTATAGTTTAAATGAGCAAAATGAAAAGGTATAGACTTTTAGATCGATAATATATGATCTGCACAAAATAATCCAATCTCCCCTCTTCTAATTTTCGGATGAACTGCGCATGGTGTTTCTGTCATGCCTCTTGAATTTTGATGATCCCTTAAAAAAGAATTTGATATCGTTGTATTTCGACATGCCGGAAATCATGAGAACTGATTTTTTCGAAGCGTTCGGGGTCTATGCATGTCAGCGAGAGATAGCGGAATCGAAATCAATATGCAAGAACACATGACCTTTGTAAAACCTCGATCACTTTAGTGTTTGCCAACCTAAGCCAGGAGGGTTTCCAGCTAACACCCACGCATATGTCTAATGACAGACAAGAACCTTTGCATGATTATTGAATTTATTACACATTGTTGGAGTAAAATTATAACCCTGGTCAACGGTCAAAGTGGGGTGTGGTGAATTGACAAGATTGCCACTGCTTGGGAAACAGCTGGCCACGTTACATTCCGGAGGGATAAAAAAAAAGGAGACAAAGCATGGAGGATCAAAAAGCAGGCTACCCCTTACACCAGTAGTATTATTTATGTCAGAATAAAATTTTATAATAAGATATTAATAATAAATAATTAGAGGGAGGGTGGAATTTTATATAAAAATTTTAAAAAAACTATATTATTATTTTTTATTTAGTTTAGTTAATGGGCTGGGAACTTGGTATCATTGACACATTTAAGGCCCAGACCCATAATTGTATTTCATATTAGACCACCAGGCACCAAGTCAGTCGTCTTCGTCATCATAATATCATCATCATCATCATAATAACTAGACTCTAGCTACCATCATGTGATCAGTTATTAACCAATTTTAAAAAGTTTGCTTTTAAAATATCCTTTTTTTTTTAAACACAATATCGTTACTTTTATATAAAGAAAGAGAGTGGATATTTTCGTTGGACGAGGTGATACCACATTTATTTACAATAAAAATGATATTTTTGACATAAAAATTAATATTTTTTTTAAAATTAAGTTAAAATAAGATATCCGTCTTTAAAAATTGACCCGTTAGATAACTTCGTGAGACATTTTGTGTTAAAATAACGTGTTTGTTTGGTTTTTTTTTTATTGATGCTAAATGTTATTTACCCGAACAAACTTGTTACTCATAAAGTTACAAAAAATAAAAAATGTAAACACATGAAAATAAACAACAAGTTATTATTAATTTTATTTTTAAAAAATAAGGCGAAAAGTTATTCTCAGTTAAGAAACTGATACTTGAAAACACAAATCAACTTGATTTAAAAATTATTAAAAACGGAAACCTACTCCAATGAGTAGAAGAAAAATTATTTTCTTAACACATGTAATTATTTATTTATTTTACATAAATATTTTTTACATGCATTTTACATAAATATTGGGGAAAATTGCTTTTTTGATTTCGTATGTTTGTCAATTTGCGATTTCGGTTTTTTATGTTATAATATTTCAATTTTAATTGGTTATGTTTTTTGTTTGATATTTTAATCTTTTTTTTCGACGTGACATTAATAAAGTACAAATGTAGCGTTGATGCGGAGCTAGCGGACGTACATATATTGTTACATCAACATTGTCGATGAAAAAGACTGCCAAAAATCACAAGATGAAATACTAAAACTGAAATGTGAAAACATAAAAGATCGAAATCACAAAGTAACAATTATTTGATCAAAACACATTCTGATTCTTTTTTGACGGTGCAAACAGTCGCCAAATCAGGAGAGAATTTTAGCTACATTAGAGCCTTAGCTGAAGAAGTCAAGACCCTTATTGCAGGCCGCTCAAGCATAAAGCTAACACATAATAGAAGAACGACGAATATGATCGCGCACATTAATATTGTTTATTTTTTTTTTGCCCTTTCTTCCGTTTCTTCCTTTTTTGAGAGTTAGAGAATTTTCTGTTTTGGTTTGGTAACCATGTAATGGACGATTTATCTCATTTACAATAAAATTATAAGTTTTACCGTAAAAACTGATGCGTGATATTACTAATATGTGCTGCTGAAACACTTTTATTATTATTTTCCCACAATGTTTATGTAAAATTGTAGTTAAAATATCGAATCCTTAAATAATTAATATAAATCCGTTCAAATTGTAGTTTTGAATAATTTACGAATCATGGACCCAATTAATATCTTTTCCCGATATATAAATCGTTTCAAAGCATTTATTATGATAATCATTTAAAATCCATAATATTCTTTCAAACAAATAACTCTAAAACGGATTCTTGAATCCGAACCGTACCCGATAAGTCAAATTTCTACCACAACGAACCACTTAAATTGACACTACAACTTAACTTAACCCAAACACCGACTAAACTTTTTGTATCAACCCAACTACATGTACATATTTAGTATTAATTAATTAATTTGTTGGCACATTTAAAAAAAATAAAAATAGAAAATAGAAAAGAAAAGAAAGCATTAAGGTAGCACGTTGGGGTTAGATGTTGGCCTCAACCCCAGATTGAACAGAATCCATCTGTCTGCCCTTCTGTCACCCTTTATTATATTCCCTTAAAAAACATAAATCCCCACATTACATACATATATATCTATACCCTTATATCTATCCATTTTCCATACACTTATCTTTCTCATTCCTACACTTCCAATAAATCCGGTTGTTTCCTGAGACGACACGACGGCGATGACGATGATGATGGTCGTTAACAACAACAACATCAACAACGGCAACGTCGTTGATACGACGTTGACTAAAGTTTTCGTCGGAGGGCTGGCGTGGGAGACTCCCAAAGAAGCCATGAGAGATCACTTCCACAAGTATGGGGAGATTCTTGAAGCCGTCATCATCTCCGACAAGCTCACCGGCAGATCCAAAGGCTACGGCTTCGTACGTACCCCTCCAATATATATATATATATATATATATATGATCCTATTTAATTATTACAAAGTGTTTCTACGTAAAATTAATGCTCACGTTTTGTGTCGTGCAAATGTGTATATAGGTGACTTTTAAGGATGCGGAGGCGGCTCGGAAGGCCTGCGAAGACGCCGCGCCGATCATCAACGGGCGGCGAGCCAACTGCAACCTGGCTGCGCTCGGCGCCAAGCGTCCCAAGTCGGCCACCAACGCCGCCGCCGCCGCCACGAATCCTCCTCCCCCTCCTCCTCCGCCTCAACAAGCTGGTAAACAATGCCATATGTTGATTTCATAAATACACGTACACATACGTATAGGCGTGATTTTTCGATATATCGTATCAAAAATATTGATATGAAAAAAATTCATACCGATACCGATACAGAAATTCTAAAATTTTGGTACGGAAAAAATTCATATTGATATCGTATAGATATTGAAAAAAAAAAATAGGTATATCGAAAAAATGTCGGTACGGTATGCCAAAAACTCGGTATTTTGATCCGGTATGTCAGCCCTACGGATACGTATACAATTCATTAAGTTTTTAAACGATTTGTCAATATAGATGTTTTTAAATCTAAATAAATCATACATTTTACTGTATTGATTATTGTTTTTTATTTAAAAAAATTTATTTCAAAACTATGTGTCATGCCAAAATAGCAACTTTAAGAAGAGAATATCATATTTAATGGGATTTGCCACCATAAGGTGAGTTGTCATAACGATAATTATATATTAATCGCACAGTAAATTGGATTTGTATATCTTGGGTATTTTATTACGTCACATGCACACTCAATAATTAAAATCTTCAATTGTGAAATATTGACTCATTTAATAAATTTCTTTGGGTAAATTAATCAATAAAAATATTTTGCATTAAATAAAAACAGCAAGATTATTTATTATATAGTTATTATTATTAATTTTGCTTTTTCTGTTTTAGTTAATTTTGAAGGACCAAACATTGGATCGAGAGTCACGGTACCATATGCACAAGGAAATCAGGTGCAATGGTACTATCCCACAAGGGCCCAAGCCATGGCTTCGCCATTTTCGCACCAGCACCAAGCCATCCCTTACTATGGCTACACCCCGACCTACGTCGCAACCGCCGATTACAACTACAACCATGTAAGTATATGTGTATGTACACATAATGTATTTATCTCAAAATTCTTAAAAGAACAATTCAAAATTCAACCGCTAAATTTCTACATGCATATTTACAAATATTGTACATGCAAATTTGTTGAGATTGCATTTGGATCGAAGAATAAGTTAGTTTATATAGAACAATTTCAAGTTTATCACGTACACTCGCATTAGCGTATTTATATATCCATGGTAATTTCTAATATATTTTTATTATGTAGTGTATAGACGGTGCAAATGAATATGGAATAATGGATGTCAAATATCTCAATCTCATCAACATATACTATATAGTTGTTCTTATTTATTAATATTATTTATTTATTGTTTGATGTTTGTTTTTATTATTATTTTTGGGTGCAGAAATTAGGATTCCATGGTGGGACCTACATGAATGGGCAATTCTCTCAAGTGTATCCAGCAGGTCAGGCCATGATTGGTGGGAACACATATATGCCCATGTACCCTCTCTACCATTTCCAGCAATCACACACATTGGGCCTTCCGGCCCATATGTTTTCACAGACAGCATCAGGCCCAATACCTCTCATGTCCAAGCCCACATCTATTCCTCCTCCTAATGCAGGTAAAAATCAACTAATTTGTGTGGCCAATCATAATATTTTCAAGATTCATATCTAAATATCATAATTTGGCTCATATGTACGTCCAAAACACATTTCAAAAGGTGTATTTACATTTAGGTATTGCAAGTTTACACACACGTACACATACCTATGATGAGTATCCGTTGAAGTGACGTCATGTACATCCAATAGATGGACAGTACTCCAATCGATAATCACATAGATAACTACGGCTGGTGTTTACCATATCAAAATACTCTCTAAATATATTTATAATATTTGTATATGATCATGTGCTAAGAAGAAGAATCTTAATCTGGAATCACATGGTGCAAAAAGGGCCTAACATGACCATGTGAATAGCTTATGGAATCAATGGATGTAAAAAAAAATTTGTCATTTTACATTTGGAACTTTAATAGCTGTCAGATTTCATAATAATAATAATTTATAAATCCCCATTTGCAGTTTGCATGGCTGTAGAATAAAATAAGGCAGTGTTTGGGGAACATGAAAGAATGGTGGATAAGAGCAGATAGGCGAAAGGATAAAAGGGAAGGTTGGTGGCTTCTGATCAGAACAAGTTTATTAGCAGACATCTGCAGTGGCTCTTCTTTCCAAATTTATTATTATTATTATTTTATTTTATTTTTTAGGCATTTAGAATTCACATTTATTCATTGTTATCTGTCTATTTCAAGAAATGTCTAACGTTATTATAACTTCAATTGGTCTTGTAATGAGTATTTTCTCACATTTCCCAATTGCAAATGAAGTCTCACTTGGAATTGGGGGCATTAATATTTACTGTAATATTAGGCGCGCGGAATGGTCATTAGATATAGACGTTGATTTTCATGGCTTGTCCCAACTCGATCGTAATCATAGAGTTTGTCGCTACATGTGATTCGTCAAAATCGATCATCGTTGGAACTTTATTTCTTGAAAATTTATCCTCGGGGACAAATTTGCTTTAAATTTCCAAACAAAACTTAAAATTATTTTCAGTTTTTATCAGGAAAATATTTGTTTATTTTTTTTTAATTCATAAAGAAACAAGAGCAAATTGGTGATAAATCCCTAAACCCAAACTTGACTTTGCCCTATCTCCCTACTCATAAGATTCTTTGCAATAGCTCCCTAGGACCACAAAACTTGAATATTTAATTGTTTAATTCTTGTGCTGGATTTATGCTTTTTTATGCTTAAAATCTAAAGACTTTACGCTAAAATCTGAAGATTTTGTGCTTATTCATGGTACAAAGAATTATCCGTAAAAATGATATCAAAGCCTTAGGTTAATTATTCAAACATAATATTATTCGTTAATTCATGATTTTCTTTGTTGAGAATAAGATTTTTTTCAAAAGATGACTTCAAACGAAGGTTTGAATCAAGAGGATTTTATTCAAATTTCCTATAAACAAGTTAATCTATTCACAGAAGATTACTTACAACAGGTTGTGATTAATGCTCTTAATTTTGAAGAGATAAAGAAAAAATGATTTCTAACTCTGAATTTTTAGAGATTACCCCAGATTCCTCTAAACTCTCCGGAGATCTTAGAGAAATTCAAAATACGGTACAATATTACAGCAATCAGCTGTATGAAATACCTCGACAAATTGAAAAAATCCTTAAGAAACAAGAAGAAATTTTTGAAAACCTAAAAGATCTTCAAAATAAAATCATAAATCTAGAACACACTTCGGGTTCTAGAAAAGAAAATACAGGAGGAAGGTTACCACTCTCATTTTGTACCGAACCTTTGTTACATCAGAAATATAAAACCAAAATGGTCCAAAAACCTTTAACCAATGATGAAATGATGATTAATCTTATAAAAGCAGTATCAGAGAAAAATACTATCTGATGACTACTTTAGAAAGATTAAATCTCGAGGATCTACAAGATCTTGCGGATTTTTTTGCGAATCTCAAAGTAGTAGATCTAAAAATGAATTCCCCTGAAGGTGAACAACCCATAGGAAATCCTCCAAGATATGTGGTTAAAACAGAAGAACCACATAGTGAGTTCCAGGTTGGAGAAAATTCACATCCAGCAGGAACCAGATCGAGAAGGAGTAAAATCCCACTCCATCAAACTCCTTACGGAAAAACTATTTTAGATCCAATACATCCTTACGGGGTTATGTTAAACCTTGATGTTTTGGACTTCAAAAACAGAAAAGATCTTATAGATGATTGGACGTCAGCTATGAGAATAGCAGCAGAGACATTAGATCTCAATAAAGAAAGATTCATTAAACTTCTAGAAATGAGTCTAATGGGGATCTGTTACGATTGCATGGGAGATGACTATGCCAGAAACTAAGGAATCAATCTTAGCAGGAGAATCCCTCAGCGAGATTGGAGAAAGAATGGTCACCCTATTTAAAGCACAATTCATAGGGGTAGACTATTTTAATAATCAAGATATAGAGAAAAAGAGAAGATATACTCAAGCTCTTTATAGCCTCGAGTTACATAATATCTGCTTAGTTGATGAATACATTATGTTATTCACTAAATACAGATGGAATTCGGGAGTCGAGGAAAATATAGCTATTCAGCTATTTTTTGCAAAAATGCCAAGTCCCTGGAGAGAAATGCTGATTAAAGAGAAATCTTGATACATTGGCAAGACGTGCCTCCTTTTTGAAAGGAAAATTAGCAGAATGGTGCCATATGGCAGCATTACAGAAGAACTACAAGAAAATAAAGGGTATAGATAAGCGTACACCTTTGTGTTGTAGAGAAAATGATCTTCCAACGATCATTGGAAACAGATCACAAGGATTTAAAAGGAATAAATTCAGAAATAATCTCTATAATAAAAGAATGAAAAGTTCTTGGAAACCAAGAACATTTTGTTCCAAACAAAAGGCCAGATCCTATAGATCAGGTAGAAGAAGTGGACCTACAAGAACATCCCCAGCAACAGGCTCATCACAAAGCAGGGGAAGAACACCATCAAGAAGAACTTTCAGAAGAACTCATACAAGAGCAAGTGAAAGTTTCAAGGATTGCAACTGCTGGACATGTGGAGCAAGAGGACATATATCTACAAATTGTCCAGAAAACGAGAAAAAAAGAGTTAAAATCTTTGAAGCAACACCAGATATGGATGATGCGGTCTTCTTTCAAGATCTAGTCCAAGTATATCAATTTGAGGATATCACCTCAAATGAAAGCATATACGAAGAAGAGATATTGTTTAGTCGAGAAGTTTTTGAGGATGAATCAGAATCAGAGCAAAGAGGAAGTGTTTCGCCATGAAACATATGAAAGTTTGGCTGGGTTCTTTAGTCAAACCACGATATCTCATAATATGGTCCAAAGGATTATGAGAGAAAATCCAATATTACAGAAGTACCAAGGATTTTCGGCAGGATAAGTTGAAAGAGTCTTAGAAAATCTAGGGCTAAGACAAAGAAGACATAATTTGATTTATAAGGTATTCAGAAGGGAAATGGCGATCCCTATGAAATTAACCAGTAATCAAATTGAAATGCAGTTAATTCCCTTTGAAGAAATTCGAGAAGAATTACAGAAATTAAAAGCAGAAGTAGCGAAGACAATGTCTTCGATTCATATTGGAGCAATCCAGATTATGATCAAGGATACTTTTAAAGAGGGAATAGATTCATCTATAGGTAGTATGCGATAAAAGAATAGGGAATATACAAGATGCGGTTCTAGGAACTATCTCGGGAAATTTATGTGCAGGAAAAATTGTGGGAGTTATTTATCTAAGAATAGCCTACAATTTAGCTGATAGAGATTTTAGTCGAGCCTTGACTTTGCATCAAAACTTCAAGGAAAAAAGACTAATGAAGGAAGGTAATAGGTCATATTCTATCACGTATCAAATTTCATATGCTCTTTCTAATACTCACCATTCTAAATTATTTATTAGAAATGAGTTCATTGAAATTCCAGAGATCTTTGGAAAAGTTGCTTAAGCAATATATCCGGAAAGAATCGAGTTTCCTTTAATTCAGAAAACAGACATTCAATTTCAAGATATACCTGTTCTATACAGAGACCTTAAAATAAAACCCCGAAGGTTATCTTTCCAAGGAGACAGAATGACAAGCAGGAGATGGGACAAATCTCCTATTCAAGAAATTCCAACAGAAGAAAAAGAGTTTTCTATAATAGAAAAACTTAGATCTCCAAAAGGATGGAAAGAAGTAAAAATAGTATTCGAAATTACAAGTCATCGGAACTTGTTCCCTTGTAACTCGATTTACTATTTGGAACAACAGAAAGGCCCAATGAATTGGGATTTCCCTTGAAAAATGAACTTACCAAGGAGTGATAAATATTGGAGAATTGGAAGTTCAAATCTGGGGAATTTCAGGAAAAGAAATGGATCAACTCATTCTTGGTCTAGAATTCCTGGAGGACCATAAACCATGGAAACGCCTTGAAAAAGGAATAGAGTTCATGGCAAAAAAAAAAAGACTTGGAGGATTCAATAAGAATTCTATGAAATGAAAAACCAAGAGAATTGGATAAGGGACAATCCCTTAATCAGATTCGAGAACTCTGTTCACAGACAGAGGAAGAAGCAACAGTTCAAATTAGTAAGTCATGAACATGATTTACTAGAACGCATTGAAGAAGTTGAAAGAAGTAACCATACTCTACCTTCTGAGGCCTTAGGAAAACTAAAGGTAAATAGTTTTAATCGGATTACTGAGTTACAACACTGTTTGTTAAAAATGACGGGGCCATTTAGTAATCCCTTTAAAAAATGACAACAAGTCCTTTCTCCATATACATTCCGATAGGGATGTTATATGAACAATATAAGGCTGAATATTTTGCAGCTTATATTGACTCGGGAGCAGGAATTTGTACAGCAAAAAGAGGAGTATTTTCTGAATAATGTGAAGAGGAATTGCCAAAAATTGCTGGACGAGATTTCTCTCGAAGAATTTTAATTCTTTGCGAAGAAATAAAACAAGCAGAGATCCTTATGGGAGGTGCATGTCAAACACCTTGGTACAAGATAAAAACATCACCAATCTATTTTCATTATACAGGAGCTGATATCCTGTTAGGAAATAACTTTTTACAAATGTTTAAGAAGTACACACAAGACAATGCGTCAAAAAGACTTATGTTCACTACAATTTGTGATCATAAAATTATCGTTCAAGGACTCAATGTTGCTTTTTATCGACAATTGCCGATAATATTTCGCAGCCAGCGTGGTGATAAAAGACAGCTTTTTCACCAAAAAATGAAAGATCCAAGAAGGTTTGGAGAAACCATGTTGAAAATAACAACAGAACAAGAACTCCAAACAGAGGATATGAAGCTTCTCAAGGTAACTCTAAATCACAGAGATATAGAGTTAGAGAATAAAGTATCCCTTGAAGATATCAAAAAGAGGCTCAAAGAAAGTTACAACGAGCTTCTTTGGCATGGTGGGATAGAAATCAACTCAAAGCCAGTCTTACTCTAAAGGAAGGCAAAGAGTATGAATTCGTCAGATATAAGACTATCCCGATGAACATAACAGATCAAAGGGATATGAGAATGATTATCAAGGAACATTTGGACCTTGGTTTAATCAAAGAAGGAGTTTCACCATATAACAACCCAAGTTTTCTGGTTAGAAATCATGGTGAAATAAAAAGAGAAAAACCCATGCTAGTTATTAACTACCAAGGTATTAATAAAATCCTGGAGTTTGATGGGTACTTCATACCGAGTAGAGAACACCTAATTAGCTGTGTACGAAATGCTAGAGTGTTCTCAAAATTTGATTGTAAGTCTGGATTTTACCAGATTCGAATGTAAGAAGGAAGTAAGAAATTCACAGCCTTCTCTACTCCACAAGAACACTATATTTGAGAAGTTATGCCTATGAGATTGGCTAATGCACCCCAGATATTTCAAAGAAAGATGGATAACTTTTTTAAGATTATTTCAACTTTATGTTTGTTTATATTGATGATATTCTTATAGCATCAAAAAATATAGACGAACACGTTAAACACTTAGAGATTTTCTCTAAAATTTGTAAACAAGAAGGACTGGTTTTATCTGAAAAGAAAGCAGTCATAGCAACAAGGAAAATTGAATTTCTCGGTATTGAAATTGATGAAACTGGAATAATTCTACAACCCCATATTGTGGAAAAGGTAAAGAATTTTCCAGATAAACTCAAAGATGTAAAACAACTCCAGAGTTTTCTTGGAGTAGTTAATTTTGCAGGGATGTTCATTAACAATCTAGCAATATACAGAAAGGTGTTCAGTCCTTTGTTAAAAAAGGATGCTAGGTTTATATGGACCGATGACCATACTAAAGGAGTAAACCAATTAAAAGAGATATGCAAGAATCTCCCAAAAATGATTATACCCGTAGATGAAGATGATCTGGTATTATTTACGGATGCCAGTGACGATTGGTGGGCAGCAGTCCTTACCAAAATCACTCCAAATGGGGAAATACCATGCAGATACTGTAGCGGACTTTTTTCAGAATCTGAGGCCATTAGAGGGCATATCAACGAGAAGGAATTTTATGCAGTTAAAAGGGCTTTTGAAAAATGGCCATTATTTTTACTTGCTAAAAAATTCACTCTGAATGTTGATAACACCCAGGTAAAAGCTTTCCTAAAAAATAAGATTGAATTTAAACCTGAGAAAGCTAGGTTATTAAGATGGAAAACATTATGTCAAAAATTTATTTTTGATATTGTTATTATTAAATCTCATGAAAATATTCTTGCAGATTTCTTAACAAGAGATGGAAATCAGTGACGTGGATTCTATCATGCAAATGCAGAGGCATCTCAGGGAACACCTTGGGTTGCTTCAAAACGAGTTCAACCAGTTAGCCATTAATGCTGAAATGGCCGGAAGGTTACAACAAGCTGATCGAATCAAAGTATCTAATCGAATTACAGGATGTATGCAAGCTCAAACACAACTATGAGCTGCTATTCAAGGGCCAATTGTGAAGGCTATAGAGAAACCATTGGTTTCTTATAAACAAGATATGCTAAAACCATTGGTTTTACAAAACAAGAAATACAACCACCGGTTGTGAAACAAGATGTTGAGGAATCTAAAACTCAAGAAACAAGTGCTAATCTATCATCAGCCTTTGATGATCTGGATGAAACGACAATTGATGAGGATAACTCATCAAGTCAACCCTCCGCCTCTGGGGTAAAAGAGGAAGAGATCAATCTTAGGCCCAATACTGACAAGGGCAAATCTAATATTGATACTAATCCATCTATTATTTCTCCATTCCAGGTTTATCAACAGAGGTGGGAGAAATTGAATACAAGGAGTGAAATCAACCCGAACACTTGCATGGTTGATGTTGCAGGAATATATCCAAGGGTTTGGCTAAAAAACAATGTCAATCCTAAATATGTAAAACTCTGGTATGAATTTGGGGTTTTGGCCTCAGTTTATACAACATCACCAAGCTTCCCAGGGATATCACAGTTACCAAAATGGATCCAGGAAGCAGTCCAAGAAACATGGGCAAATAATGATCATTTGTCCAGAGGAGATATGCTTGAGTTATACTTTTTCAGTGCAGCTCCAGAACCAACAGTGAAAGGATCACACGAATTCTTTCATTTCATCAAGCTGAGGAGACCTGATATAAACAGTCATAAATTTATTAAGGATCCTAAAACTGAAGAAATACCCTTAGTGTCCACTTTCGAGGAAAATGAGATCTCAACCAGAAGGGCATGAGGTATTTGGGTCTGTCTTACTGAGATGGACAAAGTCAAGTTTTCATTCAAATTTTATCAGAATTCTGTGAATGGATCGTTCCTGTTAAACACAATGACAGGAAAAACTACAGCATTTGCGGAAGAACTCTTCGAAAAGAAGAGAAATCTTTTGTGGAACAACAAGCTGCCGGGGAGTAAAGAAACTCGTCGAAAATTTTGTAACATGGCTCATATTGGACGATGGTTAGAGAATATCTGCCCAAAATGCCCAAATCAGAAGGAGCCAAAATTTGGAAAAACCTTTAGACCCCGAACGAATCGAAAGGATTTTTCCGAGACAAGAAAAGGTGGACAAGGACCACCGAAGATGTGTTTTCACAGGGGCCTACTTCAAAAGCAAAAGATGCCCCGACAACAATAAAGCAGTCATGTGAGGAGAATAAAACCAAAAGAAAGTGGTAGACATGTGATTCCTCCACTAGTAAAAGATGTCATCAATAATGACATAAAAAATTCAAGACAGCTGTCTCCTCAACTAGTAAAAGATGCCATCAATAATGACATAAAGAAATACAAGACAACTGTGAGATTCCCTGAAGTTTCTCGGTGAAACGAGTGGAACTACAGCTATAAATACAGGCATTTGAGGAAGCTGAAGACATCGATCATTCCCTTCAGTTTTCTTACAAATAAATTGTTGTAATATTTCTCTCTCTTTGTATTAAGTTTTTTTTTATGTATTTCAAGAACAAGGCTACTATGAGTAGCTAAACAAATTGTCTTCTCCTCTTCAAAGGAGTTGATTTAGTAATAATATTATGTCTGAATGAATTTTTTAAATCTCTCGTTCTTTCATGTTCATATTTTATAATTAAATTTATATATCATATGCCTTAAGGTAGAAAACGAATTAAGGTTGTGTTGGGTGTCGTTGAAGGATCTTGTGCAGAAACCATCTGTTGCGACTGCATGGTTGGAGTATGAAGAGCACTTCGTAAAACTCGACAGGTATGACCCGACGACATTATGGTCAAAGAGGTATTTAAATTTAATTCATCTTACGGAAGCATGTTGAACCCTAATCTGGCGTATATCGGCTGAAAACCTTGCGTAACTAATAGTCTTGCATGGTCGGGACTGGTTCGATAGGTATAACAAAGCCACGTACAAAGGATTAGTTTTAATTATATTTTAATTCAAATATGGGGACCACTAGGGAGTGAAAATAAAGAAAAGGGTGGGTAGGGAGTTAAGTTAAAGAGAAGTTTGGTAGTGGGGAGTTTAAAATAGTTTGCCCAAGAAACAATTGCTAAACTATCTGACTTAAATTTCTTTAGAGGTGTTAAAATGAGCTATGTCAGTCGGGTTGGTCCGTTCCGCCATATAAAATAGGTGGGTTGAGTTGGTATTTTTCCAACTCACATAAAAGTGGGCCGCCCCACCCCGCCTAATGGTGGGTTGGGATGGACTGCGGGTTGACACGCCAAAACCCGCCAAATTACACGTAAACCCGCTGGATTGGCCCGTCCCGCCACAAAAAATAGGTGGATTGGGTTGGGTTGGGTGAGGAGTGTTTTTTCAATCTGCCTAAAAAGTGGGCCGCCCCGCCTAATGGTGGGTTGCGACGAGTTGTAGGCCGGCCCGCTCCACTACCCCATTTTCACACCTCTACATTTCTTTTCACATGTGAGAATCTATACAAAATATTTAAAAATATGGTATCAATATATGATATTTGAGCATCAACTAATTTGGATTGACACAAAATATAAGATTGTTTGAGTATGAAATATAAACAAATATCATATATTATTAGCATATTTTCAATGTATATAAATTGTAATAATTTTCATCGAGAGAAAACATGTTAACCTATAGAGTGCATAAACATTTGTTTTAATCAGTAAGTATCTGTATTGTAGTAACCCAGAAACCATTTTAAGATAATAATATGTTAAACATGATTAAGGGTTGGTAATTAATCAATTCCGAGGTTCAGTCGGACTTTAGAATTAAGAATTTAAATGTCATGTTTTTGAGTCAGTTCGAACAATCCGAAGATAACTTCGGACGACCCGAACTCGACCATCGGGGGTTCCGAAGGTGAGCTTGTTGACTTCGGAGTTAAGTCACGTTCGGACGATCCGAAGAGGACTTCGGACGGCCCGAACTCCCTTGTGCCAGGCAAGCAGGATTAATCAGCATGGTGTTTTGACAAGTGTCGGATTTAGGCCACTTCGGACGACCCGAATAGACTTTCGGACGGTCCGAACTCGACGTGTCTCGCATGCAGACAGTGAGTTGGAACGGACGATCCGGACTCAGCTTCGGAGGATCCGAACTCGTCCGGAAATTTTCCTATAAATAGGGCTCGTTCGATTTCATTTTGAAATACGAATTTTCGAGTTTCTTTCTACAGTTATATAGTGTGAGATATACACTTGAGGGCCCTATCGGTTATAATAGAGTTCTGGAATAACCAAGGTGTGGTTATAGTCATCCGGGACTAGCGACTCCAAAGGGCTAACTACGGAAGGTATGGTCCGGGAATCTATTTAAGTTTTGGGAGTACTTATTAGCTTAGTTAAGACTTATAGAACTTGTGTAGTGATACGGTGAACTTTTGAATATAGGCTTGGAACCTAGGATCCTACTTTACTTGAACTAGCCTAGAGGTACGTACACATTGACTGAGATTGCCAGCGAGTATACATGTTTATATGCTGCATTTATTTGGCATTATTATATGGCATGAGATATGATTTACCGCTTTTATTATTCATATGTCATGTGCATATACACGTTGAGCCTATACCTTGTTATACCTGACTATAGAGCCGCTCAGCTATATACTCGATAGTCTGTCACTGAGAGTACCGCGACGGCGGGGGCATTTATGTCTGTCTACTCTGGTGTACTAGACGAGTGTGGTTGCAGCCAGAGGTTGATCCGTGCGGTGGCAACACTCATGTGGCGCCGGTACTGAGCATAATTTTCGGATGACCCGTTACCAGTCATCATGTTGCATGCATCATATATTTACGTGTACTCATGTTTATGTACTGGGCATTAGCGCTCACGTCCTAATTGTTATCTTGGACACCCTATTCCATGGGGCAGGTCGTAGGATGGACGGAGTTGGTAGTTCAAGGCAGGGCTAGGGAGCAGGAGCCTTGAGGATTTTGTTATACATCAAGATTCGATTTAGCTGTATAATGTTTACTGTTTAAGTTTTCGATTTGGTTGTATCACTACAGATTTAAGCCTGGATTTATTACTAAGCTGATATGTATTTTATGGTTTTGTTTCCGCATGTTTTACTCTGTTAAGTTATTTTGCTGTATTAAGTTTAATGCATGCTATTAGTTGCCAGTTAGTAGGTGATACCATGCAGGGTCACTACATGTATAAACATATATTATATTTTTGACGTGGGAACCTGTAGCCGCTATCTTTGGTGCGCACTTGGTAAACCCCGAACTAACACAATAGCCTGTAAACTATGTTAGCCAGGTAAACTACACTAGGCAAACCCTGTGTGATAGAATAGTCCAAAAAAGTGTTGATAGAAAGAGTTCACCTACTCCACCAAGCTAAACACCCCCCTCAAAGACATAAACATATATTTTATTTGTTCTAAGTACCGTGAATGAATGTAAACTTAAATTTGATTTTACTTTAGAACAAATTTATCCAATTGGAGAGAACCATTCAAACCAATGTACACATTGGTGTATTCGACCAAACCATTTTTTTTTTACAATCCCAATAAATGTAAGGGTCGAATCCTATTTTAAATTAGTAAATTAAATTAAATAATGATTAAATTATTGACATTGTATTTAATTTATGTCTAATATATACGTTTTTTTAAATTATTAATAGTCTATCTTCGTTTTATATTTGAATATTTCTAAACTTTATTAATTATTATTATTAATTATAACAAGGAAGAGCATGAATTGAATTGAAGTATATAAATATATATCATATCCATTATTTTACTCTCACGAGTCATCATCACGGAAAAAGCATACAGATCATTCCAGCAATCCATTACTTTTTCTGAATATAATCCAGAAGCTTTTTTGCCAAATAAATAAAATAATTTCTTCCAACCAATTTCGATATGTAGGACTAGGAGCTCTCTGATTTTGACACCTATACCTCCAACTTTCTTTTTCTATGTTCTATTTTAAATTATAATTACACGTGGACGCTGTTCCAAGGAACTTCAAAAGCAACCCCATTGTAATATATAATAATAATAATAATAATAATAATAATAATAATAATATATAAAAAATAATTTCATCATCCTTCTACCAACTTCTCCCAACTTCTATTATTTTTCTTATATGCTTATCTGTCTGCAAATTAAATGTTCATTTTCACCATATCTAATAAAATATCATATCGTAAGATTCGTAATTTACCTTCTATCTCAAATTTATGCATATAATATTTGAAAAAAATTCTTTTGAAATGGTCATGACATAATCAATTTTATGAAACAAATCTTTCATTTGTATCACTCATAAAAAAAAATATATTATTTTTTTATTTCAAAGTATTATTAGTAAAATTTGAAAGTAGTAAAATATTCTTCCGATCCATATGATATACTGAGGTTTGAAATTTGATTTGCCCGTATTCCAGCACACGTGGCTCGTAAAGGTGACCACGTGGTTGCATTTGGGCTCTTTATCTCCTTAACTGCTGACACCTTTCGTTTATAGCAGTTAACACCCTCCCCTTATTTGTATTCTATTCTGTTTCCTATTTAGACTACTCTTTTCTCTCTGTTTTTCCTCAGAAATCAAACTCAATTCAATTCAATTCAATGGGTTCTGCAACATTCGTCGAAGTTCTTTTGGCCATATTTTTGCCACCCCTCGGAGTATTCCTAAGATTCGGCTGTGGAGTAAGTCATGTTTCCTTAATTTTCTTGATATTAATTACACTATTATGAAAGAGTTTTGGGTTTTTGTGTAGTTTTTTTTAATGTTTAATTGCAATGAAATCATAGTATTATGTGATGTTGTTTTGATGTTTTATGTACAATTATGTGGAATGCAGATGGAATTTTGGATATGCTTGTTGCTGACAATCTTGGGGTACATACCAGGGATCTTATATGCACTTTACGTGTTGGTTGCATAGTTCCATTAATGGGTTATTCAACAAATTGTACTTTAGACCCCCCAAATTCCTTAGTCGGCTATAAGTCTATGCTATCCCCGGTGCTTCATTGATGTGTTACATGAGGCGAAATCCACTCGGTTTCGGCTTGTGCGTGTGCGTGTGTTGTTTCGTTGGGTTTGTATTCAATTTATGGTGTAAATTGGGATATTATGTTCCGTAATCAATGTTGTGTCGAATAAGATTTACTTTTATTTCTAAATCTGATTTAATTTGGAGGAGGCCATAGCTTCACTTCTTAGCTTGATGTGGTGAGATATTGTTTTAGTTTTAATGAAGATAATAATGTTTGAGAGCTTTTCATTCACAATTCCGAAATCTATTTTTCTCCTTTCTCTTCATATGAGATCGAGGGGCCGTTTCGATTTTGTGAGATAGAATTGGATGGATTACAAATAGAAGACTTCTCATAAACTTGGATGCTACTCATAAATTCAAATTAAATCGGACGGAGATAATGCATTGACAGGGTCTTTAATAGTAAGATTGATTAGAGTTGTAGAAGTAGATGTTCTGTGGTTCAACGAATCTTTGAGAAAATTGTTACTTTGCAAATCTATAAATGAGTCTGTTCTAAGATTTTTGAACAAAATGGTATTCGAAATATGAAGTTTAATTGTAAATGTACTTTGATTAATTATCGCCAAAAAAAAAAAACACCTTGTTTAATTATGATTCATTGATAGGGTCCGAGATTGACATGCAACAGTTTTAAACAATACCAAACGCTATTTTCCTTTCTCCTATTAATTGATCATAAATATGAATTTGAATTGAAAAAATAAATATATAATTATTATTGAAATGAAACGTAACGAACATATAGACTCAAAAACGTCCAAAAACGCATAACAGCCAATGTCATCTATGTGTTGTTTGCAAATGAAATGAGTAATAATACTTATCATGATTGATTCAAATAGCAGCATAAGTCCGTCTCAATTATTTGCAAGGACAAATTATATCCTTCCATCACCCAAACCTAACCTGCAAAACCACACTAAAAAAACAAACAAACAAAACGCTCCCCCAAAACTTCCAGAAAGGCCGACGCCACTGGACTCTCGTCGCGATGCAACGGAAACGCCACATTCCAAACAAAATCTGTTGGAAGTGATGACTTAAGAATATTTCAAAGTATTGTTAGAATATTCCAATTTTTTAGTATTTTCAGTCCACAATATTTTGTGGACTGTTTTTTCCTCATTTTCAATTAAGTTTGCATGACTATGAGCCAGTTTGGATTTTGTAAAGATTTTTTAAAATAAATGCTTTTAAAAGCTATAATTTTTGGCTTAAAAAAAGCTCTAATTTTGACTCAAAAAGTGCTTATTTTGGTCCATCAAACACCTTGTTAATTGAAAAGTGCTTTTCTGGCCTTGCTTTTGAAACCAAATAGGGCCTATATATAAGTCAAAAGTTTTTATCAATAAGATATTCAATTTGCTTTAATTCACTTTGTTGATCAAATAAGCTTTACAAAGTGGTATCAGAGCCTCACACAAAGGCCTTATCATAAGAAATTGAGTGAGGTTAGGAACCGCATCCTAACGTGTGGAAGGGTAAAACACTTGAGAGAAAGAGTGAACTCTTAGGGAGTGATTCAGAGAACTTATCGTAAGAAATTGAGTGAGGTTAGGAACCGCATCCTAACGTGTGGAAGGGTAAAACACTTGAGAGAACGAGTGAACTCTTAGGGAGTGATTCAGAGATGGCAGCAGAAGAAAATACTGGTTTTGCTCAACCAAGCATTCCCAAGTTTGAAGGAGATTACGAGCATTGAAGTATGCTGATGGAAAATCTTCTGAGATCGAAAGAGTATTGGAATCTCATTGAAATTGGGTATGAACCTGGAGTTGGAGAAGTCTTGATAGCTGCACAAAAAACAAATTTGGATGAGCTCAAGCTGAAGGATTTAAAGGTGAAAAATTATCTCTTTCAGTCCATTGACAAATTTGTAACGCCCAGAAATTCGCCACATAAATCCGCATGCATAACTAGGAGATTTAATAATTTTAAAATAATGTAAAAATGTGTTAAATTATTTTTATGAGTTAGTATATGAATTATGTGATTTATTTGCATGTTTTAAATATTGTTTCGGCATTTAAATCTGTATGATGTGATTTATGAATTTATTTGAGAAAATCATTTGATGACCGCGTAGGCGGGACCGTGGACGGACGAGATGTTAGTTTTTCACCCATTTTATGAGATTTTTAGGAGCCTTAAAATATTATTTAAAGGTATAATTTGAAGAAAATTATGGTATTTATATATATGTATATTTATAGGTCCGTTTTTACCTAAAATAAGTCATTTTAATGACTTTTAATAACTTTTAAAAATCCCCTATTTTTATATTTCAGATTTAAGTTAAATATCAGATTAAATTATTTTGTATTTAAGAGTTTTAAGTTTATTTTATTTTATTAAATAATTAGTTAATATCTTAAGCTTGTTATATTAAAGATTTAACCTAAACACTATCCCTAATCCCACGTGAAACCCCCTAGCCGCCTCCCTCACCTCTTCAACGTTCACAGCATAATCATAGCCTCCATAGATGATTTTCTAAAGTTTTTGTATTATTTTGGAGATCCGTTCGTCCCGACGAGCCCGATACACGTCGTTTTCATTGTTTTGTCCAAATCTTCAACAAGGCACGTTTCGAATCCCTTCTTGATCACCGTTTAAATCGTAGTACACTGATTTTTACATGATTGATCTGTTAATGCATGCGTTTTTCAGTTTCGAAGGAGATTTTTTATTGTTCATGCATGTTTCACGTTTTTGAGTAAGATGACTCAAGTTTGATGATATTTCTGTTCATGGCTTGATCGAGTCTGCTGCCAATTGGTTCTTGGGACTAGGAGGGTTCCTTAGGGTCAGTTTAGGAGGGTGGTTAGCTCTTGAATTAAGCTGGAACAAGGCTGGACGTGGGCTGTGTCCAGGAAGTAACCTGCGCAGATCGGTTGGAGGAGAAGGGATCGGGCTCTTCATGCTGGGTCTTGGATCGAGTAAGGCCTGGTCCTAAGGTTGTGTCTGGACCCTGGGGTGGTCCAGGTGTCGGAGATCCGGCCGGTAGTGGCCGGAGCTGGTCAGAAAGTCCACCAATTGTGGACTGCACAGGCTGCGCGGCAGTTTTGGGATTCCCGGAAACGGGGTTCTCTAGGGCTGTATAGGTATCGGTTCAAAGCGAGGCATGGCTCGTTGGAACCGCCCAGACGTGGGCTACGTCTGGGCGGTGGAGCTCCGGCCGGTCGGTGGCCGGAGCTGGTCGGCAGCAGGCCAGGCTGCTACATGGCTGAGAGTAAAGAATTCATGGGGGGAGTCTGTACGTATGTGATATGGATTGGGAAATTGGTTTCTTTTTTTTATTATTATTTTGGGTCATGGGTTTTTTTATGTGGGCCGGGCTGGGGTCTTGGGTCCGAGTCCGGGTCGGGTCATGTCTTGATGAGTCAAATTAATTTTAGTCCGGGTCTAGATTTTTAATAATTAGGCTTGGGTATTTTATTTTCATTAATTAAGAGTTTAAGTAGTTAATTAATGGGTTGGACTTGTTTAAATAATTAATTAGACTAATTTAATGGGCTTTAATAATTATGGAAGTGAGCCCATTAATTTGTCATGGGCCGTGTGATCCATGAGAATTATTGGGCCAAGTTGTGTGAGTTTAGTAATTTTATCAGTCTAATTTATAAGTTAATGGTTAGTTAATAATTTTATTAATTTAACTTTAAGTTAATAAGTTGATGGACCTAAATTATGTTTTAAATGAGCCCATTAATTTTTTATGGGCCTGGGGCCCATGAAACTTAATGGGCCAGGTCAGGTTGGGCTTTTGGGTTTTTGAGTCAGTTTAGGAATTTATGGGTTTAAGTTAAGTGGTCAGCAGCTCGAACAAGTCCTTGGAAAAAATAAACGTCCGTAAATATATATTTAATTAATGCATGCATTTTTATTAGATATAAAAGTATGATTTTTAAGAAAATAAATTAAATATATATTTACGGGCAATTTTCATGAAATAAAAAAATAAGTGAGAATTTTCAAGTTCATGCATTATGTAAGAATTTTTATGATAAGTTTTTATGCATGTTAAGAAAAATATATTTTTTTATGGAAGTTGAAGTGAAGGTGGAAAGTGATGTGGTTGGAGGTCGGGATACCTGGGCCCGGTGACCTTCCTAATGATGTATAAGTATGATGAGCTTATGGATCCAGCTGAGAGGGCTGGTGAAGTGGCAGCACAGAGGTGGAAACCCCACCGCCGCGTACGTTGATTTTTAGATTGATCAATCGCTTAGTATGATGCCACCGACATGGATACGACCTGTTGAGAACTAAGAAATCATGATAAGTCATTTTATGAGATTCATTAAATATGATGTTTATGTTTAGCATGATGAGGATGCAATATAATTATTTATTTCATGTTTATACGCATATTATTTTAAGATCATGCACGTATAATTATTATGCACGTATTTTATATGATGTATGCCTGTGTGTGGTTTCATTTTGTTATGTAAGGATAGAACATGCTGAGCCTCTAAGCTCACTAGATTTAAATGGTGCATGTGAGCAGAATGTTAATGAAGTTAATGTGTTCCCGATTGACGGCGATGGCGTATGAGTATCCAGGCGGCTAGTACCCGTGACCATCGCTCTATTATGAATTTTATGTTGAGACTAGAACATTTATTTCCGCATAGGTTTTATTATTATAGATTTTTAGTATATGCATATATTTTAGATTTAAGTATTTATTTTTTAAGTTTTCATGAATTTTTGTGAAAGAAATATTATTTAGGAGTTTTATTATGACATTCTTATAAATTATTATTTAGTAATTATTTTTAAGTATTTAATTGCATGCGTGTACTTTTATTGTATCTTTTGTGTATTTGTATTTTAAATTAAGTAAAGTTATTTTTAAATACGATATATATATGTATGGGCATATATATATTTATATTCATTATTTTATAATTTGAGATTTTAAAAAAAAAAATCAGTAGGAGTTTTAGGACGTTTCAAAATTAATCTTGAAGACATGCAAACAAATTTGGGATTCGATGAAGAGAAAGTTTCAAGGTGCAAGAGTTCAGCGTGCACAACTCCAGACACTTCGGCGATATTTTGAAGTTCTAGAAATGAAGATTGGAGAATCAGTTTCAAATTATTTCTCTAGAGTTATGTTGGTTGCTAATAGTATGCGAAACTTTGGAGAGGACATGCCGGATATGAAAGTGGTGGAGAAAATCCTACGCTCCTTAACAGAGCAGTTCAACTACATTGTTTGCTCTATTGAGGAGTCGAAGGACATTGATTATCTCACGATTGATGAGTTGCAGAGCTCTTTGATTGTGCATGAACATAAGTTTCGAAGGAAAAATGGTGAAGAATATGCTTTGAAAGTAAGTTCAGAAGAAAAATTCACCACACGTGGAAGAGGCAAAGACACCTTTAGAGGGCGCGGTAGAGGAAGATGAAGAGGAAGACGAAGACGAAGACGAAGACGAAGACGAAGCTTTGATCGAGCCACTATCGAATGCTATAAGTGTCACAAACTCGGTCATTATCAATATGAATGTCCGTCCTCAGACAAGGAGGCAAATTACGCTGAATAAGATAAGCAAGAGGAGCTATTGTTGATGTCATATATAGAGATGAGCAATGCCAAAAAGAAAGAGGTCTGGTTCTTAGACTCGGGATGTTCGAATCACATGTGCGGAGATAAATCACCATTCAATGAGATGGATGATACCTTCAGACATGTGGTGAAACTTGGAAACAACACTAAAATGAATGTACTCAGAAAATGAAGTGTGAAGTTGAGGGTGGTATGTGGAGTAACTCATGTTGTCACTGAAGTATACTTTATTTTTGAACTCAAGAATAATCTCTCAAGTATCGGTCAACTACAGGAACAAGGCTTGACCATACTAATTCAATCAGGGATGTGTCACATATATCATCCTCAAATGGGCTTGATCATTGAGACGAACATGACAGCAAACAGAATTTTTGTGCTGTTTGCTCAAGATTAGAAGAAGTAATGCTTCAACACCACTACACAAGACACAACTCATCTATGGAATTGCAGATATGCTCATCTCAGTCACAAGGGGTTAAAGGTATTGCAGTTAAAAGGAATGGTAATTGGAATCCCTAGATTACTAAATTATACGGTTGTGTGTACCGACTGCATGAAGGACAAGCAACATCGTGATCCAATTCCCAAGCAAAGTAAGTGGAAAGCAACTCAAAAATTACAATAGATTCATGCTGACACTTGTGGCCCTATTACTCCAGCCTCTAACAGTAAAAAGAGGTACATATTATGCTCCATAGATGATTTTTATAGAAAAGCATGGATATATTTTTTATTAAAAAAATCAAAAGCATTTTATCACTTCAAGTGTTTCAAAGTGCTCGTGGAAAAAGAAACTGGTTTGTCTATTAAGTGTTTGCGTACAGATAGGGGAGGAGAATTTAACTCTATGGAGTTTAACAAATTTTGTGAGAAGAATGAGATTAAAAGATTGCTAACTGTGGCTTATACTCTGCAACAAAATGGAGTATCCAAGCGGAAAAATAGGACGATAATGAATCTTGCGAGATCTATATTATCAGAAAAAGGGATGCCTAAGACTTTTTGGCCTGAAGCTGCGAGATGGGCGGTGTATGTCTTGAATCGATCGCTCACACTAGCGGTTAAAGAAATGACCCCACAGGAAGCTTGGAGTGGCGAAAAACCATCCGTGGAACACTTTAGAGTATTTGGATGTATAGGACACTTTACGGATTAAAACAAGCCCCAAGAGCTTGGTTTAATCGAATCGAATCTTACTTCATTAAAGAGAATTTTCAGAAAAGTCATGGTGAATAGACCTTATTCATCAAACAGAACAAGAAAGGTAAGATTTTCATTGCGGGTATTTATGTTGATGATCTTTTGTGCACTGGTGATGATAAAGATATGATATGTGAAGTCAAGTGTTCAATGAAGAAAGAATTTGATATGACTAATTTAGGGAAAATGAGATTCTTTCTGGGGATAAAGATTCTACAAAAATCAGATAGAATTTTTATTTGCCAAAGAAAGTATGCAGCAGAAGTATTGAATAAATTTAACATGAAGGAAAGTAATTCATTTTGCAATCCCATAGTACCGGGGTACAAAATAAATAGAGATGAGAAGAGAATCAAAGTGGATGAGACTTTTTTCAAGAAGATTGTGGGAAGCCTAATGTATCTCACAACTACACGACCTGATCTCATGTACATTGTAAATCTGATTAGCCGGTTTATGGAAAACCCAACTGAGTTGCATTTTCAGATAGCCAAAAAGACCTTAAGATATTTAAGAGGAACTAGGGATGACAATTTTTCCCGCGGGTTTGGGTACCCGCGGGGAAAACCCAAAACGGGGCATGTTTGGGGGAGTCATGCTTTCTTCCCATTTTCTTTTTCAATATGGAAATTAATACGGAAGTTCAATTTATATTTTTTTGTCAAGCTTCGTTCCTATTCATCGCCCATCTTGAAAGCTAATGAAATGATATTTTACAGATCACGTTTTCTGCAATTCACACGTTACTTTTTTCTGCTTCTTTCCACTCTTTCAAATCATTTCGAACACAAATTTCTTTTAGCTTTCAAGTGTTCAATGAAGAAAGAATTTGATATGACTGATTTAGGGAAAATGAGATTCTTTCTTGGGATTGAGATTCTACAGAAATCAGATAGAATTTTTATTTGCCAAAGAAAGTATGCAGTAGAAGTATTGAATAAATTTAACATGAAGGAAAGTAATTCAGTTTGCAATCCCATAGTGCCGGGGTACAAAATAAACAGAGATGAGAAGAGAATGAAAGTGGATGAGACTTTTTTCAAGCAAATTGTGGGAAGCCTAATGTATCTCACAACCACACGACCTGATCTCATGTACATTGTAAATTTGATTAGTCGGTTTATGGCAAACCCAACTGATTTGCATTTTCAGGCAGCAAAAAAGACCTTGAGATATTTAAGAGGAACTAGGGATGACAATTTTTTCCGCGGGGAAAACCCAAAATGGGGCAGGTTTGGGGGAGTATTTTTGGGTATGAGTTTGGGTTTGGAGATTTTTTAAAAATCCCCGAAACATATTGGGGCGGGTATGGGGATGCTATCCCTATCCCCGAACCCGCCCCGATAATTATAATTATAATATACAAATATTTTAATTATCAAATTTTATTAAATCTTAAATATTATAAAAAAATAAAAAATAAAAATATTATTATTATTTCGTTTTTATATATTTTATACATTATATATAATACATCCGTTTATGATAGCGTAGTTTTTTTATAGCATAAAAATATTATTTGAACCTCATTACTGTTACGTACACATATAAACTATTTATATTAGACTATATAAATATATATATATATATATATATATTATTTATTTTGATAAATTTAGAAACAATATATAATCTTAATAACTTTTTGATACATAGTATTTTCTTTAAAATAATAATTTTGATTTATAAAAATATTTTATATTTAAAATATTTTTATTAATTTTAAAAGTTAATATTATAATAAAAAATTTGACCCAAAATATTTGAAGTATTTTATTATAAAATTGAATAATAATTTTTATATTTTTATATAATAAAATTTACTAATTCTTATATATATATATATATATATTCGGGTATTGATATGGGGATGGGAACTTGGTCCCCACGGGAATGGGTACGGGGAATCTCCGATAAAAATTAATGGGGATCAGAGCGGGTATGAGGCGTCATTGTTATCAATAAGATATTCAATTTGCTTTAATTCACTTTGTTGATCAAATAAGCTTTACAAAATTTCCAATTTCAAAGCTCTGCGTGACCAGTACTTTCTTGACTATGGCATCATTGCTGTAGTAAACTATCCAATGAATAGCCCCATTCATGAACATACATACCTGAGGGACCTAAGGTGGTCACACCGTGAGGCCAATGCGACGACTTCCACGAATTGTTTCTCAAGCTATAAGTTGTGGAACATGATGTGTAGTGCGGATGAACAATGTGCATGACTTTATAATAAGCTGAAGATGCATCATAACCGAATCCGTAGCATTCCTTAACGTTATTTTGCAAAGGAGAATGTAGATGCCTATACCTTTGTATTGCTCAAAAAATAAGCAGATCAACCTGTTACAAGAACCCGTTATATATCTGAATCTCGACATATGGGCTATGCGAAGGGAAATCAAGCTGCTCATAATCTACACTAGGATGATCTTCAAACATATGGCTAAGTGAGCAAGTATAAAGTGCATACTAGAGCTGAAGAGATTTCAAAGTGAGTCTCAATAAAATTTTGGTGATCAGGTAATCCTGTGCAAGATTACCGAAAGGGTTCGATTATTGGGTAGACATTGCAATTGCAGCAACGATTTCTGATGTTGTGAAAAATTCTAGAAGTTGTCGAATGTTTTCTTTGAATTATTGATAATTATTAGGGAAAATACTTTTTTTTGTTCATTAACTTGTCTATGTTTTGGTTTTGGTCCATTAACTTTTTAAATTTTGGTTTTGGTACACTAACTTTTAATTTTCAGTGATTTTGGTCCAATTGCATATGTGACAGTTAGACATTGAGACACGTCACCCGGAAAATGCTAATATGTGCCAATGTCTAGCTGACACGAGTGCAGTTGGACCAAAATCACTGAAAATTAAAAGTTAGTGTACCAAATCAAATTTTAAAAAATTAATGGAACAAAACCAAAACATTGACAAGTAATTAATGGATCAAAAAAAATATTTTTCCTAATTATTATTATTCGTTTTTTTAATTTTATGCTTACATGATTCATTTAAAAATCAAATATTTAGAAGAATATAAAATATAATTTATTAGAATATGATAATTTTAGATATGATACATTATTTATTAAAATTGGTTTTTATGATTTTTCATTAAAAATGGAATGGTTTTTGCAATCTGAGCAGGGATATTTTTGTTTTATCATAAAAACACCAATACATTAATTGTTAGTTATTTTAAGCCCACAACTTTAATAATATGGTTTAAATATGTTGTTTAATTAGATGAAATTTTATATTTAAATCCTAGACCCGACTCATATGTCAATAAATTCTCTTTTTTAAAAAGCTTCGGCTATTAGAATCAAAACTCAAGTTGCACACGAGATTATGAAAAAGAGTGATGCATGCTATAGGTATAACAAAATTTGTACACAAAAAATTCAATACAAGAATTTAATTTATCAATATCTCACGATACATTAAATACAAAATTTCGCGATAAAATAGAAAAATATCACGATATTATTGTTATAAATATCGTTGTACATGATATTTGTTGTACTTTTAGACGGTTTAGCATTTTCTTGTGAAAAATTGCCAAATTCGTCAAGTTTCTATTTTCATTCTCTAACTTGTCAAAGACTCAAAATGGGTCTTGGTTATGCAACTTTGTTTTTTGTTTTTTGGTTAGATTTAAGTCTTATTTCCTCAAAATGATGGTATAACATCATAAAATACTAACGTGATCAAAAAATATTGATGTGGCGTTGAAAATTGTTGACGTATCAGATTCTACATTGACACTACGACGAAATGAGACTAAAACTAACGTCAAAAGGCAATTCATTACCAAACTCAAGTACTCATTAATCTTTGACAAGGTAAAAGAACAAATAAAAAAGGAAAAATAAATTTTTTGGTCCAATACTTAATTGTCCCTTCTTTAGTTTTGGTATACTAAATTTTAAATTTTTGGTTTTAGTACATTAATATATTAACTTCTTAATTTTGGTTAATTTGGTCCATCGAACACATGAATGTTCCTTTTTTTTTTTTTTTTTGTCGGAAAACACCAATTAGGCGTTGGCCAAAGCTAATGTTATAGAAAAATTGTGAAATTTCTTATTTTGGATAGAAATCAATTTATTTAAAAGCAACTTAATATATATATATATATATATATATATAACAAATCAAACAAGCTTTACAAATTTTATGTATATTCCATCTGAATCATGATTGTGACATCAAATAATGTTCCTTAACCATAACCTAATTAGTTTCTTGGAGAACCTCTAGCACTTTGATAGAAGATGGATCAAAATAGTCGAAATTGATCAGAACTTATTATTTCAAACAATAATTCGGTGTAATACGCTCAAAAAATGTAATATATATAGAAATTTTGTAATTTTAATGCGGATACAGAAATTTTGTAATTTTAATTTTTTAAACATTAATTCTCGCTAGCTAGTAATAATTTTTGTACTACCCAAAAGGTATATATATCAAAATTTCGATGACAAAAAGTACCGATCGCATCTTTTTCTTATACGACACAATGCATCGATTCACATGAAAATACAAATGTCACCTAATTTTTAATCACTAGATCTCCCCTTATAAGAATACCTACCAAAAAGATAGGTTAATCTAATAAATCGTATATATAGGTTTTAGACATATATTCAAACTTCTGTTTAAAATACGACAAATATCGATGATCAGTATTTTGAAATACATTACAAAAGGTAATTTTTCAATGTGAAAAAGTTGATCTTCAGAGAACCAAATGCCTCCACGACATGGAACAAATTAGGGTTCACAAAGCTCTCAGCATAAGTAATAGCCCTAACATAATTATTATTATTTAAGTGAATAATCTCCCGATTTCCAAACAAAATGTGTGACACCAAACTCGAATCAATCTTGGTCGTAACAACCCCTTTCTCCGTGACGATTAAAGGGTCCATCCCCAAATCATAATTATCCATGCAAAACACTTTGCTCCAACATCCCTCCACACCATACTCCTCCATCACCCAAACCTCCATCTCAAAACCACAGTCCAAACAAACACACAAACGCTCCCCCAAAACTCCGAGAAAGGCCGACATGACTCGACTCTCGTCGCGTTGCAACGGAAGCTCCACGTTCCAAACAAAATGTCCCCTTGCCAAGCTTTGCGCCACCACTGCCCAAACCGTGGCGCCATTAATGTTATCATTGTAGTGAACTATCCAATGAATGGCCCCATTCATAAACATGCCCGAACGACCAAAAGTCGTCATACCACGAGGCCAATGCGACGACTTCCACGAATTGTTTCTTAAGCTATAAATTCTAGAATAGGACGTGGAATCTGATTCATGAACAATGTGCAAGACTTTATAATCATATGAAGATGCATCATAACCGAATCCGTAGCGTTCCCGCAAGTTGTTTGGCCAAGGAGAAGGTAGTCGCCGGTACTTTCTTATCGCGGGATTCCAGATGATGATATAACCTGTGCGTAGAAAAACTAAACAGACCAACCCGTTACAAGAACCCGCTATCTGGATCATATCATAAGGGTCATGCGAAGCGAAATCTAGCAGCGCATCATCTACGAAAGGATGTTCGTCAAAGATATGGCTGAGTGAGCAAGTGTAAAGTGCAGAAGCGGAGCCGAAGACGAGTCTTGGACGAGTATTCGAAACTTGGAGATACGTGGTTTGGAATTCTGGGCTGGAGATGTGAGAATGCCAAGATCTCGAAACACAGCTGGACTTGAGAAGAGATTTCACGGGGAGTCTCGATAAAATTTCGGTGATCAAGTCCCGCGAAAGCTTTTCGAAAGGGTTTGATTCTTTGGTCGCCATTGACATTGTTTTTCAAGAAAAGAGAATCGAATGAACAATGAACAACATGTGCAGGTTGAATTAATTAAACTATATATATAAAACTCCCATGTCATCAATCGTATTTAGTAGTCTAGTAGAAATCTAATTGCATGTATATATATTGAAAATATCTGTTTCAAGATTTATTTTGTATTTCCGATATTTAAGAGAAGAAAATCATGCCATCAAATCTCTAGCTTTACACGAAAGTTTCCTACCAAAAAACTCATCTCAATATTATATATTACCATTAATATATTTTTTTGACGGAAATATGTTACCATTATTAATATTGAATGTTATGCACTTTTCATCTTATCTTATTCAGTACATCCTATCATATATATTAAAAGTTGAATCTCATAGAGAAAAAAAATTGTCTCATGATCCCTAAATTAAAACACTCCTATTCTTACAACAATATCTTCAAACGCCCTATCTTTATCCAATATAATCACTTCCATCACATGATCGCTGTTGATTTAAGATATTTATCTGGATTATAATTAAATTTAAAATTTTAGATACATACACCATATATAACTATATATATATAGAGTTCTTTTATGGTGCCCAACAACTATGTTCAACTCCGTGCCCACCATGTATAAGTCAACTCACCATTTGTGCTGATCAACTCACCTATTGTACATGGTGGGCACGGAGTTGGGCATAATTGTTGGGCACCATAAAAAACTCTATATATATATATATAGAGTTTTGATATGGTGAGCACCTATCATGTGCACTTATGTGTGCACCTGCTGATGTGGCGTTCACCTATTGGATGTAAAGGATGTCACGTCAGCGGTGCACACAAAAGTGCACATCATAGGTGCTCATAATATCAAATATATATATATATATATAATATTTATGCGTAAGTGCATTATGGGTTGCCAAAGTGGGCATGGGCCCCTTGGGATTTTTCAGTTCTTGTCCTGGGCGTTATTGGGCCTGCCTCGTATCCTGATAGAAGGCCCAGATCTCAAAATAAGTGAAAGAGTCTTGCAGGCATAGTTTTTTGCTCAATTCTTGTTAACGGTGAATGCGCCAATTCAACGAGCAGAAGCAGAACTCAATACCATTTTATTTTTTTGATATCAGAACTCAACACATAACACTTGTCCATTTTTGGTAACGATCCCGAAAATTTCGTTAATTTATAAATTATTATTAACATAAATACTTACAAAATAATTCATATAAAATCGTTTCACGGGTCAATTTTTAAGATAACTAGATCTTGTATATGGATCTGGCCCATCCGTCAACCAACTCAAAGTTACATTCATGCATTTGATTCAACTTGCCGCCTACAAATCACATATATGGATAAAGTTGCTCACGTAATTTCTTGTGTTCATAAGCCACCTAATTTCTCTTGATTCGAACCATCTCCAACTTGAACGATCCTCAATTTATTTTTCTCGTCACGAGACATTAACCTTATTCAAATGTTGAATCCCGGCTCCTCGATACGTCGTATTATAACTATAACTTCGATGATTCTGCAACCAACTCTTTGATTCTTTAACGATCGAGTTAAAAGAAATCGAAAATCCAGCGACAAATTAAACGGCGCGCGAATAAATTTTTTGGTATGAAACTCACATGGATAAAGAAAACCGTCGACTTAATTCTAAAGTTGTGGCTTGACCCCTCCTCATGTTGGCTTTGGGGAAGTGGCATCCAACTTTAGGAACTATTTGCAACACGGTTTACGTACAAATATAATACATCAACCAATCAATATAATATACTATAATATAATAAAGTTCTTTTATGGTGTTCAACACTATATGTCCACTTCATGCCCATCATGTACACGTCAACTCATCTATTGTACCGGTCAACTCATCTATTGTACATGGTGGGCATGAAGTGGACATATAGTGTTGGGCATCATAAAAAAACTCTAATATAATATAATTTTTTTTAGAGAAATAATATAGTATATATATATATATATATATATATATATATATATATATTATTACTATACAATTTTGCTATCCTGCTCACCCACCGTGCCCACCTAATGTGCCCACCATGAGGTGACACTCAACTATTTGATGTGATGAATTGTGCGTCCAATAGTTGAGTGCCACCTCATGGTGGGCACATTAGGTGGGCACGGTGGGTGGGCGATAGCAAAACTCTATTATTATATATATATATATACAATTTTGCTATCCTGCCCACTCACCGTGCCCACCTAATGTGCCCACCATGAGGTGGCACTCAACTATTGGATGTGATGAATTGTGCGTCCAATAGTTGAGTGCCACCTCATGGTGGGCACATTAGGTGGGCACGATGGGTGGGCAGGATAGCAAAACTCTATATATATATATATATATATATTATTACTATATATATATATACTTACTGTACAATTCAAAAACCTTAGCTAGAATGTATTTACAATCACTAAAAATAAGTTATTATTGATTTTTCTTTGCAAATTTGTTAAAAAAATTCATAATTGCTTATTTTAGAGGTTGCAAACACTCTCTTAGTTAATTACAAAAAACCGTTTCGAAATCATATCTAATTAAGTTTTCAAAAAGTATGATCATAAAAGGTATGTTAATAATTATCTGAATAATCTTGATTAATTAAAAAAACTAAGGTAGTGTTTACAAAAAAAATATTTTAAATGTTTTTTACGTTTCTATGTAGAATTTCTAAACATTTCATGGAGGCTAGAAACTTAAAATAAACTATTACAAAGCTTCAATTTAAACAAAGCGTTCTACGAACATCGTGGTTCAGTTCGTATTTAATTAGTCTCTCGATTCGAAATCCAAAAAGTTTCTCCGATCCATTCGAATTATGAGTAGGTACTGCTTGTTAACGTTTCGATATCAATCGGTTATATAAAAAAAGACATACTTGTATAATTTCATATCCAGAAATCGAAGCAATGGAAATTTTTATTGGAAATTTACTAAATTTTCATTCCAAAAAAATCATCTAAAATAAAAGTCTCTTATGAGATTCGTAAGATGGGTCAACTCTACTCATGATTTTTCATGTTTTATTTAAATAGAATATCTATCTCACAAAATTGACCCGTAAAACGTCTCACGTGATTTTTATGAAAAACTAATAATAAGTTTTAAATACCTTAAATATCATGCAATATTCCTGGGGCTATAATACAATGTATGTATACAAAGTATTTTTTTCATTAAAAAAATTTATTTTAATAAAAAGTGATTTTTTTTTTTTTGTACGTCGATATTTTTAGTATAAATGGTGAACATTTTCACTTCTCAAAGTTTTCAATAGAAATTACACACGATTAATAGAAGATAGATATATATTTTCTTAAATTTACAATATTTCGATCGTCGTACTCCTCAAGGGTTATATATAGAAAGAAATTACATCAACAGATGTTTGTGCGACTAGCAACCTTACAGATAATCATATCAAAATTTATATATTATAATATTCTGTGAACAATTGTTTTAAAAATATTAAATTTTTGCTAGATATATGTTCGTAAAACCATCACGCGATGTTCATATACTCAAAACAGACGTCCATTACATTAAAATTATATATATATATATATATATATATATATATATATATATTTCAAAATATTTCTTAAATAGATGTTATAGATTGGGCCCAATTAAAAAAAAAAAAAAGAAAATAAAATGAATTGAAATTCGTGAGAAAGGTACCCTACACGGAATTTAATAAAAAAAAATTCAAAAATAATGATTAGCTGTGATATATATTATACGCATATGCTCACAAAAAACATGTTGGGCTGGTGGATACAAAATGCATGAAACCGTGTGGAGGCTGGCCTCATATTTATCTAGTTTATATTTATGTATCACAAAAGTCGTGTATAGTTGTAAGTAATTCCCCCTCTCATGTCTGAATATTTATTCTGGGAGACATATATTTATTTTATGAAAAAAACAAATTAATATAACTTAAGAGTATAAAATATCAGAATGTTATAAAATCATTATGTTGAATCCTGATTTTTGGTGATAAAAAAATAATACATTGTTGTTTTAGAACGGCTGCCATTTACTTGTATACACAGGTAATCTATCGACGTCAAGATATCAGCTGACTTCGAAATATCAACTGGATTAAGCAGTATCAGCTGATCAAAGCATGTCAACCGTTACTTGTCAACCAAGCTAGACATATCTACCGGCTAAGATATCTACTGAACTTCAAAGGTGGTAAGCTACACGCTACATTTAGAAGTCACAGATTCTCAGTTCTCGAAAAGTTGACAAGACAAATTAAATGCAAAGGACAAAGCATTTAAGCAGCCGTCTGATAAAGTGAGAAGCCATAAATAGTATTTAATGTGAGCGAAAAATTGAATAGACAATTAAAGGCGCTCGCAGTACAAGATATTTAGAAGATACTATCACTACCTACTTATCAGAGATTGACAATGCCACATAGACGCTTTCCTACTGTTGACAAAAGAGAAAGATGTTGGAGAAAATTGATATAAATATCAGAGCCTCTCTACAAAGAAGCACACCACGATTACAAAGAATTTGCATACTTGAGCTCTTGAATCTACTTTGAATACTCGACCGCTCATTCAACCCTTAGCTAAAAAGCTTATTCGATCTACAAGGAGATCTTTTCAAGGGTTTCTCAAATCCAGCTATTGTTTGAAGAACACTATCTGCTACAAGTATTTGAGAGTCTAAGTCTTCAAGAAACTTAGACGTTCATCATCACCGACTGAAGAAAAGTCTGATAAGAGCTTTAAATCTTATCACTGTAAATCTAGGAGTTCCATTTTGGGCATTGGATAAGTCCTAACTTGGATCGGGTGTATTGCAGATGTTGTAATAATCAAAGTCTTCTAGTGAATCCTTTCGAGTTGGAAGAAGGGGTGACGTAGGAGATTGAGGTCCGAACATCCAGAAACATATCTGTGTTTATTTACGTTACTGCATTACAATATTCCATTACTATCATCTAGCATATTAAGAGCTGTTTCCGCACTATCATAAGTAGTTCTTATACTTCTAGCAAGATAATAGAAAATCGGTTGAGTAAACTAACATTTGCTCAATCACATTGCATTATAATTAAAGATTTTCATAAGTGTGTATTCACCCCCCCTCCCCCCTCTACACATGCATTCGATCCCCAACACATCATATATACTATAGTCTGTTTTTTTTCTTTTTTAACATGATATCACGTCAGCAATGTTCAGCATCATTTAAACAATTTTTGATGACACATCTTTATTTTTCGATATCACGTCATCGTTCTTATCTTAAATCAGCACTCCGTTAAAAATGACTTAAAATATAAAAAGTTCAAATTAGTGGATTAAAATCGTGAATTATCCAATAATATGCCTGAAAATGAAAATGTTCTAAGTTATAGGAAAGGAATGTAATTTCCCGATTTTTTTATTATCTAATTAGTTTAATTTTAGGTTTAGAGCGATAATTGATCTTCTTATGTGTATTATTTAGTATAATTCTGCCAAAATATTGCTGTGAAATTGGAAATTGATAAAATAATGTCAACATGTTATCACTTTGGGAAAAATGGCCCAATGTTCAAATAAAAGAAAAGAATTTTCATCAAGAAGAAATTCATTGACACAACAATCTTTTTTAATGTTCTTTGGAGCGTAGGTTAGTTTATAAAAAAGAAATCTTCAATCACCACGCAATATATATATATATATATATATATATATATATATATATAAATTTTCAGCTGCCCAACCAATGATGTCCAACTCGTCCCCGACCACTAAAACCCGGTATCGTGTTTTACTTATGCAAAAAATAAAAAAAACAACTAAATTTCGGTATCGGGTTTTAGTGATCGGGGACGAGATGGAGAAATATTGTTGGGCAGTTGAAAAGTCCCATATATATATATATATATTTATGCATGCATTTGATCAGTATTCAACAGCTCAAAATTCACACGAAGATGCAAAAATAACTCGTTTAACATATTTAAAATTTTCCTATTATGTACTTTTTAAGACGGTTTTTAATTTTAACTGTTTTGAATTTCAAGAAAAGATAACAAGAAACTATAAAATTGTAATTTTGGTTCTTTTGTTGTCAAATTTCAATCGTAGTCTTAAATTTATTTGTATCATGATTGTTGTTTGTTGATGTGATGTTGCATATGTTGATTCTAAGTCGACGCAACATCAATACCATGTTAAAAATATATCGTAAAAGAAAATCAAAGATAACATACTAGTATTGAAATTTGTTAATAATACAGATTACATAAATCGTAGCGTCTCGGGAGGGGAAAAAAAAGAATTGGTGAAGTAAATTGCCAATTCTTTAGAAGCATCCTATCTACATACTACATAGTGTCACGCACGTGTGACAGATAAGAATATAGTGTCAAGGGCCAAATTTTAGTGCTTTAAATTCGTTTCATTGTCTCCATAAGTCGTCCAAGTACAAGAAATATATGTGGATTAATGATTATTATTTTGTACAAAGTTTGAACACAGAACGTGCAAGTCACATTTCAAACCATATCTGGAATCCGTTCGAATTCCCAGTCTTGCTTATACGCGGTAATATTAATTATCAGCATTAATGCATGCGCTTACCTTAATTTAATTTCTATACTACTTTTGGACAATTTCATTCATCTGTCCACACCCAAATTACATGACCAAAATTAAATCAAAATTCCATGTGTTTTATGATGAAAACATTAATGTCATTTTTATACGAAAACTAGCTAGCTGTTATGATCATCTTTATATGAACCCGATTATTACGTACGTTCTATTATTGTTAGTGTGATCATGTTTTAGATTTGGCAAATCTAGGTGGGGGAGCATTTCTATTTGTATGTATATTGTTACATATTGTGGAATGAAATTTTGAACTTGTCTCTCTCTCTCTATATATAAATAAAGGATGGGGAAGATATCAATTATATATCGTCCTATATATAAACCTAGCATAATTAAATCGTGGTTATCTGACTAATCAAAATTAGTTAGACCATCTTAATCATGTTGGTTTCATGATAAGTGAAAGGATTAAATGGAAGTAAGTAGGAGGATTCGTTCAGCCAATAATGTATCCATTGAATGTGAATTATAGCATGTTAATGAGATGTCGAGTCAATGCCCTAAAACTGCATCAAGGATAAACATTTATCGATAAGAGTCTCACGTGAAGAGTTTTTTTTGGGTAATATTAAACTTATTAGTCATTAGAATTATCGTGAGGTCAATACGCTCATGTTGCATGCATTTGGATTGATTGATTTGATTTAATAATTTGTGATTTTCTCAAAAAAAAATAATAATAATTTGTGAAATGATTAATTTGATGGATGCATCTCAAATAAACACATGTTGTGTATATTTGAAATATGTTTTAATTACTATTAAAAATAGATAATTTGGTATGAAGTGTATTTTAAAATCCAGTTGAATTTTCAACCAAACCAGACCAAAAAAAAAATAGACATCGTTAGGTTTGATGTAAAATTAATCTTCTCAAAAATGGATTAATCCAATTGCAATCTCAAGGTTTTGGAGGTAATTAAGTTGAACTCAACAATTTAAAATAACCAATAGTGAAAATTATAATGGGGGTTCAAGTAATATGAGCATTAGTTTAAGGGTTCCTTATATTGAGAGATTTGAAGCTAAGCATGCATGAATTTCAAATCCATTTTATTGATTAGATTAGATAAATTTATGTTGGATGAATTTCAAATATAATCCTTTGTTAATTTATGCAGATGTGATTTTAATTAGAAAAATTGTAATTTTGGTCATTTATGTTTGTCACTTTGCGATTTCGATCTTCTATATTTTCATATTTCAGTTTAGTCCTGCATGTTTTTATTTTTGGCAATTTCAAAATTTTAATTCGAAAATGCTTACGTGAGTACATGACACTATACACGTCAGCTCCACATCAGCACTGCATTGGTGCGACATCAGCGCCACATCAGAAAAAATACTAAAATTGTCAAAAAAAAATAAAGAAAGAGGGCTAAAACTGAAATATGAAAATATGAAGGACCAAAATCGCAAAATGATAAACATACTGAACTAAAACAACAATTTTTCCTTTTAATTATAATGAATTTGAAATACATACATATATCTCGTGTATATTTAAAATTCATCTTCCAGTATATCTCCAAATCAAATCTTTCTATCCAAATGAAACATAAGCAATTTCAATATCTACAGGTAGACATCACTTACAATTCATATAGATCCTTGTAATTTTTGTCATAATAAATGTTGGTTTTGCGCTTTACTTTTGTCGTTGTTTCTATTACATGTATTTAATTAGCTTAATTAACCATGTTGTAGGTTAATTGGCATTCATTTGAGACAATATTTGCATGAATTGTATGCCATAATGTATTAAAATTAAAATTTTCCTTATTATTAATATTAAGTAATAAAATATACCAACTTATATATTTCTACTTATATGACGCATGTTTATCAGACCCATAACATGACACTTTGCCCTACATATTATGTATTTTCAATCTTCCTGTTGATGACCTTCTCTCATACTCTTTAGAAAAAAAAAATGAAATTTAAAATGGTTTAATATTGTACTCCTTTAGTGATTTAAGTTAACCATATGAAGACGAAATAATTGTTATAAAAGTCTATTATGTAGTTGCGTTTGCGCGAACCATTTTGAAATTGATGAGGAATAGCTTATTAAACCTCGCTTCAAGTTAATATTAAAGAATAAATGATAAATTAGAGAGACACCTAAATAGCATACCATATTTTGGGTTAATTTAGACTTTCTATCATATATAATACTTTAACAAAAGCACTTGTTCCTGTATATCATTAACATTAGAAGACAAATGTGACTTTTAGTCAACATTGAACTTCAGTATTTCACAGGTCCAAATCATTTTGAAGGGTCGTCTAAAAACTTGTGTTTTGTCTGAGAAACTTTATCGAATTCCCTAGCCAATTTCGTTACATTAATTTAATTTTTCTTTTAGAAAAAAGGGTCAGATTTTGTGACAGATGATTAACTGTTAAGCTAATCTAATGATTCCTATATTGATTATATTAGGCAGCACAAGATACAAAGAAAGTTAACAAAGCGTAATTATCGCGCATTCAAAATCAAAGAGGAACTTGTTTGGAAATTAATGTGACCATTTATCAACTGGACCATATCAAAAGATTCAAGTTGTTTGATGATCTATTAGTTGGAAGATTTAACGTCCCTACCTGTATGTAGAACCAAGGGTTTGCCGCTTTTACCAAAAATTATAGCTGTTGGTAATGGTGTAATTCAAATCTTTTAAACCGCACAGCAGCAGCCCGAACGTCATGGTTCGATCACTCTACCTAGCTAACAGAGACAATTATTGCACTCAACACTGTATAAGCACTGCTTTGATAGTGCATCGAACGGTGGAGATTTATGAATATATGTGAGTTCCACTGAAAAATAGTGAACCCCACATGTATTGATAAATCTTCATCTTTCGATCTTCCTTAGACAGTACGGTAGGATCTCATTTACCCTATTAGAATGTTGCATATGTTTCTTGAATACTATAATTTGTGATAAATGTGGGTAAATCATGACATACTTCGATCCTGTCGATATGTACATATTCCATGTCCATAGCTCGAAAATTCGTGCACTCGAGAATTCCAAGCTAACTAGTCTTGTAATCCGGGGGTCAGTTTTGAGAAAATACTACGTACAAGGAGTTGCTAGACTCATGAAATATAATTATCAGATTTAAATTTTTCCCCAGTGTTACCATATATAGATATTGAAATTTGTAACAAATGTAATGTTTGTTTTAATTTCAGTAAATATATAATAATTTTCGTCCAATAGTAATTTTTTTAATTTTTTCCCTCAAATGTAAGCCCTAATCATATTTGTCTTTCAATGATGGAAAGTGACTGAGATGGATACTCCGGAGAAAAATAAATCCAAGGAAAATATCAATTTCTATAAATATAATTTCCACACAACATCCAAGGGAGTTGGAATATTATTTCTCTATTCATATGGAAAAACTCAATTGTGAATGGAAAAGTATAAGCAAAAAGTTAGTTACTGAGAAAGTGAAAGATTTATCTTCTTAATCTTGATCAAGTCAAAGACCATATTGATGCTGATTGAGTGAGAGCCTTGACCAAATTTCAAATAATAGTAGTTATTAGGTATCTGGCACAGAAATTTTCGTATATAAATAGTTATTGAATTGTCGCGACTACAATAAAATGATAAAATTAAATATCAATAATCCGTTTATGTTTCGGTGATTTTTTTATTTTTTTGAATCAACAAGGAATATTATTGCTAAACAACCGAGTCACATTTTACAAAAGAGCTTAGAAAATAAGGACAAGATTCAAAATATTCAACACCATATTTAATCGAGAAACCAAATGAAGCAAGAGTATGAGCTGTCTTGTTTTCGGATCTACGACAATGTTGAATTGATCGATTATGAGAATGACTGGTCGCATCAGAAGCGCAAGATCACCCGCTTTTACAACCATTAACTCGACCTGTCTCGGTGATCTTTAAGCGAAAGAAATTGATTTGATGGTGGATTTTAAATCATATCTACTAGTCTTTATACATTTAAGACCGATTAAAATTACTTTGATAATACACTTAAATTTTGTTTCTCCAATTAAAAAACTCAAATAGAAATAGAAATAATTTCAAATACCTCAATCCCAACCAATCAGTACCCTCTCAACGGATTCCTTCCGGTAAAAAGAACTGAGATTATAGAGCAACTACACCAAACTTCAAATCTTTACGACTTCAATGTTTTTTTGATTATATATGTAACTAAACTATTTTCACTGCACCTAAATTCAAATTTCCATAATTTTATCAAAACTATTGTAAAGAAGAATCAAATTAAGTTTTCATAGAGTTACTTTGAGTGTTTAACACTTTGTTACAGGGAAAACTGCAATTTTGATCATTTCTGTTTGTCACTTTGCGATTTTGATCCTCCATGTTTTCATATTTTGGTTTTAGTCCTGCATGTTTTGATTTTTAGCAATTTCAGTCTTTTTTATTCGAAAATAATTACGTGGCACTATAACGTCAAAGCTCCACATCAGCAATGTATTGGTGCCACATCAGCGCCACATCATAAAAAGGACTAAAATTGCCAAAAAAAAAATAAAGATAGTGGACTAAAACTGAAATCTAAAAATATAGATGACCAAAATCGGAAAGTGACAAACATATATGACTAAAAAAACAATTTTTCCTTTTGTTATAAGATCAAATTGTAAAAATAACACAAGCTCACTTGTGTGCATACACAATCACCACTGCATGATGTATCCATATCATATCGTTTTCATTTTAGACTTTATTTTCAAAGTGAAGTCGTATTCTCATTGTAAACGTGCCACAGCGACTTATCAACAGTTAACACATAGTGTCGTTAATTGGGAAAACGCGCCTTCTCATTGGCGGCTCACAACTAAATGGTCGTTTTACACTGTTAAAAAGTCGGTACCGCACCAGATGAACCGGATCGGACGGCTACTCCATTTGGTATTATTCATTTATTATTGTATGAAACTATGAATATTAGTTTACTTTATCAAATCAATTAATGCATTTAATTGGTCTCGCAATATTCATTTTTTAAAATCAAAACTGAGCCCTCGTTATTTATAACGTAGACTCAAATTATATTTTTTTAATATAAAATTAGAGACTATATAAAAACGGAAAAAAATATTTAATTTATTTGTGTATTAATATTAAAAAATTATGGTGTTTTCTAATAAGTTTTGGATGAGGTGCAATATCATCATTTGAAATGGTGATAAAATTGAACATCCAGGCATGCATGTCATATACTTAAAATTTTTAATTTACAGTGATTTTTGAAAAATCAGAGATTATAGTAAAATTTGTTAACCGAAAATTTTTTATGAGGTTTTTCAGAATATTATGGTGTTTTCTGATACATTTTATATGAAGTGATATATGATCATCATTTAAACTTGAATAATACTGAGATAATTTTGTATTAGTAAAATTACGATAACAAATATTTTATGAAAGTGATAAATAAAATACAGGTGTAACTGATATTATCTAGGTGAATTTTTGTTATTTTCTCATATAAATAAATACTACTGATATATGTGTAAATAATAAATAAAATCTACTTAAATGAAAATTAAGAAAAATAAAAAATAAAAAAATATATGAAATGAAAAGAAGGTGATAAACATTTCCTATAAGTTTAAATTGGAGGTGATAATGAGTTCTATACTTCTATTAGATAGTGGAGAGAATGTAATTTTTATTTCGACTTATTAGCCCTTAAATAATGGAAAGAAATGAGTATTTTTATTTTGATATGTAATTTGATCATATTGACAACAATGTTTTCATAATCGAACCATTAATCGAACCGATAAAATCTTAAAAAATAATTCAATTACTGGTTGGGGCGATTCCACCGAACGGTTGGATGAAATAATAATATAATATAGTAATCGAAATATTTTAAAATTTAAAAACCTTTATAAATATGTAGTTATATAATAATAATATATATACTTACCAAAGTTTCAAATCTAAACAAAATTTATATATGAAAATATTATGAAATATAATTATTATATATTTTATACACAAAAAATAAATCAAAAAAGTTCGAGTACTATTAAAATATTATTTTAAAAAAGTATAAAATCAAATATTCATATATATATATATATATATATACCAAAAATAAAATTTTAAATTTTAATTATGAGAAATATATTTTTTTTATGTGAAATAAGAAATAAATACATTTTTTAAAATTTTAATTTTTTTTAAAAAAGTATTTTTTAAAAGAAAATTTAAAATATTGGTGAACCAGTCAGTTTAAGGCCGATCCAATCGATTTTTGATTGGTTTTGACCAATTCCGAGCAATTTAACCGGAAAACAGTTTCTGGAATTATTTTTGACCGAACTCGTGACTAGTTCTAAGGTCATCTCCAATCACAAACATCATTTTGGTGCAAGTTCTGCACTAAAATAGTGTAATTTTTGCACCAAACAATACATTCATCTCCAACTCATTTACATCAAATCTTACACCAAAAGGAATATTCTCGGAATATTCTCTTTATTTTACATATATTATTCTAATTTTCTATTTGTCACCCAATTTACATTTTTATTTTAATTATTTAGTATTTATTTAACGCAAACTCTCAAACTAACGCAATAGCCCACAAACCAGACTAATAAGGTAAAATGCACTAAGCAAGTCCAAGAAAGTGTTGGTAGGGAGAACCGAACACCTGATCACTGGTTAAGTGGTCACCTAATCCACCAACTTGGACATCCCACGAGTACTCGACGACATACATTATTATTCTCTATTTACCCCATTTAATATGTAAGATAATTGATTTATTTAACACGTACACAAATCACATATGTTGGTTTACATCCAATTTTTAACGTGTCAAAGGAGCTAGCTAGGCGCTCTAGTTCCATTATATTTCAAGGGTCACCCATATATAGTTAATTACAAATTAAATCGAATTACAAATAAAGCCAAGGGTCAATTTGTGAAGATCAACTTAAAAGAGTTAAACTTTCTTTAAAAATTTGTATTCAAGTTAATAATATACTAAAATAAAACGATCTACGAATTTGTAAGGTTATTACAAGGGATTTAAGTTTAGAATAAGGCATTTTTCATAAATTAATCGAATTTGTTCTGCTTAATTAGGGCCCCGTGACGACCACGTTTTGAGGTGTGAGATCATGGCTGAAGTTCTATTTTTAAGAGCATGCCCAATGGGCGATCAAGTTGGTGCGATCAAGCCCAACTTGCATTGCCCAATTAATTCTCGCCCCCTCCAAGGGGCGAGAATACCGCACACGGAAATTTCCGCGTGCGGTGAAGATGGTGGGCCCTACGCGGAGAGGCTCCTCGCGGTGAAGCTCACCATTCATGTTTTTATTTTTTTTTAATTTATTTTAAACATAGTCGGTTGAGATGATCTGATTTGTTGAAATCAACGGTCAGATCATCTCAACCATTACTTTAATTTTAAAAAAAATGATTTAATTAAAAATAAATTAAATAAATTGTTAAAAAATCAAAAAAATTCAGAATAATTAATAAAAAAAATAAAAAACCAACGGTTATATTTTTCAAAATCCATGAAATTTTTAATAAATACACTATTTTTTCATTTTCTTTTATTTACTTGTGTCAAGTTTAATTCATGTATCTTTTTTATGTGTTTTTTTTTATTTTGGAATTTTGTAATGATTTTAAAATTATGATTTTTTATTTAAAAATATTATTTTAAATTTGTTATATTCATGTTAATTTTTTATGAATTTTTAAATTTAATTATATTTATTTTTAATTTGTTATATTTATGTGTATTTTTATTATGTTTTAAAAATATTATTTAATGGATTAAAAAAATATTATTTCAACATCACTACACCACTGTAGGAACATACAATGAAGCTATCAACGCTGATATCATCATGCGATCAAGTTAAAAACTTCACTACACCAACTTTCTCACATCCTTGTACATGCTCTAAATGCATGCATACGAAATTTTAAAATCCACTAGTAGGGGAGAAAAACCATCACTCTAAAAATTTTTAATGCCAAAAAGTAAAAATAACCCAAAAATATTAGCAAAGTATTATTTTTATTTCCCAAAACTCCAAATTATATTATGGTAGTGATTTTGTGAAGGAAAAGTTGAGAAATGCTTCCTAAAAGCTCTCCTAAACACTCTTAGCTATATATGTTAAGAAATGAATTTAAACCTAACTTCACCCCAAAATATATATATATATATATATATATATATATATATATATATATAGTCTTGATCCCACGCACCCTAGGGTGCGGGGAAATCCGTATGCACCCGTGCTCGAAACAACTCCGATTGACTTGAAATTTTCACGGTAGGATCGTCTCAAAAATGCGAATCCAATGATGTATCATATGATACAAATTTCAATCTCAATGACCGGAATAATCATGAAGATGGCCGAAAATTGCAGATTTCACCCAATTTCCGGTCATCTTCGCGATTCCGGCCACTGAGATTGAAATTTATATCATATGATACATCGTTGGATTCGCATTTTCGAGACGATCCTACCGTGAAAATTTCAAATCAATCAGAGTTGTTTCGAGTACGGGTGTACACGGATTTCCCCGCACTCTAGGGTGCGTGGTATCAAGACTCATATATATATATATATATATATATATATATATATATATATATATATAACTTCCAGGATCTTTACCCACCTATGTAAGACAACTTACTCCATATGACCATAATCTAACATTATTTTATTAATGAGGATGGTGAGTTTTCCTGTAAAAAAAAAATTTAATTGCTTTTTGAGATCACTTTAAATATAATCAAAAGTTATTAATAAATAGAGTAATATGATTTTTATATTTTTCTTCATCAGTTAATTAATGATTTTATTATACTAAGTATTTGAAGCTAAATTTGAAAAAAAAAAAATAAATAAATCCAAACGAAATAGATTATATTTAGAATCCGATATAATCACAACCCAAGCTAATTATATTTTGAAGTCGGAAGTCGAGTCGAACAGGACCCGCGATATTGAAACTTCTCCCGATGGGCGATGACCTCGTATATATTCTCGTTTTTATTAAGATTTGAATATAAGTTAATCAACCTATATGTTTTAATTGTTTTAGCGTTCTAACGTATATCCCGTCAGCGATGCTCACATATTTAATGGCGAACTCTCGTTGCAAGGGTTTGAATTTTTTTCCCCATGAGGACTCAAGAATTCGAGGAATAACTAAAAATTAAATGACAAAAAAATAAATTAAAATTAAAGCTTTCAAAATTAAGTTAAGATGCAAGTAGTGAAGATAAACTCAAAATTAAATTATTAATTTAAAATATGCGTATATATCATATTTTTTTTTAAAAAAAATACTGCCATGAAGTCATAAAGAGGCCAGGGGGTTGAGCATAAACTAAACTAATTAAACGGGATAATATAAAAAATATATTGGAATATCTTTACATATATTGTGTCTATCTTTGTATATTTGTTCATATTTTTTTTCCTTTTATCATTATCTCTTTAGGTTGTATATAAATATATGATGTATCATTCATTGGTGAAATATATCAGAATATATTTTCTCATACGCTTCTACATGGTATCAAATCCTAAGGCTTACGCCACTAAACCTAGATGCTAGCCGCCGCCGCCGCCAACCTTCACCGTTTTTTTTTCCTTCGTCGGCCACCTCTATGGCTACAACCACCAATACGGCCGCTGCCCTCAACACTCCCGTCTCCTTCAATGTTGCTGCTCATGCACCCTTGAAGCTGACCTCTTCTAATTACCTCTTCTGGCGTCTCCAGTTCATGACTCTACTCACTGGTCATGATCTGATCGGTTTTGATTGATGGCTCCCACCCATGTCCTGATTGCCTCATTACAGTCTCCGATGCTCAGGTCGCCAATCCTGCCTATCATGCAGACAAGACCAACTTATTCTGAACATCGTCATTGGATCGTTGTCTCTATCTCTGATCCCGTTCATCGCCACCGCACGCACCGCCTTTGATGCATGGACCACGCTTGCTAACACATATGGGAAACCATCCCGTGGTCGCATCACTCAACTGAAAACTCAACTTCGCACTCCGGTGAAAGGTTCCCAATCTATCACTGAGTTCATGCAGTTTATCAAAACAAAGGCTGATGAACTGGCACTCATAAACGCCCCTCTTGATATTGAGGATCTCACTATCAAGGTTCTGCATGGCCTTGATGATGATTGCAAGGAATTGGCTCATGCAATTCAAGCCCGGGACTCTGCCATCTCCTTTGAGGAACTTCATGAAAAGCTTCTTAATCATGAGGCTCATCTCCTTGCCCGCACCGCCTCTCAGATCACTCTTCCGGCCACTGCTCATGTTGTGAATCGCTCGGGCCCCAACATCCGCCGGCCCAATGCTGGTCATACGCCAGCTGGTTCCCGTCCTGGCGATGCCTGGAATTCTCGGCCACCGCCCCTGCCAAACCCTCAGGCCCCGGGCTTGCGTCCCTCACGCACTTATTTGGGCCGTTGCCAGCTCTGCAGCCGCCAGGGACATTCTGCTCGGCGCTGTCCTGACTTCGAGTGTGCGCCCACTACTACTACTATTCCTCCTGCTGGTCAACATCGTAATGTTTCTGGCTTCCCTGGTCCGTCGGCTGCTGCATACACCGCTGCATCTCATGCTTCGTCCGACTGGATACTCGACTCTGGAGCCACTCATCATTTGAAGTCTGATTTTTCAAATTTATCCTTTCATGCTCCGTATGTTGGCTCTGATGGTGGTGTTGTTGGTGATGGCACTGGGCTTCCTATTACTCACATAGGTTGTCTCTCACCACCCTTCCGTTTTTCTGATCTCGTATTCCCAAATGCTCTCTGTGTTCCCTCCATTAATAAAAATCTCCTCTCTGTCTCTCAACTGTGCACAACTAATGATATTATTGTTGTTTTTTCCTCTCATGACTTTCAGGTGAAGGATCGTCGCACAGGGGCTAATCTTCATCAGGGACCACTTAAGAGCGGAGTCTACTCATGGTCTGCGTCTCCTCCTATCCCACCACTGGCTCTATCTGCGTCTGTCGAGTCTTTCCCTGTTTGGCATAGTAGTTTGGGTCATCCGTCTCCTTGGGTGTTGCATCATTTAGTTGTGTCAAAGTCATTGTCATGTTCTTCTTCCGTTCGTCCTTTTCATTGTAACTCATGTTTAAGCAATAAAAGTCACAAACTTCATTTTCATGATTCCCCACTCACTTTGCAATTTCCCCTTGATTTGATATTTTCTCATGTCTGGACTTCTCCGGTTATTTCCTGTGATGGATATAAATACTATGTTATATTCGTAGATCACTATAGTAAATATATATGGTTTTATCCACTGAAACGTAAATCAGATCTCCTATCTGTCTTCCAATGCTTTAAGTCGCTTGTTGAGAAACGATTTAATCTTCATATTCTCACCTTGTATTCTGACAATGGTGGGGAATTTCTTGCTCTAAAAAATTTTCTCAGTTTGCATGGAATTTCTCACCTAACCACCCCCTCACACTTCTGAATACAATGGCTACTCTGAACGCCGTCATCGTCACATTGTTGAAACCGGCCTCGCCCTACTCCATCATGCGTCTGTTCCCACTAGCTTCTGGCCCTTTGCCTTTGCCACTGCTACTTATCTGATTAATCGTCTACCCAAACGCAATCTCTCGTATAAATCTTCCTTCGAGTCCCTCTTCCACTCCGCGCCGAATCTCTCCAAACTTCGTATTTTTGGTTGTCTCTGTTATACCTGGCTTCGTCCCTACTCCCAGCATAAGCTTACTCCAAAGTCTTCTCCTTGTGTCTTCCTTGGCTACTCACTCACGCAGAGTGCCTATCTCTGTCATGAACCTTTCTCCGGTCGAATCTTTGTTTCTCGTCATGTTGTTTTTGTTGAGTCTACGTTTCCCTTTGCTAGTGGTGGTCATGGTTCTGGACTATGCTCCGATACTCTCTCTGGTTCCCCTGTCGAGGACCCTTGTGCTGCTGAACCTTCACCTGTCTGCTCGGCTGAACCCTGTTCTGTGCCTCCTCTCACACTTGTAGCAAACCCGACCCCTACAGCACCACCCCTCGCCCCGACCATACCAGCTCCTAAGCCCCCTCCCAATGCTCCCCTAGACTCGCCTCGCTCCACTCATCCCATGGTCACTCGTTCCAAAAATAATATTTATATGCCCAATCCCCGCTACAGTCTCACTGCTAACACTGACACTGCTCCGTCTGAACCTACCTCGCATACTCTTACACTTAAGGATCCTCGATGGCGTGCTGCCATGTCTGATGAGTTTGATGCGCTCATTCGTAATGGTACGTGGGATCTTTTTCCGTCTACTATGTCTCAGAATTTTGTTGGCTGCAAGTGGGTATTTCGGATCAAGCGGAAGCCTGATGGCTCTGTTGATCGCTACAAGGCTCATTTGGTCGCCAAGGGGTTTCATCAACGCCTGGGTCTTGATTATACAGATACCTTTAGTCCTGTGGCAAAACACACTACTGTTCGTATTTTTCTATCTCTTGTTGTCACCAATGGTTGGTCTTTTCGTCAGATGGATGTGAATAATGCTTTCCTTCAGGGTCAGCTGGAGGACTGTGTTTATATGGCTCAGCAACCTAGCTTTGCTAACTCTGATTTTCCATCTCATGTCTGCAAATTGAACAAAGCAATATATGGTCTAAGCAGGCACCCAGGGCCTAGTACACGTCCCTCCATCGGTTCTTACTCAATGTTGGCTTCTCGACCTCCCTAGCTGATACGTCTTTATTTATTTTTCGCTCGGGTGCTGTCACTATGCATCTACTTGTATATGTGGATGATTTAATTCTTACAGGCAATAATGCTCGTGCTCTTCAGGGCTTTATTGACCAGTTGGGTGCTCGCTTCTCTATCAAAGACCTGGGGTCCTTATCTTATTTTTTGGGTGTTGAGGTTGTTTCTTCTTCAGGGGGCCTTTGTCTGTCTCAGCGGAAGTATCTTCTTGATATTCTCACCAGGGCCAACATGGCTGACTCTAAGCCAGTCTCCACTTCACTTGCCTCATCGGCCACGTTGCAACTCCTGGATGGTTCTCCGCCTACCGATGCTACTTTGTATCATCAGACGCTTGGTAGTTTGCAGTATCTATCCTTTACTCGTCCTGATATTGCTTTTGCTGTTAATAAATTGTCTCAGTTCATGCATGCTCTTTCTTCTCTTCATTGGGGGGCTGTCAAACGTCTCTTGCGCTATCTTAATGGCACTCGCTCATACAGTCTGCACCTTCGACATCATCCCTCGTCTTCTTTACATGCCTTCTGTGATGCTGACTGGGCTGGTGATGTTGATGACCATACTTCTACCGGTGCTTATATTTTCTTTCTGGGTCTTAATCTTGTATCATGGAGTTCTCGTAAGCAAAGTTTTGTTGCTCGCTTTTCTACTGAGGCAGAATATCATGTTATTTCCTCCACCGTTGCGGAACTTCAATGGATTCATTCTCTTCTCACTGAGCTTGGTGTTGCTTCTACTATTTCCTCTCCTGTCTCTATCTACTGCGACAATGTCGGCGCCAATCAGGTTTTTCACTCTTGCATGAAGCACATTGCTTTGGATTATCACTTTGTTCGTGAGCTTGTTCAAAGTCGCAAAATTCGTGTTTCATATGTCTCCTCTGCTAATCAATTAGATGATGCTTTGACGAAGTCGTTACCTAGCCCTCGTCTTCGTCTTTTGTGTTCCAAGATTAGTGTCTCTCCAAATCCACCATCTTTAGGGGGCCTATTGGAATATATCTTTACATATATTGTGTCTATCTTTGTATATTTGTTTATATTTGTTTCTTTTTATCATTATCTCTTTAGATTGTATATAAATATATGATGTATCATTCATTGGTGAAATATATTAGAATATATTTTCTCATACGCTTCTACAAAATAGTCCTGTAAGTTTGCTAGTTTTGTGATTTGGTCCTGTAAGTATTCAATTTTGAATTTTGGTCCTGTAAGTTTAGTTATATTTTGGTTTTTAGTCCTTTTTCATTTTATCAATGTTTTTTAATTTATAACCGGACCGGTGATTAAATCAATCTAACTTAAAAAAACGATCCAACTGATTGGAATGTTTTAACCGGACAGTCGGATTGGAAAATCGTTTATATAATATACTTCAACACAAGACATATAAATATGTGATTTATTTATTAAAGATGCAAAAACAAAGTTTGAAAGAAATTTTTGGGGAATTATGTTGCTTTGACGAAAAGAGTTTAAGTGACCAAAGTTAAATGATGGATTTCATGAATATGCTTGAGCTATAGGCACTTGTATAGAAGTTTTTGAATTTTACACCCTAAAACTAAATTCAATTCAATTAATGTGTAGTTTATAAATTAATTAGTGGATTTCACATCCTTTCAAATTTATTTTTAAGTTTGGATTTTAAACCAAAATAAGGTAATTTATTTTTCTTTTTTTAAAAAATATTGAGAAATACTTATAATTTCACATCAAGAAGGCAGAATTAAGGCACCCACAAAAAAATAACAAAAATAAGGGCTATGGAAAAAGATTTTAAATTTAATTTATATATTTTCATAGTAAATGAAAAACATTCCAAAAATCTTGAAATTAATGACTACTGATTGCCAATTAGATACGCACGAATGAATATCGAGTTTTGTGCGTTAAAATATTAATTGATAACAGTTCAAATCGAATTGAGACTGTGCATGTACAATTAGGTTGCGTTTACTTGTCTTCATAAATGAAGGATTATATAATTAATACCGACTAATCCTATGTTTATTTGCAAAATTGAAAATGAGTATAAATCTTCCGGTTCAATAGGATTCACAGATGATTTTTATTGCTAAATTTTTCATGAAATTATAAATCTTTACAAAGTGAGAGAGTGAATTTTTTTTTAATCCATTCAACTAAACATATTATTATTTATCCATAACCACTCTATATCCTATCAAATTATCTTAATAATCATAATTTAATCTATCTTTGCTCAATCCGATAATTTAAAGTAAACGCAGCATTAGCATCTCATTTACCCTTTCTTGAGTGATTACTCAACCATTGGTATTCAATTACCTTAAATTCTCATACTTTACAGATAATAAAGATTAAAGATGAGATTTGAAGTCAAATTTAATAAATAGCATCATCAGCATCCAGATCATCATCATCATCATCATCATCATCATCATCATCATCATCATCATCATCATCATCAGTAGTAGTAGTAGTAGTTTATTTTTTGAAAATTCAAATCTTCCTAGAAATAATTTCAAACAATATCTTATGATGAGTGCGTCATTCGATCGCATTTTGATGTGTTGGTATATTGACAACCCTACCCTTCAATTTTATGTGACGGAATGACGAAAGAGTCCATTGATATTCATCTCTTTTGACCAGCTTCAAAAAAGTTCGCTTAAGCGACGCTTAATCTCGCTTAAACTTTAATACGCTTAAGTTCGATTAAGCGACCGTTTTTTAGAACGAAAGATTTTATTTATTTTTTAAAATAAATTTTTTTTATAAATATGTATATTTATATTTTAGAACTTGAATTATCTATTAAATCATATATTTATGGTTAATCTAACATTATTTTATTTAGTGTCTCTCTTAAAATAATTAAAATTATAGTAAAAATTGAAAAAGATTTTTCACGCTTAAGCTCGTTCTAAGCTCGCTTAAACTTGACCTCCACACTTCGACACGCTTCATGATTTTTAGAACCTTGCTTTTTACAACTCTAATTGTCTCTCATGTTAAAAATTTTTTAACCAATTTATTTTATGCTGTTATTAAATACATGTTAGTAATTCATGATTTTAGTAACATGAGATGCACATGTTGGATACTTATCTCCACTTTAGTATACTTATAACCAAATTTCATTATGTGGACGACTGTTAAAACATGGTAGTGTGTTTTAACCATTTTTATTTATACTAGTAAAATTTACGTGCGATGCACATGGATAACACATTTTATTATCGATAAGCGTCGTTAAATACATGAGCTGAGATGAAAAGAGAAAAAACGTGCAGTTAATTAATAATTTTCATGATATTTTAGTAATTAGTAAATTTAATGTAATATAATATGTACAACATGCATTATAAAACGAGTGCGAATAATCTTTGTTCAAAGATTTTATATATATGTTACAAATCTAATTAAATTTATAGTTGTTGTAAATAATCGTTGTAATAAATATTATAATTTTGTATAAATTAGACATTGAGAAAATTTATAATTTGATGCTATGACATATTTAATAAATAAAATTTAAGAAAAAATATAATAATTAATACATAGTGTTGAATTATTGTACCACTACTGATTATGAGAAAAAAATATTGATAATGCATTTTAAATCTTAAATTAAAATTACAACGTCTTTTCTTCTTTTATGTAACCACTTTTCTTTCTTTCACTATTTTTTTCGCTTGACATCCGTTTTTTTATTCTTTATATAAAAAAACAATTTTCTCATCATGATTTTCAATAATAATTTTTGTGATGTTGTCTCCATCAATTATTTGCATTTTTATATCTTTATTCTTTGATTTTTTTGTTGTATGACCTCTTTTTTTTTTCTTTTCTTTTTATGCTGAAAATCATTATTTGCAAGAGTATAAATAATTTTATTGTCTTCAATCTCTATTCTTGTGTTATTGTCTTTTAGTAATTACTTGTAAGTCAATATAGTTAATGATCAATATTGATGTATTGGATGTTCTCTTTGTTTTTTAATTTTATGCATGTTAAGTTGTTCGAAATCTACTATTGCAATTATTTTGTTAATAAAATTTTTTCTTGAATTTTGAATGCTTTCGATTAAAAATGTTAACATTTCGTATTTTATTTCAACCGCGTTGTCCATTTTTAGAATAAATATATATTATATTTTATTTGGTGTCTCTAAAATCTTGTAATATATTGAAGTATTGTTGTCTTAAAGATTAAAAGAGATTTTATTAATAATTGATAATAATATATACTCTTTGAATTTTAAAAAAAAATATTTACATGTTTTAGTGATAAAATCAATATAATTTTCAACGTTTCAACTAATAAAAAACATTTGCAGCATTTTCGAACAATGTAACATTTATAGTTTCAATGTTCATCACTTACGATTATCGTTATTATATAGTTATATTAACAGTTTAAAATAATACATTATCAATTACTCATGTTAGTGTATAGATATAATGTTTACAATAGTTTTACATTGACACAATAATGATATTGAAGCTTACGCAATTATTAAAACTCAGGTTTTCCAAAAAAAATTTGATTAATATTGAGAAATTATGATATGTTTTGTACCATGAATTTGTCTTTTTTTTTTCTTATGTGTGTATGCTTTGAATCAATATAATTTATTCTGTACTTGTTAATAAGTGAGATACATTAATCAAATTAAATCTAATATTCATTTTGTAATGTTTTATCTTATTTGTTGATTACTTGTTTTACGAGTATTGATTTATGTAAATAATAATAATAATAATAATAATAATAATAATAATAATAGTAATAGAGATAATTAATTCATTCTAAACCTTAATTTAAATTATTAATAAATGTTTTTTTCCTTTATCTGTTGAATTTTTCTATTTTTCACGATTTTTTCCATTTAAATGTGTTGTTCTTCTCTATGATAGAATCAATACTCTCATCATCTTTAATAGCAATTCATGTGGTGGGTTTGGTCAAACCCGAAGACCCACGCACCACTCAGACGTGCTTGTGGACCCATTTGGGTGAGTCTAAACTCGCCTTGTCAGGGCCGATTTAATACGGGACTGTGTTTAAACCCGGTCAATTATCATTCCTATATTGAAGGGTTGTCGTTCTTTAAATAAATTAAATTTTATTAATAATTTATAATAATAATATTATTTGAAAGGAAAACTATTAAATGTCTTGATGATAGAATCGATATAATCTTTAGCATTGCAACTAATAAAAAACATTTTTAATATTTTCGAACAATGTAACCGTCGCAGTTTCAATATTTTTTGATCATTTATGTTCATCATTATTCTATATCTACATTAACAATTTAGAAAAAAAAAAATTACCAATTAATAACTCATGTAAGCTTATAATTAATTAAAGTGTTTGATGTAGTTTTATCTTAACACAATATTGATATTGAAACTTATGAAATTATTAGAGAGAAGGTTTTTCATTGTTTTGTTGATTAATCTTGAGCAATTATATATGGCTTGCTTCGTACCATGAATTCTTTTTATTTTCTACTTCATGTGTGTATGATTTGAAGCAATATGATTTATTATGTATTTGTTAATAAGTGAGATAAGTTAATCAAATTAAATAAAATATTTATTTTGTAATTTCCTATCCTATGTGTTGATTACTTAAAATTGATTTATAGGGAAAAAATTGTAATATAGATAATTCATTCTAAACCTTAATTTAAATTATTGTGCAAATATTTTTTCATTTTATATTTTGGACCTTTCTCTATTTCACTATTTTTTTTTTCATTTACCATCCGTTTTTTATTCTCTTTGAAAGAATCAATATTCTCAACATCTTTAATAGCACTTCTTGTAATGATGCCTCCATCAATCATTTGTATTTTTCTATCGTTATTATTTTATTTTTTTGTTGGACGGACGCTTTTTATTACTAAAAATCTTTACTTGCAATAATAACAATAATTTCATCATTCTCAACCATGCATTCTGGTATGTTCTCGTCTTTTATTTATGAAGTCATGATATAATTATTTAGCTCGATAGAGTCTTACACAAATTTAAATACATAAGATTTTTTTTGTATCGTTACTATTATTATTATTATTATTATTATTATTATTATTATTATTATTTGTTGATTGAACGGACACTTTTTATTACTAAAAATCTTTACTTGTAATAATAACAATAATTTTATCATTCTCAACTATATTCTAGTATGTTATCGTCTTCTATTTATGAAGTCATGATATAATTATTTAGCTCAATAGAGTCTTACACAAATTTAGAAAAAAAACTGCAAATTTGGTCCTGTATGTTTCCCACTTTGCGATGTTGGTCCTTTATGTTTTCATATTTCAGTTTTAGTCCTGCATGTTTTGATTTTTGGCAATTTCGGTCCTTTTTATTCGAAAATGCTTACGTGACACTGTACACGCCAGCTCCACATCAGCACTGAATTGGTGCCATGTCAGCGCCACGTCAGAAAAAGGACTAAAATTACCAAAAAAAAATAAAGATAGCGAATTAAAACTGAAATCTGAAAATATAAAAGACTGAAATCGCAAAGTGACAAACATACATGACCAAAAAAATAATTTTCCCCACAAATTTAAGTACATAAGAATTTTTTTAAAAATCTGTTCATTCATTATACAAAAAAATAAGAAAAAAAAGTATTTTGGTATTTAAATCTTTTTGGAAACTGAATCCTTATCTAATATGCATACACTTTGTCAATTTTGACCTTATCATAATAATTGATTTTACAAAAGCATTCTCACAGGATTTATCAAGTATGATTATTAAGATAATTTGATAGGATATAGAGTGATTATGGATAAATAATAATATGTTTAGTTGGATGGATTAAAAAAAATTTACTCTCTTTCTTTATAAAGATTTATAATCACATAAAAATTTAAGACTAAAAATCAGCTGTGAATTCTATCATTAACTGGCCGAAAGATTTATACTCATTTTTAATTTTGCAAGTAAACATAAGATTAGTCAGTATTAATTATGTAAGCCTACATTTATCAAAGCAAGTAAACGCATCCATAGAGTATGGATAAAAAAAATCGTAACACGAGGAGGAACCATTTTAGTAGGAGACAAATAGTGATAAATAAACTAAAACAAATTGTCTTCACTTCGGAGTTCGGAACATTGAAGTGTAAAATAAACGACAAGAGTGTGAAACATTTTAAAAAATTACATGTTGTCTTAAAAAATCAATGCAAATTATAAAAATATCATCTCCAATTTGTAAATTTTTTAAATTAAAAAGTCATCCACCTTATTTATGACGTGGGACTTGCATCACCAACTACCATACTTATTTTTTCCTATACTTTTAATTTTTTTTAATTGGCTTAATGACACTCTCTTCTCTCTATTATAAATATTTGCTCTTTCATTCGTAAGCAATTGAGCATATACAGACTCCAAATACCCCACACCCCCATTATACATCAAAGCTCCCAAATAATGGAATACACTGAAAACACCACATCCCCCATTCCCACCCCCTCCCCCTCCGCCGCAGCCACCGTTGCCGCTGCGGAAAGCTATCCTTCCTCTCTATCTCCGGCACCCTCACCATTATCTCCTCTGGCCACTCCGCCGCCGCCGCACGTGATTCTCAGTCCCTGCGCGGCCTGCAAGATCCTCCGCCGCCGCTGCGTCGAGAACTGCATATTGGCGCCGTACTTCCCGCCGGATCAGCCTCTCAAGTTCACCATTGCACACAGGGTTTTCGGAGCTAGCAACATTATTAAGCTGCTGCGGGTAATCATATAATTTGTACATAGATATATATAATGGTATAAGTTAATTATTATTATTTTTTTCATTTCACGCTATATTATATCTAGCTATGTTATATATAAATAGTTAGTGGTTGAATTAAAAACTTTTTATAGGAACTAAAAATAAATAAATATCGTGGCTGTATTTTATATATATATCAGCTACGAAAAAAGTATTTCACATATTAAAAATTTCCTTGGTGGAAATAATGTTACTTTATTGCTACTTTAGACTGTGGAATGAAAATGGAACTGAAGCATCTTCGTATTGCTGCATGACACTATATATATTTCACGTAAAACCACACAAATGTCCATGATAGGGAAGACATTCGTCCTATATATGAATTATATATATATATATATATATATATATATATATATATATATAATTACATTAATTTATTATTATTAATTATTTTTGAACTGGGGGAAAGATGTGTTGCAATTGGGTCTCGATCTCGAGAACTCGCTCATATTTGAGACATTGATGCTAGATGAATTACAAGTCATCGAAAAACTTATTTATTTTTCGTTATGTGATTTTAGTCATTTATATTGTTCGATTTCGTTTAATACGTAAATTATCTTAGTTTTTTGAGAATTTTAGTATTATTTCAACGGGGTCGCGTTGATGTGATATATATTGACGTTGATGGTGCACTTCCAATGAAAATTAATAAAAATAATAAAAACAAAAAAATGAAAGATGTCTGACTGAGATTAAAATTCGACAATATAGAAGACTAAAATCTTAACAAACAAACATATAAAACCAACTCTCTTTTCCTTTATATTACTCCACAACAAACATAAAAGTACGTAGCAGCTAGATCGACCCTAAAGAAAATATATCCTCGAACATAACTTAAGTGTAGAATTTCTGTATAGTGTGAATTAAATATTTTATCCACAAAAAATATTTATTTTGTGCAAGTTTTATTTTGTGCAAGTTGAATGCACGTAACTCCGACCATGCGTTTACGGTAATAAAGTTTTCTTTTAGGAAGACAAAGATATTAGTCAGAAATTAATTTTGTTTCCATTTAAGTTATATAGAAAAGCGACCAAAATCCACAAATAAGTCGGTATTGATTTTTTGTCACAACAAAGAAAAAGTTGTTTGTGTATTACTTTTGCATGACTTTAATAATTTTCTGCAAAATCAAATTTAATTAAACACATAATTAGAAAATTATTAAATTGTTGCATATTAAATTCGATATAATCCTCATACGTACTGATTAGTTTTCAATAAGATTATTATTTTAATGTGCAGTTGAAAAGGACTTGTGTTGAGGTCAATGGACCAAGGCCAACTAATCAAAATGCCCCTTATTTTCTGTGGAATTTTACTAATAAACAGCATTTATAACAAAAATTCAACTCTTTTCACCTCAGATAAAGACGTATATGGAAAATATAAATACCAACAAAATTAGGTACACCAAAATGGCATTTTATTCAAATATTAAACTTGTTAATTATTCTTGATATACGAAGACCAGCAATAATCAAAAATTTTTTTATACATATAAAAAATGTCCAACTAATATTGTATTGTGTTGTATTTTTTCAGGATCTTCCAGAAGCTCAAAGGGACGATGCAGTAACCAGCATGGTGTACGAGGCTAACGCTAGGCTAAGGGATCCGGTTTACGGTTGCGCGGGCTCGATTTGCCAGCTCCAGAAACAGATCAGTGAACTCCAAGGTGAGTTGGCTAAGGCACAAGCAGAAATCATGAACGTGCAATGCCAAAACGCCAAATTATTCGAAATAATCTGCAAAAAGATGGCAACACAAGACGATCTCGATCAAGACACTAATCGCGACTTGGCACATGAACTCATGTTCCCACATGATGAGATGATCCATAATTCCCCATTCTTTTTTGATGAAAATATTTTGGGTGTGGCTTGGGAACCACTTTGGACATGATACACATGGACAACGTACACGTTTCGAATGTTCGACATGATCATACATCAAGTTACACTGGTTAGTTATCTGTCGGGATTTCACAATATAAACTTGTCGAGATATACAACAAATATCGAACCAGTGTAATAACAATATAGTACAAGTAGTAGAGAGATAATGGATTAATAAAAGAAGAGTTGTTAGATTTGGAGGAGACTTTTATAGTTAAGAGGAAGATTTATGTAATTTTGATTTCAATTTGCTTCTACTTTTCCAAAGGAGAGGGAGATATAAAGAAGAATAAGAAATTTCATTTCTTACAAATATATAATTAATGACCTTAGACTGATATTTTCTTGTATGGAAACTTTAAGGTTACCTAATGCTATCTTTTCATCTTCATTTCTTACAATGATTTTCTTGCCAGTTTTTTACTTTACTTTACTTGTGCTTATGCATGCAATCTCCACTACACTTATAACTTTTTTTAATTTAGAATTGGTGTAATGATGTTGATTCAAAATGTAAGTAATTATTAATCTAAGGAAAAAGTGTGGAAAATATAAAATCGTGGAGGTGTTTTGTACTGTAATACCTGCCAAATTGAAAACACAAAAATCAGTTAGTTTACGATGATTATAACTACAGTTTCTCTTCCAAAAATAAATTAAATCTGAAATATTTTCCCAAAATTTATTTCCCAAAATTTAGTTTACTTAGTAATTTTGAAATTGAATTCAAATGAATTATGTTGTGCAATGACTTATTAGTTTTTCATAAATTAATCTTTGATTATCTTTAAACATTTTTTAAAAAACTTTTAAAAAAATTGATAAAAACTCAATTAGTTTATGTAGGACTAGAAAGAACGGACCTCTCGAAAACATTGGCCCACCTTTGATCGAGCCATATTTCCTTCGTTAGTACTGATTGATTCGTGAGCAAAGACGATGAAAAATGAGATGTTAAATTGAAATATAAGAATATCATAACTATATATTTTTTAACTTCAATAATTGTAAAATTTAATCTAAAAACGGGATAATACAACTATCTTTTACTTCTAAAAAGTAAAAGAAAAGATATTCCCACTTCTTAAAAGTTCTTGGAAAGCAAGTCTTAAACCAGCTTCTCCATTCAAACGACACTTCGTTATTACATTAAAAAAAATGTCCAATTTTGAATTAAAACCTTCTTTATCGTAACACTCTCTTAATTGAGATTACTTTGAACCCAAATAGTCAAATTAAATGTGCACGGAAAATATTACTTAAATTTTTGGGAAAATGATTTTCTAGTCCATTAACTTTTTAAAATTTGGTTTCGGTGACTAATTTTTAATTTTCGATTACTGTAGTCCATATGCTGACGAGGCAGCTCGACAAGTCAATATACTTTTTGGCGTTACACCATCATTTTTCAGTGTCACGTCAACAAGTAAACTAAAATTGCCGAAAATTAAAAGTTAGTAGAACAAAACACAAAGTTGGACAAGTTAGTGGACCGAAAATTTTGAGCATATACATAATCTTAAAATTCTTGTTACGTCACTAACCGTGTATTAAAATTATGCTCGAGCATATATAAGCATAAACTAAACTCTATTGGCTACAATCCTAATCATGAGAAAACCAGAAAAACTTAATGCCGTAATGAGACCAAGAAATGGTTTTGTGGTCGATCTCCCTAAGTAAATAAAGTGAATAAATGTCTCTTTTCTATTTATCAAATTAAATAAAATAAACAGTCGCCACCCGATTTCATATTACCTTTATTAATTAACTACTAAATCATACGACTTTTGTTAATTGATAAATGAGATATTCATTGATTCGTTGTCTCTCAAAGATAGTACAAAGGTAGTTATACCTACATACCTATCTATCTACACATACAATTTTATTTATTTATTTATTCATTTATATATATATATATATCTGTAGATTCGCCCCCTCTCTATTTTTTTGTTTGGTGCTATCAAGGTCTTCCAAAGTGTGCACAAGTTCAAACACTAGCTAGCCTGTTTTTATATGGTCGACATTGTTATATAATTTTTTTTACTATTGTATTTAAAAAAAATAGGTGTACAAAAAATATGTAATATTATTAACACTAATTTCCATTTAAAATAGGTGTGATGGAATAATAATTAACCGCCACAACTTTGTGGAATTTAACTTAAATAATATATGGTTTTTAATTTGGGAAAATAGCAATTTTCATTTCGAAAGTTGACCAATTAGTATGTTTTTTTAGTCTTTTTTTTTTTGAACAATTAGTCATTTTTATATTTGACGAAATGTTGATATGATAACAGATATGCCATCATGCAATCTCTGGCACGACATTGGTGTTGTACACTTGTACTAGTACTGTTTATATGGTGACATGGATGTTAGCATTAAGATGAAAACCAAAAAGGCAAGTTAATCTTGAATCTTGATTTGATTACCAAAATCCGGATATGTAGACCAATTTAGCGAGCCAAAGACATATCATAAATTACAAAGTCATATTACAATTTAATGGTTTCATAACTATGGACAATTACAAATTAAATGTGCGTGATGCCCACTATATATATTACCAAACGACAAGTCAAAGGTAAGATTTACAATAGGAAAAAAGAATGACAATAAAATAAAGTCCAATGGCTAATATTAGATTCTATTTCAAAGTATCTAGAAGCCAAAGGTTCTCAGTTCATCGATGGTTAGTAGTCCTCATCAAAACGCGTAATTGATCACTCCTTTTGAAAATTGATTGCAATTTAAATTTAAATTAATTGAAAAGAAATATACCATTAATTGCATGCAAGACCTCCGTCCCTTGTTTCTTATGAAAACATTAAATTTGTGTGTGAAACAATATCTTGGATAATATAAATGAAACAACATTAAATTTGTAATCATGCGAAGATGGTTGATAACGTCATTTCACCAAAAATTATAGACACTTATATAGTTAGTGATCATAGTTTTACATCTTTTAAAATGTGAAGAAAAACTAAAAAATATTTTTTAGAAATAATCTCAAACACTACCTAAGTGCATGTAATCAATTTGAAAACGTGGATAAGGTCATTGATTTCTATAGGAATTTAATCGTTAAAAGAAATTTGTAAATCTTTTACTATTTTATATTAAATATAGTGAGGCTGCGTTTACTTAGTAGGATATGATTATATATGGATAAATCATACTAGGACTATTAAAATGATTTTAGTGAATATGGAATAATAATGGATAAACAGTAACATGTTTACTTCGAGTTATTAATTTTGAGATTGAATTAATGAATGATGGACGAATTACAATTTTACCCTTCTCCTATGATAAATAATCTTATGTTTACTTTTATATTCATAAAATTTGGATTGGATTATTATTTAATGTTTTAAATTATTATTGATTCACATATGAGACATTTTTATTTAGCGAAATTATTGTGTAAAAAAATATGTATATTTCATAGTTACATAAAACTGATAAATTGATAAAGAAAAAAATTTTCTTCTCATGAATAAGAACAAGTAAGATGATATAATATACATCAACGAGGGATTCAAATTTGGGTCTAAAATTGCCTTCTGTTAGCACAAAACAAATGACATATAGATAGTTCCATTTTCCAATTTCTCTATAATAAAATGTTTGTCAATGTTGATGTGTGCATCATATTATAATAAACTATCTATTGAAAAGACAAAACAAAATTTCTAGCCATAAATACTGTAATATGTATTTAATTTTGAAACTTAAGTTTGCATAAAGAAAATTTTATTTAACGATTAAATACTTCCACAAGCATAAATATCCTCTAGATAAAAATAAACATAATATGTTATTGATATCCATAAACAAAAATCCAAACCTAGAGTTATAAAGAAATATGAAAATAACAAATCCAAAATAAGTAGCATGCAAAATAACCGATCCAAAATACTAGATATTCATTGTTTAACCAATCTTTTAAGGCAACATCATTTTAATGAAAATGGTCTTTGCATCATCAGGAAGTTTGAAGAAGAGTTTCAACTCTTGTGGATTATTCACCAGTTTTTTTGCCGCAAAAACCTTGGCCTCCATGGTCAACCATTCAAAACAATCTAATACCTAGAAGACATCATTAGTAGCTTCGGTATTGTCAAATGCATTCATCAAGCATTTAGTAATTTCCCCAAGTCTTGCGTCTGTCTTTTCAGAAAATTGTCTCATTACTTCATTTAGATTGTCACTATCATCCGTGCTTTTCCTCTTTTTTGATGTTTTTTTGTTAGAGGACTCGCCGGTAAGCTTTCTTGTTGATCTTGGATTCATATCATCTTCAATTTCTGAACATGGTATATCATTGAGCCCTATGTCAATATCATTCTCATTGCTTGTTTGAGTTTGATTCAAAACATCTTGTACTGCATCAACAAATATCTCACACCAATCATCATAAAATGGTCATGACTTATATCTCATAGTTTTTGCATTTGGATCACTCTGCATAACATCACACATTAGAAAATGACATAATATAAGCATAACTTACTTCATTTACGTTTGAATAATTGTAACTTGTTGCATTTCAGAGTTCTGAGGCCAATGTTTAAGAACCAGCGTCAAAAATAACATATGATGTTTCTTTATTTGCTACAAACTCGTGGAAAAAGGTAAGCTTGATTTTTACATTTTGTTTCTTTGTAGAGACAAGAATTTATCACCATTAAACAAAAAATAATATGAATTCAAATTTGACTCGAAAAATGGTGCGCAATCAGCATCAAATAGAGCATACCTTCACAAGTGCTGTCCAATCGTCATCTGGCGCATCTATCATCTTATCAGTGTCGTTCCAGCCTATTCCACTAGTTGAAAGTATACTGAACAAAGAACCATAATTTTTTTTCCAAACATGAATTTTGGAGTTTATATGCGGCGTACCGCGTATATCAGTACCTGGAAAAGTATTTTTCATTGAATCCTCAAGAACAATCAAATAACCATTACGAAATCCATTTTCACTCTTCCATCCTTTATTCACAAGATCTTTCAACGCTGAAATAACTGTCTCCTCTTCTTTTGAACTCCACATTTTCCTCCCCTTCTCATTTTTCTTACTTTTTATTCCTTCACAAGCAATCCGAGAATCTTCCATACCTATTACATTTTCACATAAACATAAATGTCGCATTGGTCAAAGAGTAATATAGGTTAGTAGTTCATTTGTGACATAATACATTGTAATAAATAACACGGCAAAATAGAAAAAATGAATGTCATTCAAAGTTTTAAAAGGACACAAAAAACAAATTCCATGCAAAAAAAAATAAGTCAATGAACACCCCTCCACTCATGATACATTGTTGTGGCCATGTTATCTCTCCAAGTTTGCCATTGTGATGAGGACTCTACATGATCTATATAACCATCTTGTTCAACTTCCTCACTATTTATTATCTCTTCCTCAGTCAAATACTCGAGGGGATCCACCGTCATTTCAGATCGTATGAAGTTATGTAGCAAGGCACATGCCAAAATCATTCGGTTTTGAACCTTTACACTATAAAAAGAAGGACTTCATAGTACAGCCCATCGCTTCTTTAGTAAACCAAATGTTCTTTCTATCACGTTATGCGCTGAGGCATGTTTCATGTTGAAATACTCTCTGTAGTTCTGTGGTGATGATGCTCCATGTCCCCAAGATTTCAAATGATAACGAACTTTTTTATATGGTGTCAAAAAACCTTCTGCATTAGCATACACATTGTCGCAAAGATAGTAACAACCTATTAAAATGTGTAAACATAAGTCAATAAATTGGAACAAGAGAAAATTAAAAATCAAATAATCATGAGTAGTTTGTATTTGTTAAATTAAATACCTTTAGGAACCTTCAACCCGTTTGGCCGACAAAGTGCATCACATAATACCCTAAAATCAGTGGCTGAACCTTCCCATCCCGGCAGAACATACACAAATTTCATATCGCAATCACAAACACCTAACACATTAACAGACGTAATACCTTTCTTTATTCTATATCTAGCATTTTCATTTTCACTTACATGAACACTGATGTGTGTTCCATCTAAAGCACCAAGACAACCCTAATAGAATTTATAATTTGGTTAATATAAACTATTGTGCTTTTATATATATATATATATATAATGTGTTTAAGAAACTTAAAAAAATGTGTTTCAACATTTTAATAAATGAATTGTACCTTAAAGAGCTTCCACCTCTCATTTGTACTATCATCTGGTACAGCACTTGGCTCGACAAGAAGGATATGATGCAATTTAAGTATAGATGATAATACGTCATGAAAGTTTTTGCTAACAGTTCTTCCACTACGCAGGTAGTCATGTCCAATAATACGATTTTTCTTGTGATGACCCAAAATGGATAGAAACTGTTATGAGGGTGTACTTCAAATTCTGAAAATGATTGCGTCAACAGCAACAACAGCAACAACAGATGAACAAAGTCGAGGCGAGAGAAACTCTCTTTACGCAAGACGAAATTGCCCGTTAACAGTGCTCAACGTTGGCGGCAATCGTCTCTAAGATACAACGACTATTCAATCGAGATATAGCAGCACAACAAATATCTCGATCTTCGTCGAACTAAAATATGTAGCAACTTTTACTTTTGTGAGAATGAGGGAAGAATTTGCAGAGAAATCTGATATTCAATCGTTTGATGTTATTAGATGTTTTTTTCAGATCCTACTTTGCGTTATAACAGTCATATATATACTATGACTCCAAAATACACGATTTATGGCGTAAGGATGCAACCCATGACAGAAAAATCCCAGAAAGAGTTGTGACTTCTTAGAGCACAGAAGGTGCGCTCGGGCGGTAATATTCTACCGCTCGAGCGGCCAACTTTTAGCCAACCTTCTGTCTCGCACTTTTGGTGTCGCGCGCGGGCGGTAATATTTTACCGCTCGGGCGCAAGCCACTTTGAACGATGCGCTCGAGCGGTCATTTATTACCGCTCGGGCGCCCAACTTCTATCAAGTTTCTGTCCCGCATATGAGGTGATGCGCTCGAGCGGTAATTATTTACCGCCCGGGCGCACTCAATAAAATAATAAAATATTATTTTATCCAAAAAGAATAATTGATCACAAGACCTCGCCACACCGAGCCGGCCGGCCGCGCGCGTGTGTTTGTTGCATCGATTAGCGTCTTGCCCCTTTACAAAACATCCGGTGCCCTAAGGGCCCAATCCCATAAACCAAACATGGGTTATTTAAGGTGAACAATACATTGAACATGTTCCAATGTGGGACAAACCAAAACAAGTTTTCCCTCCAATTTATTCACCAAATTTTCAAATTTGTTTCAACTTGGGACAACACTTTTCAAGCTTTTTCAAGCCACTTGGGTCAAGCCCATATCTTCCACAATTCATTCAATTAATTATTTTCAACAGAAACATAGCTACTTTTTCTTGGACACTTATATATCTACAATCAGTCAGACCTCCTACATGTTCTGTCAAATAACAAAGACGTGCAAATGCATTTCTACTCATCCTCAAATTGTTTACACATTCAATGTCTCCGATATCCACAATCATTCGAAGATGCGATATCTGTCCTGGTATTTTATCTGTCATGTTATATCTAACAATTCTCGTACGAATACTAGGATTACGTGGTTGCTTACGCCTTTTATGAGAAACTACCACCACATTTAAAAATATGACACAATCAGTAATAATTTCTTGTAGTGTCAAGAAAATCAAACATAATAACTCTTTGTCATCCATCTCTGAAAAAAAATTCATCATGGAATATATAGTTAGTTTAAAATGTTGAATATGTGTACTAAAGTATTCACACTCCAAAAAAAAATGACATGCAAAATAAATGATATTATGCCACAAAAAGATCAATTCACATTAAAAATTTCTAAAACACAAGTAAAAAGGACAAACGAAGACAATCCCACAAAAGCATTAATTAGGCTGGAAAATGTATCTTGATTGGGGAAACATAGTGTCCCAAAATGAGTCACAACACAGCTACCGACTACATTCTTATCATCTACGTTTAATTTCATATACGCACAACTATTTATTTAAAAAACTGCACTCTATTTTTTTATTAAAAAAACCACAGAAGTATTAGAAAATGAATTGTATCGTCTTTCTGTTAGATCTTGCAAAATCAAAATCCCACCTATTCTAAAACACACCGTGATCTCCTCTCATTTTGGTCGGTCATGAAGTATGGACATTAATTTCTAAAACACCAGAAAGAAAAATAAAATCAGAAGAGAGAACAGTAAGAACGTCAGAACTCAGAAGGGGAAGGAGCTTCAAACTGAGATGAAGCAGTGACGCTCACTCATTAAATTGCATAATGTTTCTCCAAACCACATTAAATTTTCCGATCAATCACATTGAAAAAAAACAAGAAATAAAGGAAAAAATTGTCTGAAATTCAGTTGGAACTCACATGAATTTTCATCAATCCAGCTCCGTATCCTTCCCGTTTTTATCTTAACCAAATATCTCAAAAACAGGCAAACCAGTGCTCGAACAAAATCCAATTCGTAATTTGGTAAATCAAACAGATCAAAACTTGAATCACTATCTGATTATGAATACTTTTCAACCCAATACACAACAGACCTCCTTTGATTTTCATGTTTGATTACACAGAGATGCAAATCTTGCATCAATTCATTGCTCCAAAAAAATAAAACCAGACAAAGAACATGAACTCAGAAAAATACCAAATTCATGTATAATTACCGAAGAGTATGTTAAACAATCTTTAATTCAAAAGCAAAATAAATAATAGAAAATGAAATAATAAACAGACCTTTGCTCGCAGAAGCCAAACACTGGGAACCGAGCACTTCAATGACGGTAAATAGAGATGGCGCGCCCATAAAATAAGAGAAATTGGGAGGGAAAAGAAGGAATTGGGAGGGAAACGAAAGAGGAGATAAACGAGAAGAATTTACGGGGGAGGGTAGATTAGGTTATCTGTGATTTTTTTTTCCAAAAATAACGATAAAGATGAGTAATACCTAGAAATATAAAGGATGGGCTATCACGTAAAATAAGGGTAAATAGAGATGAAATGACGGGCTTTGAGATTTGAGAAAAAATGAATTTTTTGAAGTAAACAAAGGATAATATTGGATTAATAATCTAATCCTACCTTTATCAAGCCAAGTAAACGCAGACTGATGGGACTATACAAAGCGTTTTTAGTGTCATGCATGGTTATTTTTTCCCAACTTTTTTCTTTTATACCTCTACACTCTCTCTCTCCAACTTCATCTCTTACCCAATGCCCACAACTAAATTTCATTCTCATCACTTCTCCCACCTTTTTTCTCATCCCTTCTTTTATGAGTAATATTCAATTTGATACATGAACTATTGATAAAATGTCAAATTGGTACATGAACTATTGTAAATGGTTTAATTGGTACATGATCAAATTAAAAGGTCAAGTTTACCCTTAATCTAAATTGCTACTAAGTTCAATTAATATTAGTAAATTTTGATTAGGTACATAATTTTATTTTCAAAGTTATTTATTGATTAATTTTAAAAATATCATATTTATTTAAAATTATATCATGATAAATGATTCTCAAGTCAAATTATACAACAACAACTATTATAATATATTAATAAAAATATAATAAAATAAATATATATAACCGGAGCTCGTTATTGTTTTTAAACTGTTGAAGAAAACATAATCACCATTTTAGTTTTTCAAAATCTAGTATTGTTATGTTGGTAATTCAAAAAAAATGTTCAACATTAATTTATGTCATGGCAAAACAAATCTAATAGAAAAAAATCGTAATTATTGTCTCAATTTACGCTATTCTAATGACCTAAAATTTCTACACCTGATTTAATATTTTTTAAGTTTGTATTTTTTTACTCGTGCTTAAATTTAAAAATAAATAAATAAATATTTATTTTGTTATATTTTTATCTGTATTAAATATATTTTAATCGTTTATATGATTTATTTATTGAGTGTGAATTTATTAATATATAATTTTTATTTCAATTTTTTTTAAAAAAATGGATAATTATTTAATATAGATAGAAAAAATATCATTTGATTATATATTTATTAATATTTTAAAATTACATTATATTTGAATAATTAATTTATTAATAAGTAAAATATAAATATATTATAAAAATAGTGAAATACTTATTTCTTATAAGATTAAAATTCAATTTGGTACACGAACTATTGATAAAATGTCAAATTGATACATGAACTATTGAAAATAGCTTAATTGGTACACGATCCAACTAAAAAGTCGCTTTTATCCTTTAGTAAAATTTCTTTTTAAGTCCAATTATTTTTACTAAATTCAACTAAGTGCATATTTTATTTTAAAATAACTTTTAGTTGAATTTAGTAAAAATAATTGGACTTAAAAGCAATTTGACTAAAGGATAAAAGCGACTTTTTAGTTGGATCGTGTACCAATTAAGCCATTTTCAATAGTTCATATACCAATTTGAAATTTTATCAATAGTTCGTGTACCAAAATGAATTTTACTCGTTCTTTTATCCTCTCCCTTCTCATCAATTTTTTTTTGAAACTGAACTTCATTCACAAGGACTAAATTTTTGATAGATTTGAAAAAAATTAAAAAAAAATCTACAATACAAAAGAACAAGGATAAAGCAATTAAGTACTTTAAAAAAATTTTAAAAAATTATTAAATATACAATACATTAAATCTATATATTATGATTCATACACGCAACGTGTGTACTCGATGACTAGTTTAAATAATGGAGCATTAGTTTTTGACGTCTGAAGAGAAAAATGGAATTTGGTGATCATGCTTTCTTCGGCGAGCCGAGAAAACATAGATACCATATCGGTCAATATTCTTCCTTAATTGAATAGGTTTTTTATATATATAAAAAAATTATATACGTAAGTTAATTGAGATTCTTGGTGGCGATCACTTTGCTCTACCATTTAGGATTAATCCCGAAAGGGATGCAACGTTACATGCATGTGAGTGATACTTGATATCTAACTTTTTTTGACTTATTTCACAGTTCTACATTGTAGACTTTACTCAATAAGACAAATTATTGTGAATGTACGTATCCTCTAGCCGTGGGCAACGTACATATTATATTGTGTGTATTTACCTAGTTGCAAAACAGTCACATTGTAAGGCCCGGGATTATTTAATTTTAATCCGAGAATAATTAATTTGAGAATATTTAGAGTTTAGAATTAAATTCTAATATTCTTAAATTGGAAAGGATTGAAATTGAATTAAATCGCTTTTCCGGGGACTGAATTGCAAATAGCCAAAAGTTCAGGGACTAAACTGCAAATAAGCTTATATTTATTTAAAATATCATTTCTTATTCAGTCCATTCACGTGTATCTTTAGAAAAAAGAAAGGAAAGGCAGAGAAGAACAGAGGAAACGTTCCAAACCCTTCCAACCTCCATTTTCGTCCGTAAAAGCTACGATAACTTGTGTTCCGGTTATCAAAAATTCGAAAGAAATATATATCTGCGATCACCGCTCCGAGAGCTACGTTTTGGTACAAGTTTCATTCATCTTTCTCAGATTTTATTTTTATGTTGAAGATGGAAATTTATGATTTTATCATATATGCGTATATCAGCTGTACCGATCGTGTATTCGCAGACGGTTCGGAAAAAGACTGTCGTTCGGATTTTATATGAATTTGGGAAGAATAATTAGAACACTATCATGTTTGATTGATACTGATTTTTATGGTAATGAGATGATATGTTAGAGATTATAAGTTATCTGGATTGTTGGATTGATTTGGATATTGTTTGGATTGCCGGTTTTAGCCGTTATGCCGCCGATTTGCAAATTGTCAAGATTTTGCTCTTATTGATTGAACAAAGCATGATTAGAGTTGGAATTTGATATGGTTAGATTGTATCTACTATTTTTCAGATTTGATCAAAGTGTTCCGAACTCGAGATTGTCGATTCGAATCGAGAACGATTTAGAAGGTTTGAAGTTCTTTAGTTGAAATTTTGTTATGCTTTGGAACAGATTTTGATAGATGGTTTTACTATGATGTTTTCAGACTTGAAGTACTGTCAGACACGACATCGAAAGGTATAAATGACAGCAAATCCAGATGGGATAGAACGCTTGAAATAGCTTTCATTTCAAGTATTCTCATGTCAATCACATACTTGTTTCTTTATATTTCTTATGTGATTATTTGTTTGTATTGCTTTGTTTGCTTATATGCTTAGTTGTTCAAGATGTGTTTTGAAGCTTTTAATGCATACAGTTTATGTTGCATTCATCTTGAACTCCGGCCTTAATAGCACAGAGGGCGGCCATCGCCTAGAGTGCAGATGACGTTTGGAGAGCTGTAGTGAGTGGCATGGACTGTAAATTTATTTCTAGAGTCAGCTTGACTCATGGCACAGAATATGAATTTATGTTCAGAGCCAGAAGACTCACTATAGTTGTACCAAAGTCAGAGGACTAAAATACTTGATGCCGCCTCGAATGGGAGTGTCGGTGGTTTGATAGTTATTTTATTCCTCGGGATCCCAAAGAACTAAATTTTATTGATATCAGCTTGATAGCCTTCCTTTGCCATTTGCATTGCATTCACGTTTATTATCTCGCGTTTAAAGTTGTTTATACTGGGATTTTATTTTCACCGGAGTTATCCGGCTATTGCTTTTTGTTTTGTATGTGTGCATGGCAATAGGTGGGGCAGGAGCTAGTCAGAAAAGACAAGGATAGCTCGAGATAGAGGCATAGCAAGTGAGGACATGGGCTTAAGTAGCACGACTTGTACTTTATGTTGTTGAACCATGCTAGAAGTGATACAAGAACTTTGTATATTATGGCTTGAATACATGCTAGTTTATGTTTATTATGTTTAGAAGCTTGTAAGACGTTATAAGATAGCATGTATTTGATTTGTAGCATGTATAAAAGCTTATGGCTTGTTTATCCATTCTTTGGCAGCAGATTTTTGATAGCATATTCCCCGATCGAGCGAGACCCTGCCTTTTAAAACAAATTTTTTTTTTTAGCTCTTGTTTCTTTAATTCTTTTAAGTACTTGTTTAATTGTTAATTACAAGAAATTGCCCTATGATAAGATTAGCAACCCGGGTCCCCACAACAGGTGGTATCAGAGCATAAGTTTCTGGATTTAGATAGAAGTTGATGAGCGGGGTAGTTTGAGTCTGTCTGATTGTTTAATGTTGCATGAGAGTACATGTTATATCTGATTATGTGCATTATCTGCTAGCATGCTTTATATATAGTAATAATTATGTGATTGCATGATTATGTGCTTTTATTGCTACTGCATGCTATATATATGCAATTGTATTCCAGAATATCCTTAGTCAGAACCTGAATTCTCATGAGAATGCATGAGAATGCTTATCAGAGAAGGATGAAATAAATTTCTGCATATTATATTGTTTATGCACTAATCTGTTTGACAATCAGATATGCCTCCCCGTAAAGCACCGGTCATTAGACAGCCATTAGTGGTTCCTCCAGCTGAACCAGTACAAGTACCACCGCCAATTGTTGAAACTCAGAATGCACAGGGAAGTACATCTACTGACCCGTTGGATCCTACTGCTACTCCAATGGAGACTTTGTTAAAGCGATTTCAGTCATTCAAACCGCCAAAACTGAAAGGAACAGAAAACTCAGTTGATTGTGAAAATTGGCTTGAAGATATAGAACAACTATTTGAATCACTTGACTATACAGATGATCGTCGTATCAGACTGGTAATACATCAACTTCATGAAGTTGCCAAAAGTTGGTGGATTACTATCAAACGGGCATTGGAACAACGAGGTACGATTATCACCTGGACTGTATTTAAAACTGAGTTCTATCAACGTTTCTTTCCAGTCTCCTACAGGAAGGATAAGGGTGCTGAATTTGCCAATCTAAGGCAAGGTAATTTGAAAATCGAGGAATATGTGGCCAAATTTTCAAGTCTTTTGAAGTTTGCACCACATATAGCAGCTACTGATGAAGCAATGGCGGATCAGTTTATCAATGGCCTTAATCCAGAGGTGTTTACCTTGGTGAACAGTGGACGACCAAATACTTTTGCTGATGCATTCAACAAAGCTAAGGGAGCCGAAGCAGGTATTTTGCGACAAAGAGGAACACCGTTCATTCCACAGCCATTTCCCCAGCCTGTATAAGCTTTCATTCCACAGAATCCGCCACAGTTTCAGCAAACATCTCCCAGATTTGAGGGAGGAAGCAGTGGCAGAAAGGATTCTAGATTCAGGCCAAAGGGAAAGCAATTTAAGAAGCCAGGTAGTAGTTCTTCAAGTTCTAGTGGACAGAGAAAGTTTGGGTTAGGTCAGAGAACTGGTGAATCAGGAGCATTCTGTTTTAAGTGTGGTGGAAAACATTCAAGTGATCAGTGCAAGGGTGTGACAGGTAATTGCAATATTTGTCGTCAACCTGGTCACTATGCCAAGGTATGTCCTCAAAGAGCTATAGGTGAAAGTTCTTCTCGACCAATACCTCAGGCCGAAAGGCAATCAGTGCATTCATTTTAGCCTCAGCAACCTCAGCAACAGACCAGAGGAGGAGGAAGCCAGACTGTGACTCAACCTCCTAGACAACAGGCTCGAGTTTTTGCACTTACTGAGGAACAGGCACAGGCGGCACCTGACGATGTCATAGCAGGTAACTGCTTTATTTATGGTTATCCTGCCTATGTTTTGATAGATACAGGTGCATCTCATACATTCATCTCTGAAAAATTTGTTATGATGCATTCTTTATCTTCTGAGTCACTGCCTACTGTTGTTTCTATTTCATCACCATTGGGTGAAGGTATTATATCTGTTCGAATGATTCGAAATTGTGCGTTGCAATATGACGGGAATGTGATTAATATAGATTGTATAGTACTTGGATTATCAGATTTCGATTGTATTGTTGGTATCGACATGTTAACCAAGTACAGAGCAACTGTAGATTGTTTCCAGAAAGTGGTTCGATTTAGACCAGAAATGGCATCTGAATGGAAATTCTACGGTAAGGGTTCTCGAGCCAAGATTTCTTTGATATCTGTGTTATCTATGACCCGTTTATTGCAGAGAGGGGCGAAAGGATTTCTGATTTATGCAGTCGATGTATTGAAATCCAGTCCAGCAGTAACAGATATTTCAGTTGTGCATGAATTTGCTGATGTATTTCCTGATGAAATTCCTGGTTTACCTCCAGTACGAGATATAGATTTCAGTATTGATCTAATGCCAGGTACGCAACCAATATCCAAGGCTCCTTACAGAATGGCACCTATTGAATTGAAGGAGTTGAAGGATCAATTGGAAGATTTGTTAGCCAAGGGGTACATTAGACCGAGTGTTTCACCTTGGGGTGCTCCGGTACTGTTTGTACGAAAGAAAGATGGTTCCATGCGCTTATGCATTGATTATCGTCAATTGAACAAGGTAACCATCAAGAATAAATATCCACTGCCTAGAATAGATGATTTGTTTGATCAGCTACAGGGTTCAGCTATCTATTCGAAGATTGATTTGCGATCTGGATATCATCAACTGAGAGTACGAGATGAAGATATTCCTAAAACTGCTTTTAGAACAAGGTATGGACATTATGAATTTATCGTCATGCCTTTTGGTTTAACCAATGCTCCTGCAGTATTTATGGGATTGATGAATCGGGTATTTCAGAAATATTTGGATGAATTTGTCATTATTTTTATCGATGATATCTTGATCTATTCCAAGAATGTACATGAGCATGCTGAACATCTCCGACTCATTTTACAGATTTTGAGAAATGAAAAATTATATGCTAAGTTATCGAAATGTGAATTTTGGTTGCAGAAAGTTGTGTTTCTTGGGCATATTATTTCAGGTGATGGGATTTCAGTGGATTCAAGCAAGGTCGAGGCTGTATTGAATTGGCCTAGACCTACATCAGTACCAGAAATACGGAGTTTTATGGGCTTGGCAGGTTATTATAGACGGTTTATCAGAGATTTTTCTAGCATTGCGAAGCCTATTACGCAACTGACTCAGAAGAATAAGCCGTATGTCTGGACTGAAGCCTGTGAAACTAGTTTCTTGGAGTTGAAGAAAAGGCTTACAAGTGCACCTGTCTTGACGATTCCATCAGGTACAGGTGATTTTGTTGTATATTGTGATGCTTCTCACAAGGGTCTGGGTTGTGTGCTTATGCAGAGAGGTCATGTTATCGCTTATGCTTCGAGACAGTTAAAGCCACACGAGACTCGATATCCTATCCATGATCTGGAGCTTGCCGCTATTGTCTTTGCATTGAAAATATGGCGACATTATCTTTATGGTGAGAAGTTTGAAATCTTTTCAGATCACAAAAGTTTGAAATATCTGTTTTCGCAATCAGAATTGAATATGAGACAGCGTAGATGGCTTGATTTATTGAAAGATTTCGATTGCGAGATTAAATATTATCCAGGAAAATCTAATGCAGCTGCAGACGCCTTAAGTAGAAAGGTATGTTCTTTATCCTTGTCTACGATAGGTGTATCTCAAATGGTGGAAGATTGTTGTCTTTCTGGATTAATATTTGCAACAGATATGCACCATATTTGTGTTTGTGCTATACGAGCTGAGCCAGAACTTTTGATACGAATCAAAGAAGCACAGAAAGAGGATCAGAATATTCAGAATTCGATTGCTATGGTCAGATCTGGACATCAATCTGAATATCAGGTCAGTGCTGATAATGTGTTATATGTGAATAACAGACTTGTTGTTCCAGATGTTTCAGCTTTGAAACAACAAATCTTGAAAGAGGCTCACAGTAGTCGATTCAGTATTCATCCTGGTGGCAGAAAAATGTATAATGATTTGAAAATGCAGTATTGGTGGAAACAAATGAAGTCGGATGTGACTGAATTTGTAGCCAGATGTTTGAATTGCCAACAGGTAAAAGCAGAAAGAAAGAAACCAGGTGGTCTATTGCAGAGTCTATCAGTTCCAAAATGGAAATGGGATCACATTTCCATGGATTTCGTTACACAGCTACCACGTTCATCCAGAGGGTGCGATGCCATTTGGGTGATTATTGATCGTTTGACGAAATCAGCATGTTTTATTCCGTACAGAATGACGTACAGACATGATCAGATGGCAGAAATCTATGTCAGAGAAGTGGTAAGATTACATGGTGTGCCTAAATCTATTGTTTCAGATCGAGACCCTAGATTTACATCACACTTTTGGCATAGCTTGCAACAAGCTCTTGGTACTCAATTGCATCTGAGTACAGCTTATCATCCTCAAACAGACGGACAGTCAGAGTGGACTATCCAGACACTTGAGGATATGTTGAGAGCTGTAGTACTAGATTTTGGTACTAGTTGGCAAGATTCATTACCACTTGCAGAATTCTCTTATAATAACAGCTATCAGACGAGCATTGAGATGGCTCCTTTTGAAGCATTGTACGGAAAGAAATGCAGATCACCGTTGTACTGGGATGATATCTCAGATGTTCCTGATGTTGGGCCTGATATGATCCGAGAAATGACAGAGAAAGTAAAGCTTATTCAGAAAATAATGAAAACAGCTCAGGATAGACAAGCAAAGTATGCAAATATCAGACGACGACCTCTATCTTTTGATCAGGAAGACAGAGTTTTCTTGAAGATTTCTCCGTTTAGAGGTACGGTCAGATTTGGAAAGAGAGGAAAGTTATCTCCACATTTTATCGGTCCATATGAGATTATCGAGAAGATAGGCGATCTTGCTTATCGACTTGCTCTTCCTCCATCTTTGTCTGGTATTCATGACGTATTCCATGTCTCTATGCTGCGAAAGTATCAGCCTGATCCTTCCCATATTCTTCAGCCTGATGAAGCTGAACTTGACGAGACTCTTAGTTATTTTGAGCAGCCTATTCAGATTCATGATCGCAAAGAAAAACAGCTCAGAAACAAAATAATTCAGCTAGTCAAAGTTCAGTGGAGTCGACATGGCATCGAAGAAGCGACTTGGGAGACTGAGTCAGATATGAGACAGAGATTTCCAGAGTTGTTTCATTGATGTGAGTTCTTATTTTGTTTTATGTTATTTCATTATCTTATGTGTATACAGATTGTCTATACAGCTTGCTTATGATTTCGAGGACGAACTCATGTCTTAGTGGGGGAGAAATGTAAGGCCCGGGATTATTTAATTTTAATCCGAGAATAATTAATTTGAGAATATTTAGAGTTTAGAATTAAATTCTAATATTCTTAAATTGGAAAGGATTGAAATTGAATTAAATCGCTTTTCCGGGGACTGAATTGCAAATAGCCAAAAGTTCAGGGACTAAACTGCAAATAAGCTTATATTTATTTAAAATATCATTTCTTATTCAGTACATTCACGTGTATCTTTAGAAAAAAGAAAGGAAAGGCAGAGAAGAACAGAGGAAACGTTCCAAACCCTTCCAACCTCCATTTTCGTCCGTAAAAGCTACGATAACTTGCGTTCCGGTTATCAGAAATTCGAAAGAAATATATATCTGCGATCACCGCTCCGAGAGCTACGTTTTGGTACAAGTTTCATTCATCTTTCTCAGATTTTATTTTTATGTTGAAGATGGAAATTTATGATTTTATCATATATGCGTATATCAGCTGTACCGATCGTGTATTCGCAGACGGTTCGGAAAAAGACTGTCGTTCGGATTTTATATGAATTTGGGAAGAATAATTCGAATACTATCATGTTTGATTGATACTGATTTTTATGGTAATGAGATGATATGTTAGAGATTATAAGTTATCTGGATTGTTGGATTGATTTGGATATTGTTTGGATTGCCGGTTTTAGCCGTTATGCCGACGATTTGCAAATTGTCAAGATTTTGCTCTTATTGATTGAACAAAGCATGATTAGAGTTGGAATTTGATATGGTTAGATTGTATCTACTATTTTTCAGATTTGATCAAAGTGTTCCGAACTCGAGATTGTCGATTCAAATCGAGAACGATTTAGAAGGTTTGAAGTTCTTTAGTTGAAATTTTGTTATGCTTTGGAACAGATTTTGATAGATGGTTTTACTATGATGTTTTCAGACTTGAAGTACTGTCAGACACGACATCGAAAGGTATAAATGACAGCAAATCCAGATGGGATAGAACGCTTGAAATAGCTTTCATTTCAAGTATTCCCATGTCAATCACATACTTGTTTCTTTATATTTCTTATGTGATTATTTGTTTGTATTGCTTTGTTTGCTTATATGCTTAGTTGTTCATGATGTGTTTTATAGCTTTTAATGCATACAGTTTATGTTGCATTCATCTTGAACTCCAGCCTTAATAGCACAGAGGGCAGCCATCGCCTAGAGTGCAGATGACGTTTGGAGAGCTGTAGTGAGTGGCATGGACTGTAAATTTATTTCTAGAGTCAGCTTGACTCATGGCACAGAATATGAATTTATGTTCAGAGCCAGAAGACTCACTATAGTTGTACCAAAGTCAGAGGACTAAAATACTTGATGCCGCCTCGAATGGGAGTGTCGGTGGTTTGATAGTTATTTTATTCCTCGGGATCCCAAAGAACTAAGTTTTATTGATATCAGCTTGATAGCCTTCCTTTGCAATTTGCATTGCATTCACGTTTATTATCTCGCGTTTAAAGTTGTTTATACTGGGATTTTATTCTCACCGGAGTTATCCGGCTATTGCTTTGTTTTGTATGTGTGCATGGCAATAGGTGGGGCAGGAGCTAGTCAGAAAAGACAAGGATAGCTCGAGATAGAGGCATAGCAAGTGAGGACATGGGCTTAAGTAGCACGACTTGTACTTTATGTTGTTGAACCATGCTAGAAGTGATACAAGAACTTTGTATATTATGGCTTGAATACATGCTAGTTTATGTTTATTATGTTTAGAAGCTTGTAAGACGTTATAAGATAGCATGTATTTGATTTGTAGCATGTATAAAAGCTTATGACTTGTTTATCCATTCTTTGGCAGCAGATTTTTGATAGCATATTCCCCGATCGAGCGAGACCCTGCCTTTTAAAACAAAATTTTTTTTTTAGCTCTTGTTTCTTTAATTCTTTTAAGTACTTGTTTAATTGTTAATTACAAGAAATTGCCCTAAGATAAGATTAGCAACCCGGGTCCCGACACACATCAACGGATCGAATCAACCCGCCACCACGGGTTCGAAACGATCGTTAACCTGTCATCGAGACTAATCCCATAGGATTGGAACACTACTACTTAACTATTTCCTTAATTTGGTTCTGTTAGGATCTACTTCGATTCAGTAGCTGATCATTTTAAAATCTTTTTGGTCAGGTTAGCAACCAAAAGTGTTTTTCTTGATATAAACCATAGTATTAAAATTTAAATTTATTGAAGTACGAAATATATACTCTTCAGATGAATATTAGTGATGTGTGTGAGCTGATGACTGTTTTAGCTGATATGTTCAGATTTGTTTATAGAAGTTCGAAAGCTGAATTCTCCAACGTCTCTTTTTCACTTCAACCGGTTTTCCTACAAGTAAATGACTTTTCTACCCGTGTGTGCTGATTCTTGCCTTCTTAATTCCTCCTATGACTTGTTTGTTTTCGCCCTACCAGTTTAAAGTTCTTCCGGCAGCTCCGAGCGGCAACGCCTACCGGCAACTATAGCCAGCTTAAACATTCATTCAAGAAAGTTAGAAATTTAGGTCCTTACACATTAACTTTGGATGATGAAGACTAAAATATTAATTAATGTTGATTAAATTATGATAAGTACCTTCTCCAAAGTTCATTAAAATTTTGAAACAACTTGAAGAAAACTAATAATAGCTTAGTGTGAAAAGTTGAATTTGGCTAAAAATGGAATGCAAATATTTTGTTGGACGTATTAGTTTTGTATTGCTTATATAGGTAGTCTCCGTGGAAATTAAAACCACAATATTTTAAAAGAGCTATGTGCTAGCTAGCTAGCTAGGCTTATACATGGATTAATTAGTTTAATTCTACTATACTAACGATTATTTAATAATAAATGGTAAAAAGTGTCCTTACCCAGCTAAAATCGAATACTAAAATCAATGGGAACAAGGGGGTTGATGCTACCTTTAGAGTAGTACCCCCAAGCTGATCTGGACAGCCCAGATCAAATCAACAGATCACATCATTTGATCTGCAAACTGATGTAGTCCATCCAGATCAGTTTTTGGGTGCTACCCTGAGGGTAACACGTACATATCCGAGAACAAGAGAGCCTACTTGGAACATATATATATATATATATATAAGTTTTATGATGTCCAACAAATTTTTTTCCACTTCGTTCCCGACCACTAAAATCCGATGCCGGGTTTTAGTTATTTTTTATTTTTCGCACAACTAAAACACGGCACCAAATTCTAGTGGTCAGACATGAAGTGAACATCATTTGTTTGGCAACTGAAAATTTATATATATATATATATATATATATCTTAGTAACTTTTAAAAAGGATCAAGAGATAAATATAGACGAAGACTGGGAAAGTTACCCACCATATATTAAACAACAAGTTACTTTTTAAGTTCCTTTAATTATTTTGTACAAGGGAAATTGTATTTTTGGTCCGGTTATTTGTTACTTTATGATTGTAGTTTTTTATATTTTTAAAATTTAGTTTTAGTCCGCTATAGATCTGTGTTTGTTTGAAAAAAAATTTTAGGTGCTTTTTTTAACGTACAATTCTAGTCATTTTTTTCCAATATAATGCTGATCACCAATGTGGTGTTGACGTGTGTAATATTATTACATCAATACTATCGAATAAAAATGATTAAAATTGCCACAAATAAGAAGATAAAATATAAAACTAAAATTTGGTAATATTTACGACGAAAATCACAATGAAGAAATTCACATGACCAAAAATTCAATATGATCACTTTTGCTAAATTATATGTTTGTCATATATATATATATATATATATATATATATATAATTCTTTTATGGTGCCCAACACTATATGCCCACTTCATGCCCATCATGTACAAGTCAACTCATCTATTGTACCGGTCAACTCATCTATTGTACATGGTGGGCATGAAGTGGACATATAGTAGTGGGCACCATAAAAAAACTCATAAAAAAACTCTATATATATATATATATATATATTTAAACATTTTTCCTATATATCTAAATTTCAAAGTTTTAGTATTTTACAACTATATTTTTTGACACAAATTAAATAATTAACCATCTTACTATAGTTTTAGACCCCACAAATCACAATATATTTAATTTATTTAAAGAGAATCCACTTATAAATGCATGGTTTTCTAAATGAATGAGAGCCATCCATCGACCTCTCAACGAATTGTTCATTTCATTTATTATTTTGCGGCTGTCTTTCTATAACATTCCCTATGGCAGGTTTTTTGGTTGACTTTTTTCTCACCCTTTCTTACTTGTGAACAATAAACAAATAGCATTTTCATCATATATATATATATATATATATATATATATATATATATAATCAATTCACAATAATACTAAATTTTGGATGTTTAATATATATATACTACATTATTAAACTTGAGGTACTCCTGATATCTACAAATGAACTTTCATATCATATTCCGTCATTTTATTCAATATATAAAATTTACTCTTTTTTATTACCTTCAAGGATGACTGATGAGCATGTTAAACAAGACTTTTCTAGGGCAGTTTATTTGGCTAACATAGCTTGTAAACTACTGCACGTGTTCGCATGAGAATTATTCAATTTGTACTGAAAGACAGCGCTGCGAGTTCCTAAACCATAAAAATAAAATAAAAATTATTCTTTTAGCTGTGAAAGGGAAAAACTATATCATTATAATGTTTAATTAATTACCATAAATATCGAAATATTTATAGTAAAATAAGGGCATCATTTAGTTTGACTTGAAAGCGATATTGCAAGTCAATATATATACTTTACGAATTGGTAGTAAAAACATGTTGACTTTGGAAACACGTACACGATTTTGACTCATGACCAAAAGAATCAAGTTGGTGGTAGGTCTTAAAAACAAAGCATGGGTCCAAACTTTTTCCAACACATTATTTAAATTTCTTTGTGGCTGGATATTATAATTCCCCCATTCCCACGACAAAAACCTCCCTCTTTTACATTTGATTTATATATATACACACAGAGAGAAAAAGATTTATAAAAATAAAAAAAATAAAAAAATTAATGTAAATTTTATTAAAATAATAAATCATGAGCATTATTCAAAAAAAAATAAGAAAAATAAAATATATTTATAATTATGCACAAAAAAAATCCTCAAATCAAAGAACCATTATTTTGATGGGGAGGAAAAAACAAAAAAATTAAGAATGCAAAACGAAATAAACTTAGTTAAATATACAATAAATTATTTAAAAAGGAAGAAATAGAATATTATTTGTACAAATGGTTGCCCTGCATAAATATGAACAATAAACAAAAAAATTATTGCAAATACGCATAATTAGTCGCACTCTTGACAGACCAGTGTAGATAATATTAGTCATTTAGAAAAATACTTTATCCAAATAGCCATTGAAAACACAAAAAATTTCGTAAGGGAGAATTGTGATTTTAATCTTGTAATTTGTCAAGTTTTCATCTAGTAACTTAGAAATTTTTTCAGTTTTGATCCTTTAATTTTTTTTTTCCAGATAAAGCATTTAAATTAGAGCTGTCAATTCGAGTTTGACTCGTCAGGCTTATCTGTCCTGTCACTAAAAAAAAGTAGGTTGGATCATGCTTTTGGCGACTCGTCTGGAGACGGACCGAAACGGGCTATCTGATTTATTATAATTTATGTTTAATTGATTAATTTTGAAAATTTATGTTATTTATAATGATCTATGTATTGTTAATAATAAATTTTTAAATATGTATATCATTTATAATTGTATATGTATGATTATTTTTTATTTTTTTAATTTTTTTGAATTGTGTTTTTTTGGCGGGTTGGACCGCCAAACCGCAACTCATAACGGGTTGAGTTGAAATATTTTCAAATCGCCATCAATTCTGGTCAGTCCGTCCCATCGCACTTGACGACAGGCCGAGGCAGGGCGAGAGCCCTACATTAAATCCACCGAATACAACTTATTTACCACTGATATTATCATACATGACTAATTTAATGAGAATGAAGTTTAACCTTACACATATTAAAATCCATTTAAGCAAAAAATACAGAGAAACGATAAGCTTTTTTTAATTCCTCCAATGTCGAAATATTGGGTAACGTTTTTTCTGTATATTTCTTCCTTATTTTTGCTTAAATATATATTAATGTGTAACATAGGCTTCATTCTCATCACCTGAACCACATAAAAGAACATACATCGGTATCAAATAAGTAATATTCGACGAATTTCGGGACTTTGGGCAAAAAAAATTACCAAAGCCCGAAAATCAACTTAGATGAAAAATGAACACCAAACTTTAATAAATCTTTGGACTAAAATACAAAATATTCCAACTCACCGTACTAAAATTGTAGTTTTCCGAATTTCTCAACATCATATGATCTTAGTTATTACTAAATTTTATTTATTTCATTTAAAACCATTATATGAACGACTCTTGCTATAATTATACCCTAAGTTGAGAATGTACTTAATGGGCCTACGACCTTTGAAGTGGATAATAATGGACGTATGGGCCATGAGTGAGGGAAAGCCGGGAAATCGTATAAAAAAGCCTCGGGATCATTATTTTATTATTATTATTTTTATTTTTTTTTCAGCTTTGCCTCCTTTCGATTATTTCTTGCTTCTTTACAGTGAATTCATTGCTGACAATGGAATCTTTTGTCAATAATAAAATCGTGTCTTTGCCTTCAACGGGTTTTCAAGTTGATGGAGTAGGTGGTGAACTCTTGGCCAGAGGTCAGAAGTTCGATTTTCTCTGTCAATACTTTCTTGAATTAGCTTGTTGCACAGATTTGCCCAGTGTGGTTTACCTGACTAGCGTAGTTTGTAGGCTATTGCGTTAGTCCGGAGGTTTATCCAAAGCACACAAAAAAATAGCGGATACGGGTTTCCACGTCACAAAAATAAAATAAAATAAAATTTTCTTTCCTGTATCTGGAGAGGACCTTGAGGCTTGAATTACATAGAAGAGAATATCGAAATGGCCAACAACACGTTTGCTTTTCGAAATAATGACCAATATTTATAAGGGTACCTGCAACGCAAGCTTCACATAACCCAAAACTGTGTTTGGAGTTAAAGGATTTTATGGGATTTGATGGAATTTGGAATTATAAATACTTTTTTAATGTTTGGTAAAATAGAATTTCGAAACGAAATTGGTATTTGATGAAATTTTATGGGATTTCATTTAACTGAATGAAATTCTTATGAAATTGGTCGGATTTTGTGGGATTTCATAGGATTTGAGTCTAAAAAATAAATTTTTTTTTCAAAAAATTATATTATATTACTTACTCGTAGATTTCAAATTTTTTTACGAATTTTACAAAATACCAGTTATTAAAAAATTTATATTATCAATTCACGTTGTTATATTTTAAATTTTTACAAAACACCAAAATGGAATTTCAATCCATAGATTTGAAATCCAATCAAATTTCAAATCTGATTCCAAATTCCATTTTTTAGCCATTTGAGAAAGAATATTGAACTACTGTTGTATCATTTTTCATGTGGTTGACATCTTGAGCTGGAATTTGTAATCTTTCTAACTTTTGTTTTCATTTTGCTTTGTTTTTTTTTTCTTGTTCCATCGTGTTTGGATAATATATCGAATAGTATGATTAGTATCCTCTTTCACCCGGCTACATAACTTATTTATGAATAAAAATATTAAAAATATTCTTTTTAATATTTAGTACTCTTATTTTTATCTATAAACGAATTCATCAAAACTTAGGGATGAATCATGAAATTGGTGGTGGTAAATAGGAAAATAATTCCAATAGGGACAAGAGTAGATGTAGTTTAAACAACTACTTAAAAGATGCATTTTACCTCATTCTTCCAGTATTCGAAAGCCATTAAGAGCCTATGATCGATAGAGAACCATTATCGGCTAAAAGTGCTAAATAAATCAAGAATGTGAAGTACAGACACATGCACGAAGAAGTTTGATCAAGCATTTTATTCTACAACACAAAGCTCTTAATTTTACAAGAAACATACACCAAAAATCAATATGTCTGAAGTATCCATACATCAGAATGCACAATTACAGAAAAAAAGTGAAACGTGTTAGAAAGATCTGAGTTACACTACCAACTAAAGTTAACAGGTTTCAGACGTCAAAAACCAACTCCATGAAATAAATTGCTCGTGCCGCACGAGGATGAAAGCCAAAATCAAGAAACACAAAGAAAAAGTCACTCGGTCTTCTACTTCTGCTCGTCTCTGCCTCAGCATACGTTTGTTCTCCTTCTCATTTTGTTACTTGTCCCAACAACTTTTAACCAAATTACAAGTTTGCGGCGACGTCCTTTGTATGAGAAGTGTCGATCTTAGGTGGCCCAGAATGTCTCCTTGTTCCTGCAGGGGAACCGGAGAAGGACAGTCGTTTCTTGGCAGAACCACCGGACATCCTATCAGGCGTTCCCCCTGCTCCCAATGGGCTAGGCAACCGTGCTTTAGCTCTTGCTGACTCCGTGGGTGTCATGTAACCAGGTGCAGCAGGTGAGCTTGCAAGGCTCTCATCATCTCTGACAGATGAACCAGCAATGCTGTGTCTTCGACATCTATCTGAATGATTACTGTTCATGCTCTTCAAATCATCTTCGGTGCCAATAGTACCCCTCGAGCTTGATGGCCTTACTCTACTGGTAATTTTCGAGCTGGGAGTAGAAGGTGATTGCCTGCTAGGGGGGCGACTTTGTTTTAGAGTGGTAGGTGAATGGATCTTGGCGCTGCCCCGCATAGAAAGGGAGCGACTTGTGATGCTCTTTACGGAGACTTGGTCATTGGTCAGTTCTTTGCTAATTGAACTTGCATTGTCCCACGGCCGAGCAGCCATCCAACGTTCTAGCCAACTCCAGCCCCAATGGGGATTATTTGGATCCATGAACGTCTGGTTTCCAGAAGCGGAAGAGTTCCTCCATGTTTGCTGGTACAGAAATTTTAATTCCAAGTTAATTGCGAACGCAACTTCATGCCAAGAAAAGTACAGATTTGGTCCCCTTGATATTCACCCCTAACTTAAACAACAATAGGCTATATATGAAACTACTAATGGAGTTAAACCATAATCAACTCGAGATCATGTGGTGTAAGCTGTGAGATCATTCAGATCATACATGCAATATTGCCATTAAAACACTCTTGATAGGTTCTAGAGAGTATATATTACTACCTGATGAGAGTATGCATACGCCAATGCTCGCTCCCTTTTCGTAGCAGCATCTTTCCGGTTCTGAATATTTGCTTCAACCTGCTCTTTTGACAGCAAGCTATCGTCCCAATTTTCTCCACTCTAATGTCATATATTCATAACCTTTAGCGCAAAACAACTAAGCAACTAATTGTGATAGGAAATTGCATAATGTATAACATGGACGGAGTCTAGGAAGAGGGAACAGAAGTTCTTTCAAGCTAAATAATAAAATAAATCGTATTACTAAGTTGAACAACAAAATCTGAGAAGATTCATCAAGAAATTGTAAGAAACCAGAAGGAAATCAATAGATTCGTTTCAACAGTAAATTTAGGCATCTTAACACAGGAAGAGACTGCCGGAAGAATATTTCAATGCAGAAACTGAGGAAAATAAACTATTTCAATAATAAGTAATGAAAGTTTTTCGCTTTACATCCAAAAATAAGCAGAGATCACTTACAGATTCTCTCAGCTTATCAAGCTCCTTCTCGTTCTTTTGCTGAATTTGTCTCTGAATAGCCAAGTTGTCCTCCGACATTTTAATTCTCCTCACTCGAATATTAGATTGCACGCGAGCCAGCGTCTGCATGCATTTCAAGGTGGTGGAGGCTTGTCTTTTGACAGATTGGCCTCCAATAAATGATTTCAGCCTTACAAGACCTCTCAAAGCCCTCAATGCTCTCCTTGCCTAAACAAAATATAATAACTATAAAAAATAATAGATGTAGTCACTGATATTATTATATATATATATGCTCAAGTTCGTAACATAGTCTGTTTCTTCTCTGGCTATTATCCACAGAAGTATGGGATCCAAATCCAAAATTTTAGATCAATAACAATTCTCTTAATTAGAATCAACCATCAAATGACAGTAAGAGGCTTATAAATCCTGATGGTTCATCAAAAGCTACTCTGTTATTTCAGGAACCGAGTTTCTGTCAACATGACAAAAGCCATAGCTCATGATAACAGGGTGACTCAAATTTTTAAATTTTTTTAACCATACAGCAACTCAAATGTGTCATCCCATATAAACAAGAACACATGACAGTGACCATGTTTTACCCCAACAATCCCCCCCTTCCAATAGTTATACCATTTCCAGAAGGGTAACTGTTGCTCCAGAAAATTGCAGGATAAAGATAAACGTATATCAAAGGAGTCTCCGAATTTGTTTATAAATGTAGGAATAAGGAGATAATGTATGAACTAGACAACTAAATGGAGTGGACACACAAAAATGCAAAAAGCATTCAATGAATTGCTAAATAGAGCATCCCACGTCTATATCAAATTTCACGAGCATTATCATACCATATAGCCTCGAAAAGCTGTCTGAATCTTGATAGCAGCTAATTCTTCCTTAGTTTTACCCAAATTTTGGGCAGCAGCCGTAAGGCGAACAACCTCCGCAGCGGCATGAGCAGCAGCAACTGCAGCCTCGGCAGCCACGGCAGTGGCAATAGCAACAGAATAAGCATGTCTATTCTGTTCATTCTCCGCTTCCATCAACTTCACCTCCTCCATCGACGAGTTGGCTGCCAGGGCAGTCTGGCCATTTTCTGCTGGCGCGGATACGGAATTTACGCTTCCTTGTTTTTCGAACCATGTTCCTGATTTTTGGCTTTTCTGAGTGTGAAAAAATAGACCTACTCAGCATGCATCTTCACACTAGACAATCAAATTGGGAACGTTTAAAATGATGAATCCTAATCTAATACCTTTTTTCTGTTGGCTTTAGATTCGCAACTCAAAACTCTCTTTACCGCATGTAAAAACCCTCCTCTTTTTCCCATTTCTGATACAATAAAATTGTAAAGACAAAAGGGATATCAGTACTTCGTTTTATCGTGCTGAAAGGGAAAGAAACAATTTGAGCACAGAACTTTTGTGCAAAATTCTGAATATATTTCTTATCCAATACTATTGATTCTCACTCACTCCAACCTCATAAAGTTCACAACTTTACCAAATTGGAACAGATCTAGACAAAATTTAGAGAAATATCACAATAACCAGACATCTAACTTCTTCACGTGCCAAACAATTTGAGCCATAAACATCTCGCAAACTTAGAACAAAGATTTCTCCAACAAACAAAACCAAAAACCCACTAATTACCATTGAAATGATAACACAGGTCAATTGTTAAACTCAACCCGTGATTCAACCTCATTTAACAGCACAGCCCACAATCTAGAAACGAAGGAAAGCAAAAAACTTGAAGGATCCCACCTCATTCCATCACACCAAGAACCATTCAAAAACTTTCCCATTTATAGTAAAAACAAAAAATCAACCACAAATGAAGTACCTGATAGAAATACGGAAACTCGCAGACTTAACAAAGAGTTGACCCGATTACCTTCTTTCTGGTCCAAATTATCCTAGAAATCCTCCAAATACCAGATGGGTTTTACACTAAAGGCCATGCACGGGTTCCCTGTGAAGAATCTGGAGAGAGAGAGAGAAAGAGAGAAAGAGAGAGAGAGAAGACAGATCTCAATCTGATTCAGGTTTTGGTGAAAAATTCTACATACGTTAAAGAGACGTGATTGAAGACAGAGTAACGGAAAAGGGTATTTTTGGTATTTCACCATGCAAACGGCCTAATCTGTGGGGGTCTTTGGTTACTTTAAATATTAAAACTTTTAATATCCACTGCAAGAGAGACGCAAAATGATATATTCATGGAGAAAGTTTGAAAAATGATTTTAGTCAATCAAATTTTTTGATTTATGACTTTTTTTAAAAAAAAATTTGCAAAATGACCTTCAAATACAAAGGAAATGCAAAAAAAAATAAAGAAAAAAAATTGAGAAGGTTATATTTTCAAATCATGGTCAAACGAAGGTTATTTAGTTAAATAAATCCTTCATTAATATGAGACAAATTTAAGCACAACAATTATTACTAAATGAGGAATTATTCATTAATATGAGACAAATTTAAGCACAGCAATTATTACTAAATGAGGATATTTTCGGAAAATAAAAGACAAAGAAGTTTGATGCTAAATTTATACATGAACATAAAGATGAGAATGAATCTTACAGTTAAACAAAATTATCAAACAAATTTAAAACGATTTATCGTTAACATACATTGAGTCTTATACTTGCATAAATTTGACCGCGTACGATAAATTTTGTATATTTTCATTCAGTCTTAAAAAATGTTTAATTCTTATTCAAAAAAAAATGTTTAATTCAAATAGCAATATAAGTCAATTATGAACAGTTTAGAGATTAATTCAAACACCTCTATGGCATCAGGATAGAGCAATATTACCATCACCACTCTTCAGAAAACGAAGCATTTATCGAAACTTGAGTACTATTCAGTATTCTCCCACCTGATGTGAATTGTACGATAATTATCATCAATTATAATTTTTGATAAAATTACGGGTGCTTGAGCGATCCCACCATCTTATTATTGAAATTGATTTATTGGTGGATGCTATGTGACCTTTACATAATATTTAAAAATTGTTATGTATATTATGTGGATTACATACAGAGTTACACATTATTTTTTAAATTGCAAAATTATCTCAAATGTATTTTTAATGAGTTTTTTAGATTAAAAATATATTTAAGATAATTTTATAATTTCAAAAATAATATATAATTATACGTGTAATATTTATTTTACGTATAACATAAGTCTCATAATTTATAAGAATGAGGAGTTGACATTACAATATTTTGAAAATAAAATGTGAGGAAGTATTGTAAGTATACTCAGAACTAGTAACGGCCACGCAAATAATTAATATAATAAAATAATTTAATTTAATATAATAGGTTAAAATAATTTTAAAATTTATTAATATAGGAGAAAGCTATAAGCACCACTTTGTGATTTGCCACCACGTTTGGCTTATACATAACGATCAGTTCGTGACTCCTACGTTGTTGTAAAGTTGATTAAGTAGTAAGTACGCGTTAGGATATTTATATATTCTATAAAAAGATATTTTTGATTATATGAATATATTTATTAAGGTTCTGAAAAACACAATACGATAAACAACAAGATGCGATAGATACCAAGATCAAAACTCAAGGACGTTCTTATGCTTAAACGAGTTTAGTACGGTATTAAACAGAAAAATTTGTTTCTAGTTTTTACTATATTTTTTGTATATATCAAGTCATCAATAGATCTTGAAGAACATGAATTGGATCAAATAAATAATTAATCTCATAAAATTATCTCGTAAAACGATTTGACAAGAGTTTTTGTCAACATACAAATTTAAGACAAATGTATAAATTTAAGAAATTGTTTTAAAATCAAAAGTATTTTCTTTAAAAATAAATATATTATCGAATATTTTAAATTGAAAAGTAACTTTTTATCAAAGCTTAATTGACGGTTTTTGGAAAACTAATATATATATATATATTCAAGTTGATTTACATTAATTAATCACTCATTTATATCTTCTCAAAAAAAAAACACAAATCACTCATTTATATGTATGATATTTTGGACAAAACAAATTTGATCACTTGCAATTTTAAATTTTCAAGTCAATAGATCATGTATACGTACGAGACTCTCATTAAAATCAAGCATGATCTCTTTCGTAGACTCATATATCGGAAGAAAAACTAGACATTGGGATATTCAACATGAGAAAAGTAGATAATTTATGGGTGGATAAAGTTGAAATTAAGCTTGATAAGAATAGCCACCCTAAAGGTAAGCCTAAACTCGGTATTATTAATATTTATACGATTTGGCTTATATAATATATATAACAAATTATTCGTTAAAAATTTAAAATATTTGAATTAACAATAACCGTTTCTTAATATCTTCTTTGTCCTACATATATGATCATTCATATATTTATATCACTAGTAAAAGTGACGTGCGTTGCACGTGGAAATACTTTCTATTATCGATAAACGTTGTTAAATAAATGAGTTGGGATGAGAAGAGATAAATGTGCAGTTAGTTAATAATTTTCATGATATTTAGTAAATATTAAATTCAATGTAATATGATATTTACAACATGTATTATAAAATGAGTGCGAAGAATCTTTGTTGAAAGATTTTATATGTTACAAGTCTAATTGAATTTATAGACATTTTTGCAAATAATAGTTGTAACAAATACTATAATTTTGTATAAATTAGACAATAAGGAAAATATATAATTTTTTTAAAAAAGAGAAAAATATATAATTTGATGTCGTGACATATTTAATAATAAAATTTAATAAAAATATATCAAATAATATATAGTTTTGAAAAATTATTTTACAACTACTGGTTTTGAGAAAATAATAATAATACAAATAATGCATTCTAAATTTTAAATTAAATTACAACGTCTTTTCTTGTTTACATAACAATTTTTTCTTTCCTTCACGATTTTTCGTTTACAGTCCATTTATAAACAAATTAATTTTCTCATCATCTTCGATAATAATTTTTGTGATATTTTCTCTATCAATTATTTTTATTTTTATATCTTTATTTTTTGATTCTTTTGTTGGTTTATGCTGAAAAATTCTTTGCAAGAGTATAAATAATTTCATTGTTTCCAACCTCCATTCTTGTGTTATTATCTTCTATTAGTTGTAAGTCATTATCGTTAATAATCAATGTGTTATTGGACGTTTTTTCTATTTTTAATTATTTAATATTAAGTTGTTCGAAATCCACTATTGCAATAATTTTTTTTTGCTAATTTTTTACTCGAATTTTGAATATTTTTGATTAAAAATGTTAACATTTCATCTTGTATTTCAATGGTCTTATCCATTTAGAGAATAAATGTATATATTTTTTAATTTAGTGCCTTTAAAATATTGCATTATTTTGAAGTGATGTTGTCCTATAAATAAAGAAGATTTTATTAATAATTTTTAATAATATAGAGGACCAAGAGTTTGCTGCTTTACTAAAAGTTATAACTGGAGGTAATAATGCAACTCAAATCTTTTAAACCGCACAACAATCAAGCGTCATGGTTTGATTGTTTTACAGAGCAATGACAATTATTGCACTCAACAATCTTCATTTCACTTTTTGTAATCAATGAGAATCGAACACATGACTTTATCTTTGATATCAATTGTATGACCGATCGCTTGTCATTTTACCAAAAGTTTACAGTTTCAATTTACAGTCATCATTATAACAGTTTAAAATAATACATTATCAATAACTCATGTTAGCCTATAGATATAATGTTTAAATTTTAATATAGTTTTATTTTGGAAGAATATTGATATTGATTCTTATGCAATTATTAACTCGAATTTCAATTATTTGGTTGATTAATATTGAGCAAGTATGACATTTTTGGTACTATGCATTTGTTTTATTTTTTTTCTTATGTATGTTGCTCTGAATCGATATATATGATTTATTATGTAATTGCTAATAAATAAGATATGTTAATCAAATTAAATAAAATATTCATTTTGTAATGTTCTAATTTATGTGTTAATTATTTGTTTTACAAATATTAATTTATGTAATAAAAATAATAACATATATAATGCATTCTAAACCTTAATTTAAATTATTAATAAATATTTTCCTCTATATAATGAATTTTTATCTATTTCACGATTTTTTTTCATTTATCATGCATTATTTTTTTCTCTATGAAAAAATCAATATTCTTATCATCTTTATTAACAACAATTTATATGGTGGTTCTGGCCAAACGCAAAGACCCACTTGGACTTGTTTGTGAACACGTTTGGGCGAGTCTAAACTCGTTTCTCCGGGACGAGTTTAATACAAGACTAAGTTTAGACTCGGTCCATTATATTCACTTTATTGAAGTGTTGTCGTTCTGGTAATATATATACTATTTGAAAGAAAAAATTATTACATGTTTAGTTATGTAATCAATATAATCTTTAACATTACAACTAATAAGTATTTCAAATATTTAAAAAATATTTTGGTATTTCACGAGACTTTATAAATAATACTTTATAAAATATTAGAAATCTGATAGTTTTAATTTCAATACCATCCCATAATTTTTTTAAAATGGTTTAACTTTTATGTGAAGTAAAATTAGTTAAAATTTTAATTTCAACTTTTATATATGTGATATGTGTGTGTTGATGTATTTTTTTATTTATTATTTTGTATTAAAACTTGACTATATTTGAATTGATTTATTTCAACATATGTATATTATTTAATTAACATATATATATATATATATATATTTATATATTAATAACTTTTCCAAATCTAATATTTGTATATATTTAAATATGAACTCATGATATAGTTTTTTATCTCAATAGGTCTTTACAAGAATTAAAATATATAAGATTTTTTTAAAAAAAATATTTTTATTCAGTATACAAACAAATACAAATCAAGAATTGGTGTTTCAATATTTTAAGAAACTGAATAATATTTAATTAAGATTTTGTGAATTTTTTTTAAAAATATTTGTTGAAAAAATATATCCACTTTATCTTAAAAAAAATAAAAAACAAAGTGTTTTGATATTTCAATTTTTTTGAAAACTGAATTTTTATATAATATGCACATACTTTTTTTAATTTTGATCTTATCATAATAATCGATTTTACATATAATATAAATATTGATCACTTTATCTACAAGAAAATAAAAAAACAAAGTATTTAAGTATTTCAATCTTTTTGAAAACTGAATCCTTATCTAATTTGCACATACTTTGTCAATTTTGACCTTATCATAATAATCTATTTTACATATAATATAATATTGATTTACATTTATGTCCTATAACTAAAATGTTGTTTTTACTTTTATAACCCTATATATTTTTATATGATTTTACTTATAGGATAAATAAAGGACAACATTGTTATTTCACAATGATAAAACTTTGACCTTTTATTCACTCTTTTTTTATATGGTATATAGATATAGATATAGATATAGATATAGATATAGATTTTCAATAATTAAAGTGGGATGCACTGGGGATAAATTACACTTTTGTTACATATCACATATATGAAATCATATTAATAAAATTACGAACTTTAATTTTTTTTTTAAATTATATATATATATATATATATATATATATATATATATATATGCACGCACGCACGCGCAAAATAGTATATTAATAAATTATATTTTATAAAAATAAATTGCATATACTATGTAAATTTATTAGTTCATCTTAAAATATGTTATTTTTTATCAAATTAATTAATTAAAATATGTTTATTGAAATAAAGAAATTAAAATATGTTATGGGCAAATAAATTTAGCAGTGAGACAGATAATATCTCAGCCCTTTTCACTCTGCAACAGAGGATTTAAAGCAAAGGCATGTTTGGGTGGCAATATTAATGTCTTCACATGCTAGTCATTACCAAGTTTTGTTCTTTTGTCTTTTAATGAGAATTTTCTTTTAACATATTATATATGTAAATTTCAAATTTACTGTTTTTTTTTGTTTTAGAAGAGGTAGGAGAAGTAATATTACTCGTTTCACTCTCAAAAAAAAAAATTCATCGAACTTGGATTTTCTTAGTCTAAGTTTTTATATCAAAATTAATTTTTATATGTGTAAATCTTAATTTAGATGTTCGTGTGGTTGTTTAAGCGGAGCGCCGGTTCGTGATATAGATTTTATGAATATTTGTTTTAAATATTCCTCCTCGACGTATCAAAACCAAATCCAATTCGAAGTTTATTAGTTGTTACATTTCGTTCATATTCTTCATAGTTTTTACTAAAATGGTTCATTAGCTCCCAAGGTATTAAAATAAAACGATAAGAGTAATAGTGTTTGAACTGGATATATATACGATTTAAAAATTTTGAATTACAATGTTATTATCATCTATCATTTTTAGTAAAACAGCAAGGATCGGTTTTTGATATGGTATACAAAAAACCCACCTTTAGAATTAATGCTACCAAGTAAATTAAAATAAGAACTAATATAATTGGAATGCTTTGTCATTATCATTATAACCTGATATCCTATACTATGCATGAAACATTGAAAATTCTTCTTATACGTGAAACACAGGGAGAATGTTTTTTTTGGGTCCATTAATTTGTTCATTTTTTGGATTTGATCAATTAAATTTTTAAAATTTGATTTTGGTACACTAAATTTTAATTTTTCGTGATTTTGGTTCAATTGATGATGTGACAGCTTGACACGTCATCATTTCCCGATATCACGTTAGCAGTTGGATCAAGATAACCGAAAACTAAAAATTAGAATATGAAAACACAGAAATAAACAAATTAATGGAAAAAAAAGCTATTCTCCCTCAAACAAACAAACAAATTACGCGCAAACCTGAATAAGTTTTTCCAAATTTATAACAACAATTTAATTTGAGATTTGCCAGGTCACGTTCACATCCAAATTGGATTTTATCCATTATCGTTGTCATGATGGATCACACAACTCTTATATCAAATATAAATAAACTAATAAGTTTCCCCAAGAAGTTTCAAAATTTTAGATTCAAAAAGAAGAACCAAATTTTTTTTTCCGAAAATAGTATATATATATATATATATATATATATATAGTTTCTTTCAAATGCCCACTACCATGCCCACCAATGATGTGGCACTATTCTATTGAACCTATAATTTATCACATTCAATAGAATAATAACACATCATTGGTGGGCATGATAGTGAGAATGATAGGTCTTTATATATATATATATATATATGTATATATTTATTGACATAAGAACTCATACCCGTTGCTACTCATAGGGTATGGTATTGAGTAAATTATCAAGCTTAATGCATAAATCACTTCAGTCAAGAGAATCGCACTAGTCAAACTCAACACGACATGTATTTGATCAAGAACAGTTGGTAAAAGAATTAAACTCAGATCATTTAACCACATGCTCGAAATAACTACCTTGTTATTTCGTAGCTTGATCAAAATTTTTTTAACTATATTTAGCTCATTTGACATCGCGCTCGAAAAGTCGTCAAAAATTCATAAGTCGACCGATCATTTTGGTATATCACAAAGATCAAAGATTATTTTGGCCAAGTTAGGAGACCAAAAATATAATTAATCATCCCAAAGTTCAATATTGGTCTTATATAGGGTAAGACATTTTACACTAATTAAGCTATAATTTGTGTGTTGAAGAGAAACGTCTAGTCATTAAAGATTGGGCCAAATACTTCTCCTCTTCAAGTCTACCAAATTAATTCATTGAGAACAACTTAGTTGACATCCACTTTCTGACTTTCATACACAGGAAGAAAATAATGTGTGTATTGAAGATGCAAGAAAAAGCCAAGCAACAGCTATGATATTCGTACTATTTGTTAGAGATTCATCCTTCATTGTTTCTGACTTGTGATCATTATATTTCTAATTTTTTTAACATTTTTTTTTTTAAAAATATTTTTGATACAGGTCGAGGTCGAATACATGATAGTACATTAACTTATCTAATTTCAGATTTTAATCCATTAATCATCATATTTTGTTCTTGGTGTACTAATAATTAATTAATTAAACATTTATCGGTGCCAGGTCAAAAATTTCTAGACGTTTATTAGTATTTCATAATGATAGGTTATACCTAAAAAATCAATTGGGCCTGAGCCCAATCATGAAGGTCCACTCCAAATATTTTTGAGGCACAAGTTTATTTAAATATTATATATATTAAATTCAAGCATACCCTGAATTCTACAAAAACTCATAAGAAGCTCAAGTCTGTGAAACTTTTCGAATATCTATAAATAGCTCAAATCACTTCATTATTAAGGTACACATATTCTTTAGCACTATATTGTTCTACTCTCGATTATTATTTCTTGAGTAATAATTGAATTGAGCGTCGGAGTGCCTTCGCCGGGAACCCTCCCGACTCCTCTGACTTTGTTTTGTGACGTAGGAACAACCCACTGAAGATCTCCACCGGGAACATACAAGGATTCGTTGATACTCCGAACTTGGCGTAAGCAACATGTTATATACAAGTGATTTTTGGCTACATCACATAATGTCATGTCAACACTCCAACGAAATAAGACAAAATGAAAAATAAATAAATAAATAAAATTATTGTTACAAAACCAAAATTTCGATACTTAGTGTTAAAAAAAAACCTAATTTATGTAATATTCGACGAGTATCTAATATGCTTTTTTTTAGTAGTTGTATTAAGGGTATAAGAGTCTCCTTTAATATATAAAGGTAACTAGTGGATGTGTTGCATGTATATGATTATTATATTTTTAAATATAGTATAAATACACGCTTACTTAATTATACAATTATTAAATATTGAATGATAACATAATTAACTGAGGATATATACATGAGTAATTATGTCAATATATTTTTAAATACAGTTTGAATGATAAGTGATAACAAAAACAAGAAAGGAGATAACTTAGGAATGCATAATGCATTATATGAGGTTCGTTATATAGATGAATATATTTATGGAATTTACAACTAATATAGTTCTGTTTTCATTAAAAATAATAATAATTAAGTGAAAACTTATTGTTTTTCCGGACAATAGGGATCAATTTCTGGCGGCATTCTTTGTTATAAACTCCTCTACTAATTTCTAAGCTTTGCTAGGGAAGTATTGGATTCGTACCAATCATTGTGTATCTTTCTCTGTGCATCAATACTTGATGTTTTGGAAATGAGATAAAGGTGGAAAGTAATGTTGGTGTGTTGGTTAATTGGGTAACGTCTCTGACAGTTTCATATATAGCGTCGTCCCTTGAACTAACTTTTAAGATTGAGTTACGATCAAATCTTCTATCTTTAACATGAAAAAAATCGTGAAAATTCTCACTCATTGCATTCGAATTCCAGTGCGATAGAAGCAAAGTATTACGCTGGGGTATTTGGACTCCTCAAAGTTTAAAGAGGGGAAAATTGGTGGGAAATCGATTGACTGAACGGCCATTTGTTGGCCCGGAAATTTTATATTATTGTCAAGCCCAAATATTAACATTAGGCCCAAAAATGAAATGACCCAACAATGAAGGATGTGGTAATTTGTAGTTGGTAAAAGATTTGACCAAGTCTACCATATTTTTTTTTTACCAAGTCTACCATATTTTGAGGCAATCATTTTTACTACGATACTATTGTTCATAATTTTTCTTATCACATTTCAATTTTCAGCATTTGTTTTCAAGTTCCTAGTTCGTTAAAAGATGTTTACTCCAATTTTTAGTGGCTTAACCATGTTTTTTTTTCTTTCTATATGTCATTCGAAGGATTTCTTTTTCATATTTTAGGGAATTTGTTCGGTTTATTTGCATCAAATCGAGGATGCTACAACTAACGGCCAAATTGATAAGTACTTGAGTGGTTTGATATTTTAGAAGTTGGACTTTTGTGTTTTTAACATTCAAATTCGTACAACAATACACATGTCAGCTTCATATTTGTACCACATCACCGCACTCAAAAAAATGGCTAAAATTACACAAAAAATTTTTTTTTTTAAAAAAGCAAAGTTGGCGAACTAATATTGAAATTTGACCATGTATGACACTAAAATTGTATAAAGAAGAAATATACCGGACCAAAAAATAATTTTCCCTTACAAAATTCTAAATCGAATGTATTTACTGATAATAAGATGTGGCAAATTAATATATATTTAAAAAATTAGTGAAATAATATGGATGTCAATGTCGACGACGTTTCCCATTTGGAAAAGCAACATACAGAATACATCTATAAATTATGATACCCCTTTTTCTTGAAATCCATATTTCATTATCCCCAAGTTGTCACAAAGTTAGATATAGTTAGGCTTGAAAAACACCCTATTTACATTCTCACAATTCCAACAATATTACTCCATGTCACAATATATATACAACATTATCGTACACACATGCAAATTTTCTAACCAGAAAGTGTAACACCATTCATTTAAAACAACCACCAAAATTGAGGAAAAACACTTGAAATTAATCCATGTAATCTTTCCACATGGGTGGTTCATTATTCAAGAATCATTGTGTTACATTTCTGATTTCTTCAATCTTACATTTTGTTATAATCTTACCATATCATGCTCAAAGTAGCCTAATTATATCATCACACAACCACAAGTTGATATACAACCAATGCTCAAACAAAACTTCTCCAAATCATCTCTCCCTACTCGCAAAACTCTTCCAAGATTTCATCTCCCAATCTTCGAAATCCAAGTTCTTCGAAACCATCGTCTATGACAACGATAAAACCGCGATATCGGGCACGTACCAGTGCCGAAAAGACTTGACGACGGACGAATGCCACAGCTGTGTCAGCAAATTCCCTCAACTGTCACGAGAGCTGTGCAGCGACAACAACGTGATCCCTTCAAGAATCCAACTATTGGGGTGCTACGCGCGTTACGTAGAAGACGGTCCCGAAATCGAAAACGGTCCCGGGATCCAGATTCTTCATAAAAGCTGCGGAGAATACAAAGTGGCGATGAACAGCGGGTTCGAAGAGATGAAAAGTGCTGCATTTTCGGCCCTGGAAAGCGGGGTTTGGGGTGGGAAGGGGTTTTGCGAGATGAAGTACGAATCCTTTCGTGTGATGGCGGAGTGTGCGGTGAATCTGAGAGGGTGTGATTGTGGGGAATGTGTGAATAATGCAGTGCAAATATGTGAGGAAGAGTGTGGGAATTCAGTGTCTGGTGATATTTATTTGGATGGATGCTTTGTAAGTTATGAATACTATGGAGATCGTGGGAATAATAATATTGGAGGCCCCTCATTTAAAGGTATATTATATATGTGTTTCACTTGATTGTGAAAAATTAGATACTCTAGTTAAAAGTAAGAATTTTAAGTCAGATGACGTATAGTTAACGTCTGACACCAATGTTTTTAACGTTGTTCGAGATTCAATTATAACAAAAAAATTTTTTTTCCAACTCAAAAATATCGATTTTTAATAAAATTTTCTGATAAATAAGTAAAACAATGATTTAATGTGAATAAATATTTTATTATTTTTAATATTTTCATATATGCCCCGTATAAATATATTATATGTATAGTTATGAAATAGATAGTATATATAGACAAGCATTTTGGGTTTCTTATTACTAGTTTTTTTTTAAATAAAATTTTGATCTTTTTAATTATCGGACAATGCAAATAATATATTGATGATATGTAACATAAATTTTGAAACATCAAAATTAAAAAATAAAAATCAGTTAGTAAGAAAATGAATGAAGTAAATAATTTTATAGAACAAATTAAATAAACATATATATATATATATATATGTGTGTGTGTGTGTGTGACTATCTCTTCCATTTATTTATTTATTCTTCTTATTATTATTATTGTTATTATTATTTTCAGATAATGGAATTGGAGGGCGTACACCTAAATTGGTGGCAATTGTTATTGGAGCTGCTATAATATCGGGAGTTATATTATGTGTGTTCATAAGGTCATTTCGCAAGAAAAGGGATGGTAAGTTAGTAATTAAATCCATGCTATTTAGTTTTCTCAAATTATATTGTTCTTGCATGAATCAAGTAAGAAAGGACCCAAAAAAAAAAAAGACAAAAAGACAGAAACACACAATTTTAATTTTTCTCTCCTACATGTTTTAAGAAGATTACCTTTTTAATTAAGGAAAATATTCCTTTTTTTTTTCCTCCCTTACTTGTTCAATTTTTAGTTTTAGTCTACTAATTAGTTTTAAAAGTTTTGTTTTGGTATATTAAATTTTATTTTTCGGCTATTTGATTCAGTTGCTAACGTGATACTGAAAAATTGTTGACATGTCATTAGAAAGTGCTAACGTGATATAAAAAAATTGTTGGCTTATCATAAATCACGTCAGTAATTTGATCAAAATAGTTAAAAATTAAAAATTAATAATATTGCAAAACCAAATTTTGATGACAAAATTAAACAAGCTAATAGAACAAAAAGTCATTTTCCCTTCATATACTCAAATACTTATTCCAAATTTGTTACGGTACAATAAATTGTGTAAATATTCGCCAAGATTTGATGATACATGAAATTAAATAGAAGTATTAATTTGTGCAGATTGGTGAGTTCATGAAGAAGATTTGGTTTTCATGGCTTCGCAAGTTCGAGGGAGCTTGATCAACCACTTGGCAACTTAGATGCATGTATGCCTGCAGCATTAAAGTGTTATATTCATGTAAATATAAAATATTAATATGCATTGTAAAATTAAATAAATTATTAAATTTAAGGTTTAATGCTATATCATGTTTTGAAAATCCCATTCCGATGATCGACCATAATTAGTAGTGTCTTGTCTACTTTTTGTTGGCTTATTCCACATTTCCAGTATTAGTTGATCCACTTTTGTTTTGTTTTTTTTTTTTTGTTTTTGTTTTTGTTTTTACAGCGCAATCCACTTTTGTTTTTTAAATCATAGTTGTCCTGTAAATAAGTTATTGACTAGCATAAATCTTTATGATAATGCAATCTTTTTTTTTTCTTGTTAATCTTGTAGTTGATTGAGAAAAATTTATTTTAAATCAAAACAATCGATTGTTATTCAAAAAATGAATTTTTACCCCATTGTTTCACTTGCCTCCTAATCAAGAATTCCCCCCTTACTAGATCGATGAATGAGTAAATTAGAAAGTGTCAAACACCCCAAGATTGAAGTTATAATTTAACCCAATTGGATATATATTGTCCAAATTAAACGAGATAAATTAATTAGTTGGCCACATATATATAACACACAATCCAATCCTCACAAATTCCGTATTATCCCGATGCAACAAAATTAAAGAAGCTAGATTTCCTTCACGTACATAATGTTTCTTCTCCCTTGCACTGCATGCATGCCCCCCGAGTCTTCGTCCAGGCCAATCGATCCCATTCTCCATCTTAATTTCGCGTAGCTAAATTAAAAACAATAGAAATCAATAGCCATGCCTCATTTCAAGCTCCTGGAAATCAACATAATCTCTGCACAAGACCTCCCGCCCGTGTCGAAAACCCTACGAACATTCGCCGCCGTGTTCATCGACCCCGGCCACAAATTAACCACCAGGGTCGATCAACGGGGCACCACCAACCCCACCTGGAACTACAAGCTCGCTTTCCAGGTGGACGACGACTTTCTTCGATCCAAATCCTCCGCCATCAACATCGAAATCTACAATGTCACCTGGTTGCGAGACCTCCCCATCGGCACCACCCGTCTTCTCATCAACAATCTGTCGCCAACCCTCGGGAGAAACTCGTCCGAAAGGCGGGTTAAGCTTCAGATTTGTACCGCATCGGGGCATCTTCAAGGAACCCTGAATCTTGGTCTCCAGCTTGTAGACGATACATGTCCAGAAGGGTCGAGCGAAATAATTAGTATATCCAGGACAACGGATATTGAAGAAAATAATTATCATGAAGATCAATATATATATGAAAAGGAGGTAGAATATTGCGAGATTAATGAGACGTCGAAAGAAGATAGGAGAATGGTGATCACCAGGCCAGGATCTGACCACACGACTTATACGTATAGTAACTCGCTTTTCTCCGCGATGCGGCCATTGCCGTCCGAGGTAGCTTCGGACATGAGAAAATGGCTGTATTCTAGCCAAGGGGATGACTTTGGCAGCTCCATATTTGAGAATTGGACAGAAGCTGCTGGTGGGATCAAGATCAGTGAAAAACATGCAGCCAAATCCGGAAACCCGAAACGGCCGGACGATGCAATTCCGGTGAAGAAAGGCGATGATGTTAATGATCATAAGAAAAGTTTGTTTTCGTGCATTGGAAATGCTTATGGATTCGAGTTTAGCTTCATTTGCGGGTCCAAGAAATGGAAGCACAAGAGGAAGAATAAGAAGAAGAAACAAAACTTTAAGTTGATCGGGCTTCCGGAAGAAAATCTTCGCAAGTTTTACGTGTGAATTAGTCATGCTAGCTGTTTAACTCTTCCAATAAAAAAAACTTGTATGACAAATATTTGTGATAGAAAATATTATTTTTTATGTCAAAAGTATTATTTTTTTATTATATTGTAGATGTCGATGCGTCTCATATATGTGAGATCATCGTGTAGGAGATCTACTTTGATCGAATACCTAGTCATCGGTTTTTCACTCAATATTATACACCACATCATTTGTACGTTTTATGAAAATTTAGTGTTAGAATAATTGGTTTATTCGATTTAGTTTACATTTTTAATATACTATTCATTTTTTTTTTTAGATTTGCAATCGGGAATTTATGGTTTTAAATACTTTAATGATCAGTTGGGTTATTTATTATCACACGAAACCCAGAGTCCAGACCACCATGTTTTTTTTTTTTTTTTAAAAGTAAGAACTACACAATACTCCAAGTAAACATGAAGAAGAATACAAAGACAATTCGTTGGGTTATTTCTTTTATTATAAATTAGGATGAAGATTCGAAATAAGTATATTTAATTGTTCAAATGTTGTCCTCATAGATTTGTACTTATTATCAATCAATTTACAATCTTGGTATAGTAATTATTTTTTTTTATGACAAAAAATGACGACGTAGAAAAATAATTATATATTGCTAGAAATTATATCTTGGCATTGCTAATGTCTTCATATTATTCGTCACTTTTTCTGAAAAATTACTACAAATTGGAAAAAAAAAAATACAAGTTAGTTAAAAAAATTATCACCATGAATTGAGTACTGACAAGATAACTAATAATTAAATACATATAGATCGCGTAACAAAAAAAATATAATTTTCCTGTATTGACGAAGTGCATCCATGATACACATGCACTACTATTTTAAAATAATTTAAGTTAAATTAAATAGATATGATATTTAAAATAATAAACTATAGGATAAAAACAAATAAAGTATGTGATCAGTGATATCATTATTCACGTGTTGGGGCGGAAAATATCAAATTTTCGATATATTAAAGTTATTATATTGAATTCATCGATTTTTTCGTATATAGAATTCATCGGTACGATAAATATATAAAATTTGAAAATTTTGATATATATCAATATATCGAAATATCGATGCAATATAAAAAAAATTAAAAATATATAATATTTATAAACAATAAATTTATAAATTTTAAAGAATATAAATTTTTTTTCGATATAAAACGATATATATTGATATCGTATTGAAAATAACGATATACCGAAATTTTCGATATGATATCAATATAAAAAAATTTTATATCATAATTTTCAATAAACATTACGATTTCGGTACGGTAAACTACGCACCCTATTAAATCATGTGCATAAACTAACCGAAAAAACAAGCTAGGTTGGATAAAAATAATTAATTTGGTAAAGGAATATCCGATACGGAGGTGGAATTGTTTAATAATGAGAAGGAATATTCGATTCGGAGGTGGAATCTTCCACTTACAAACCAGACATCACGAATTTATTTCAACAAGTTATATTAATATTTAATATCGTGAGTACGTTCCGCGGGTATATGAGATAAATATTTATCAATTCATGTAATGATTTTTCAAAGGATTTCATATATATTATTAAATATTTATCTTTAGACTACGGATAACTTGAAATTCCACGTCCAATTTCATAGCAATCATAGTACATGACAATTGACATAATTGATTTTCTGGTTATTTTCTATAGAAACAAACATTTTAGAAGAATACAATAAGAAGAAATACATGAATTTATTGTCGGATCTTTTTGGTTAAATCGGCATTTTTCAAATGCTTAGAAATATATATATATATATATATATATATATATATGAAAATATCGGTTCTTAAAATTTATCAAATATGCAAAATCATCTGAATAAACTAAAATAAACAAGAACATACTATGCAATAATATTTGGACAAAAAAATTGGTATCCTTTCTTTTTTTGACGGGAAAATTTATCCTTTCATAACATTAACTATTAACATAAACAACAATAAAAGTTAAGACATTGGAACCCAAAAAAAAAAAACTTCAGTAGTAAATTAGCAATATTATCAAGAGTAGATATTTTGTAAGACGGTCTTACGAACTTAATTTGTGAGATGGATTGACCTGACTCATATTTATAAATAATTTATAATAATATTTTTGACATAAAAAATAATATTTTGCATGACTAACATTCTTGTGAGACGAGTCAACTCTACCCATATTTATAATAATAAGTAATACTTTGGCATGACCCTTAAACCATCTCATAAAAATTTTTGTCATTTTTCATAAGTCGATTGAAACAAGAGATCCATACCACAAATTAATTATCTCTTGAAATCATCTTATAGATTTTTTTTTGATATTTTTAATACTCTGATTTTTTTTTAATTTCTATATCATAGATTTAAAAATACACTTATATTTAATTTATAGTAATAAATATATTTGCTTCAATAGAAAAATAATAATAAAACCTTACGTAACTAAACTTATTTTAAATAATAATAATAATAATAATTTGTGGTCCCATTGAAGTGACCGACCTGCACCAAATCGAATCGAACTTGTCTTTCTATCTATGTCTCAACTTGCCGTCTGTCTCTTCACTCAACCTCCGCATTTTGCGAAGTCAAAGAAAGCTTCCCACTCACCCAAAACAAAGGTAGAAAACCAATTATGATAATAATAATAAATCATATTCCCACCATTTTTCTTTTGTCACAAAGCAAGCAAGCTCCAAATTGGACCAGCAACTTGATATTCCTCTTTTAATGGACTAATATTTCATAGAAAAAGACTCCCCATTTCTTGTTCTCTTGTGTTTAGTACTGCTGAAATATTATAATTCCCGAGTTTCTGCAGTCTTTTCTGCAAATTTCTTTTCTTCTCTGATCGATATTCGAGTTATTTTACCGTTTACTTTTTGTGTTTATTGGGGATTCATATGTTTATATGTTTTGAAGGGGAAAAAAAAAAGAAAGAGGAGATATGTTCGGTTTCTGGGATTGCTGTGCATCATCATGCTCCGACAGTGTATTTGAAGAGTTCTTGGAGGATCCGAAGCCATTTTCTTTGCCTTCTCCTCTTCCACAGTGGCCTAAAGGTATTTTCTTGAAATTTTTTTTGGCAAAGATTCAATCTTCTTGGTTTCAAGCTTTAGTTTGGCTTTGGCAATTTTATCTATCATCTTGTCTTTGGTTTGAGATGCGAACCTATTAATCCCCTATCAGTTTTTTATTGCAAAAAGTTAGGGACGAAACACTTTGACCATTTGAAAGTGAAGTTTCTGATAATTTCCCAAGAACTTGTTAGCTAGTGTTGATTAATTCAATTTTACAGGTAAAGATTTTGCATCAGGGAAAATATGCCTGGGTGAATTAGAAGTCGTTAAAATCATGGATTTCGATAAAATATGGAGTTGCACCCCATCACGAGGGAAGGCCAAAGGTGTTACTTTCTATAGGCCTTGTGAAATTCCAGATGGATATTCATGCCTTGGTCATTATTGTCAGCCAAGTAACAAGAAACTGAGAGGTTATGTCCTTGTAGCCAAAGCCGTTGATAAAGAAAATGGTCCGAATCGGGATTCGGAATCTGAGTTTCCAGCTCTCAAAAAGCCTCTTAACTATAGTTTGATATGGAGTGATGATTCTGGTGATGATGAATGTGGTTATATTTGGCTACCAAATCCACCAGAAGGTTATAAATCCATGGGTTTTGTGGTTACCACTGAGCCTAATGAACCTGAAATCGAAGAGGTTAGATGTGTTCGAGCTGATCTTACTGAACATTGTGAAGTTACTGAGGTTACATTTGATATGAAAGCTCGCAACTCGAAAGCTCAGTTTTATATTTGGAACACGAGGGCCTGTGGAAGGGGACTGCTTGGTAAAGGTGTCCCTGTTGGTACATTCTTCTGTGGTAAAGATGAGAATCCTGAAGATGAGTTGAATATTGCTTGCTTGAAAAACCTCGATTCTTCGCTTCTTGCAATGCCGAATCTTGAGCAAGTTCATGCCATTGTCAAGGAATACGGGCCGACCCTGTATTTCCATCCAGATGAAGTTTATTTTCCTTCTTCAGTTTCTTGGTTTTTCGAAAACGGGGCTCTTTTGTTCAAAAAAGGGAGGGATAAAGGTCTTGAAATTGATTCAGCAGGATCAAATTTACCGGCTGGTGGAGAAAATGATAAAGAGTTCTGGCTTGATTTACCAGTTGATGATGATGATGATGATAATGATAGCCAAGACTATGTCAAATATGGTAAAATCGAAACATCCGAGCTCTATGTCCATGTAAAACCAGCTTCTGGAGGCTCTTTCACGGATCTTGCTATGTGGGTTTTTTGCCCTTTCAACGGCCCCGTTACGTTTAAAGCCGGAGCGTGGAATTATGCATGCAATAGATTAGGACAGCATGTTGGCGATTGGGAACATTATACACTTCGCGTCAGTAACTTCACTGGAGAGCTTTGGAGCATATATTTTTCAGAGCATAGTGGTGGTGAATGGCTCGATGCCTCGGAGTTGGAGTTCATCGAAGGAAATAAAGCAGTAGTTTACTCCTCAAAACATGGCCACGCAAGTTTCCCACAGGAGGGATGCTACATCCAGGGCTCAACAAAACTTGGTCTTGGTGTGAGGAATGATTGTGCTAAAAGCAAGTTTTTGGTCGACTCGAGTACCAAGTACCAGATTGTTGCTGCGGAGTATCTTGGAGATGAATTTGTAGCCGAGCCATATTGGCTACAGTACATGAGAGAATGGGGTCCTACCGTCGTTTACGACTCACTGCCTGAATTGGAGAAGATCATCAAACACCTTCCTTTCTTCATTAGACTTTCGGTCGAAACTCTCATGGAGCTATTTCCTACTGAACTTTACGGTGAAGAAGGGCCAACAGGACCAAAAGAGAAGGATAATTGGGTAGGGGATGAACGGTGTTAGCCAACATTTTTCATGTACTCATTTATGACTGTAGCCCGCACCCGTCTCTCGTTTCCGTGGTACGCTCAAGAAGCTGATCATGCGCTTCGGAATTCACAGTTATTATGTGAATTTGATGGCAAGAAAAAAGCTTGAATAGCCTGAAAAGTGCGCCTAATGCACAAAAAAAATTCAATGATGGAAGTGCTTTTAACATATGCCAAATTGGCATTCATTGGCAAGTTCTGCCACTACAGTATGCATGCAAATTAAGGGGACAAGATATTAGTGCTCGTGTGTGTGTGTTTTTTTGGGTTATCAGATATGTAATATAACACGAAACAAAATTAAAAAAACACATTCGATCATTACATGTGAGATTAATTTTCTGATTTTCAGCGAAAAAGTTCAACCATTTTCTGTATATTTTACTACAGGAATGGTATGTTGTATGGATGGTAATATGAAGATTAAACAATATTTAGGAAAAATGGTTTGTACATGTCATGGAAATAGATTGTTTTAAGCAACAAATTTTGGTCCAGGAATCAAATAAAAGGCGAAATTCTGGCGTTTTCCAAGTTCCAACTGAATCCATTATGCAAACCAAAAAAAAAAAAGAAATTAAAGGAAAGAGGGAGCAGCACAACATGGAGCAACATATTCCATTCTTCATAAATTTCGCACTACACTATTTGCCTTTAGTCCTTAAATGATGTGGTTTGCCTATCAAAATGTAGTTTAAAATGGCTCAAATGTCTTCAGCATTGGGACTTTTCAGCCATTTCTGCTGAAAAAGAGGGGTCGATTTAAATCCAACCAACGCTGAAATCCCAGATAATTACAAAATTTAAGCCATTAATAAAATTTTTAAAGATATTAAGGTGATGAAGAATCCAAAATATCCGGCACAGCAGCAGGAGACATCGTCATCCGACTATCCGGTTTGAGGTTTTCCCAACGAATTTCTCGGGCACATTGTCCACATATAGTTCTGCCGCCCTCCTTGCCTTGACTTCTCAAGGTCATTAAATGTGAAAGATTTGTGCAATGCCGCAGCACATAACGATTCCGATGACGTTGCCTGATTCGTTCAAGTCTGTAATCCTCCTCAGGCACCTCTGCAGTAGAAATCCCAGTATGGTTTTGATCAATTGTAGATTCAGCTCCGAGTGGCTGCTGCTGCTGCTCACCTGGTGCAGATGCATTAACAAGGATTTTCTGCTGCTCGAGTATGCTTTCTTCAGGTGTGAAACGTCGCGTCTCCTCCCACTCGAGGGTCTTCCGATATACTTCCCAAGCCAAGTCTTGTTCTTCTTTTGACAGCTTGTCTTCTTCGTTTTCTTGCAAGAGGGTTTCATGTTCATGGTAATTTGAAATCCAACTGAAAAGGAAAAACATTATCTGTTACAAACAAAATCTTGATCAACTGTGAATCTTGAAAATGTGATGATAAAGCTACAAATTTACTGATACGGAAACCGAAATTTTAGAGGCAATCTGATCATACGAAGTAAATAAATGATTTCTGTTGGTGTCTTAGTTTGTGTCCCACATCGGTTGGCTAAATAACCTGAGAGCCCTTTAGATAGACAAGAGCAACCCTCACCTCTTGAGCTAGCTTTTGAGGTGAGTTAGGTCCAAGTCAATTTCTAACAATTTCTAACAATTTCTTATGTGAATTCGAACAATACTTAGTCATATCTCTCTTCGTCCATTGAAGAGGCCATAAAGGGGATTTTCCAAATACAACACCCAACTAAGCCAAGTATCTCTCCAAAACCAGCAGGAATCCCTTTCATGTCACTTCAACTAGGTTCAAAGTTTTGAATTGTTTTGAATTTCAATGTGAATTAAGATCAAGAAAAGAAAGTTTTACAACTACAAATTTAGCCCATTATAGAATATACTCAAGATACCTAATGTGGAATAAGACAGTCTGCTATTTCACAATGAAGTGATAGACGGAGCATCAGTGAACCAACCTATTAGTAGATTAACTGATCACACGTCCTGGATCAATTAAAGACTTGAGCACTTCTAGTATAAAATATACGAAGTAAAATAAGGCCGAGTAATCCACCTGGGATGGTGTTTGTCGATCAAACTTTGAATTATTTTATCAACAGAAGCACTTCCATTAGGAGGTTGCAGTTTCTGGTTCAATGAATTTTGACCAGTCCTGTTTGGTTCCGCCACAAGTCCAGTCTCGTCGCCAAACTCAGGCAGCATTGCATCAGTACTTTCGTCCTCCCCAAACTCAAACAAATGCAATATTTCCTCTTTAGACATACTTCTGTGAACCTGCTGCCTATCAACTACCCTTGCAGCAAGGCCTTCCTTGGTCACCTATCAAAAATATACCCGTTTCGGTATCACTGACTAAACAATTCATATATTAATAACTCAGTTTGCAGTACCTGACGCTTGTAGATTTTCTCCTCCATCGTGGCATGTGCAAGTAATCGGTATGCAAACACAGGCTTCATTTGGCCATATCTGAATAGCATGAACAAGCTAAATTTACAAAACTCAACTGTATCTAAGTCTGTCTTAATAAAAGAACACGGAACACACCTCCAAACTCGGTATATAGCTTGTAGATCGTATGTTGGATTCCAAGACCCATCAACTATGATTACTCGATTAGCTGCATGAAGATTAATGCCGAGAGATCCAGCCCTGGTGGATATCAAAGTGCATTTGACCCTTCTGTTTGAAGGCTCGTTGAACCTCTCGACCAGTTTCTGCCTCTCAGAGCTTTCAGTTCTACCATCAAACCTGTCATTAGATTCAGAAAGGTTTTCGAGTTAAATCATGATCTTGCCTTATGGAAAGTAAAAGTTTCTAGAAAGATATAATAACCGACAGCAACACAACAAACAGTGTTGGAATAAAAAGGAAGAAAAGAAATCAGAAACACAAGAGAGTAATCCACTGCTAGTAAAATCACAAAGAAAGTATACACAAAATTTGTGATTCCCACTAAACTGAATCCTAAAAGAAAAAGAAAATCTCCATTTTCGGGTGTGAATCCTAATGCAAATAATGATTTAGTCAAATCTCAACGAGTGGAGTTAAATAGACATATAACTTGAAAATTGGATTTTAATGAGGTAAGCAAGACAGCAACAGGACCATTTGAATTTTGAAAATGTAAGACTTTTAAATTGCTTGACATTTCATGCACGCACCTGTACCAGTCCTTCCCTTTTTTCCATAATTTTCCGTTCTTTCTTGGACGAGGTAATTTTGAGAGATAAAACTCAATCAGGTCCAAAGTCAATAAACTCTGACTGAACACCAATGCCTTATCACCAATACACGAGCACATTTTCAGAATATCTAGCAGCAAAACCATTTTGCCACTGTAATCCACCTCATAGTTATTTTCATGAAGAAGATCTCTCCACCAGTCCTGCTTGAAATTGATGTTTGAATCAATTAGGTAAACAATTACGAAGAAAGATTAAGTGCTGCATAAAGTTTAGGCTAAAGTCTATTATAACTTTACAAAAGGAAAAAATGGAGATAGGAAACTAGAATAAACATAAGAATGATAAGAGGACACAGCAATGTGAATTGCATGCAAATGAGGAATTAGGGGAATGACAAAGGCGAACCTCGTATAGAAATCGGTTCTCATTTTTTCGGTTTGAATTGCTCAACTTTTCTGCAAACAGGGGATGATAGTTCAGTATCCTCAATGAAAACTTCAAGCATTAACGTTCATTAGGAATACATGTCACAAGTATATGCAGCAAATAAATCTTTACGATACATGAAAATTGTCATTAATGTTTGCAGATACGGAAGCACTCAAAAATTCTTTAACAAATAGCTTGGAAACTACAAAATGAGATGCAGTCCATGAATATATTTACTAACTATATTTAATCCGGCCCAGGAGATTGGGTGAAACGGGTACCTCCAGAAATGATATTGTAGTCCACGTCATCACTAGAGCTGTCATCTGCAAGACCACTTTCAACATCTTCATATTTACTAGAGTCTTTATTCTCTTTTCTAAGCTGTAAAATTCCAGGATGATTCCATATCTGCATAGAAATGATCTTGCTGAACACAGTGATTGAAAATAATAAACTGATTTCTTAATCTGTAGCTTTAATGTGATACAAGGAAAAAAGATGTCAACGAGGAATGAGTTCACTCTGTAAAGGGGACAGCAAAAGGTTCTAAAATAATAGATTTTCACATAATTCTTTGATTATCCAGGTGTCATATGACATTTTATTCTAATCATAATAACCCTTCAATGCAGTATGCCATATCACAGCGAAATATATTGCCGTACTCCATGGAATCATGGTGTAAAATGTATAATGCCTCGTGATATTTATTAGTTGTTACTAACTCGTGCAAGTTAATGAAACACATTAATGATTTAAAATTGTTTGAATTTATTCCTGTGTGCTTCATTATTAAAAGTAGATCCTTTTTTTTTAGAATAAAAGTATATCTTATTTATACTTATAAATCAACACAATGTAATTATTCAAACAAAAATTTTAGCCATACACATACAAAATCAGGAAACTTGACTTCGACAATTTTATATGAGCTGCAGCTTGAACTCAAAAAACTCTTATAATCCCATCGAAAATGAAGACCTCAAAATACTTCAATGAATGTCATGTACTGTAGCTTGACTACTAAAAAAAAGAAGCAAATAGACAACAAGACTAATTAAGTTGGGACACCTGAAATATGAGAAATCTAGGAAGGATTTCAGAATCCATAAAAAAAGAAAAAGAAAAAAAACAGGAAAAAGAAAGAGGTTGGAAGAAGCATTCTGGTGAGTAAAAAAATAGACCTTGTCAAACATAAATAAAACACCTAAAGATGTTACTTCCTATTACCAGTAAAAGTGGAAAGGATGAATAAATTTAGGTTAAGTTTTCAAATGGCCCTTACTAGAACCGAGTGCAAAAGAGGATCCACTTGGCAAACTTAGATCAGTGTGGGACCAATATTTGTCCAGTTGAATATTACTTAGCCAACCTTAGATCAGATCGCCATCAATATTTCTCGAGTTGAATATAGCCGTATTTAACTTTTAGTTTCATACCAATATCTAGAGTTTGGAACAAATTCATTCAGCATTACCATCAATAATTGCAGCGATCAGAGAATGAACGTGAATAACACATTCAAGAAAACAACTAAGATTAAATAATGTATTCATCAAAAGATCTATTGTAAAAATGTACCTGAGCCAAGGCCTGGTATCCAGCAAAAAAAGATCTCTTGATTAGTTTTTCCTTTGAAACCTTTTCCTTTGAGAAACCATGAACATCAAGAAATCTTTTATAAAGTTTTCTCTGTAAAGGAGATAACTTTACAGTTATAACAAACACAGTTTTAGGAGGTAAATCACTTTTAACCACATTCATGTCCATCCTCTGAACAAATCCTTTCAGCTCCTCATACAGAATATGAGATCTTTGATTCATGATCTTCACATCTAATGCAGTAGAATTGGTGTGTTGACCATTTTCTATTGGATTTTGGAAACTACAAACAGCAAAACGATTGATTTGGAGGCGTCCCAATAAAAGTTCAAGGATGTAGAATCAAAATGATAAAAATTTAAAAGTCTTACCGGTTCCTAAATTCATGGCTGCTACCAAGAAATCCTTCTCTTACAAAATCAACCATCTGTTTGTTCCAGATAAAATTAAGAGAAAGATAAATTTATTTTTTTAAAAAAAAGAACAAGATAGAGAAAATACATTCTCAGTTTGAATTCAGAAATCAGAAATGTGAAACACATACACAGTAATACTCCATAAGATTGTTCTGGAGAGGCGATCCAGTTAATGCAATTCTTCTCTGGCACTTCACTTGTTTTAAAGCCTGGGTTGTATCAGCCCTAGTGTTTTTTATCATGTGGGCTTCATCGCAGACAAGGATATGAGGTCCGTCCTGGAAAAGTATGCACGGTTCTTTTAAGAGCTCGACAACCAATAATTAATAAACGTGGAATCATGAAATTTCAGCAATAAGGGGATAAAATAGCAAACAACTATCCACAGTCAAAATATCACAAGTTTTTGGACTGTGGAACTTCAGTCAGTTTGCACACAATGTGTCTCCTGCACAAGAAAAAAATTATATCCTACCTATTTATTTCAAGAAGACACATTCAATATAATCATGACCGGTTTTCCTTATAAAACTTTTCCTAAATTTGAAGATATTTTTCAAATGATGTAACAGAACAACAAAAAAAGATTTCCTAAAGCTATACGGGAATCAAATATTTATAGCTAGTAGCATTCATAAACACTAACCAAACATGGCAAACCCCATTCCACCACTAAGGGCCAAGGAGTTTTGATCTTATTGATAGGATTTGCTCCACTCTGTCCTAGTTAAATATTTCTTTGTAACAATACTGTATAGTGGTAATTTTAAAGGTTATTGCTTTTGATACATCATAGTTTAGGCTCAATTGATATTTCTCAACCCTTTGTTGTATCTATAGAGGTAGGGGTTAGCCTAACCCCATTGCTGGGAAAATGTTGATTTAAATGAAAAAATGTAACTAAACCATTGAAAACGAGAAAATGACGCAATTGATACCAAGAAATACAGTTGAGTGACCACGAAGAGAGATACCTAAGGAGCAAAAACAATCAAGTCAGAAAAATCAATATACAAGCCCAATGTTGGCGAACGTACAAGAACAAAAAATGTAGCTCATAACGCATCAGCAAACATCACCAGCATAAAACTCTTAACATAATAACTAAATCATCCAAAACATCACTAGCAATCAAATCCTAAATCAATACGACCTCACCTTAGACAAGCCTGACTAATTACTTTATTGCATATCTTCAGACCCACTCCACAAATAAAAGAAGCAAACAGAATTGAAAAGGCAACAAATATCTTGAAACACTTAATATATAATCCAAATTGTTAAAGGAATCCTTGAGAAAGTGGTAACGGTAAATCATGTTCACAACCCTGAAATAAAAGACAAAAAGTACACAAGCCTTAGACTCTGAAGCACTTCTAAGGAATATGTTATACCATGCTCAATGACAGCTCTTTTTTGTTCTAGCTTCAATTTGCAATCATCTCTTATCAACGAACTTCAGAATAAATCATAAGAATGCACCTAGTGAAAAGCTGAAACCCCTATTTCAGAGCTAATATTTCTCCATTAACTTCTATAATTTTTTATTTAAACAAAAAGAAAGAATTGATCCTTTGTATTTAAAAATATATATATAGTAACAAGCATCACCTAAGCAAAGTGAGAAACTCAGGAAACGGAAGACCAAGACAACAAAACTGCATAAAATTTGAAATATGCATGTGCTGCATGCAGAATGACGTCAAATAAAACCATTTATACTAAGTGACAGTAAATACCCGACACAGGTTCATTGAACGAAAAATGATTTGCAATTCTACAACAGAAACAAAAATTTTTTTTGATGTTTCTATATTATTTATCCTTGTAGATCTATTTTCAAATAAGGTAAACAACCTGAAGTGCCTGACTAATCTCCTTGGCCAATTCTCGATCCTTTACATACTTCCCAAGGGACAAATTTCGGAAGGCGCTATAACCAATTAAGAAGACACCACCTTTGGATCGCCACTTGGTTAGTAACTCGATCCTTTTCTCCCTGAAAAAAACAAAGCAGTGATGATTGTATTTTACAGAAATTCATGCAAGTAAATGTTGCTCCGGCATAATATCACCAAATAATAATAATAATAAACGAGCATTTTAAAACCATGTTAGATGCTGCTATATATGCATAAAAGCGTCAACAAAACCAAGTAGTCGAGTTAAAAAGTCAAAAATATCCGAACAAACAATTCAACCAAACCCAGAGACAAGGGAAGAGAGGTCGATACTGCTTGTGCTCTCCCAGACGGTTATATGTCTGCTGTGGGCAAGAAAATGGACCGCTGACCAAATAACTACCATTGATTTTCTAAACATCCGTCCTTCTTTCAATCAAATTATTTAACTAATAAATGAAGGAAAAAAAACCTTAGAACATCTTCTAGCATGAAGATGCGCAGAGGCTTTAGCTCCGATGGTCTCCATTTCAGAAACTCGTGGCGCCAATTGTGTAGAACACTTACAGGTGTCACAAGGAGCGCAGTTTTTAATCCTAGGTCAACACTTCTCATAGCAGTGTATAGAAAAGCAATGACCTGCATGGAGAATACAACATCTTAAGAAACCAACATTTTTTACATACTTCCTGAACATCGTAAGAAACCAACATTTTGACATACTTCCTGTCATCCAATACCAAAACTGTTGAAAATAAGTTTTTCCGACAAAACAACTTCAAAAAATTATGAGCACGTAGAGGGCTTGTGCATCCAAGCATACAAAGGGGAAGAAGAAGAAAGCAATAACATTACAAACACAAGGAAATTACAAAGGTGTCTCGTCAACAAACAACGGATACAGGAAACATATTTAATATGGTTCAACTTTAAGCTCTCTATTCATTACTACATCTGAAACTTCCATCCATAAGTTCACCAGACACATGACTTCCAACATCAACTATTTGTCTATTTGTGTATAGGCGTGTACAACATTATCAAATCATATCATAAATCATAAATGTCATAAAAGTTTTCATGGAAATTTGCAAAGCCACATACAACTAAAAATTGAGTAAAGTAATTTTCATGGGACACCTTCAGCGAAACGATCACAGAAGTAAGGATTTAATATTTTAGGTTTCACAAAAATAGTATAAGCAAATGACTTTTGGATCATAAGAAAGTCATGGAGCATTTTGATCCCTAAGCTACCAAGCACAAGAGACAACAGAGCACTTTTAAAAGCCAAGATGTGAAAGCATCATTTGATTATGTGTCAAACTTGACAAAAGGCAGCCATACATTCCAATTACATTGTGGACATTAAAATTCATGGGAAATCTAAGGAAGGGGTGGTCCCACATCACAAGTGAAGGTTTTCAAAAGTTTGTTGCTCGAGACACTGTTTTCATCCAAGGAAAAATTTAGAATAACTCAGATTCTTATATCTGCCACCATCTCTTCCTGAACATACTGTTTTTAAACCTGATATGAACGGCATACAGAAAGCCTTTGAACATGACTGCTACGAAATGAAAGTGGTTTTGATTTGACAGATTCTCTGAAAAATATTCAATAGAACTGTTTTTTTCTTATTCAAATTTAACCACTAATATGGATGGGATGACTCAAATCATAAGTGTAGACTGTAGACTAATTGACTAAGAACAATTTGTCGGCACTTGAAAATTCAAAATCCATAAAGTAAAGATGGAATGATGGCTTTGTTTTAACAGCAAAAACAAGGTCAGACACAAAGGTTGTTAGATTTGAACAATTTGACACGTAAATATTTTATTCACTGTTCATGAAATCATCAAGCCCATGCTATAGTCATTTTTCTTATATTGATAATTCAGTATCATGTAGACAATTTATATCAAACAAATAAAGTAGCATATCATCAGAACTTCCATTTCACATATTCATCATATGCAAAATTCAACAGGTCATCCAGTCAATTAAAAGGAATGAAGAATGCTACCTGAAAAGTTTTACCTAACCCCATTGTATGAGCCAGAATGCAACCAAGACCTTTATCACCGGACCTCATTTTTCGTACTGACTGAATAATATTTTCCCACATGAATCGAATTCCTGCAATCTGCAGTGATAGCAAAAACTATGATTTAAGCATAGAGTTAATGTGTAGATCGCAAGTGAATGGATTATTTTACTCGTTTGCATGCTTTGAGGGATTTAACTGAGAATCAAAATATTGGGAAACCAACTCTCCACCAATAGGATATTTGGTTACCCAAAAGGAATGAAGTTAAAACATTAAGTCAGACAAAGAGCTACTACAAGCTCTAAGCAATACGGAAAGTGGAATCAAATTGGATGAACATGACTACTACTTTATCATTCATTTTACATTTTACCAATAAAGCTAAAGGTATTTGGAACCAATTACCCCCAAAGTCGAAAATAATACAACAAAAAACTAAAGGGTAGCACAAACTCCATTTTACCGTTTAAGATATATTGAATAGCAAGACATATATTTCAATCAGAACAAACCCTGAGAAACCAAACAACTAAATCAAGTTCTTTTAAGATGAGAAGTAGTTTATGCAGAAGAAAACATACAGTTCTAAGAAAATTTAGTCGAGCTGAGGTGAGTAAGACCAGGGTCAGGACTCAGGTTTAAGGAGAAAATTTTCAAATAAGATACTTCAATTAAAATATTGAGCGTTGAACTAAACTTACAAACCTAAAGAGTATTCAGACTTCGAAAATGTTATGATTAGCTTATATTGCATATTATCAAAATCCATCTCTTTAGCATAACTGACCAATTAATAACTCCTCTTGGAAGCCAAATTTTCACATCAAGACTCACCTTTCTACACCACAGTTCAATCAAAGACATAATTACTGAAACATCATAAAATATTATATTTAACTGATGTATTAATATATTACACAAATATCCTATGTCAGTTTTAATACAACTAGATTAGATGAACAAAATGTTGCTTATTTTTAATAGTTTTGCCATCGATTCCTTAAAAGAGTTTGTATAACGAGCTAATAGAACGATTTTAGTTTACCGAATTATTTTCCCTTTAAAGTTCAGTTGATTAGCAAGGAAGTGTGTGATTTCAGCATTAAAACATGACCAAAATTAGGTCTGGATTCTGTTGTAATAGAGTTCCAGGCAACAGAATGTAATAGAGTTCCAGGCAACTATAACATAAATAAATACTGTAGAAGATAAACAAGTCTGAGAACTTTAAAAATAAAGGTTGAAAAACCTGATGTGGTTTTAATTTTGTACATATGCTGGGAGGAATCCTCACGGCTTCTTCACCTTCCTCCCTCACCACATTAATTATGTAACCAGCAGAAGTATCACCTAGCATTTCAGAACCAGTACCATCAATTGAATTTTCACTATTGACCATTGAATTCGTCACCATGGACTTTGTAGCAATCCGCGCTTCCAAAGATTTAAGCCTCTCTTGACGTTCCTGAAAAGTTAATGTACGTATTAAAAAGGATGTTTCCCCACGCAAAGCAGAAGTTAAACTTTTACCTTTTCTATTGCAATTTTCTTCTTGGTCTCTTCTCCTAACTCAGCATCATCGAGGATTCGCCGAATTTTTTTCTTTCGTCTTCTCTTACTGCTGTCACAAAAAAAGAATGACAACGGAATTGAGTTTGAAGGATATTAGTAACAGGTAGGCAGAAATCATACTTCAAATGACAAGTATAATAAATTGATTTTAGAAGGACAGAACAATGAGCAATCAAAGATGAAGGTTTGACCATACACAGAGTATAATGCTTAGAGCCAATTTATATGTTTATTTCAAAATGACTGAAGTGAGATACTAAATATGCAAAGACAATCCCTGCGTAAAATTATTTTCTAGTGTGAAGATCACAACAAAATAAAAGAGATAAGAAACACGAATCCTAACATTGACAAAGTATTATCCAACAAGACTACAAATGTTGTGTGCTACAGAAATAAGAGAATCACAAGATTTTTAAATGAATGTCTGAAACTTCAACATGATTGAGCTATAGATGAAATAACTCTTGATTATTAGTTATTATATCCTAATGGTTCGAATCAAATCCATAAACAGAAATGAAAATCAAGTATACCTGGTAGTGACTCTGACATCAGTATCTGAATCATCTGAAGCTGAATCTGAACTCGAGACAAATTGACCTTCAGTGTTCATGATTTCTTCAAAATACAAAAATATATTTCCGTCAGGCATGGTTGCATAGTCTCTATCTATGGTAATAGTACAAGATTTCATACTGTCAGATTGTAGGATGTCACAATCACTGAGGTGCTTACCCTCCGTCAACTCAACCAAGTCAGGTGATGCTGAGCCATTTATCAAAGAAGTACCATCGTCGGCCGTTGCTTTCACAGAAACAACTCTTGAAAACTCACTCTTTTCATTATTAGTACCTTGAAGTTCAGTAACATTTTTTAGAACCTCGTCATCTTGAGCCAAGGAAGCATCTAGTTGGCACTCCTTCACCCCATCGATAGAGGAAACTTCCATTGGAATGGTATCCTGATTTTATGAAAATAGAACGAACGAAGCAAGTCAACAATAGAAAATATAAATTTGAAAAATTAAATCTGATGAAGGCAGAGAAAATAAACAAAATGAACAAATAGGGACACACGGTACCAAGGCATTTTTTTTAATAAGAAACAATACTATATTAATTACGGAAAAGCTATTAATTACAATAGGCGGACAAGTGGTCCGCTAAAAACAAAAGTCTAAGCACGACCCTACTCATATCAAATCTGATCAAGCAGTCAAATCATAAAATTCATTTTGAAATGTAAACTGCTAAAGGAAGAATAAAAATTTCTGTATGCTATGATTGACAACGTGAACCTTGGTGAATCCAGATGTAGAACAAACTTTCCTGATTAATCGTCAGAAGGCAACATATTAATTTTAGTCTTGTATGTATTGCGGTTTGACATTTTTAGTCATATATATTTCATTGAATTAATTATAGTCATGTAACCATATTATGGTGATCAATTTAGTTTTTCTCGTCCAAATCACGTAATTAAATCATAAATAACTAATATCATGTTAAATTTTATAACTACATGGTAACAAAATCTCTCGTAACATGCATGTGCATATAACAATGTAGTTATAAAAATTTTACAATGATACTTTTTTTTTGATAGGAAACTATAATGTTATATATAAAATTAGATTAGAAGATTTACAAAAAATGGACTAGTGGTCCACAGAAGCTAACTATTATCCAATGCAAACAACCACAGTTATCAAACTAAATCAAAGCCAATTTCCAATCCCTATACAAGTCTAAAATAGCCAAAGATTGAAATTTAGAACCCTTGTGGGCCTACATGGATACTCTCAATTTGATCTTGTCCCAAATTTCCTCTCCAGCCATAAGACTCAAAATGTCATATCTTAATACATATAGGACTCAAATTGACATTTTGCCTTGACACTGTAACAGCTTCACAATGTCCAATGACGATATCAATCATATAATGCAGGTAAAGACTGAAACAAAGCTAGGAATAAATATTGGGTGCTGCTACAAATGGCTCTTCATACATATCAAAGCATTTAACAAATGTAATTCAGATTGGGCTACTGAAATCTAAGCATATTCTGAATTCGAGAATTGCACCTACAATTTTCTCCTGACGTTTCTTTTAGCTTTGCCATTCGAATTTACTTGAAAAGAAACAAAAAATTTAGAGGACATCTCCCACAACCAAACACGGATATGATTTTGTGTTTAATGAGTCTGGTTAGTAAACCAACATGGCTAATGGACAACACACCAGATCCACCTTACACTGGCTTCAACGCCTATAGGTCAATCTTAGATTGTCTATCAAATAAAACTAGATCACATCAGCTATGTTCTTGTACACGCACAACTAAAATCCTCATAGATCATCTTACAAACATCATATGATTTTCCATGTAGTATTGTCGCATAAAGATTTGATGAATGATTGGTTACCCTTATTTCTTAGCCCTAAAAAATATTCTGAAGAAAACGCGACGCCCAAAAACGGAATGAGTGTGAATGAATAAAAGAAAACAGAGATGACTTGAATTTATGTAATATTTCTTACCACAATCAGTCGAGATTGACCACCAGACATATAAGATCGCTACAATCACGATATAATTTATAGCATCTAACACTAGATTTTCTATGATTTGAAACTCCGCTAACATTAATTTGAAATAGATCCGCGTCGCTCTGCTTTCCTGGATTTGAAATTTTCAGGACTTTTCTAAATCATGATAGTAATAGCCTAAAAAGCAACTTTTTTTTATCAATGCTCATTCAAAGTTTAGATCTCATCAATTAACATACCTTATTGACGACATTAAGCAAATAATGTGAGACTTAAACATCCAAAATTAATTATAACTTCGAGCATAGAAATCGTGTGTGAACACTCGAAACAAGTTCATGAATCGATGCAAAAAGGATTCAACATTCACGCATTAAAGTTTTAGGTATCTGTAACCGTAGGATTAGTATGTTATTATAAAACTAGATTCATTTCATTTTAAAAATGGTTGACACCTCAAGACAATGCATGTCAATGCATTCACATGCAAATGGACAAATGGCTAGTGGGGGACGAACCAACGATAAAGTAATCGATAAAAGCAAAGGCTTGATTTGGCAAAATCATTTGCAGCGTTAGTAGAATTTCTTAAACCTCAAAAGCCATCATTTAGTCATATCATATTGGTAAGATTGATACTAAAGAAGGGTACTGCTTGGACCTAACAAATTTGGCTATTTAAAGAGTACAGCTTTCAGACTCTCGAAGTATGGATACAGTTGTGAGCTCTGTAAGCTTGTAATGAGTACAGTTACGCACACTTAACTAAATAAAAAATCAATTATGTTGCCAAGTATGGATAGTAGGCACCATAAAGAAAGCCTGGTCAAGATCTTGTAAGTTGTAAGCACTGAAAAACTTAAAAATAGATATACGGGATCCTCTGAGCTTGAGATAGCTGGATGTCAATCAAAATAAAAAGTAGGAGAACAATATGACCTTCAATGACTTCCACTGTACTAAATAAAATATAGTCAGGTGATAATTCTAGAGATGGAGCTTTTGTAATGAAGTAACACGTCTGATACCAAAAATTTCAAGTCCAATAAATACTCAACCCAAACATCAGTATACAGAAAAAGAACTCCATCCATCTTAAAAAGTGAATATTTAAAGTCAATTTTTACAATTTTCTTTCAGCTAGGATTTCTAATTTAGGAGTTATCGCAGCACTAGACCAGTGAATTGTGCAACATATTATTTGCAGAAAATAAAAAAGCCACAACTAAGGCATATTCTCCAAAAGTATTTAAAAGACAAAGGCAGGAAATGATGTAACCAGTGGACAATGATTAAACCATTACTGGTAATCATGAAACAAAACCTTCTTAGATTGTTTTCTAAGTCTCCTTCGCTTCAAACGAATATGAAGCTGGAGATCAGTGTTAGCATCATCTTCCTCCTTGACCTGTCAGCAATTGGAAATTATGTTACTAGAACATCCTTGAAATGAGCATCATTTGAAAATTACTCTTTTGCTTCTATACAAAAAGACCGAGTAGACATTGAAAAATGATAGGATTCGTTGACTTTAGGTTCAGACGCATTATTATACCATATGACCTTTTTGACAAGAGGTAAGATGATTCTGACCAGTTCAGGGACTTTGATCTCATTCATGCTAAACAATCGAAAATAATAGATGACTGGGCCAAATAACTATTCAAAAATCGAATGACAAAAAAAGTAAACTTAGCATTTCACTACAGCCAAATATTCTCAACTGAATTAAAAAAAAAAAAAAATTAAAAAACTAAACAGAAAGGATAACTGTTTTAGCAAGTGACTAAATTGTGTGGCAGGGACTACTCCTTGCCTTTCTAAAGTTTCTCTTTTGCTCTTCTGTGAGATTCAGATCTCTTTCATTTGCTACAGCATCGGCAACAAATGGATCACTGGACGTCCCATCAACATCATCAATTTCTTCCACCTAACCAATAGAAGAGGTGAGACATTTCTATGAAAAGATGAAAAATAATATAAGCGCAACGGTTCGAAAATAATTGTGTTTCCAAAACATTAAAAAAAAATCAGGTCATCATGGAAAAGTATGGAAAAGTATGATGAAGTTTCACCGAAAAAGAGTTTCTAGCCATGGCTATTAAAGCCACAAAACACACTAAGGCATGCATTAGCCCTAGAGCTTAGACCCAAGGTGCAAGTTGAGGCGCACACCTTCTCGAAGTGGGTGCACTAAAAAATAATATTTTAAAATTTAGATGTATGAGGTCATTCAAAAGTAATCAAAACAAATAATATTTAATATACTACCAAATATGAGCGAGTATACGTTGGATCGAACTCCTTAAAGAACTCGTGTTTGTTAAATTAGACTAATAAAACATGAAGGAAAGATCATTTCACTTTGCTTGAAATTGCATTATTTTACAATATTAGAAAATTCAAAGTATGAGGCATAAGAACTCAGCCAGAAGATATGTGAAACAGAATATACCAGACTTGAAACATTATCTCACAGAGAGAGAGAGAGAGAGAGAGAGAGAGAGAGAGCATCGTTCTTATTGCAACAGCGTTGGATGGGTGATCATGGCACCACAATTATTTGAGTTCAATTAACAAATGTAAACTGATAAATTACAAGGCAGTCAATAAGTCCATAATAAGATGTTGTCAAAGGGAACATAAAATAACGCCAGCATCTTTCACCTCATCAACTCCAGGAAAGTTAAGGCCCAGCTCAGCTGCCTGCTGCGGAGTGCTGGCCAGGTAAACAGAAGCCCAATGCTTGCTGCCAAATCTGGTATCCTCTAAACCTGAGTCGTTAGAGCACATTTTGCTGAACGAATTCCAATCTACATCTGTACTATCATTTACAGCAGGACTGCATTCACTGGCCACAACTTTTTTCGTCAGGAAACCACTGGCACCCTCCTCCAGTATTTTCCCATGCCGCCTGCCCTCAATAAGCACTCCCGATTCAGAAGTTAAAACTCAGTTAATGTATATTAACTTTTAAAAATGATAGAGAACAAACCTTCTTACAGGCCTGTGGACCTGGAGATACTCTTCGGCCTGTGAAACTGATTCCATTGCATCGAGAGAAAGTTGATTACCAACCCAATGAGCCCTCTTCTTCCATGCTTCTGTGCAGCAACCACTAGGAGCTTGTTTTTCAATCCACTTGTACAGACTTGATAGTTCAACACCAGCACCATCAAGTTGTTCCTGCTCAGTCACGAACAAGAAGGTATAAATAATCTGTATCCTGCGGGAAGCAGAAATTATTTGGAAAAGCCGAATAAAGCTTTCTATAATCTAGTCATAAGCAAGTTAAATATAATGAGAGTAGGACCACATCCGTCTCATAATTATAGCCAAATAATATTGGTAACAAATTTGATTGATTAGTTTCCTTCTTGTAATGGTATCTAGTATTAAATATTAAAATTACTCAAAATGAAGTCTCTAAATCATGAGAAATTTTCGTTGTTCAGAAGTAAGAGAGATAGAAATTTTAATCAATCTTTACTCACACGTTATTAGAAGAGACCTCAAAATTTCAAAGCCTAGAGATGCAATCCTCTTTATATTCCATTAAATTGGTCTTTGGAACATGAATGTATAATTATTTAGTTTGATTCAGGACATATATACATAAATCTCTGGCTTACACACGATACGCATGTTTAATAATATAAGAATCTAAAGCTCTTAATGAAAGAGCTTCCAAACATTCCCCCACTAGCTAGAGCATAGGATACACTTTAAGCTTGGACCAATACTGTGAACTTGGATGTTGATTTTCGGTCACATGCATTGGTGATGCCATTATTCATTTAGACTCTTCCAACGACCAACTTTATGTAGTTGTTCCTGTTAGGAACTACTTTTCTAAGCAGTTCAAAAACAAGAAGAAAATTGTAAGACTTTTGATTGAAATTAACAAAGATGAATATTTTCTTCGATCTTTTTTTCTCAAATATCCATAGATATCCTAGTATTTTTCCGCTCATGACCAGTTAAATGTTTTTAAAAACTAAGGGTAATTGCACACATTACCCCTGTGAAATATCGAAATTGCTATAAACCTCATATGAAAAAATAATGATCTACTAGCTCCTTGTGTTTTTTAATCTTGAGCACATACCTCCCTGTGTTTTCAAAATCTGAGCACATAAACCCTTGTGGTATTTGTGCACAAAATTTGAAAACACAAAGGGTTTATAGTCATAGGAGGTTTTTAGCATTCTCATGATTTCATTGAGGTACTATATGCAATTATCCCTAAAAACTATTAGTTCTTTCGGGATTAAACATCTAAGTTTAACAATTATAACGGGAAAATAATGTTTATTAAAGCTGAAATTAATAACTATGGCCATTTCTGTATAAATATTTCAAAAAACAACAAAATGCATACCAGTAAATGAGCGCTCTCAGTCTCAAGCTCATCAAGCTCCACTTCCCACTCTTCCTTGAACACCGCCATCTCTTCGGCAACAGCCTTCTCCAACTATCCTCTCATGGAATAATAAAACTTAATGGGATAATAAAACAGAGAGAGATAAAAAGGTATCAAAAGAGACAAGGATGGTAACTTACATCGTCACCAGAGAGAGAGAGTGCCAATTCTTTCCTAACATCAGCCTCCACATTCAGAAGTGATTCCTCTTCCAGAGCTTCTTGAGCTTCTGCAGCCTAAAAACTAAATTATTGATTCAAGTAACAGTAAAAATGTGCTTTATCAAAGCATAAGGGGTTAAATTTTCTTACTTTTCCCTCAACTTCTAAAAGCTCAGCAATTAGCTCGTCTATGTCCTTATCAGTCAAGGGTTCCTGAGAACAGATGGAGATGGAAATATAAATGTAATCTTGTAAAGAGAATGGAAAAGACCAAAAACCAAGGCATTTTATCCAAAACAACATAATTCCAGATGCAGATAAAATAATTGACGATCAAATGCTATGCATCCAACGAAAATGAAAAATTAAGTCAATTGATACAGTGTAATTAGCACTTGCATAATTTATATGGCAAGCTAAAATTTCTCCAAATGTGGCTAAAGTTTTCCCGCATGAACAACATTCCCATAGTCCAATCAACGAATTCAGTTGATGTTAGCAATCAGTAACAAAAATAAGCCGAGAAAGAAAGAGAACTATTTCCTACAGAAAAATAAAATTTTTTTGATCAAAAGGTTGGTAAACGTACAACATCCACAACGAAGCGAAAACCCCAGGAATAAAACTTCGTTTCAGAAACAAACAAATGGGATATGACCCAAAGGGCTCCGATGATAAACAGTGATACGAGTAAGTTTCAACAATAAAGTACAAAATTCACCTCGGAATGCGGCTCTGCTTCTTCTTCTTCATCTTCATCTTCACCCTCGTCATCAATTTCCACTGAATCGTTGGAAGAATCATTCTGCAAATCGCCAATTTCTTCCCCATTCCTCTCTTCTTTTTCTATGCCCATTTTATGGGGTATCGAAATCAAGGCAGGCTTGCTTGTATTACTATTTACTACCACCATATTAATTATTAATTATTTTTATATATATATTTACTTACACCGGGGTTTATCAAAAGAGGGAAAAACAAGTTCGGGGACCCAAACGACGTCCTGTCCTCTTTTTTTTTTTTTTTTTTTTAAACACTCTATTAATTATATAGATTTAAAGTAGTTATATCCATCAACATAGATGAATAAGTTTTTTCAACCCAAGACATAAGTGAAGTGTGATATAAAACAAATTGAGCTAAACTATGGGTTACAGAATTCGCTCCTACAAACATTACATATTTTTTTGAATCTATCGAATAGGAGGAGCTCGGAAATGATCGAGATGATAAGCTCATCGTGAGCCAAAGACTTTGAGGAATCATAAATTGTTTTCACCGCATTCAAAGAGTCCGAAAACACCCACATATTACTAAAATCACAGTGCAATGCAAGCATCAAACCAAGCTAAAATCATGACAAAATCTACAGTATTTGGAGATAAAAGAATATACAATACAAAATCGTATCGAATTCATTATAAAATGTTTATGATATTGTTGTCTATCGATGGTTAACAATTCACACCACTCTATCAAATTTAGAATAAATTCTCGTGACAGTAAACTAAATTTTAACAAAATTTATTTTCGTTAGACAAAATGTGTTGATATTTACTAGTTTTTTAGATATGTAGCACTGAGCACTAGCTATTTAAAGTCTACAACAAATAATGATACAATTCAAGTCTTCTAAAATGAATCTTAAGAGGATTAAAAAAAATGAACCTTAAGAAAATATGTAATTACTAAAGGGAATGCTCAAAATATTAGCTCAATTATTAATAAATTTGAACTTATGAAGAAATATTGTCATATATATCTTAGATAAACCAAGAGTTGGTCCGCACCTGCGGATTTGTTTATGCAATTGCATGTATGAGTTAAAAACCTTAAGCCCAATCTGTTAACCCATGGAGCGAAGCCCAAATAGTTGTGCAGCTCAGTTTCGAGACTTTTCTAAATAATTTTTATTTTATTTGTTTTATTTAAAGTTGTTAGATTTGTTATAACTGAATCACTAGATCTTCTCCAAGTGCCTCAAGATCACGCGTTGTAATAAGGTATTTAAATTGATATCGTTCATCTTCAACATTCAAGGAATGAAATCACATTTTTTCATCCTCGTTCTTATTTTGTAACTTGGTATCAGAGCTTCAATGGATGACGCCTCCTTTGATTCTGGGATTTCTACCCCGATGCCCTCCATGATCGTAAATCCAAATTTTCTAGCTTCCAATTTTGATCTTCATTCAAAACATTCATTTGGTGGAACCAAGTACAAGAAGATCCTGCAACATGAATAACAATATCAGAAAGCCTAGTAGTAAGCAAGATCCGACTTGTAATACCATCGTTCGGAAAATTCATCTTCAAATCATCACAAGCCTTGGTACTCCATATATCATCGATCACAATGAGATATACCTACACAACTTTTAAGTTGTGATCCTCTCCTAAAGGTCGATTTAAGCCGCAATCGGATTTCGGATCCGATACCGAACCTAAACGGTTTGAAAGATCTTATCCTTCTAGATTTAAGTTACAAGGTTATATCAAATCCATTCACATATACTTTCAAGAATCTCAACTCCCTCCAAGCAACCATTTTTACAAGAATCATAAGATCACAATAACATCTTTGCATCCCATTAAATAAAAGCTAACATTTGATCATATACTTCTCTTGTCAGCAAAATTTGAATGGTAATGCAAGAGGATGGCCTCCAGCATTCTAGAAACCTCATGAGAACTCTCTGAAGCTAGCCTTGAGGAAACAATTATCCATATCAGTAAATATCTGCACCAGGTTCAAATTACTCCCTCCGCTGCTCTTTTTCAAGGATTTTTAATCTTCTCATCTACCATTTAGATGACTATAGTTTCAACATCAATGGCAGGGGCGGAGCCACCCTACTTTTTTTTTTAAATGTGTTGTAGCCCCACAATGGTCCCACTCTTTCTTCCTCTCAATTCTTTCGATTTTTTCCCTTAACAAACTTTCTGAAACCCTTTCAACCTTCCACCTCTCCTCTTTAATCCAACTATTCACCATTTTGGTTGCCAAAGTTTATAATTGACCATATATTTGAAAAGCTCTCATCACAAGCTATTTTTCGGCACTACTTTTGTGAAGAATTATTACTTGCCTTAGCTCGAATTTTAGAGGAGGTGAGCCAAATTTTGGTAATTTGATTTGTTCTATTTTGGTTCTTCAATTACGAGAATTGAATGTGTTATTTTATGTAGTAATTTTTTTGTGATCTGATTTTATTGGATGACAGAAGTGAAGGGTGGGGCTTATTTGTTAGACTGAGGGGTACTGGGTATAGAAAAAAATTAAAAAACAGTGTTTTTTTTTTTTGAAATACATGGTGGCCGACTCTTAATGCAATAAATATACAATATTTTGACAATACCAATGTAAGTGGTAGTTGTACACATATTTTATTTAAAGTGCTAGATTGTACAAATTTTTTTACCTTTAATGTAAAAATACAAAAATCTATAAGATTATTGAGCTGAGATATAAGAGGCTAGCAGGGTGGTCCGACTAGCTAGCTTAACTTAATTTGTTGGTTGTTTGTTGTTGGTGTCTAGCTAGCTTCAGTGCAAAATGAATGCGAGGAAAATGTGCTCACTGCACACCCGGGTTTTTCTATGATCCACCGGGTGAAATTCACCCGGTGGATCTTGGCCATTCATGTCCCGGGCCCCATGAATGGTGGATGCTGCACCGGGTGCAGCATAGAATGGCCCCTGCACACCATATTTATTATATTAAAAGTGCTAAAACCGAGCAAGCAGTCAAACACCATAAGAATTTTTTGTATTTTCAACTATAATCATGTTGTTTGTTGGAAAGATCAATTAAATCATGTTTTCGTAAACTTAATATTTACATATTTTTTAGTTAATTATTTATTTGTCAGTACATTCTAACACGGGACGGAGCCAGCCCCAAGTATTTTTAAATCCTGGCTCCGCCCCTGATCAATGGTATATTTGATTGTGTGAATATGCACTACACAAATATTATACGATACTGAAAAGTTGAAAAAAATGTTTGAAAATTTGATAGACATATAAAATATCAATGTAATTTAAAGAGAAATGAGAACGACTCAAACAATTGAAGAATAAGAAGTTGGTTGCATGGCAATTGAGGGGACACAATTACCATCACCCGCCTTAGGGGTGCAAAAAAATCGAACCTGTTCGTGAGCTTTATGAGCCCGCTCGATAAATATTTGATTCGTATTTGAGCTTATCGAACTCGAGCCGAATTCGAACATGTTCGAACTTTTTTTCGAGCCGAGCTCGAGCCAAAATTACTCTGTTTGATAGTTCGCGATAGTTCGTGAGCCTTAATATTTAATTAATATAATATAATTATATAATAATATATATACATTTCGAGCTTTTCGAACCATAATATCCGAATAGTTCACGAATAGGTTCGAATATTTCGAACTGAACTTGAACTCGAACTTCATTTCGAGCCGAACTCGAGCCAAAATATTTGAAATTATCAAACTTCGAATCGAGCTCGAACTCGAATATACTCTTATCGAGCCGAATTCGAACCTTAAAATTTTACCATTATTCGGCTCGATTCGATTCGTTTGCACCCCTCGTCCCACCCCTTGGCTCTGTTCTTTATGGTTAAAAATTTAATATATTTCAATTTTTTAAAGGATATTTTCAAAAAAAATTAGAAACATCAAATATATGAATAGATAAAACTGACTTAATTCACAATAACATTATTATTGTTTAACTATTTATCACATAAATCAGTATTTTATTTGTATTTTAGGTTATTTTTTCTACCACAAAATAAATTTTTTGTAAGATTTCATTTTTATCAATTTTATAAATATTTTATCCATAACTTACGTTAATATATAGCATATGTATTAAAATTGTGAAAACATATCTTTTAGATGTGGATCGGTGCATATAGAGCTTGCTTTGAAATTGCAATCTTTAACAGTTCAAGTTTTTATCATTTAACCTCCAAAATTAGAGCAGTTAATTCGGGTTTGATCTATCGGGTCAACCCGTCCCACCACTAAAAAAGAATGGGTTGGGTTGGATCGTGCTTTTGACAGCCCCCAAAATGGGTTGGCCCGCCCTTTGATTTATTTAAAAAACATTTTTAAAATTATTATGATTAGTGCTTTTAATAATTTATTTATGTATGGTTGATAAATTTTGAATGATTTATATCATTTGAGATGATTCACATACGATCGATAAGCTTTTAAAGATTTACATGATTTATTTTAATTTATGTTTATTTGATTAATTTTGAAAATTTATATTATTTATAATGATTTATGTAATGAATTTTTAAATATGTATATATTTACTATATTTTTACTATATAATAATAGCTAAACGCATTAGAAAAACTGTCATGGTCTAATTAATGTATAGACGAAATTACCCTTATTCAAAAAATAAATTACACTCAATTGCAAGAGAAAAAAAAAAACTTGCATTCCAAAATCAAGACCCAAAGTGGTCTTCAACTAATTAACGACCCACCCACGTTTATGGCTGGCTTCCTCACCATTCCCTCTTTTGTTCACCATTTCCTCGCCATAACCTACAGTTATCGCTTCCTCACCATTCCTCTTCCCATTCCTCTATTTTATTATTTTTATTTCCAAATTAATTAAAATAAGAAAAATAATCAGTAGTATGTCTTTTAATGACTGTCTATTTTCTCAATGTTTTAATGTGATTGCATGTTTATTTCAAGTTAATTAATTCAATTTCAGTTCGTGATCAAGTATGAAATATATTTTTATTCACGATCTTATTTAATTATTATTATTTTTTGTCTTCAATATAATTTAATTAGAATAAATAAATAAGAATAAAACATTGAATACATTTAAAAAAACACCAAAAAAATTAAATTAAATAAAAGGATTGAAATGAACAAATATATATGATTGAACCAAAAAAATAATTCATAAAATACAAAAGGATTAAATTGCAATTTCGAATAATGGCATTTACGTAATTAAACCAACACTCCAAATCATCAATCCATTTATACAGTAATTCTCCAAATTTGGAGAATCACTATAGCATTTTCCAAAATGGAGATGGGTTGGAGGCAATATCAATATCTCCAAAATGGAGAAGGAGAAGGGCTGGAGATGCCCTTAACATGAATTTTCCTAAAAAAAATTTATCTGTTGCATATTTCATAAAAAATTATATGGGGCAAGGCTAGGGGTGTTCACGGTTCGGATAACCGTCCGATCCGAACCAGAATCGAAAATTCGGTTTGAATCGAAAATCTAACCGAAAATTCAGTTCGGTTTTTGGCTTTCGAATTTTCGATTTTCGGTTCGGTTCGGTTTTTTTCTGCGATTAACCGAACCAAAAAATCATTTTTTTTCGCTTTTTTGGTATTTGAATTTCTTTACTAATCAATTTATATATACATCAATGTGAGCTCAAAAAATTAATTTTGTTGAAAAACTGAAAAAACAAAAGCCATAATTGATAATTCGTTTTTTTTTAAAAAAAGACATAATCGATTTAATTATTTATCTATTTTCAAATATACATGACTTGAATTGTAACCTTGAAAAATGTATTGATTTAGTGATTTTAAATAATATTGATTTTTTTCTTTAAAAAAATGAATATTTGTTTTTTTAAATAAAAATAATTAAAAATTAATAAAGTTATTTTATTATATTATATATACACGTATTTGCATTATATATTACATTATTTTTTTCAAGTAAATATATTATATTATTTTTATAAATTAATTTAAATGTTAATCACATATATGTACTTGACTCAAATTATAATCGGTTGTTCACTTTTCGAGAAATTAGTTCATCAAGTCATCAACAGAATTTTTCAAAAAAAAAAAAAAAAGGTTAACCAAAAAACCGAACCGAAAAATCAAAATTATTTTGGTTAAAAACCGAATCGAACCGCTCCATTCGGTTCGGTTTTCGGTTTGAGGTTTCGGAGAACCGAAAAACCGGTTTAATCGAAAAGTCGGTTCGGTTTGGGCGGTCTTAACCGAATGGACACCCCTAGGCAAGACTTGTTTTTTTGGCAGCGAAGTAATGATAACTAAGTTAAGTCTGTGCCGATGAATTGATGCTATGGAACTTGGGTTTCATATTTGAATATTAAGAATGTCAAATATCAATTCAGTTTTTTTTAATGCTTCTTTTTTGAGTAATTTTTTGTATTCTATTTGTTAATATTATTTTTAAGAAAGAAAGTATTATATTTTGATTCATTGGTTAATTTACAATGTCATTAAGGTAAGAATATTTTGATTTCTGAATAATTTGTCATTGGGTAGTTTTTGGCTTTGACATTGTTATGTATGTAGTGTATATTTGATTTTGTTTCAACAAACCCGTTTCTTGCGTGTTGGATTATGATTAATTGAATTTCAAAATTTAAAATTATATATATTTAAATGAAAATTGAAATATATTTGTTTATATGATGATAGGGTTGTAGTTGATAACAATTAATGTTTTTGACTTTTTTTTAATATTTTTATAATCATTTATATTTTCAGTGTTAATACAAAATATTTTATTGGTGAGTTATTTACTATTTTCGGTGTGGATACAAAATATTTCCCTTTTAAAATTATTTTCTCCCAAAAAATGTTATCAATTATTTTAGTTTATTTTTGGCTATGTTTTTTAATATATTGTACATTATAGTGTGGAAAAATTTTGTTTTAATTTCTTCCGAAGTTAAAGACGAAGAAAAAAATATTTTAAAATACTGAAGAATTCTTTTTAAAAAAAATTGTACCAAAGTTTTCTATATATTTGCTATTGACATGTATTTTTCGTAACTAAACCAAATATTTTGGAAAAGAAATTTTACATATGCAAATTGCAAACAAAATTTATGTATCATAGTACACACACATTTCTATATTTGGATTTTTTTTTTAATACTTCACAATTTATAAGCTATGGAATTTAATGAGTAATTTGTGAATCATGAAATTTTTTTTGATTCTTCTCTAATTCAATTTTTAACACTGGGAGATTGCTAATGCATTCAATTCATGTACAAATTTACTATTATTTGGATAAAAGAGTACAATCAAAGATAATTTGTAAATATATGTCATTGATTTTATAGAATAACACAACAAAATCAAACATTTTAAATCAAAAATATGATACGTACATTTTTGCAACACATGAGTCCATGACATTCATATATCACATTACACACGCAACGCATGTGCCTGGTGGCTAGTCATTTATAATTGTTATGTATGATTTTTTAAATTTTAATTTTTTTCGATTTTTTTTAATTTTTTGGTGGGTATGCCTGCCCAACCTGTAACTCATAGGGTTGAATTGAGGTATTCCCAATTGACCTGTCCAATGGCGGAATGGACCGGGTTGAATTGACAACCCTGCACAAAACTTGCATATGCATAGATATAAGAGAAAAACAGCGGAGATGGTTTCATGTTCTTTTATTATTGTTATTTCACGATTATTCGGTTTGGAGTTGATTTTGAATGATTTTTGGGTTTTTTTTTTGTAAAATGAGAACAACTATAATACAAATAATAATATAAATTATAGAAGATATTAGAGCTGGAGCCAATGATAATCTAAAGAATTAAGATCATGTCATTTGATGGAACATCATGTAGTCACCGTTCTAGTTACGTCAATCTCGGCCGCAACTCGTATGGTTGCTAAAATTTCACATTTTGTGTTATGAAAAAGCAATCTCAAGAACTAATGGAATCTTGGTTTTGCTACTCTCCAATTTTAACAAAAACAATCGTCGAAGCAATATGAATTGATTCAAAACAAACAAGATGAACTCAACCACTCACAAACACATCATAGAACATATATCACAAAGTGAACAAAAAATGGATTACAAAAGAATTTAAGTGGTTCGGTTTTTCAACCGACGTCCACGGCAACTAAAACCCAGCAAGCTTTTTTATTTCAAACTTACAATGATCAAAGACATGGTGCAGTATATACAATGCAAGTATTCATATATACATGAGCTAGATGGTTTTAACTCTTATAACTACTTTAAAACCAACTCTAACTAATTCTTATTTTCTCCTTCGATACCAGCTATAACTCCAGCTGCTTTGCTTGTGTACTATCAAGTGTGTAACTTCCAAAGCTAAGACCAATAGTCAACAATCTCTACCTTGGTCTTTGTCTTTGTCTCCCTTGCTGTCTTTCTTGTTTGGATGCAACTTTACTTGTCTTTACCATGCTCTGACCACATGTACCAAGTTTAAGCAATATATAAACTTAGAAACAGGTAAACTCTTTGTCATAGCATCTGCTAGGACGTTATTTTCTGTAGCTATTTTGATCATCGTTACATCGCATCTGTCAATAAATTCTCGAATGAAGTGTAGCTTTATATCAATGTGTTTAGAACTCTCATGATACATTGGATTTGTCATGAGATGTAATGCACTCTAACTGTCACAGCTCAACACCATCTCTCCTCTGTTTACTCCAAGCTCCTTTAAGAATCCTTGAAGCCACATGCCTTATTTGATAGCTTCAGTAGTTGCAATGTATTCAACTTTTGTGGTTGATAATGCCACAACTTTCTATAGGCTAGCTCTCCAACAATAGCTCTACCATTTGCTGTGAAGACATACCCGAACAAATATTTCCTTGTGTCCAAACACTCTGCATAGTCTGAGTCCACAAAGCCTTCTAGTAGATTTTCACTTAAGTGTGTTCCTGAGTATAGGATTCCAATATCTCTTGTACCACTTAAGTATCTCAGTATCCACTTCAGTGCTTGCCAATATGTTCTTCTAGGTTTGGCCATAAACCTGCTTACCATACTCAATGCATGTGCAAGATCTGGCCTGGTGCACACCATGCAATACATTATGCATCCTACTATATTAGCACAAGGAACCCTTTCCATATACTCTCTATACTCATCCTTATTCGGAGACTGAGTTGTATAGAGCTTGAAGTGCTATCCTAGTGGAGTACTCACTGGTTTTGCTATCATTATTGAGAATCTTTCAAGAAGCTTGATGACATAACTCTCCTGAGACAAAAAAAGTTTCATTTCTCTCTTTTTTCTTTTGATATCAATGACTAAGATCTTTCTTGAAGGTTCAGATCCTTCATCTCAAATTTCTTCCTCAATTGATCTTTGAGTTTGTTAATTTCTTTCTTGTCAGTACTTGCTATTAACATGTCATCGACATATGGTAGCAAATAGATGGAACTCAGAGTGTGTCTACATTTATAGTATACACAAGTATCATACTACCTCATGAAACCAATCTTTTCCATGAATGTGTCAAACTTCAAGTACCAGTGTCTTGGTGACTGCTTCAAACCATATAAAAACTTCTTGAGAAGACATATTTGGTTTGAATCTCCTTGTGTAAATCCATCTAGTTTCCTCATATAGATATCTTCAAGAATATCTCCATGTAGAAAGGTCGCTTTGACATCCATTTGATCCAATTCCATTATATGTTTCATTACAGAAGAGAATATCTCAGTAAAATCAGCCCCTTCTCTCTGTGTGAAACCCTTTGATACAAGCCTAGCCTTGTATCTTGGTTCTTCAAGGCCTGAAATTCCTTCTTTCTTCTTGAATATCCATTTGCAACCTACCAACCTCTGATTCATAGGCTTATCCACCAATGTCCATGTTTGATTCTTCTTCAATGATGTCATTTCTTGATTCATTATCTATATCCATTGTGAACTTTTATGAGCATGTTACAGCCTACTCAAAATCCATAGGCTCCACCTCAACTAGATCAGTAGTTATGACAAAAGCATATGCCATAAGGTCTGCATATCCGAGTCTTTCAGGTGGCTTAATCACTCTTCTTTGTTTATCTCTGGATAACTGGTAATCAAATATATCCTGGTTGGTTTTTGCATAAACTTCTGATGTAGGTTCCTCTCCTACCACATCCTCAGTTGGTTCACCAGTTTCTGAAACCCAATTTCCAGAATTTAACTCTTCCTGAACATTTCTGACTTTTACCTCCTAATTGCTCCCCTTCATAAAAGGGAATTCATCTTTATTAAAGATAACATCACGGTTTATTATAAATTTCTCACCTCCTGGTTCAATACACCATAGCTTGTATCCTTAAACTCCCTCTAGATATCCAAGAAAAAATGAAAGATACACTTTCTTGCTCTTGGATGCAGCTTATCTTGCTTAATGTGAGCATAAACAGCACAACCCAATGTATTAATAATGTATAATCTGATGTATGCCCACTCCATACTTCTTGTGGAGTTTTGAACTCTAAAGATGATGATGGACACCTGTTTATGAGATAAGCAGTTGTTTGAACAGCTTCTGCCCAAAAACTTGTAGGTAGCTTAGCATTTGACATCATGCATCTCACTCTTTCAAGGATGGTTCGATGCATCCTATCAGCTAAGCCATTTTGGTGCGGTGTATAAGCCACTGTGCGGTGTCTGTCAATATCATCCCTCTTACAGTATTGATTAAATATTTCAGAGCAGAACTCAAGTCCATTGTCAGTCCTGAGCTTTTTCACCTTAAGTCCAGTTTGTATTTCAACCAATGTCTTCCATTATTTGAAATCTTGAAATGCCTGGTCTTTGCTTTTCAGCATTGTCACCCATAATTTCCTTGAATGATCATCCATTATGAATATAAAATATCTGGTGGCCTTTTTTGATGTAACACAAGCACGTCTGCACAAATCAGAGTGTATATAATCTAGGGCTGGAAAAATTCCCGAAATCCCGACCCAACCCGACCCGAATCCCATCCATTCTCGACCCAAAAATGTCCCGACCAGAAATATCGGGATTTTTTCCGTCCCGATAAAAATCGGGAAAGGGATCGGGTAATATATTTGTTCCCGACGGAATCCCGTCCCAACCCGATTATATTTTAATATTATTTTTATATATTAATAATATTATTTTAAGTAGCAAATTAGGTTTCTCGTTTCCAATTCCATGTATAATCATGTCTCCACTCTTCACGTTTCAGTGTTTCGCCGAAACCAAAATATCACTTCGAAGTTCGATCGAGACTTGTATTTGCTTGTGGTAATGTCTTAGTGGGTTGCGATGAGATAGAAACTACAAAGTGAAGGGGTAGAGGAGAAGAGGTCCCGTTTCTGGTTTGGGAGGAGTTGGTGCGATAGAAAGTGCAAGGGCGAGAGGTGGTTCCACCGAGGATTCAGCGACGAAGAGATTGAAAAAAAGTAACCAGATTAGATTTCATGGGTTAATTAGACATTGTTTTAATTTGGATATGGTGTCCTCTTCGTTATTTTTTTTGTGGCTGGCTTATCTTATTTCCAGAATCGTTTGTGTGTACATAAGAGATTGTTTGATATGTGAAGAAGACATGTTTAATTAGACATATTTGATTTTGTTCCATATGCTTGCCATCGTGCTCTTGGAGTGATTTTTTGTTTCTAAATGCATTATTTTAATTTAGATCATGCTTCGTTTATGTTTGAGTTGCACCCTCTTTCCATAAATCATAGTTTTTAACACACCAGGATGCTCAATTTTGTAGTTGACATTCTGGATTCATGACTAGTTAATTTCCATGATGATTAGAAGGATAATTTTTTTTTTATAGGTATCCTCATGCACAAAGAAAAATAATGCATCTTACTCAAGTGTAACTTCAAGTTGACAGTCACGTGTTGCTCTGTGGGATTCTGAATTTCTGATCACTTGACTTATAATTGCACTATGTACTTAAAGTATATGTTCCACGCTTAGCTCTCTTCACTCTTTATTGTTGTTGTACTGCTATGACTTATGTCCTTATATTTTGTTGTTGAAATGTGATTTCTGTGTGATGTGGAAATGCTGGGAAGTATGGAAATCCAATACTTTGATGGTCGTTACTTGTGGCCATTCGACGGCTAAAGTGTTTTGGGATATCATGAAGCATGAAGGATGGCAGGGGTTGTTTATAGGCAATCTGGTTAATGTGATTCGGTGTAGTGACCCTGCATGGTATCACCTACTAACTGGCAACTAATAGCATGCATTAAACTTAATAAAGCAATAACGCTTAATAGAGTAAAACGTGCGGAAACATAATCCATAATTACATATCAGCTTAGTAAAACATATTCAGGCTTAAATTTGTAATGATACAACCATATCGAATAATTTAAAAGTAAACATTATACAGCTATATCGAATCCTGCTGTATAATTAACTCCTCAAGACTCCTGCTCCCTAGTCCTGCCTTGAACTACCAGCTCCGTCCATCCTGCGACCTGCCCCGTGGAATAGGGTGTCCAAGATAACAACTAGAACGTGAACGCTAATGCCCAGTACATAAACATGAGTAAACATATATATATACGATGCATGCAACATGATGACTGGTAAAGGGTCATCTGAAAAGTCATGCTCAGTACCGGCGCCACATGAGTGCTGTCACCGCACGGATCAACCTCTGGGTGCAACCACACTCGTCTAGTATACCAGAGTAGTTAGACATAAATGCCCCCGCCGTCGCGATACTCTCAGTGACAGACTATCGAATATAGAGTTGAGCGACTCTATAGTCAGGTATAACAAGGTATAGGCTCAACGTGTATATGCACATGACATATGAATAAAGAAAGCGGTAAATCATATCTCATGTCATATAATAATGCCAAATAAAATGCAACATATAAACATGTATACTCGCTGGCAATCTCAGTCAATGTGTACGTATCTCTAGGCTAGTTCAAGTATAGTAGGATCCTAGGTTTCAATACTATATTCAAAAGTTCACCGTATCATTACACAAGTTCTATAAGCCTTTACTAAGCTAATAAGTACTCCCAAAACTTTAAATAGATTCTCGGACCATAACTTCGTTCGTAGTAAGCCCTTTGGAGTCGCTAGTCCCGGATGACTATAACCATACCTTGGTTATTCCAGAACCTCTATTATAACCGATAGGGCCCTCAAGTGTATATCTCACACTATATAACTGAAGAAGGAAACTCGGAAATTCGTAATCAAAATGAACTCCGGAGACCCCTATTTATAGGAAAAATTCTCGGCCAGGATCGGAACTTCCGATTTCAGGATCGGAGCTTCCAATCCGCTCACTACGTGCATGATTGACACGCCAGGATCGGAACTTCCGATCCGACGATCGGAGCTTCCGATCTGCCCTCCGTTCGACACTTGTCAAAACTCGCGGCTGAGTCATCGAGCATTGCTGGCAGCTGGAGATCGGAACTTCCGTTCCTGGATTGGAGCTTCCGATCTCTGTGCTTCCGATCGGCTTCCGAAGTGGCTGGGATCGGAGCTTCCGATCCGGCCCAAAGTCAAAAGTCCAATTTTTTTTTTGAAGTTCAATTACACTCCGAAATTGGTTAATTACTAACCCTTAATCATGTTTAACATATTATTATCTTAAAATAGAATCTGGGTTACTACATTCTCCCCACCTTTAGATATTTCGTCCGCGAAATAAAATCTAAAGACAAATTAAGATAACAATATGAAACATCAAACCATGTTTTATTACAACAACTGTATTAACCCCATTGGCTAGACGTGCCAAACGCTGAGTCTTAACATCAGATATCTGAGCATCTCTGATCCAAGAATACAATGTTGGCTCAGATAAAATAGTATACAATTGAATTCCATTCCTCACTTTTCTGTGCTTGAGCGTAAAACTCAAAGAACAACACTCTTGTATCATATGAGATACTTCATTAGTCTGAAGTGCAGAAAGTCTCACCTGCCGACTCAAGGTATCAATAGTAAGATTAGCAAAACCTGGATGATATTTGATTTCACAATCATAATCCTTCAAAATATCAGCGTCTCTGTCGCATATTCAACTCTGCCTGAGTGAATAAATACTTCAAACTCTTGTGATCCGTGAATATCTCAAATTTCTCGCCATAAAGATAATGCCTCCAGATCTTGAGTGCAAATACAATGGAGGCTAACTCGAGATCATGTACTTGATAATTATTCTCATACGTCTTCAACTGTATAGAAGTGTAGTAGCCCGTACCCGAAATCAGTGGTTAAGTGTTAATCAATTCATTAATCCTAATAGTTAAGAGTAAACATGATTAAGGAAACTCTTAATGGGTTAACGGAGTCCGAAATTGGATTCAGAACACTTGAAAATGGTTTGAGGGTCATCGAGTTCGGAGGCTCCGAAGTCAAGTTTCAGACGGTCCGAAGTCAGGGTTCGGACGATCCGAAGAGTGGTTCGGCCGCTCCGAACGTGCTGCCGACAGTTCATGACGACTGTCATCATGCTGACATAAGCAATGACGTAATATCGGGTTCAGACGACCCGAAGCCCACTTCAGATGACCCGAACGTGTTCGGACGACCCGAAGTCCAGTTCGGACGATCCGAACTCCGTCTATAAATAGGGGGTGCCGAGCTTATTTTTGAGTGCACCGATCCCTCTCTTCTCTCTCGATTCCTTATCCTTCTAACTCAGATATAGGGAATTCTAGGCGTCCCGTGGGGAATCCGGAAGTGGCATAGCGATCCAGGCGTCGTAGCGGAGCTGTGGCCTAGTTTTGAGGCACTCGACAGCAAAGGGCTAACGACGGACGAAGGTATAGCTTTTGCTTCCTATAAATATTTAGGAGTATGCAATAGCTTAGTTAAGGATTTTAGAGCACTATAATGATAGTAGTATCATTTGGCATTGTAGAGCAGACTATAGGCATGGACCTAGAGTTGGTAGAGCTTGCACTGATTTGAGGTACGGAAGTACTGTTCGAGATATCCTGACTGAGTATGCATGTATTATGTGACTGCATGATTTATATGTCATTGATTTATGCTGCATTCATTTGCATACTGAGCTATCTCCTTCGAGATGTCTGTTAGTAGGGTTTTTCCCTATCCTGTTAGTGGTTGGACTTCCATCGATTTGGGTCCGGAATATCCACTGGTATTATGGTATGAGAGCCACCTCCTGAAGCGATGACACATCGTGCTACATACCAGGGCCCGGTCTGTCTCTGTTATCTGATCATTGACCTCGAGTTATAGGGAGTTCACTTTGCATGCATGTATACTCATACTCTCGTACTGAGCGTTTTATGCTCACGTCTCGTACTCTGTGTTTCTGGACACCCTATTCCATGGGGCAGGTTTGCGATTGGATGAGGTGGGTGGATCCAAAAGGGAAGAGGGGCTAGGCAGTTGTTGGCCAGCTGGAGCTTCGCCTAGGTTTTATTCTGTTGTTATTTAGATTGATTCAGCTGTTCGATCTGGTTGTATAATATTTGGATATTTACAGATTCCTTGCCTTGGGATTGTATATTGTTTTTGGTTTCCGCAGTTTTATTCTGATATTCATTTAATTAAGTTAATTGCATGCCTAAGTTCTGTTAGTAGGTGATCCAGGTAAGGGTCACTACATTTATGGTATCAGAGCATGCAAAGTATTCTTGAGATTTAGATTCTACATAAGATAACCGTTAGGTTAATTTTGTAGATGGCAAATCGTGATGACCAGAGTTCTCATGGCAGTATTGGTGGGCATTGGGGTGAAGCCGACCGGGAGCCTCGTCGGGAACGCCACCATCGTCATCGAGATGAGGACCATTTCAGTGTACGTCGATTCTTGCAGACAGGGCCTAAGCCCTTGGTTGGATGTGAGTCTCCGGAGGATGCGGAGAACTGGTTAGACTGCATGGAGACGACTTTTTAGACTTTCCACTGCACCGAGGAGCAGAAGATGAAGACCCTGGGTTATCTTCTGGATACTTCTGCACCTTTTGTTGCGGCGAGAGGAGTGGCCACCTGGGCCGAGTTCCGCACAGCTTTTCAAAAGCTGTATTTTCCTCCTGCACTCCATCAGTCGAAGGCGGGCGAGCTACTGAGTCTGCGACAGGGAGCCATGTCTATTGATGAGTATCAGCAGAAGTTCTTTGATCTGCTATCTTATTGCCCCAAGATTGCTGACAGCTCCAAGATGAAGTATAATCTGTTCCTTTAGGGCCTTAACCCTGAGATCCATGACCGTGTGGCGGTTGGCAACGACATGTACTACGAGGGTTTGGTGAGCCATTGTCACTAGGCGGGGGACAGCATTCGGCGAAACAGGTCTTTCTCTCAGTCGAGACCTGCTAGTTCTTTGGGTCCCCGTGCCCAATCTTTCAAGAAGTTTGGATCTACTTCTTCTTCCTCTGGCTCTGCTGGTGTTGTCCGTTTCGGAAAGAAGGACAAGTGTGATCACTGTGGGAAGAACCATCCATCCGACAAGTGTCGTAGAGCTTCTGAAGCTTGTTTTCGTTGCGATGAGGTGGGTCATATCCGGAGGGATTGTCCACTATCTGGGGGAGGTGGTTCAGGTTCTGGTTCAGGATCTGGTTCTCAGGACACCGTTCAGCAGAGGTCGCAGGAACAGCCTGCTGGAAGTTCTCATTTGAGGCCACGAGCTTCTGGCCAGGTGTTTCCCTGAGACATGATCAGGCAGTGGAGGAGAATGAGAAAGTCATCGCAGGTACATTTCTGCTTTGTGATATACCTGCTCTTGTACTTATTGACACTGGTGCATCTCATTCCTTCATTTATGCACGTTTTGTTAAGAGGCATAAGTTACCATGCATTGCACTAGACGTAGTGATGTCTGTTTCTACTCCGACGGGCCAATATGATTTGGCTAAGCATCTAGTGATGGGTTGTCCTTTAGAGTTCGAGGGTAACATTTTGATTGCGAATCTCATGGTCCTGACGATGGACGACTTCGATTGTATTCTGGGGATAGACATGCTGACTACCTATCGAGCTTCAGTGGACTGCTATCAAAGATTAGTACGCTTTCATCCAGAGGGGAGTGATAGCTGGTTTTTCTATGGAGGGGGAGCGCGACCCCCGATGCCTTTGGCATCAGCTTTGAGAGCCTGTCGAGCTCTAGAGTCTGGCGGGGAAGGCTACCTTATCTATGCAGTTGAATTGTCCGCTGAGAGCGTTGGGATAGAGAGTATTCCTGTTGTGAATGAATTTTCAGATGTATTTCCTCATGAGATTCCGGGTTTTCCTCCTGTTAGGAAAGTCGAGTTTGGCATAGAGTTGATGCCGGGTACTTCGCCTATTTCGCGAGCACCGTATCGTCTGGCTTCGTCAGGGATGCATGAATTGAAGAATCAGCTACAGGATCTTTTGGACAAGGGGTACATTCGTCCTAGTGTATCTCCTTGGGGAGCTCATGTTCTTTTTGTGAAGAAGAAGGATGGGTCGATGCGGCTGTGCATTGACTATCGGCAGCTGAATCGAGTCACTGTGAAGAACAAGTATCCGTTGCCTCGTATTGATGACTTGTTTGATCAACTGCAGGGCACTTCAGTTTACTTCAAGATCGACTTGAGATCTGGGTATCATCAGTTGAGATTCCGTGATCAGGACGTAGCCAAGACTGCATTCCGTACTCGCTATGGGCATTACGAGTTTCTAGTGATGCCATTTGGTTTGACTAATGCGCTGGCTATATTCATGGACCTGATGAACCGTGTCTTCAGGGAGTATTTGGACAAGTTTGTCGTGGTCTTCATTGACGACATCTTGGTGTATTCGCGTAATACGAAAGAGCATGTTTCTCACTTGTGGTTGGTACTGCAGACTCTTTGAGATGAGCAGTTGTACGCCAAGCTGAGCAAGTGTGAGTTCTGGATGAATCGAGTGGTCTTTCTTGGCCATATCATATCCAGGGAGGGGATTTCTGTTGATCCAAACAAGATTGAAGTTGTTCTTAATTGGTTGTGACCAACGACAGTTGCTGAGATCCGTAGTTTTCTAGGTCTAGCAGGGTATTATCGTTGCTTCATTCTGAACTTCTCTCAGCTAGCTCGACCTTTGACGTAGCTTACCCGCAAGGGTGTTGATTTCGAGTGGTCCTCCGAGTGTGAGGAGAACTTTTGTGAGCTTCGACGGCGGTTGACTTCTGCACTGGTGTTGGCATTACCGTCAGGATCTGGAGGGTATGTGGTATACACGGATGCTTCTCTTCAGGGGTTAGGTTGTGTCTGACTCAGAATGGGCATGTGATCGCATACGCTTCTAGACAGCTGAAGCTTCACGAGGACAACTACTCATTCCATGATTTGGAGTTAGCAGCCATTGTGTTCGCTTTGAAGATCTGGCGTCATTATCTGTATGGCGAGAAATTTGAGATCTTCACCAACCATAAGAGTCTCAAGTATTTGTTCATTCAGTCGTAGTTGAACATGAGGCAGAGACGTTGGATGGACTTGCTTAAGGACTATGATTGCGAGATTAAGTACCATCCGAGAGCTGCTAATTTCACCGCTGATGCATTGAGTCGCAAGGTGCGACTATCCGCACTTCAAACTTGTTCGATGTCTAGTGCGATCAGTGACTGTTGTACTTCAAGATATACCTTCAAGCATAAGAAAGATATGCAGAGTATCCAGATGTTTGCGATATTATCTGAGCCAGCATTGTATTCGCGGATTCGAGATGCTCAGATGTCTGATTCGAAGACCCAGCGTTTAGCTCGTCTAGCTAACGAGGGTAGCTCATCTGAATTTCATTATCAGTCAGATGGCTTTTTGTGTTTGTCTGGTAAGCTTGTGATTCCGCAAGATGTAGAGTTGCGAGAGGAGATTTTGTCTCAGGCGCATCGCACTAAGTTGAGTATTCATCTTGGGAGAAACACGATGTACAAGGATCTACGTACTCGTTTCTGGTGGAAGGGAATGAAACGCAGTGTTTATCAGTTTGTTTCAAGATATTTGGTGTGTCAACAGGTCAAGGCAGAGCACCGACGACCTGGAGGATTGCTTCACAGTCTGCCTATTCCTGAATGGAAATAAGAGTTTATCACAATGGACTTTGTGACCCATTTGCCAGTATCCCCGAGGAACTGTAATGCTATCTGGGTTGTGGTGGACCGACTCACCAAGTCAGCACATTTCATTGCCTATAGCCGGGAGTACAATGTGGATCGTATGGCTCGGTTGTACATTCAGGAGATTGTTCGACTTCATGGAGTGCCTGTGAGCATTGTCAGCGATCGACACCCCAGGTTTACTTCTAGATTCTGGGGGAGTGTTCAGCGTGCGATGGGTACTACTCTCAGTTTGAGAATTTGCCTATCATCCGGAGAATAATGGTCAGTCAGAGCGCACTATCCGTACTTTGGAGGATATGCTTCGAGCGTGCGTCATGAATTTTGGTTCAGCCTGGCAGGATCATTTGCCATTGATCGAGTTCGCGTACAACAACAGCTATCATACTAGTATTGGGATGGCACCTTTTGAGGCGTTGTACGGGCGACGTTGTCGTACTCCACTCTTCTGGGAAGAAGTAGGGGAGAGACAGGCTGAGGGACCAGAGTTTATCCAACAGGTGATAGACATTGTTGATCAGATCAAGAAACAGATTAAGACTGCACAAGATCGTCAGGCCAGCTATGCTAATACCAAGCGTAGGCCTTTGCAGTTTGATGTCGGGGAGAAAGTGTTTCTGATAGTGTCACCTTTCCGCAAGATTCTCAGATTTGGCCTTAAGGACAAGTTGTCTCCCAGGTTTATCGGTCCGTTTGAGATCTTGGAGAGCATTGGCGATTTGGCTTATCGACTAGCTTTGCCACCTCATCTTTCCAGTATTCACGACGTGTTCCACGTATCTTTGTTGCGACGGTATGTGGCGGATGAGTCTCATATTCTGCAGCGGTCTGAGGTTCAGGTGAGCAAGGATTTGACCTATGTTGAGAAACCTATTCGTATCCTGAATTATAAGGATAAGTTTTTGCGGAACAAAGTCATTCCTCTGGTTTTAGTTCAGTGGCAGCGCCGAGGAACTGAAGAAGCTACTTGGGAACTTGAGAACAGGATGCGTGAAGACCATCCTGAGTTATTTTGATTTCATTCCTAAGTTGTATTCAGTTGCAAACTCTGTAAGCGTTTGATTTGAATAAAGAATGTTTCTGATTTCTGTTTTACATTCAGTACTTAAGATCTGTTTTCGAGGACGAAACATCTTAAGTGGGGGAGAATGTAGTAGCCCGTACCCGAAATCAGTGGTTAAGTGTTAATCAATTCATTAATCCTACTAGTTAAGAGTAAACATGATTAAGGGAACTCTTAATGGATTAACGGAGTCCGAAATTGGATTCAAAACACTTGAAAATGGTTTGAGGGTCATCGAGTTCGGAGGCTCCGAAGTCAAGGTTCGGACGGTCCGAAGTCAGGGTTCGGACGATCCGAAGGGTGGTTCGGACGCTCCGAACGTGCTGCCGACAGTCATCATGGATGATGTCATCATGCTGACATAATCAATGACATAATATCGGGTTCGGATGACCCGAAGCCCACTTCGGACGACCCGAATGTGTTCGGACGACCCGAAGTCCAGTTCGGACGATCCGAACTCCGTCTATAAATAGGGGGTGCCGAGCTCATTTTTGAGTGCACCGATCCCTCTCTTCTCTCTCGATTCCTTAGCCTTCTAACTCAGATCTAGGGAATTCTAGGCGTCCCATGGGGAATCCGGAAGTGGCATAGCGATCCAGGCGTCGTAGCGGAGCTGTGGCCTAGTTTTGAGGCACTCGACAGCAAAGGGCTAACGACGAACGAAGATATAGCTTTTGCTTCCTATAAATATTTAGGAGTATGCAATAGGTTAGTTAAGGCTTTTAGAGCACTATAATGATAGTAGTATCATTTGGCAGTGTAGAGCAGACTATAGGTGTGGACCTAGAGTTGGTAGAGCTTGCACTGATTTGAGGTACGGAAGTACTGTTCGAGATATCCTGACTGAGTATGCATGTATTATGTGACTGCATGGTTTATATGTCATTGATTTATGCTGCATTCATTTGCATACTGAGCAATCTCCTTCGAGATGTCTGTTAGTAGGGTTTTTTCCTATCCTGTTAGTGGTTGGACTTCCATCGATTTGGGTCCGGCATATCCACTGGTATTATGGTATGGGAGCCACCTCCTGAAGCGACGGCACATCGTGCTACATACCAGGGCCCGGTCTGTCTCTGTTATCTGATCCTTGACCTCGAGTTATAGGGAGTTCACTTTGCATGCATGTATACTCATACTCTCATACTGAGCGTTTTATGCTCACGTCTCGTACTCTGTGTTTCTGGATACCCTATTCCATGGGGTAGGTTTGCGATTGGACGAGGCGGGTGGATCCAAGAGGGGCTAGGCAGTTGTTAGCCAGCTGGAGCTTCGCCTAGGTTTTATTCTGTTGTTATTTAGATTGATTCAGCTGTTCGATCTGGTTGTATAATATTTGGATATTTACAGATTCTTTGCCTTGGGATTGTATATTGTTTTTGGTTTCCGCAGTTTTATTTTGATATCCGTTTAATTAAGTTAATTGCATGCCTAAGTTCTGTTAGTAGGTGATCCAGGTAAGGGTCACTACAAGAAGCATAGGCAATAACATGTCTATGCTGTGTCAGAACACAACCCAACCCTTGACCAGAGGCATCAGTATAGACAACATATCCTCCTAATCCAGATGGTAGAGCTAGCACCGGTGCAGTAGTAAGACGTCTACGTAGCTCGTGAAATGACTCCTTACAATTCGAAGTCCAAATGAAGGCAACATCTTTCCGTGTAAGCTGTGTCAAAGGCCTGGCCAACTGTGCAAAATTCTCGATGAACCGACGGTAATAACCAGCTAGACCCAAGAAACTACGAATCTCAGCAACCGTCGTCGGACGAGACCAGTTCAGCACTGCCTCTATCTTACTAGGATCAACAGATATCCCTTCACTAGAAATCACATGACCGAGAAACACTACCAGATCAAGCCAGAATTCACACTTGATCAATTTTGCATACAACTGCTTATCTCGTAATGTCTGCAACACAATCCTCAGATGCTGTGCATGCTCATCCTTGTCATGAGAATAGACAAGAATATCATCAATGAAGACGATGACAAATCTATCCAGATATTCTCAAAATACTTGATTCATCAGATTCATAAAGACTGCCGGTGCATTCGTCAAACCAAATGGCATAACCAAAAATTCATAATACCCGTATCTGGTCCTAAAAGCAGTCGTAGAAATATCTGAGTCTCGTACTCGCATCTGGTGGTATCCAGATCTTAGATCTATCTTGGAGTAGATAGAAGTACCCTGTAGTTGATCGTAAAGATCATCAATCCGCGGCAAATGATACTTATTCTTGATGGTGACACGATTCAACTGCCTGTAATCAATACATAATCGCATCGATCCATCTTTCTTCTTGACAAATAAAACAGGTGCTCCCCACGGAGAAACACTCGGACGAATATATCCCTTATCAAGCAGATCCTGTAACTGCTGTTTCAATTCTCTCATCTCTGATGGCGCCAGACGATAAGGTGCTCAGGATATAGGCATAGTTCCTGGTACTAGATCAATACCAAATTCAACCTCTCGAACCGGAGGAAAACCAGGAATCTCATCAGGGAATACATCAGGAAACTCACTGACTATCGATAGCTAATCAATACCCGTAATACTCATGGACATATCAACTGCATAGATGAGGTAGCCCTCCCCACCTGACTCCAAGACATGACATGCCTTCAGAGCCGAAACAAGTGGCATCGGAGGTCGCACACCCTCACCATAAAAATACCAGCTATCACCCTCAGTAGGATGAAACTGTACCAGACGCTGATAACAATCCACAGTAGCGTGATACAAAATCAGCATATCTATTCCCAAAATACAGTCAAAATCTGTCATCGCTAATATCATCAAATTAGCCAATAACATATTACCCTCAAACTCTAGAAGGCAACCCATCACTAGACGCTTAGTTACTATCTCATGCTCCAACGGAGTAGATACAACTAAATCCATATCTAATGATACATAAGGTAATCTATGTCTCTTAACAAAACGACTAGAAATAAAGGAATGCGATGCTCCAGTATCAATTAAAACAAGTGCAGGAATACCACATAACAAAAAGGTACCTGCCAACATGCGATCGCTTCCCTCAGTAGCCTGTTCTTGAGGCAGAGCAAATACATGCCCTTGAGACTGTGGACGGTAACCAAAAGAACTCTGTGGTGCTGGCTGCTGTCGTGGAAAAGTAGAAGCCTGAGATCCAACCTGTGATCCCGATCCACTAGCAGATCCCATGCGCTGAGGACAATCTCTCCGCAGATGTCCCTGCTGACCGCAAATATAACAAGCACCAGTAGCTCTCCGACATGAAGCTGCAAGATGCTTTCCTCCACAATGGCTACAAAACTCCTCCTTCTTCTTCTTCTTCCCAAAATGGAACATACCTCGTGAACCACGAGAACCAGACGAAGTAGTAGGAGTAGAAGAAGACATAGGTCCAGATTGTACAACAGATTGAGCTCTAGGCTCAACAGATCCACTAGACTGTCCTGGCATCATCAACTGTGCCCTCTTGTTGCTGGTCTCCACCAGACGGCAACTGTCACACCCCACTGTATCAAGACAAGTCTTTTCAGCGTGCTTATGTCCTCACTCACATGCACCCTGGAAAACTTTCCAGGGGTCCACCCATCCTATAATTGCCCTAAGTCAAGCACGCTTAACTTTGGAGTTCTTATGTGATGAGCTTCCGAAAAGAAGATGCACCTTCTTGATATGAATAATACATATGAAATCTTTTAAGCCCTCCTCAACCATGTAGTCCCATACCTACACAGTCTCAGAATCCCTCTCATTCCGGCACGGAATCGGTTCATTCATGTCTCCCTCCGCCTAGAAGCCTACCAGGAGCCGCTCATTGTCCGTGCAACCTCTTGGCACCGGCGATCACTCCCTGCCTCTTTAGCCCCGGGCGTCACATGCCCACCAGCTTCCGCTTGGTTCGTCCCCGAACCATACCGTACTAAGAGAGGTCGGCTCTGATACCATTTGTAACACCCCAATATATCAAGACGAGTCTTTTTAGCGTGCTTATGTCCTCACTCACACGCACCCTGGAAAACTTTCCAGGGGTCCACCCATCCTATAATTGCCCCAAGTCAAGCACGCTTAACTTTGGAGTTCTTATGTGATGAGCTTCCGAAAAGAAGATGCACCTTCTTGATATGAATAGTACATATGAAATCTTTTAAGCCCTCCTCAACCATGTAGTCCCATACCTACACAGTCTCAGAATCCCTCTCATTCCTGTACGGGATCGGTTCATTCATGTCTTCCTCCGCCTAGAAGTCTACCAGGAGCCGCTCATTGTCCGTGCAACCTCTTGGCACTGGCGATCACTCCCTTCCTCTTCAGCCTCGGGCGTCACAGCAATGGTTCACCAAAGTCTCATAAGATGTTGGATCATCACAGACGACAACTTGTGAGTAGATATCTTGATTCAAGCCTTGCAGAAAGATATCATATTTGGACGCATCACTGTTACTGATATGAGGATTGAAAGGTAGCAGATCAAGAAATCGTTGCTGATATTGATCAATAGTCATTGATCCTTGCCTCAGAGTAAGCAACTCCATCGATCGTGCATGGCGAACAGCTGGAGGAAAATATAGTTTCTGGAACTGCTGACAGAAATCTCCCCAAGTCACCTGTCCTCTCTCAGTACGTGCCTGAGCAGCTTTGGCATCCCACCAAAAACGTGCTCGATCCTCTAGAAAAAATTCTAGAACTTCCAATTTCTGATCCTCGGTGAAATCGAAAGAACGAAAAGTACTCTCGAGTTTAGACATCCAACTTCTTGCTTGCTCAGGATTATCGCCTCCCACCAAAGGTTTCGGTCCTACTTGCATGAATTTATTGATAGAGTAGCAACGTTTACCCTCATGATGACGATGTTGATCATCATGATGACGGTGGTGACGATGATGATGACCACCTCCCTGGCCAATACTACCGTGACTCTCGTCAGCCATATCCTGAAAAGAATTGCACATTAAAATCCCAAATGCGCAAAAAATTACTCAAGTCTAAACTAAATCCCAAGTACTAATCCCAAAATCTAAGCATGCTCTGATACCAAAAATGTAGTGACCCTGCATGGTATCACCTACTAACTGGAAACTAATAGCATGTATTAAACTTAATAAAGCAATAACGCTTAACAGAGTAAAACGTGCAGAAACATAATCCATAATTACATATCAGCTTAGTAAAACATATTCAGGCTTAAATTTGTAATGATACAACCATATCGAATAATTTAAAAGTAAACATTATACAGCTATATCGAATCCTGCTGTATAATTAACTCCTCAAGGCTCCAGCTCCCTAGTCCTGCCTTGAACTACCAGCTCCGTCCATCCTGCAACCTGCCCCGTGGAATAGGGTGTCCAAGATAACAACTAGAACGTGAGCGCTAATGCCCAATACATAAACATGAGTAAACATATATATATATACGATGCATGCAACATGATGACTGGTAAAGGGTCATCTGAAAAATCATGCTCAGTACCGGTGCCACATGAGTGCTGCCACCGCACGGATCAACCTCTGGGTGCAACCACACTCGTCTAGTACACCAGAGTAGTCAGACATAAATGCCCCCGCCGTCGCGGTACTCTTAGTGACAGACTATCGAATATAGAGTTGAGCGGCTCTATAGTCAGGTATAACAAGGTATAGACTCAACGTGTATATGCACATGACATATGAATAAAGAAAGCGGTAAATCATATCTCATGTCATATAATAATGCCAAATAAAATGCAACATATAAACATGTATACTCGCTGGCAATCTCAGTCAATGTGTACGTACCTCTAGGCTAGTTCAAGTATAGTAGGATCCTAGGTTTCAAGGCTATATTCAAAAGTTCACCGTATCACTACACAAGTTCTATAAGCCTTTACTAAGCTAATAAGTACTCTCAAAACTTTAAATAGATTCTCGGACCATATCTTCGTCCGTAGTAAGCCCTTTGGAGTCGCTAGTCTCGGATGACTATAACCACACCTTGGTTATTCCAGAACCTCTATTATAACCGATAGGGCCCTCAAGTGTATATCTCATACTATATAACTGAAGAAGGAAACTCGGGAATTCGTAATCAAAATGAACTCCGGAGACCCCTATTTATAGGAAAAATTCTCGTCCAAGATCGGAACTTCCGATTTCAGGATCGGAGCTTTCGACCCGCTCACTGCGTGCATGCTTGACACGCCATGATCGAAACTTCCGATCCGACGATCGGAGCTTCCGATCTGCCCTCCGTTCGACACTTGTCAAAACTCGCGGCCGAGTCATCGAGCATTGCTGGCAGCTGGAGATCGGAACTTTCGGTCCTGGATCGGAGCTTCCGATCTCTGTGCTTCCGATCGGCTTCCGAAGTGGCTGGGATCGGAGCTTCCGATCCGGCCCAAAGTCAAAAGCCCAATTTTTTTTTTCTGAAGTTCAATTACACTCCGAAATTGGTTAATTACTAACCCTTAATCATGTTTAACATATTATTATCTTAAAATAGAATCTGGGTTACTACATTCGGGCTGCACCAAGCAAAGCGATAGGGTAGTTTAATATGTTTCGTGTTTGTGTTTTAGTTTGGACTTCGAATTTAGAGTGGCATTGTCTTATATTTGGGCAGGTTCGCATTAAAGAACTAGTGACATTCAAAATGTTATGTTGTTTGTGTTTACTATTGTTAATGGTGATATTCTATGGATGTTAATTATTAATCAAAATCTGCATATGGATTGGCTTGCTGAAGGAAACTGAACTTGTTGAGTGTCGTGATTTTTTGAGTTTTATTTGTTCATTCATATGCTAAAATTAGTGAAGGAAAGTGTGCTTCCATTCTTATGTTTTTAAATGTGTTGTGAAACACACATATTTGCTGAATATTAATGGTAGAGAGATTACACGGGGTACCAAATTAACTTCGAAATTTTTGGAATCTTTAAAAAAATCGGGATTACCCTCTCCCTACCCGACGGGATTCCGAACATTCGGGTCCCGACATTTTTCGGATACGGGGTCTGGAGGAGAAAAAAATCCCAATTCTTATCGGGACGGAAATCGGGTAAGGGGGTTACGGGACGGGTCTCGACCAGATCCCACCCCTAATATAATCGAGAACACCTTTAATCTTCCTGTTTGATGGTTTAAACTTGACTCTCCAGTATTTCCCAAGTGTACATTCTTCACAGAACCCCAGCTTTCCATTTACATCTTTTCCTAGAAGACTTTGCTTGTTTAATTGAATCAGTCCACGCTCACTCAAGTGTCCTAGCCTCTTGTGCCACAGGAGAATGTTATCCTTTGCTTTTAAAATAGTGTTTGCAGAACCATCAATGGTTTTTCTTTCTAGGAGATATAAACCATTTTGCTTGATACCTTTCATTTCAATCAATGATCTCTTCTTAACTTTCATGATTCCATTTTCAATACCAACTCTATAACCAGTTGAATCTAACATACCAACAGAGATTAGATTTCTCTTTAGATCAGGGATGTACCTTACATCTTGAAGGATTCTGTGGCAGCCATCACTCAATTTCAAATGAATGTTTCCAATACCCAAGATCCTTCATGCCACATTGTTTTCTAAAAGAACACTCCCTGCATCAACTTCATTGAATTCATGAAACCATTTTTGATTTGGTGTCATGTGAAAGGAACATCCAGAATTCATCACATATTTCTCATTGGATTCTGTTTTTGCAGCCAACATGACACTTCTGATGATTCATACCCATCTATTGCCAATGATGCATATCCTATTTATTTGTTTCTGTCTTGATCATTCTTTCTATTTTCAGGAAAATTTTGTTTGAAATGCATTTCTTTATGGCAAATGAAACATCTCAACTTGCCTCTGATCCTAGACCTTGATCTGCTTGGATAGTTTATGGATTCATTTCTTGAATCTTTCCTTTGTGATCTACCTCTTGTCATAAGTCCTTGTCCATTTACTTCTTCTTTAGTCTCATTCTTCCTCTGTAATTCTTTTGATAGTAGAGCTGATTTTACCTCTGCCATTGTTAACGTCTGTTTTTCCATATAGCATCGTGTCTACAAAAGTGTACATACTTCTTTGGCAACGAACATAACAACAAGATTCCTTGATCTTCCTCCTCAATCTTAATCTCGATATTTTTGAGATCAAGAAAGATCTTATTGAAGTCGTCCATTTGTTTTCTCAGATCTTTACCTTCTTCCATATGAATGGAATATAAAGATTTCTTCAGATACAATCGGTTGGCCAAATATTTCTTAAGATACAACATTTCAAGCTTGTTCCAGACATCGATTGTCGTCATTTTTTCAGTCACTTCTCTGAGGACTTCATCTCCTAGACTTAACAATATGGCATTGTGTGCTTTGGAGTCTAAACAAGCTGATTTCTTGGAGTCAATGATCGCAACAATGGCTTTCTTTCTAATTGTATCCACTAATCCGTGATGAACTAACAACGCCTTCATCTTTATTCTCCATAACCCGAAATTTTTTGTTCCATTGAACTTGTCAATATCGAACTTTGCAATAGCTACCATTCCTCTCGATCTGAACCTTGGCTCTGATAACAATTATTATGAAAAAACAATCTCAAGAACTAATGGAATCTTGGTTTTGCTACACTCCAATTTTAACAAGAACAATCATCGAAGCAATATGAATTGATTCAAAACAAATAAGATGAACTCAATCACTCACAAACACATCATAGAACATATATCACAAAGTGAGCAGAAAATGGATTACAAAAGAATTTACGTGTTTCGGTTTTTCAACATACATCCACGACAACCAAAACCCAGCAAGATTTTTTATTTCACACTTTCAATGATCAAATACATGGTGCAATATATACAATGCTAGCATTTATATATACACGAGTTAGATGGTTTTAACTTTCATAACTATTTTAAAACCAACTCTAACTAATTCTTGTTTTCTCCTTAGATACCAGCTATAACTCCAGCATCTTTGCTTGTGTATTATCAAGTATGTAACTTCCACATCCAAGACCAATAGTCAACATTTCTCTTGTGGCAGCTCAAATCCCCAGTTCGTAACCAAGGATCAGTCAGTGTTTGTGGATTTGACCATCGTAAGTGGAAATCATTTTTATGATTTTCAAATTTCGATTCATTCGAATATTGTTTCAACGTCAATTACATACACGAATACATGTCATTCCGAAATGTTAAAAAGAATGTCACGGATGATGAAAAACTGATCAAATGTCCGTTATTCTATCATTTATTGTCAATATGGATTGAAAGCAAACACCAATCCACGTCCAAGAAATGCATTTTCATAATTTGATACACATGTAATATATTAATGTAATTTTGGTATAAGTAGTCAATAACTTTTTTAATTGAGAAAGAATATATAATATCATTTCACTTATTCTAAGACACTAAATATATTGTTTGGAATGAAGAGACTGAGTCAGAACTATTTCTATTCTACTTTGATGGTTACCGACGTCGAAATTAAGAGAAATGACAAAGAGAGAGATTATGTGATTATTCAAATAGTTTGAGGTGGAAGTATAGTTTCTTAGCTTTTGAAGTTATATCTTTCATCGTACAAAACTTTATTTTTTAATATAACAAATTTTCCAAAGCTATACCACAATACATGCATGCGCGTGGAAGTTACTCATTAGGACATACGGCTAATTCTAGGTATGAATTGTTTGCATTATAATTCACCTTAGCAATGTTTAATGAATATGTTTATTTTAACTTTGTGTAACCAGTGTAACCTACAAAGTGCATCATAGGTATTTTAAATGAAACATGATCGTAACTGGAATGTTTCATGATTAAAGTGCATTCTCTTCGAACTTGATTCCAATATTTTTTTTAGTGTGTGTTTGGGGTGTTTTATTATTATTATTTTTAGATAGAGATGGTTTTATAACTTTAAAAAATGACTAAGAAGAAAAATTAAGAAGAGAATTTACGTGGAAGAGGTAACAAGGAAACTTGTATTTTACTAAAACTTTATAACGACTTTGGCTTAATACAAAATGGAAGATTTAACCCCCGGCCTATTTATACTAATTTCACCATCTTAACCAATTATTAAGATTATGCCAACACATATTGTAAGGTCCTGAAAGATTAAGTTATTAATAATGAAATTTGAGATTTCAATTCTATAATTTGGGAAAATATCAATTGGATAATTGATGAAAATTAGAGATTTAATTTTCGAGCTGAAAATATTTAATTTGAGAATTTACGGATTTGAGATTTAAATTTCGGGATTCTTAAATTAAAATATGGGAAATATTGGAATTGAATATTTGTGGAATTTAAGAATTAAATTCCAAGTTCCGAGAATGAAAGAAGATTTAATTCTACGGTGAAATCCGAGCAGGGATCAATTTGCAAATATTGAGAAGTTCAAGGACTAAAATGCAATAAGTCCGAAATTATTAATTTTGATCCGAGATTATTTAATTTGAGAATATTTAGAGTTTTGAATTAAATTCTTATATTCTTAAATTATTTAGGATTGCAATTGAATTAAATCGCTTGTCCGGGGACTAGTTTGCAAATAGGTCAAAGTTGAGGGACCAAAGTGCAATTTCCTTGCAATTGGCCCTTTATACGTGTGATATGCTTAGGATTTCATCAGAATAGTCATCCCTATCAGCAGCTATGAACCGAGAGAAAATTAAGAAATATCAAGGCAAGTTTTAACTTTCAAACCTTGATATCTTGTGATTCGGTTATCCGATTTCAATTTCGAAAATAGCGCTGCGATCCTTGAGACGAGAGTTTCGATTTGATGTAAGTATTATCTTGAATTATATTATTTCGAAATTCTGAATATTGGGGTAAATCAGAACTGCTCTTGAATATGTGCTTAAGAGATTATATTGATTTCTATATCGCAAACGAATCGAAGAACGGATGTCGTATGAACTTGTTATGAAGTTTCATAATTGTATTTGATCCTTTGCCTATTGATATAGCTGGTTTTTGATATTATGTTGCTGGTATGAATTGTATTTGAAGTGGATGTGATTGTTAGAGTTGATAGAGTTGAGTTTTGGGTTACCGGTTTTATACCGTTATACCGTCGGTTCAAGAATTTGATCAAGTTTGAGTTTATAGTGTTTGAACTGAATTAGTTAGGAGTTAATTGCTGATATATGCAGCATATTTACACTTCATATCAGATTGAATATGAATGTTTCGAGTTCGGAAAGCTATATTTCGAATCGGCCAAGAATTGAGCAAAGTTTGTAACTTGTTTTGCCTTGAAGTTTGAGATGTGATTGAGCAGATTTTTATGTGAGTTTGTAGCTGATATAAATAGCTTGATATGTTATATTTCAGATTTGTAAAGAAGTGATTTGGACTCGAGACTTTATCGTTTGAGAAACGAGGTCGAATAGCTCAAGATTGAAGTTATGCTACCTTGAAGATGAGATGATGAACTTGAGCAAGTTTGATTGCTATTCTTTGATGTAGGTTGTTCAGATTTGAAGCAACTACGACTCAACGAAACGAAAGGTATAAGATGACATCGAGAGTTAGGGATTCGATACTCGAGAATGATGCTTCTTGAGTTATCCCGAACAAATCACATACTTGTTTATGTACTTATTCTTGAGGTAGAACTTATGTTATTGTCGATCCATCATAGGTAGTGGATTTTTATTGCTTATGATATGATATGATATGATATGATATTGAATTGATTCTAATGCCAAGGTCAGATGGACCTTATTTTCGAGTCTGATGAGACGACGATAGATGGATATCCATGTCAAGATCGGATACGAATCTTGATGGCAATGATTTGAGATGAATCAATTCTTGTTAGCGCGCTATATAAATCTTTTGATTTGAAGTATGATTTGAAGTCTTCCTTGATATGTTCTGAATTGATTAAGATATGCATTATATTACTCTATTCTTGATTTGAAATGGTTAGAGTTGACATGTTTATATTTTAACGCATATATATGTCTTTTATACTGGGAATTATATTCTCACCGGAGTTTATCCGGCTGTTGTCTTGTTTTGTATTTGTGCACGATGACAGGTGGGGCAGGAGCTAGTCTGAAACGACAAGAGTAGCTCGGGAGAGAGATTTAGCATGTGTGGACTCGGGTTTTAGGTGTTGAATTGTTGTCACAGATTGAGTTGTAATCAAGTATAGCATGTTTATATACTTGTAGAACTTATTGTATAGCTAATTCTTTTGATAGCCTTTGCATTACTTGTTAATGTATAAATGCATGACATGGTTATTAGACTTGATTTACATATGTATACATGTTTTAGACTTGATATAACATGTTTTGGATTGATGAGTTATAGTTAAGAATACTTGGAATCACATTTTGACAGCAAAAAAACAAGAGCATTCTGCTGATTTTCTGAACAGAGCATGCCCGCTCGATCGGTAAGATTTGACCGATCGAGCGAGGCCCTTTTTGGCTAAAACCCGAGACTTGCAATTTTGTGCTCGTTCGATCGGTTAAGTTTGACCGATCGAGCGAGGTGCAGGTTTTAAAAAAAAAAATTTTTGTTAAGCTCTTGGTTAAGCATTCTTTTATTGTTTGATTAATGTTTATTGATCCTTTATTAATTAATCATGTTTAGTGATTAATTGCCCCAAGATTTGATTAACAACCCGAGATCCCCACACATATTCATGAATCTAACGAATATTATTTATTATATAAAATACTCAAAAATATTCTAACACAGTCTCAATACTTAAAATCCTAGATATATTTCTAGAATATGATCATACATATCAATTGAAATATTCTAGAATGTCACTAAATATTCAAATAGTTTATCTAGAACTTGTTCTTAATAATTTTAATCGAAACTATTTCTTCAATTTTTTTAGTCCAAACGTACATTAACGGACCAAAAATAAGTGTACTTCTCAACATCCTCTCTAATTGGGGAAGTTCACTTATTCAATTTTATCATCTTACTATGCATAATTCCCTAGCTTGAAATATTGATGAATCCCAACTGTTTTTTGATTGTCAGCTTCCTTTATCAAGTTATCTGTGTGAACGCCTGGTTGGTTAAGTTGCAACTTGTATCTATTTCATAATATGTTTTTCAAGGAATAGTTTTTGGGGGTTTCATCTCTTTCTCACGATAGTGCATGCCCATAAATTTCTGTCCATCTATACAATATAAGGGGGTATGGTTCGATTCTTTATTACTAGCAAACTACGTAAACGATAATTCATGTGCACAGATCAACATAATAAGCTATTTTTAAAAATATATAAATTATTTTAATTTTTTTTGAGAATATATCAAGTTATTAATTATGATTAACAAATCATTTGGTTGTTTTTAAAATTTAATAAAATAATTTTTATTGAATTGAAAGATATATTTGTCATCCATTAAAATGATAAGTGTAGTTACTCAAAGGGTTTATGCATTATTATATAGCATAGTTTTTATAATTTAATAAATAAAATTTTAAAATACTTTTTATTGAATTAAAAGATAGGATATTTTTGTCAATCCATTACAATGACAAAAGTAGCTATTTTAAACGGTTCATGTATTACTAGATAATATAGATATATAATATATATACCTTGCATAGTTGCATTTGGTTCTCCTTGTACGATGCCAAGAGGCCATGCCTGAAAGCACACGGATATTCAATCTCACATAAGTTCCAACAATAGTGATTCAAATAAACTTCCTATGATAGGTAAGTAATTTGGACTCATGCTCTGACATTGAGTTTAGATTTCGAACTCTGAGGTTCCGTTTGGACATGTATAATTAAAATAGTTTTTATTGTTTTATAAGCGAAAAAAATTCAAAATATGTGTTTGGATAAAATTTTTGTAAAATGATGTTGAAAAATATTTTTTAAAAAGTGTTATCAAAATATAGTTTTTAAAAGAACATTTGAGAGGTGTTTTTATATGTTTTCAGAATGAAACTATGGAAGATAAAAATGGACAACATTACTTTTAATTTGAAATGTTAAAATATTTTGTATAGAATAGTTGTCCAAACACATATTATTCTTAAAACATAAATTTTAAAATATTTTATAATTTTTTTTTAAAAAAAACACTTTTATAAAAATATTTTATTAGTACACGTCCAAACGAAACCTAAAATTTTGTGCACATGGCGGCCTTGGGTGAAAGAAGAATTATACATATGTTAATTAAAGAACGGTGATGCTATACAAATTACTCAAAATTAACTATTCCTTCTACATAGAGTTCGTTGGTTGTCCTACTTTTGTCATGTTAATTTTATGGTAACTAATACCTTTTTGTTGTGCTTGAAATGTGATTTTTCTAAATGCGACTTGTTAGAACCTAAGGCGTAACATGACTTGATCTTCGTCAATTTTTAGATAAAAAGGATAAGATTATTCCCCCAAAAAAAAAGGAAGAAAGAAAGAAAGAAACCCTTAATTTGGCAAATACTATTACGTACGGATATTCTTTTTGAGTTTGACGCTGGAGTCTGAAAAAGTGAAAATCGAAAGATCTTTAACTTAGAAACAAGTTGATAGAGTAGCTAGCATATATCAACATGAAAGAAAAATTATTAACTTAAAAAGTAATTATAACTTAATATTCCTATTTTTAGTGCTTAGGAATGGGTTGTACTCAAATTTTTATTTTGAAAGATCCGGGACATTCGGTACCACCGAAGTGGGTCAAGAGACATCGAACCAGATCATGAGAAGCATCGAACGTAGATCGAAACATTCAATCAAATTTTTAGGACATGCAGATTAGTGAGGTGACAAAAGTACACAAACACGTGGAGGATCGGATCTATATATCGTATAAACCAAGAGAAGATCCAGAGACGACGACTTTTTGAATCTGGGCTTGAAATTAATGCTAGAAAGATTCAACGAGCATATAAGTGCTCAAAAAAGCAACACCGATTGTGAGGATGAAGAACAATTTTATAGATCGAGAGGAACTTGCACAGGCTTTTCTTTTGTTCACTTCTGTTGCAAGAAGTTTGCTTTCAACACATCATGAGACGATTCATTTCTATACTTTTTGTTTAGATCAATGTCATTTTAAGTTGTGAATTGGATCGGACTTGACTTGAAGTCTATTTCAACAAACCAAATATACTTATTCTCAGTGTTTTGAAAAATGATATATGTTCAGCAAAATTTATGCTTAAAACACGAGTAAGACACAACTTGGAATTTAAAGAAATGAAAAACAATTAAAATTGTGATTAATGTTATTAATTGTTTAATAGGGGGAAAAATTAATGAGTTTTTTAGTTTCAATATGAATATAAAAAAAAATTATAGTAAAATTGGGGCAAACATATGTTTAATCTCATAGTAGTTTCGTGTAAACTTGAAAAGCATGACACTTGACCTCACTTTTTAAAATCTTGATTATAACACATCCATGCGGCATAGAGAATTATGCATGATCTTTTAATCAACATTTCAATTCAGTACATCGGTTATATGGGAGTTATTTGCATCAAATATCTCTGTGAAATATTGAAAATGCAAGCTTCTTTCCTGTGAAATTTTAATAGACATCTTCAACTCTGACCTTTTATAAAATTAGCACATGCGCCCCTTCATATGAGCGATTGTTGCACATGCACCCCTCATGCGACTGGGTCAATATTTTGATTTTTTTTGCACCAAATACCCCGGTGAAATATTAAAATTATATATTTGATCACTTGAGAGTATAATTTTTAAATCTATTCAACTCATAAGATCCAATTATAAAATATTTATTAAATATTTACATTTTATGAATTTTTATTTTTATTTTAAATTTATTATTATTAATTAATTTGTTTCAAAAAAAATATTATTACTATATCTTGATCTCATTATTTTATTAAATCACTTCATATTTTTAATTTCTCCATTAAACATGCATTCACAAACAAAGATTTAAATATCTAAACGTACAAAAATATTGAACCAACATGATAAGTTCATGCATATTAATTTTTCAATTTAAGATTATATATGTTGAACCAAAATCTAAAATTTTCGAAAATATGTATTGCACAATTTGCAGTAAATAATTAAAAAAATAAAGTGGTTATATAATGATAAAATTTACCGTTAAAATATATTTTTTGTATAACTAATACTACGATAAAATAACTAATATATTTCATAGTTATTTAATTAAAAATATTATTTTATTCAATTAAATATAGAATTAATAGTAAATTTAATCATTATATAATCATTTTATTTTTTTATTATTTTATTGCAAATTGTGCAATGCATCTTTTTAAAAATTTAGATTTTTATTTAATACTATATAGTCCTAAATTGAAAAATTAATATGCTTGAACCTATCATTTTAATTAGTTTAATATTTAGTACTTTTACGTATTTAAATCTTGTTTATGAATGTATATTTAATGAAAAAGTTGGAAGCACGAAGTAAGTTTAATAAAATAATGATATCAATATAAAGTAATAATTAATATTTTTTTAGAAACAAATTATTTAATAATAATAAATTTAAAATAAAAATAAAAATTCATAAAATTTAATTTTTGATAAATATTTTATAATTGGATCTTATGGATTAAAAAGATTTAAAAATTATACATTCAAGGGGTCAAATATATAATTTTAATATTTCACAGGGGTATTTGGTGCAAAAAAAATAATCAAAATGTTTGTCCAGTCGCATGAGGGGCGCGTATGCAACAATCACTCATATAAAGGGACACATTTGCTAATTTTATAAAATATCATAGTTGAGAATATCTATTAAAATTTTATAGGGGAGAAGTGTGCATTTTCAATATTTGACAAAGATATTTGGTGCAAATAACTCGTTTTATGACGTGAAAAATTTCGTGTATTACAATAATAATTTTTTTAAAAAAAGCGTCGCCATTGAATCCACACATCACAATTAAGGTTAGGACAATATGGTACTGTATAAAAAACTCTATAACTTGTGTGGAAAAAGAAAACAACTTTTTTTAGTAGCTAGCTATGCATTTATTACATATTAATTATCCCATTTGTATATTTTCGTGAAATGCAATAACTATTTGACAGGAAACTGAGATAATTATAATGATGTCGCGTACATAAAGATCTCAATTCTTTACTGTAGACTACATTGATATCACATTTTGATCAATATGTGGTACGTGGTTAATTCAAAATTAAAATACCAACTATATATTTGAATCAAATCTGAGTTGTACGCAAGGGCGTCCATAGCTAACATGGAAGAATACTTTAAAACAATACAAAAATATCATATATATATATTTCCCATTTAAAATATATTTTAAAATTTTGCCTATTTGATTTTGACATCATGGATAGTCTAGGGATTGGATATCATATATACTAGATAGACACATTGTCAAAATATGAATAAACGTGTCTGAGGTTCACTTTTTTTTTTAAAAAAAAGGTGTTGATAGTTCAGTAACTAAATTTCATTTTTTGGGAAAGATGAAGTGTAGAGATTGATGTATTTTCAAGTGATGTTTTTTCAAAATGGGCACAAATTTTTTTCATGAAAAGAGTAAAATGAAAAAAAAAACTTAATGTCCCCACATTAGATGAGAAGAAGCAGTTACTATACCTATGTCAACTTTAATAAAATAGTATATATATATATATATATATATATATATATATATATATATATATATACTAGTGACAGAAGCAAACGCAGTTGCGTGTGATACAATATATGAATATATTTTGAATTTTTTTATGAAATAATGTATTATTTAGTAGTTGAAAATTAATTATTGGTAAGATAATATAAATTCAATATGCTAATATAATCAAATTGTTGAGATATATACGTGTGAAATTAATGGAAAAAAGAAGTTGAAAAAAATGTGAAAAAAAGATAGAATTGAAAGATATTTTTGATTGTTATGACACAAAAAAACAGTTATTATAAGACACTCAAGCTTTATATAATATAATAATATAGATTTTTACAAAAAAAGTTTTAGAATAAATAAAATAGTGTTAGGCCCCTTTTGTACTTTCTTTTTTGTTAATAACATTGGCAGGAAACGAGCATCCTAAAGCTAGTGAAAATACTTCTTTAATTTATTTAATTTAATTACAAAATCCATGTATTATCTTGTTCATGACTGGTTGATGAGTCATTAGCTAATTTAAAAAGGATCATTATTGTCTTTTTGGGGACCCATTAGAGTTGGATTGTAAACGTCCCTTCCAAGTATTTGTCCCACCCAAATTAAAAAAAAAAAAAAAAAAAAAAAACCCCACAAATAAACAAAATTTCTTTCCTCTAACTATGAATATTTTGTTTTTGTTTTTATTTTGGGGAAGGATACTTTGCACTAATGTACCAAATGAATGAGTTTGTATTTTTCAATAATTTTGAAATTAGTTAACAAATCGAATCACTTCTTTGTATAAAACATATAATTTATTTATTTTGTTCAATATAAATTATTTATGTAGTTTTATAAATATGTGCTTTCTAGAACAGCGGATGTAAAGTGATTTTTCCGGTCCTTTCTTATAATGGATTATATTTTTTTTATATAATTATGAATAAAAATATATTTCGGCATTATGTATTTACTCTATTTTTAAAGGGAAAATTGCAAATTTCGTCCTGTATGTTTGTCACTTTGCGATTTTGGTCCTCTATGTTTTCACATTTCAGTTTTAGTCCTACATGTTTTAATTTTTGGCAATTTTAGTCCTTTTGGCACTGTACACGTCAGCTCCACATCAGCACTGAATTGGTGCCACATCAGCGCCACGTCCGAAAAAGACTAAAATTGCCAAAAAAAATAAAGATAGCGGACTAAAACTGAAATCTGATAATATAAAGGACTAAAATCGCAAAATGACAAACATACAGGACCAAAAATACAATTTTTCCATTTTTAAATGGATTTTTTCTTTCACTTCCCTCCACGATCGAATTTGCAACATATAACCATTAACAAATGAAAAAAAGAGAGAATTGGACACACAAACAACTAACGGTTCGTTCTCCTCTTACAAAGTTCCAACATATATATAAGAGTGAAGCCCCCAATCAATATTAGGAGAAAACATCAAATGAAAAGGGGAAAATGGAAGAAAAATGATGGTTGCTTAAGAAGAGGGGACTGAGACCATAGGAATCTCTTTAAAACCATATGCTATATGATTTATCTGAAGATTCCACAACATTTTTAGCCAATCAAAACACAAATTTTCCACAAGTGAAAAAAAGATTGGGGGAAGCCAAGCATAAGACTTGCCTAGAAGTGGCATCTTCATCTCCAAATTCAAATCTCTCTTAGGTTATATCTCCTATGTTAATCTTCATATTACACAAGTCACGAGCATCTATTTCCATATGTGATGCGCAACTGCCTGAAATCTTGTCGATGGCTCGATTCGGGGCGTCGAGAAATGAAATGGTGAAGAGTTGGAGGAAGAAGAGAGAAAGAAGGAAAATCATGAGTAATAGCTTTGGAATGGGAGTGGTACTTATAGACGGAGAATAAGTGATTGCTTAGTCCGTTCATTGTAGAAAATGAAACAAAGCCTGACATGTTCAAAGGTTGTAAAGGTAAAAAAAACATGCAAACGTACATAAAATAGAAGGGCCTACTTCGGCCTCATTGTGAGTTAACAATTTTTTTTGTTATAATGATTGTATATGTTGTAGTTTTTTTTCCCCCATATTGTCTTTGTTTTTGGGTTATGTAACATGGGATACTTTGAATCCGATTAAAGAAATGAACAAGTGGGGATTAGAAAAGCCATGTAATTCATAGATAATTTACCAAGAAAGATTTTTTCTTCTATTCTTACAAACTGAGGTGGGGTGATGATGTATTTTGCTTTTACGTGGATTTGAACTCATACTTGTTGAAAGAAAAAAATTTATGTCATTTTATCCGACTGATAGTAGTGTGCAGCGGTGATTCCAATAGACCGAACTTAAATTTTTCTCGTGTTCTCAAAATATTGCAAAACCATGAAGGGTCAAAAACATTTTGCTGATCAAACAGACTCGATCTTATCATTAAGAATACACCACAATTTATGTAGATAAGTAAATCGTTTTTTTATGGCATTCTAAAAGTATGGAGAGGTAATTGAAATGAAGATATTTATCGTGCATCAAATACATTGAGTCAAAAAATTTATTGACTGAATTTTCAGTCAAATGAATACAACGGATTTGGATCTTGAATCTCACATCAGAACAACCCCGAAGCCACAGCGCCAAACCCCAAACCAACCAAGTTTCGACTCTGGACATTTTACTTGTTTAATTAAAGAACAAATGTTATTGAAGACATGCATAAACGTGTGGTCATCGAGTGATAGTGACTCCATTAGGAAGCCAAGCAGACTTTACTCTTTTATCCATTAAAGAACAAAATCATTGGGGAATCCTTCCAAGTCAACCTCCAGTTCCAATCAACTACCAACTTTTTGACAAGCACAAAGGGTATTTAATATTAATATCACAGAACAAATCTCATTGGATCCATCCTAACTTCATACAAGATTCCAAGGCCAGGAATTATCCTTGCAAATGATTCATCTTATTGGATGCTAGTTAATAAATTGATACCCATTCGTCGTTCACTTATTAATGTATTATTATTAATAATAATAATAACATATATATCTCATTAGATTTGTACAACTGGACAAAAGTAAGTACACTACCACCCAAAATGGAACAAAAGTAAGTACGTCAGATGTAAAAGAAATCATATGGCCAAAGCTTTAGCAAATTCAGATCATGGAGAAGAAACAGGCAGAAAAATGTTCCTAAGAAAGTCACTAGAAAAAGGAACCCCGCACCTGCAAAATATGAATTCTTTAAACAAGGCAAGAGAAAAATCAATGCATGAAAATAAGATATTCGTGAAGGATAGGACAGAAAACATGGATAGATGAGGAAAACATATATAAAACTTTGGCTAAAAGTATTGCATTTAATTTCTTTGCTGAAATCCCAGTATTATAGCGAAGGGAACAAAAGAAGGGATCGCTTAATAGAAGATCCTGTAGAAAATCGAAGGGTACAACACTGATCCATGGCCCGCAGCAAAAACAGCCACCAATCTTGTATGAGTATCCTACTATATTAACATCTACTCGAATTGTATCATCTAATTATCAAGAATGTTATGGTACACAACAGCGAAAGCTTTTAAGACCCCAGAACAAAAGCACAAATCTCTGTCCAGCTAGATACTGTGTACAGAACTCCCGATAAACCCTCCCATTTAGATAAGCTCTCGTCAACACACTGTTTCTGCTTCTTAATCACACCTGGAAACAAAGGAACAAAAGAAACGCCAAAGTGAGTTCCCACTCTTCTCAGACTTGAACTCGAGCCTATCACGATACCAATGTCTGCCTCAAGCAAGCAGAGCAAGTCACCCACTGAATCTCCAATATATACTGTCAGATGCTTTTTATCCTTGCTGCAGTTCTGCATGATATCATTAAAAGCTTGAACCTTGTCAATGGGAGACTCAACCTTCTTAACAATTTCGCCAGTGGACAAAGAGTTCTCGTAGACGAACTCATTAGCATGTATATGCACAGTATCTAAACCACCTGCTTGAAATGAAACAGATCAGCATATTAAATAGATATTGTATGTGGAAGTCCAGCCCTAAGCTTCAATAACTATGACAAGATAAAACGGAAAACAGAAAACAGAAAAACTTCCCACAAGCACTTATAATATTAGTTTTTTCATTGAAACGGATCAATCCCAAAAGAAAAAAGAATTTCAAAAAGGGCATCTTTGGTGAGTAAGTCCATAGACCTATTATTGGTACTCACTTTCTATTACTTCCTCGCCTATGTTACCCCAACCACTAATTTAATCAATAGGGGATTCCAAGACAAATGAACCTGTAAAGGGCAGTAGACAATACATACAACAGCACCGTACAAAGATGTTGGCAACTTGGGCCTCAAAACAAGGCCATAAGAATCTCCATTTATCCACAACTGCACAAATGATTGAATGAAACCCCATGCATCGTTTTGGCGGTATCTACAGAATTCCGTAGTTACAATCTGTTTATCTAAGCTTAAGCATTTAATGGCCACATGTTAATGCCTACTTCATTGACATGGCGAATTGACAAAAGTGGAGTCTTCAAAATTGTATTAGAGCAATTCCTATTCCTTAAGGTACTTTATAAATGAGATGGACAGGTAGGACAAGCCATAGACCATGGATTGACTGCAACAGTTCATACCTAAACCTTGTCGACCGTTGGGGATCTAACCTATCAAATTGACTAACTCATTCTAACTCTTGGTAATCCCTAGTATGCCGACAGATTAGTTGACTGCAACAGTAATCCCTAGTATGCCGACATGGATTGACTGCAACAGTTCACCAAGGATAAAGACACTATGTTAAAGATGATTGTACTCGCACACCACATAATCTTCGTTGTACATGTAAAACAGCTTAATCAATAATTATAATCACAACTACCAAATGTGGGACATAAATCTCGAGTACGATAGTTTTTCTAAATAGGTTCTTGATGGAAGTCACTTGTTCCACATTTTTGGAGCCACTCCTATCCCTTCAACTTGGACAAGAAGCGATAGGATACAACATGCATAAATCTCTCTGACCAGCATACGTATTCTAACTATCACCAAGGATCATTGTCCCAAACCTAACTTTTCCATCTGGTTTCGTCATGCTCCCCAGATACTTTAACTTCTAGTTATCTAACATTAGTTGGTATGGTTAGTGACCCCCATTTCATCTAAGTTGTTTTATCCAGGAAAAGAAGATTTTTACATGGAGAGATTTAAATGACAAAAACACAGTAGTACCCAGAAACCACAATATAACTGAACTTATTACTGCTTCAAACTTCAGAATTTATATGATTCAATTATAATAATACTACAAAATCAAGTTCACAATTTCACATCGACACTTGCTGCATAAAAATTGAGTACATACATATATGTATTGTTCAGCACAAGATTATAGAAATCCGACGATGACATTGGTCATATGGACTATGAATAAGAAGCTGCTGCTAAAATTCGAAGAGAGAAACTTTTCTCTAATGGTATACGATGACATTGGTCATATGGACTATGAATAAGAAGCTGCTGCTAAAATTCGAAGAGAGAAACTTTTCTTTAATGGTAGGATAAATTAAAATCTTATTGAAAACAGAACATCAAATTTACAAATTGCATAGCTCAGAATCCTAACATTTTTAAGATCTTGACATGTTACATCTTTCATTAATCCCATAAATTATAGGAAACTGGACGCTATAAGTATGAATTCTTTGATTTGATAATTGAGATTTAAGGATGAGATGCCTTGGTTAATATGGGAAACTCAAAATCAATTCTAGACATGCAAGCATTTGTACAAACATACAATTATTGAATCAGTTATATTGAAATGAGTTATTAGTTGGTTTTAGCAATTCCAATGCCACTGGACAGAAAAGACACCTGAAGAAAAAGCAGACTTGATGAGATCGCTACACCAGCAATAGGAAAGAACATGAACTTTTGTGTTCAAATTTTCATTACTAATGACGGTCTGGAAGAAGCTGGTGCAACCATCTTGGAGAATCAGGCGTTCTCCGGTTCGTTTGATGTCCTCAACATTGAGACCTTTGAGTACTCCAGCATCTATCACCCTCAAATTTGCTTTTTTCTCAAAGTCTGAAAGGTCACCAAGTGCTTTGCGCAGGCCTTCATAATTGAAATTTTCCTCTGCAAAGCAAGGTATGTTTGCCAAGCATTAGTCATCTCACTCACACACTCGCACCAATTTAGATGGCGATTCAAATGAGTGTTAATATTGTCATTTAGAGAAAAACGTGAGCGGACCTTTGCTACATTGCAAAATTTCTTCTACGCATTGTTCATACCCTTCAGTATACTGCTTTGAAAGATCTGCCCACATGCCCCTCATGTCAACTGAAGACATGCGAACAAGCTGATTTTCTGATTGGTTGGGTTGATTTTGAGTCAATTTCTGGGCTGTAATAATTGCTATTTCAGCCAAAAAGGCAGATGAATCCACAACAGAACATGTCAGATCAAAATCCGAAAATAACATGAGGCAATGTTCTGCAGGATTGTGCTCTCTGGCCAATGGAACAGCAGTTTTCTGATTAAGTGGCTGAGCTAGAAAAAACTCTATTTCAAGTTTCATGGCTTGAAGATATAGCTTTTCAATGATGTCAAGCTCTTCCCCAGTTAAAGACACGCTCAACTTCTCCAGCAAGTCTTCTGTTTGCAAAGCTGATGCCTATATGTGAAGGAAAAAAAAAAACATATCTATTATTTAGACCAACATGCGTTTCTTATGTTTTGATGGATAAAATTTCACTCTGAGAACCCATGAGCTAATCTGGGTTTCTCATCTGCAATACAGACCTGAAAAGCATTGGAGGAATAACTCTTGATCCATTTACTATATGGATGAGTGTCTTCACTAGGATCAAGGAATGCCTGCAACTCCTTACCCAGAAACGCGTAAAGACTCATACAAGGTGTCATAGCACCAAGAGCATAAGCTGCCAATTTTGTTTTCTCAAAAGGAGTAGCTAATTTACCAGGAGCTTTTACTCCTCCGATCTTTCCTGCAGCTGTTGCCAGCAAAAAATCTGTATATTTAACAGTAGCAGCATTTGGTAAACTGTCTTTGGACAGGTCAACACCCCACTCCTGCATAATCCACCGTCAACAGTCATTATAATGGGAAATCATCAGCAAGTAACGTAATGAACTATACACCCATTCCAGAGTGTGTAACACTCACTTTTACTATGGAATCATGCATTTTGAGCTCTTCTAGAACACTCTGTCGCAGTTGGCAAATCCCGACTTTTGCATCATCATCATCCGTGCACTCCTCTGCCATTTCATATCTGAACAAAGTTCAGAGTCAACATCAAAATCCTAGCATTTTTACTTCACATATACATAAATAAAAATGGAGAATAGTGAGACTAGGAACAAAAGCTAAATAACAATAAAATAGATCATTAGAGGACAATGCTTGTATTTGACAGAATATTATACTTTGGAATTGAAACCACAAACAATTCCATTTGATTACAAAAGGGGAACTACATATGTCGACTAGAACATAGAAAACAATTCTTGCCACATTTGTGTCTAGGGTGGTGTTAGTGGGCTGAAATCTTGGAAATGTAAATGGATCTCATGTGGCTAAAATGTTTCTTTTATTATTCTCTATATTCTCTTCTGTCGACAGCTTATATACCACTTTCCAGAACTTTTGAGGATGAGCAATATCAGCGGCAACAGAAAGAAATCAAGATCAAGAAATGATAGCGACTCGCATGTGATCAGTCACAACCTTATGAAAGGGGCTCTCATAGCAGCCACCATCACAGCCATGTACAGGGGGTCAAGGATATGTGATGAATTAGAGTTTTAACTGTCTAATAGTCAGAGATGATAATTTCAGTGCATCACAAAGATCAGAACAACGGGAGCATCAATTAACATGAAAATTATCAGCTTCCTATCGAAACAGTTTCAAATTCATAACCACAACCAAAACATACTGTGTATCACAAAAATCAACAGAAGAAAGAAATAGAGAAACCAAAATTTTTCCTACTGCATTTCGTCCACCGTTAAAACAGCCACAAAAAACATCATTATAAATAAAAACTCCATCATCACGACAGAACAAAGCAAGGAAAACAAGAGAACGTGAGAATCAATCAAAGATATTAACAATCACTAACACTTTCGCAAAGGTGCGGAGAAAATGAACGTCCTGCGCGATATAATGGCGAAAACTATCGAGTTTCAGGTTTCCGGCAGCCAAAGAAACGACAAAAGGAGTGTATAGAGCCTGTGTCCACACATTTGTAAACTTGATCCAGAATTTTCTGCACAAGCTGTCATCAGTCGGCGCCGGCAACACCGTCGCCGAAGATGCCATCGGTATGTCGCTGAAGCACCTGGCGGTTGATAATGGTTCGTACGACCGGATGCAGGAGAAAAACAGGGAAAATTGGGAAAGAGGAGAAATGGATGACGGCCTTGAGAAGAAACGGTTATGAATCAGCGACGGGGTTCTACGAAAATGCAAGAGCTTTTGCATCAAAATTGAACGTCGAAACAGTTTTTATAATCTTTGATTCAGTTAAGTTTCTGTTAGGCGGTTATTAACTCGGCGGCGGAATGGCGGCGACAGCGACGGCGTTGGACGGTGGTGAAGGGAGTAGACCGGGGCCAGGACAAGACAGGAGAGAAAGTAGATTGTAGACCCCTGTATAAATAATAAATGAGAACATTCTGGGCTTGGCTTGATTGGCCCATTTAGCGTTGGTGGACCGAGTCCACTGAGTTTTAGGATTTGACTATCAGCCCAAATACCCATGAAAGTAATTTGAAATTATTTCATTTTTTAGTGTGATGTTATTTTTCAGATCGTACAGAATGAAAATAAAGTAACCAATCTTAAATTCAACTTCCGGATATATACCAACATATTACTAGAGTTTAGTTTTGGTGAAACAGGTAGATTTTTTACTGAGGTTTTAAACAAAACAAAGCGTTTTTACAAATAATTTTAACTTAATCAAAGTCAATCAATAAATTAAAAACCAAATAAACATACAAAATTAAACAATAAATACATAAAATTTCAAGTTCTAAAACGTATAAAATCTAAAATAGAGCTCCTTGTCAGATTCTACATTAATATCTACTTCTTCATTTATGTCGTCTTCCATATTAAATTAAAAATACAAATTCGGGTTTTTATTTCGATTTTTTCCGTGAAAACCCGCAGCTACTATTTTTCGGTGCGCACCAGTGATCTAACAAATAACGCGTTTAAGGGTTTTTTCTTAAGGATATATCCTCGCAAGGATATTTGTTTTAAAATAGTATTTACATGAGAGGGGGTGTATGTGATCTATATCTGACATTAATAGTGAATTCTATACTAGGTCGGGTGAATTCCACTGCTTATACATTTTACGAGCCTCACATGCACCAAATAAAGGTCATGACTACATCGAACGATAATGTGGCCTCTTTTTCCTCCCACTAAGTGTTGATAATCATATATATTGTTAATTATTATGGTGATGATGATAAATGGTTTAAAAAAAATATCAAATAAGATTGTGCCAATTGTTTCCAGAACAAACGTTTTGACCATAAGAGGACAAATCTTGATTTCTAAGAGTAGTACGTGTTGGTTTCTGGATCATGTTCGTACATCTACCATATATTATATAAAAAAAGTTAGACCATATTATTTGGGAGGTTGTTCAAGTTGGTGGAGTAGAACTCTTGGCCATAAGTCAGGAATTCGATTTTTTCCGCCAACATTTTATTGGACTATTCTGTCACACAGGGCTTGCCTAGTGTGCTTTACCTGATTTGCGTAGTTTGTAGGCTATTGCGTTAGTTCGGAGTTTACCCATAGCACACCGAAAGATAGCGGCTGCAGGTTCCCACATCAAAAAAAAAATAATAGTGACAAAATTGCAAACTTTGTGGTTCACATTTTAACACAACTTGATGTACCCATAGCACATCGAAAGATAGCGGCCGCGGATTCCACGTCAAAAAAAAAAATAATAGTGACAAAATTGCAAACCTTGTGGTTCACATTTTAACACAACTTGATGTACAGAGTAATTTGATTAAACAATGAGATCATAGAAGTAAAGACAAAATTAGGTAATAAAAAACATTGAACAAGTTGTATGCTAGCTCTTTCCATATCGATGGCTTTGGAATGGAATCATTTATTCTTTCGAGAATCAAGTCGTTTTAAAAATATCGAGACTTTATTCCAAAAAAATATACCTTGATTATTGTATTTAATATAAACATATTAGGATAGGTGACTATGTCATTTTCGTCGATATATATATATATATATTATAATTTTTATATTGACATTTTTGTAAATATTTGGCCATCGACATTTTTAATATCGTTCAAATTATAAAATCTATAGAATTCTATAAAAAAATTTAAAATATGTATGTAAAATCTTTCAAAAAATATGCCAAAAAGTCTGCATGGAATTCTTTTTACAATTATGTAACATTTTATAAGAGTCAACAAAAATTTATCAACTCCACGAAAGTCTATCAATTAAAAAATTATTGAAAGTCATTAAAACTCTGAATGAAATACATCCATGTAAAATGTGTAGAGCTATGTTATAATATTTGAGTTGTACGAGGAAGAATCATTTGATCAAGTTGTACTGTTGTGTACAATACCAGATCGAACTCAATTCGAAGTTGCCATTATATATATTTATATATATATATATATATATATATATAAATAAAGCAAGCAAGACTATAAAAAAAAAACTTCAAGTTTTCTCGCTCACAATCAATAATATAAATAGAATAGTTATCTATGTACATAAAAAAAACTGAAAATTCAATTCAATTTTCTTTAACATTATTAAAACATTCTTAAACCTTGTACTTTGCAAAAGTAGGGTCATACTTATCTATCAAACATGTAATTACTACAACTCTTCGATTTCTGTGCCACTTACAAATTCAATTGTATTTATATATCTTAAAAATAATATATTTGAACGTATACAACATTATCAATTAAGGCTCCGTTTGGTAGCCAATATTATTAATATGTGTATAACTTATCCTATCAAATTTCACGTTCTTTTTATCATATTATGTATTCATCTATTAATTATTTATTTTACATCAATCAAATCATCAATTATTTATCTTACATCAATCAAATCATTTAATTTAAATTACTATATTACCCCTTATAAATAATATTATTCATATTTTATTTATTGTTAAAAGGATAAAATGGTAATTTGTCATTTTTTAATATAAAATTTTACCAATCAAATTAATAAATTATAATCCATCAATCAAATCAAATATTATATTCAGTATCATTATTTATTTATTTTTTATTATATTATATTACTTATCTATGTATTATTTATCTCATCATACCTACCAAGCTGTACCTAAGATAATTAGACATGCACGTAGATGAACATCCGTTCAATAAATCAATGACTTTTTGATGGAATCAACCTTTTGAAAATTTGAATAAAATAAAAATAAGAAAATAAAGAAATATATGAAACTACAACAAACAAAATTGGTTTATTTCTTCCAGAAAAGTAGAATAAAGGAACGAAATTTTACATTATTATCATATTTCGAAACTTACCGTATCTATAAGGAATGAATAATATTTTAAAAATAATAAAAATAAAATTCTCTACCCCGAAACCAATATTATAAAATGATTAAACTATGTTTTAAATTAAAGAAAAATATGAATAAAATTTATAAAAGTTGTAGATCATATTATAAAATTACCAGATCTCATTAGATCTTGAAACTAACGAGATCTGTACAATCCTTTCTGATAAATAAAATGAAAAATTTTAAAGCATAAAATTTTTTAGTTCTTTTTCAAAAATAATTGCTTTGAGAAAAATCTTTTGGTATGTAAACACGTGATTATCTCTACATATCCAATGATTATACATACGTGATTTTTAGAATCTGAAAAACAAGTCAATAAATATCAAAAGAACGGAAAAACATTCACGAAAACGTTTGAGTTTCTATATTCAAAAAACTAAAACAGTGGTTGAAAAACTGAAGATAATATTTTTTTAAAAAAATTTGGATCTCATTAGATCTGGTTACCAGCTTACAGGTTCCGTAAAATCCTTTAAGAAAACATAAATATTCAAAATAAAACATAAAAAATTGTACCCAAGTTTCAGAAATACTGGTTTGTGCTAAACCATTCGAGATCTAAAAGAGTGTTTATCGCTATAGCGACAACGGTTGATCTATTTCGGAAATACTGATTTTCTCGAATAAATCCTAAGTTTTCTCGAATAAATCCCATTGAAAAAAACAAGAAAAAAAGTCACCGATTTAACATCGATTTTTCTCCAAAAAGAGAGAAAATCATCAAAACTCTAACAGCACGTGTTTAGAATCATGAAATTTACACTGGATTTGAAATTGAAAATACTGTTTTAGTGTTTGGCAAAACAAGATTTCAAAACGAGATTGGTATTTGATTAGATTTAATGTGATTTCATTTAACTATGTGAAATTCATATAAAATTGGTCCGATTTAATGAGATTTTGAGTTTATTAAAATAATACTATTATTTTTAATAATAAATTTATGTACGTTAGTTATAAATTTTAAGTTTTCTTCAAAAAAATTTTACAAAATATAATTTATCTAAAATTTATACTATCAAATTTCAAATTATATTTCAACTTTTTATCAAGGAAAATTTGCTCAAAAATCCCCAAATGCAAACATGTTTTGCTTTGGGGTCCCTAGCTAGTCATACAATGTGGTACAAAATAATACAAGATGTGGTACAAAACCATGCAAGATATGGTACAAATTAACAAAAATTGTTGTACAAAAAAGTGGCTAGGAAGTGCAGAGCAAAACATGTTTGCATTGGGAATTTTTGAGCAATTTGCACTTTTATCAATCACCAAAATGAAATTCCAATCCATCTATTTAAAATGCAATTCTAATTCCAAATTCAAAGTTTTAGGCATCTAAACACGCTAAAAACTTAAAGAATTACATAGAAGGAGTTTCTTTTATTTCTTTTAATTTTATGTAAATTTCATTTAATTTTTCAAAAAATTATTAGTTTTAAGCATTTTAGTGTAATGTTAGTTTAACATGTTAATTAAATTGTTTATATTGTTATTCACTGAACATATATATATATATATATTTCAGTGAACATCGAAGGAGTTTCTTTTATTTCTTTTAATTTTATGTAATCAAATTTCATTTAATTTTTCAAAAAATTATTTGTTTTAAGCATTTTAGTGTATTGTTAGTTTAATATGTTAATTAAATTGTTTATATTGTTATTCACTGAACAGATATTTACAAAATATAAATTATCTAAAATTTATCCTATCAAATTTCAAAATATATTTTTTTTTGTCAATCACCAAAATAAAATTCCAATTTCATGTATTTAAAATCCAAATCCAATATCAAATTCTATGTTTTAGGCATCCAACACGCTATAAAACTTAAAGAACATCGAAGGAGTTTCTTTTATTTCTTTTAATTTTATGTAATCAAATGTCATTTAATTTTTCAAAAAAATTATTAGTTTTAAGAATTTTAGTGTATTGTTAGTTTAAGGAAAAATTGCTTTTTTGGTCCTGTATATTTGTCACTTTACGATTTCAATCCTTTATATTTTCAGATTTCAGTTTTAGTTTGCTATTTTTATTTTTTTGGCAATTTTATTTCTTTTTTCGATGTGTCACCAATTCAGTGCTAATGTGGAGCTGACGTGTACATTGCCATATAAGCATTTTCAAATAAAAAGGAATGAATTAAATCGCCAAAAATCAGAACATGTAGGACTAAAACTGAAATATGAAAACATAGAGGACCAAAAATCGCAAAGTGACAAATATACATGACCAAATTTGCAGTTTTTCTTTAGTTTAATATGTTAATTAAATTATTTATATTGTTATTCACTGAACAGATATTTCAAATTAACGTCCCAAAATTCTCAACAAAGCAGTGTATGAAGTATTGTTAGAAGTAGGAGAGTAAACGAATCGAGTTGGTTCGTGAGCTTTTAGAGCGGTTCGATAAATATTTGATTTGTATTCGAACTTACCAAACTCAAGACGAATTCGAACATGTTCGAATTTTTTTTCTAGCCGAACTCGAGCCAAAATTATTTTGTTCGATAGTTCGCAAATAGTTTGCGAGCATTAATATTTTATTAATATAATATAATTATATAATAAATATATATACATTTTGAACATTTTCGGACATTTCGAGCTTTTCGAACCATAATATCCGAGCAATAGTTCGAATAGTTCACGAATATGTTCGAATATTTTGAGTCAAACTCGAACTCAAACTTCATTTTGAGTCGAGATCGAGCCAAAATATTTGAAATTTTCGAGCTTCGAATCGAACTCGAACTCGTATATACTTAATTCAAGTTGAATTCGAGTCTTAAAATTTTATCATTATTCGGCTCAATTCGGTTCGTTTGCACCCCTAATCAGAAGCATTCTTTTGTTGACAATAGTATCTCATGTAAGTGATATATCCAACTGCATGATTTAATTGACAATGCAATTAAAAATATTAAAGTATACATACATTAATATCTATTTTTAAAAATATATATCTCTCCAAAGTTTATTTGTGCAGATTATAGCACACCTAGACGTACTTATAGAAAATTACATGATTTTGAAATTTCAACCAGTTCAATCTCAAATCGCACGGATATTATTGATCTAACATATCATAGAGAGATATAAGTCTCTTCTATTAAGAATGTCATCGACCACAATGGAACTGAAATCAATTTTCAGTTATGGTCAGTTGTAAGTCATCGTATCTAGAGTTATGAATCCTAAATATCTTAAAATTTTAATATGTGATGATGAAGACAACTAAAAAACTCAACGACGAATGTTGTATTTAAGAAAGTTTTTCAAAATTTGTAATAATACTTTTAAACAAATTAAGTTTAGTTTTTGTATTTAATTTTAATTGCAAACTCAAATTCTCATTCTCTCATTCTAAATCGTTTTATACACAATTCAGTTACACGGGTGAGACATTAGTTAATTTAACGTTACAAGGTTGCAAAAAAATTATATCAAAGTATTAAAGAAAACAAGTATTTGTATTTATTTAAAAGCTGTAGAATTACCCACGAAAAGAAAAAAGGGAACAAGATTATAATTTCGATATCAATATATGTAACACTTTATCAAAACCAAATGGGCCAAATTGACTTATAGCATTTATAAGGCAATGCCACATGCACTATCATATTCTATCTCATTTATGCATGTATGGACATCCTAGAGAATCCCACATGCACAAAAGAAGTTAAAACATTATACAACACACTAACAATGAAAACCATATTGCAAATCATGAAACCACTCCCATGTCTAAGATATACTCATTACACATTTCTTCACTTGTAAAATTTTAATTAATTTTAAACACATTAATCATATCAAACATTAGTGGGTGAAGATCAGGAAAGTTGCTTCGGCGTGATGCTATTTGTCGGTTCGATTCGTTTAACATTGAACAACGGGAGTCTGTTGGAATCCTCCTCATCATGGTAAATATAAGCCATCCCTCCATGACTAGTCATATCCATTCCGGCCATCTCGTTTTCACTCGAAATCCTAAGCAGCCCTAATTTTTTAAGAGCGAAGAAAAGCGGCCCCATCGTCACGCTTACCCATCCGATTATCACTAGAATCTGGATGATCTGAGCTGCCAAAAGCTTCCCCCCTCCGCCCATGAACAACCCGTGCGGCCGACCGGGATCGCCACCGTACGCCTCAATCACATAAGCCTTGTTGGCAAATAATCCGGTGAATAGTAGACCCCATGCACCACACCCACCATGCAATTGTGCTGCTTCCAGCGGGTCATCGTACTCGAGTTTCTCCGCCAACATGTTGAACCCGATCAACACCCAAGCCGACACGAACCCGCATATGATCGCCGCCCACGGGTCGACCACCGAGCAGCCGGACGTGATCGCCGCGAACCCCCCTAGCAAGCCATTGCACACATCGATCACATTCCAATGCCCAGCCAGAAGCCTCTTCCCGAACAAGGTGGTGAGGGCCGCCGTGCTCCCCGCCAGGGTCGTCGTGACGGCTGTCCTCCCGATGGCGCTCCATTGGCCGTAAAACGAACCCCTCGTAGTGTACGCCTTGTTTATGGTTAAAAACGAACCGGGATTGAACCCGTACCACCCGAACCAGAGCAAGAAAGTCCCCAACACAACTAGTGAAGAGCTGTGTCCACGCAAGGCGACGGACCGGCCACTCCGGGCGAACCGGCCGATTCTCGGACCTTCTATATAGGCTCCCCACAGACCAGCAATACCACCAACCATGTGGACCACACCTGAACCGGCGAAATCGATGGCTCCCGAGCCGAAGAGAGGGCTACCACTGGTTCTTGCGGCTCCGGCCCAACCGTCCCCGGACCAGAACCAATGTGAAACGACCGGGTACACAAAACCGGTTAGGAATGAAGAGTATATAAGGTATGCAACGAACTGTGTTCTTTCTGCAATGGACCCGCTAGTGATACCTAATTCATGATAACATTTGCAAGAAACATTAACAATTCATGAGCCAACCATGAAAACTATATTATAAGTACTTTATAACTTACTTTGAGAATCTAACAATAATATTTAAGAATAATGCTATAGGTACAACATATATCGTGTACAACGATATTTACAACAAATATATCGTGATATTTTGCTATTATATCGTGATATTTTGTATTCAATTTATCATGACATTTTGATAAATGAAATTTTTGTATTGAATTTTTTGTGTTGTACAAATTGATGTACAAATTTGGTTGTACATGTAACATTGCTCAATATTTAATTATTCTTTTACCTTAAATTTTCTTACTCTCTTTTTTTTCTTATAAATCTTATTGCCCTTTTGATGTTACTATCAAACATTTATAATTTCTTGACTTTTAGGCTTTTTCCACCTAAATTATATTTTTGACATTGTCTAGTTTAGAAACATGAGAATCAAAGCGTTGACTTATAATTTTACTGCCATTAATCCATCTATTGCATCATTAAATGCTTTAATTTGCATTTGTTAGCTGTTAGCAGGAGTGTTGTACAAATTTAAACTAGCTAGATTTCTTTCTTTTTTCCTTAATTTTGATTGATATCTGGGGTGGGTTTACAATTTACATGGTCTCGAATTTGAGACTTGTTCAAATTTTGGGGAGAATGGGGGAAAAATTATGCAATAGAGGTTCTAAGTTTACAATAATAATTATAATAATAATAATAATAATATTATTATTATTATTATTATTTACTTCCTAATAGTTGAAACTGAATCATAATATTAGATTAAATAAAGATATATAGATACCTGCTGCAGCAATGGCGAAAGCCCATTGGTAAAGGAAAAAGCTGTAATCAGCAGAATCCGTGGGAAATTCCTTGAGGCCGAAGAAGTGTTTGCCGATGAATCCATTGGAGGGTCCGCCGAATGCGAAGGCGTAGCCGAACAGGTAGTAGCTCAGCCCCCCCGCCGCCGCGTCGAGGACGTTGGTGAGCATTATGTTCATGGTGTTCTTGGCTCGGACTGAGCCGGCGCACAGCATGGCGAAGCCGAGCTGCATGGCGAAAACTAGGTACGCGGAGAAGAGGAGGTACGTGTTGTCGATGGCGTGTGAGGCGGTGGTGAGCTGGTCGGAGACGGCTGCGAAGCTGTTGCATATCAAGGAGGCGACGGCCGTGGCGTTAGCGGAGCCGCCGAAGAGGGGAAGGAGGTCGCTGGCCGTGCAGCTGCTCAAGAGATTAGCCATGGCTGTGGAAATGTGTGAATGGGTTTCATGCAAATGAATACTTGGGATTGGATTTTATAGGCAACCAATGCTTGAATTTTATGTGACACAAAATTATTTTTAGAAAATTAGAAATAAAGTTAAATAAAGTAAAGGAAAATGTATTTTTTTTTAAATAATTTATATATATTTCCTTCCAAATAAGATATCGTGAAAGGTGTGTGATGGGTTTCGTGCAAATGAATACTTGGGATTGGATTTTAAAGGCAGCCAATGCTTGAATTTTATGTGACACAAAATTAATTTTATTTTTAGAAAATTAGAAATAAAGTGAAGGAAAATGTATTTTTTTTTATAATTTATATATATATAGGTATTTATTTTTAAAATTATTTCGATTGGCTTAGTTGGAGTCATGGTGACAGCGAGGTTGTGGGGTCACTCGCGATTTTTTAGGTTCATAATAATAATTTATTGGACGATTTAATTTCTATTGATCCAAAATAATTAGATTTTTTTAATTTGTTTCATTCTTAAAAAATGTTCAAAATATTAGTAAACACAACAATATATTTCCTTCCAAATAAGATATCGTGAAAGGACAACGTTAGAGGAAAGTATAAATTTTGATTTCCGTGACACAGAAAGCAAACAAACAAAAAAGAACAATTTTTAATCTCTTTACGATATCAAATATTGTCAACAAAAAAATTATATTATATAAATTTTATTTTAAAAAAAAACATCAACTCATATTTAGCAATTAATTTATCTTATAATAATTTTGAGGAACTAATGAATCTTTCTCTCTCTTATTATAGACATGTAAGTGTATTTTCTATTCGTCTTTAAAGCTCTAAGTGAATGGCTTTGTTAGTTAAAATTAGAGATAATATTTTTTTAAGTTCATTAATTTGTCTAATTTTAGTTTTGATTCATTAAAATTTTTAAAATTTAATTTGCGAACACTTAGAACTTTTAATTTTTAACTATTTTGATTCAATTGTGCGTTGACACGAGTGTGACGTGACAGTGACCCTGACACTGATTAGTCAACAATTTTCATCGCGCTAACATTTTTCGATTCAATGTCAGCATTTTTTGAAGACACAATATCGAAAACCCGAAAATTAAATTTAGTGCATCAAAACTAAATATTGAAAACTCGTGAATCAAAACCTAAAGTCATCTTCAACTCATATCCTTTAAATTTCATCAATATCTATCCTCTAAAATAGAGATTCGTGATCTTTATTTTCAAAAAACTTCTCCAACTCATATCCTCTAAATATTGTCAAATACTACATTTTCTATTTTTTTTCTTTTACAACACACACACATATATATATAATAAAATAATTACATAATTTATTTCAACTGTATTAATTCGATAAGGTTAAAATAAAATTCGTGTAATATATTAATAATTATTATATTGTTAAACATATTAAAAATTAAAATTTACTAGACTCATTTTTTAAAAATATATATATATATACATTTATTTGGTCATTAAAAATGGGAGAACAATCAAATTAATAAAAATTGAACCAATTAACCCACTATTATTTAATATAAAAACTGAAAATAATATAAAATAATTTAAAACAAGGACCAAAAAATAAATTCATAATTTAAAAAGTCTAAATAATAATTTTGAGGATGACATTTTCGTAAATATGTCATCTTCCAAGACCATACTTCAATGTAGCATCCTCCAAAACGAAGGATGCAAATGGAGTTCGGTTGGAGGCGTAACCATTCTCCATAATCCTCCAAAATGGAGGATGATTGGAGTTGCTCTAAAATTGAAAAAGGTAGATGACAATTTGGATTCTTTAGATTCTAAGTGAGATAGGAACAGCATAGCGTATAAAGGAGTGCGAGGCTCAAGTTTTGCCAATTTGGATTCATTAGATTCCAATTGAATTTTTGTTATAAGGTGGGCCTGATTATGATGTATGAATAATTAATATTTATTGAAGCACAATCACATGTACACAAATTGATGTTTTGTTATAATGTGGGATGAATAATTATGTAATAATATATAGTAATATATCGACCAATCACTTACAATTCTAACATACTTCAGCAATTATTGGTTTTTTCTTCTTTGTCAGAACATAATCTGGATTTAAATAAGGGATCACATGCTCGAATATCTTGTTAGATCTTATATTTATTTAGTCGAAAAAAGAGAAAATAATACGTGAAATTAGGAAAAATCGATTTCATCCGTCTTTCTTAAGCAAAAAAAAAATTTTAAACAGTTTTATTATATTTATTCATCGATTTGTAATGGTTATTAGAATTAGAGATCTTTGAATAGCTAATTATTGAAAATGTATGTTGGAAATATTAAGTATAAAGTAAAATTAGTTGTATTTGACTAAAAACAAATAGAATAAAGAAGACATGTGAAATTTTATTATCACTCCGTTTCAACAATTGTGTCGATGTCATAATCCTAAAACAGTAAGACTAGAGTGCACATTATACATATCGATAACATAAAATATAATCCTTATAATACTTTTTGATGTAATTGACGAAAGTGAGATAAGTCATACAAATTTTGGTTGATTTAGGTAGTGTTTGCAACTTCTAAAAATAAATAATTATGGATATTCTCCTTATTTTTAAACGTTGCAAACACTACCTTAATTTGAATGAAATTTTACAATTATTGTGGGTTGTCGGATGTATTAGGCATCCAAATTTCATCAATGGTATGTGATGATGACACTAATTTTAGGACGTATTGTAGGGACCCGATCCGAATAACATATTAAAATAGAACTTAAGACAAGTAATTTTACTTAATAACAAATTTATCAAAAATAAAATAGATGCTTAAACAAAACTTAAGAATGAACTATACAACTCCTCGCATAATAACATAAAAACATAAATCATCATAAACTAAGATCAAAGGTAGTTTATACTCTCAGGCTTTGGTCACCATCTGCATACTGATATATCTTTTGAACAACCGACAAACTAACCCGTTTAATGGGATGTCCATGATAAAATAAGGACACGAGCGATACTCACCCAGTACGTAACTTATGAGTATACATGTTTTTATACACGAAACATGAATGTTATGGTAAACAAAGATCGCACTCTGGAATATCATGTTCAGACTAAATGCACCACCAGTATGCCCATGTTACTGCGAAGATCCAGTGGGTGACACACATACTGCCTATGATATTGTGACTAATACCATCTTGGGTAACCGCACACACACACTCACACTGCTCCGTCCTGGTATGCACATGCCGCATACATAACATGACAAGATATACACGCATCATATGACAGATTATAATGTAACAAATATCAATGCATCACATAAACATGCATGCTTAGTTGGATATCTGAGTTAGTACCTACGTGTACCTTTAACAACTAGTCTAGGAGTACAAGGATTTAAAGTCCAAGTACATATCAAGTGAAACATTCAAATATACACTGAATGGCTTGAAAACCATTTGGTTTTGCAATTAACTATTAGGGATTTAAGTCTGTATATCCCTTCGTTAGTCCGCTGATGTCGAGAGCCCATGACAGTCCCTTGCTAGTGCTTCACACTCGATAATATGTCTGAAACATTCAAATATACACCGAATGGCTTGACAACCATTTGGTTTTGCAATTTAAATGAGGAATTTTCCCCTTGTTTACATATCATAGTTTGGAATATTCGAATCGGGATTGGGAGGTCTGAGACGTACATGATTTCCACGTGTTAACATCATTTTAACACCTGGGTTTGGAAGATCGTAATTGTTACATGTCAAACCCAAAACGACGTGTCACGAGCATCCGTGGTTCTCTAAGTTTGGAAGATCTGATCGGGTTCATTTCTTCCAAACCAGTTCGACTAGTTCCGAATTTTTTCATGCCTTCCGGATCTTTCTGAGCTTTTTCGGTGCTGATTTTTACTTATTATGCTTAAGTGACGACTTCCTAAACATGTTTTAACATCTAATTATATAAATCAAAACACAGATCACTCCACGTATTAAAAATTTTTATCCACTCATATTATTAACATATGATAGTATGATATGAATGGATTTTACAATTATATCATTTGACGATCATGAATTCATTATTGATTTACACTTTGAGGGGATTAAAAAGAAAATTATTGTAAGATATTTTGTAGATTTAAAAACAAGACATATAACTTTTTTTGATACCATAAGAAAAAATATCGTAGATGAGATTTAATTAGACTTGAATAAATTTATGACAAACAAGTTAAACTATATTTAAAATTAAGAGAATACAATATCCATTAATAAAATTATCAATTCAATGAACAGTTGGGAGAATACAATATTTTATTAATTCTTAATTTTCACTACAAAATTTTAAAAGGTAAAATCTTATCATATTAATAAGTTTCAGTCGTTTAAAAGCCTAACATTGCCCGTACTACACATACGGCCCTAAATCCTAATCGAGACACATATGATCTAATAATAATGATTTTACACACACACACATAATTTGAATTAATTAGTCTATTACTATTTGAATAATATATAATTAATTAGTGGTTAACTGACGTCATCAGTGATTATATGAAGCTTATTAATTAATTAATTATATTTATACGACCAAATTTAATCAAATGTATCGAGAGTGATATACGTGTGTATGATGCATGTTCAAAAGTCAGATGTTTACTTTTTGGGCAATATTTATTATCTAAATTTTCGACTCGTCATTTATATATATATATATATATATATATGATGTGTTATACCTAAAATTTAACTGGGCATGGCCCAATAATGAAAGTCCACTTCAAATATTTTTTAGGCCCAAGCTTATTTTAATATCATATATATTTAAATCCAGCAGACCCTGAATTCTGCAAAAGCCCATAAGAAATTTAAGCCCATAAAACTCTTCGATCATCTATAAATAGCTCCAGTCATCTCATTATTAAGGTACACACTTTCTTCAACACTATAAGACTCTACTCTTAATTATTATTTCTTGAGTAATCACTGACTTGAGCGTCGGAGTGCCTTCGTCGAGAACCCTCCCGGCTCTTCTGAATTTGTTTTGTGACGTAGGAACAACCCACTGAGGATCTTCACAGGAAACATACAAAAATTTGTTGATACTCCGGACTTTGCGGAAGCAACGTATTGGGTACAAGTAATTTTTTGCTACATCAATATATATATATATATATATATATATATATATATACATATAAATATAATCATCTAAACTTGTTCATTAGCCGCATATATAAGATTAAATATTTGAGTCCACGCGCGAAAAGAAATTACATTGGGTTACTCCGAGAAAATATTTCAACAGGAGCCCGTTTATAATGGGTCTACCCGATATGGCCCAACTTGTCAAGGTCTAGCCCAGTTTGGGCTATGTTGGACTTTGACCTGGGCTGGTCATTATGGGCCGACCTAGGATGTTTCTAATGGGCCGCAAGTATTCTTTTCGAGTTCAAGTAGGACTCTGATATATATGAGATAAGTCTGGATCTTTTCAAATATTCACGAGATAAGATAAGCTTACAAAGGGACCAATGGATGAAGAGTCCTAGTCCAGGACATGTTATAATTCGACTAGGTAATTTACTATTTTTTCTCTATAAATACAGGTATTGTTATGGTTGTGTTCATTCATTACTCACTATTCATTATTCATCACACATTCACTCTCACTTTTAAATTCACGCACTCATATCTCTCAGTTTTCGCATTAATCATATCATCTGCTTTCAAGACACTGACTTAGGCATCGGAGGGGTCACGCCGAAAACACCTTCGGCGCCCCTTGACCTAGTTGTTGCTTGTGCAGATTTCATTGATACCCGACCCGACCTGCTCTAGAAAGGAATTGGAGGATCCATTCTACCAAACCGAACCCGAGGTAAAAAATTGACATCATCAATTGGCGCCGTCTGTGGGAATTTGAAAACAAAGGGTTAAGATGATGAGTACAAGAGAAGAAACAAATTTCGGATTCTCGCATGGCTTGCACATCACAAACTTGCGAAAATCATAGAAATTAATTGAGCCGTCGGATCGGGTTCAAATTTTGTATGCATATTCATTAATATGTTTTCTAGGATCTGAACGGTGAAGATTATGATTAGTATCTTGTAGAATCAGATCTGAACCACCGAACAGAAGTTGCTCGCTAGCACAACTTCTATGTGTTTTTCGCATGGCTTGCGCATCAGAAACTTGCAAAAATCATAAGAATTAATTAAACCGTCGGATCGGGTTCAAATTTTGTAGACATATTATAGGATCTGAATGGCGGAGATCTTGAATGGAGTCTTGTAGGATCAGATCTGGACCGCCGAACAGACGCTGCTAGCTCGCACAGCTTCTATGTGTTTTTCATATGGCTTGCGCATCAGAAACATGAAAAAATCATAAGAATTAATTGAACCGTCGGATCGGGTTCACATTTTGCAAACATATTTATTAATATTTTTCTAGAATTTGAACGATGGAGATCGTGAATCGAGCTTGTAGGATGGGATTTTGACAACCGAACAGCAACAGCTCACTCGCACGGTTTTTGTATATTTTCGCATGGCTTGCGCATCAGAACCTTGTAAAAATCATTGGAATTAATTGAACCGTCGAGTTAAAATTTGGTATGAGTATTTATAATTATGTTAACTAGTATCTGGACGGTGAAGATCATGATCGGAATTTTGGTACTTGGGGAAAGGTGGCTCAGACCACCAAGCTGCAACATAATCTGCTTGTATAGTTTCTGAGCAGTGTTCTTGAAAAAGTCATTCTGAAAAATCTAACCGTTGAAAGTATTTGAAATTTTTATCATGAGTTCCGAACATCTTGATCACATTATGGACGGTTGAGATCGATTTTCGCTTGCTACATCAAGTCAGTTCTTTGATCAAATTATAGAAGATATTATCTTGCTATACATCCAAAGTCATGTCATCGACAACGCATGAACGAGATAAGTATTTCAATCATTTTTATGTTTGAATTAAATTATTAAATTTTTATTTATTATCATTATTAATAATATTCTGAGGCATCTTCTACTATCAAAATTACATGTTTATTTTCTTGTGATCAAATTTGTTGGACTTCTCTTCCCTTGTATTTTTGTTTGGGTTATTTTACGTCATCGGCATGCAATCTCGCAGTAAGGTCCAATTATATCACATCGGGCATGCAATCTCGCAGTAAGGCCCACTTATATCATATTGGGCATGCAATTTAGCAATAAGGCCCAATTTATGGTTCAACACTTTATAAAGTTTGGGCAGGTCCGGCATCAAAAGCATACAACAGTGGCATCAAAAGTTCACGTCAGTGGCCCACATCAGTGGTATACAAAGCCCAGACAGGTCTGACACTCAAAGCTCACGTTAGTGGCCCACATCGGTGGTATACAAAGCTCGGGCAGGTCCGACATCAAAAGTCCACATCAGTGGCATCAAAAATCCACATCAGTGGTCTCAAAAGCCCACATCAGTGGCATCAAAAGCCCACTTCAGTGGCCCACATCAGTGGTATACAAAGCCCCAGGCAGGTCTGGCACTCAAAGCCCACGTCAGTGGTATACAAAGCTCGGGCAAGTCCGGCATCAAAATCCCATATTAGTGGCACCAAAAATCCACATCAGTTGTCTCAAAAGCCCACTTCAGTGACCCACATCAGTGGAACTCAAAGCCCAGGCAGGTCTGGCACTCAAAGCCCACGTCAGTGGCCCACATCACTGGTAACACAAAGCCCAGGCAGGTCTGACACTCAAAGTCCATATCAGTGAAACTCAAAGCCCAGGCAGGTCTGGCACTCAAAGCCCACTTCAGTGGCCCACATCAGTGGTATTCAAAGGTCAGGTAGGCTGTTGGAACACGCGTTCTCTGATCACACGGATGTGATACCCGGAGTAGCGGAAGTTTAAAAATTTTATTTTTCGATATGGAACGATTCCATATCGTGGGTATCAAATCCAAACGATTAAAATCTTGCAAGTAAAAATAAAAAATCACAATTAAATATTTTTACCTCTTCAAGCAATGACTTGATTAGTGGACTCCAAAAGATTTAATCTGCTCTTGTTGTAAATCCCCGGGAACCGATGACTTGCTCGATCAATCTCCGGAATCAGGTCCACGAATAGAAAACAGAAACCCTCTGATTGATTGCACTAAAAATCAATCAGATGTTTATCGAAGAGAATAAACAGATTTGATCTGTCAATTCAGAAAGTAACTTTTCAGAAAAATCACAGACCGAATTTTCTCAAAAAGGGAAGAGGAGAATTCGAAATTCCCCTTATAATATAAAGTGTGATTTTCGAAAATTGCTTGATGAAAAATTGTTATTTTTGAAACCCACACACACACATATATATATATATAATTTCTAGACTGTACTAAGTTATAACTCTATTGGGACACTAACTCCTTAGGGCACATAGTCCATAACTTAAGCCCAACAAGCCAAGCCTGTTATTATAGAAATTAATATAAAATTCATCATGACTCTGATTGATAAACCGATTTCACCAATGTGCACAGAAACCATTTCTGCACTTTTAAATTCAAGATAATTTTTCTGAATCCGAATTCAGTGATTTCCAAAAATGCCCATCCCTATGTCATTTTAGGAAATTTCACTCTCTTTAGTTAAGAAGTCCAACTTCTCATTCATTAAATTTAACTCTTTAAATTTAACTATCTCAACGGGGATTAGTAATCCATTACTTGTGTGACCCTCAATGGTTTAGGGATACAGCTAGCCGTGGGCTCACAACTCCTTGTGACTCGGAACAACGATTTTCGACTTACCCAACGAATCATGGTAAGAGCGTCTAGCAACATCGCCCCATGATTCCCTAGGTATCACTGATAGTTCCTGCAAGAACCAGTAAGTTTTTGTTAGCGTACAGTACAGTCCCTTCATCCATATATCCCGATCGAATCAACAATCATTGGTACATTGAGAGTCGTTCGAGATTCGATAACTATGCAACGCATCTTGAAGATCAAATAGTGACATCGCATGTGCTACTAGGAAACCAAGTAACCTAAATCACATCGAGTACTCTGGCCAGAGATTTGTCACACTAATATCTCCTCAGATCGCATAGGATATCCACACTCGCAAGCGTGTGGTGAATCCTTGACAACAAAGCATCGACTCCTATATGTATCGTAACTGTACCCAATCCTGACACCTGATGACCCCATAGAGTCGTAAACGAGTCAAAGTACAGTACTAGCATATAGAATCTCAATGATGTTTCAAGTAGTAAGGACTAATGGTGTACAACCAAAACCGCGGACTTATCCACTCAAATAATAATAACCACTTGGAAACTCCGAATATGGTAGTTCGATCATTCATCATATGAATATATATTTGCATGCTTTGAACATCTCCATGTTCATTACCAATGAAACGTGGTACTTGGCATCACAAATGCTAGTCTCAATCTCGAGCGATCATTATCCTTACTAGCGGACGACTCAATTGACTAGGAACTGTTTAGAATATACAGTGATTATAAAATGTGTTTCATAATAGTGATCTCTCTTTATTCACTATCTCATCTTACTTACACTATAGTATATTCAAGGTCTTTATCAAAACAACAATAGTATATCACAATATAACAATATGAAGAAAGATAAAGAAAATGCCATTAATGAATGTAAATTATATTAAACAAAGATTGTTTATACATAGAGTCATAAAAGCCCTTAGCCACAAGTTGGCTAACCGGAAACCCACTCTTTCAGGTCTGGCACTTAAAGTCCATCTCAGTGGCTCACATCAGGTCTGACACTTAAAGTCCACCTCAGTGACTCACATCAGTGGTATTCAAAGCCTAGACAAGTCTGACACTTATGATCTAAATTCATTCTTCTTTTAGACCAGTTTGGGAGGTACTATTGTTACCCCGAGAAAATATTTCAACTCGAGCCCGTTTATAATGGTTCTACCCGATATGACCCAACTTGTCAAGGTCTAGCCCAGTTTGGGCTATGTTGGACTTTGACCTAGACTGGTCATTATGGGCCGACCTAGGATGTTTCTAATGGGCCGCAAGTATTCTTTTCGAGTTCAAGTAGGACTTTGATATATATGAGATAAGCCTGGATCTTTTCAAATATTCACGAGATAGAGATAAGCTTACAAATGGACCAATGGATGAAGAGTCCTAGTCCAGGACATGTTATAATTCGACTAGGTAATTTACTATTGTTATGGTTGTGTTCATTCATTACTCACTATTCATTATTCATCACACATTAACTCTTAATTTTAAATTCACGCACTCATATCTCTCAGTTTTCGCATTAATCATACCATCTACTTTCAAGACAGTGACTTAGGCATCAGAGAGGTCACACCGAAAACACCATCGGCGCCCCTTGACCTAGCTGTTTGCTTGTGCAGATTTCATTGATACCCGACCAACCTGCTTTAGAAAGGAATTGGAGGATCCATTCTACCAGACCGAACCCGAGATAAAAAATCGACATCATCACATTGTGATCACCATCATCTTCTTTGTGTTCCCCATAATAAATACAATTTCGAGAAATTTGTTTATAAATATATCTATTACTATTAATAATACATGAGCATCCTATACCAAAAAAATGAGATCATGATATAATTGCCAGTTTTCCTAAATTATCTTTCATATTATTAAAATTTTCCATATATGTTATCAATTACTACTAAGAGTCCGTTTGGATTTTGTAGAGATTTTTTAAAATAAGTGTTTTTTAAGCTATAATTTTTGTCTTTTGAAAAAACTTTTTTTTGACTTAAAAAGTGATTTTTTAGGTACTTATTTGGTCATCCAAACACCATATTAACTGAAAAAACACTTTTTATTTTTGAAAAAGTGTTTTTCTGGTCCGGCTTTTGTAACCAAACGGGGCCTAAATCTATTTCATCATATCAATGATTTTATATCATTTCAATTTCAAAATTTTTGGGAGTAGATCTCTTGTGAGACGTATCAACTCAACTCATATTTACAATATAAAGTAATACTTTAGACATAAAAAGTAATATTTTTCATAGGTAACCCAACTAAAAAATCTGTCTCACAAAATTGGCCCGTGAAACCGTCTCAAGAATTTTTGTGAAACTAAGAACATCATTTCAACTTAAAAATTGGTTAATTTCATTTTAAAATAAAACAAAATTTTTATTTTATTTACGGATCACGCGTGTATGTCACGACACACTAGCAATCAATAGCGATCAATAGTATATACTAGTGTCACAGTTATCTATCCATTTGTTGTGATCAGACATTTAATTAGTTACATCAGATTTTGTGGTGGGGATATTAATGGTTTTAGTAATTACGAACTTTGTAGATTTTTTTTGAAATTTGGATTAATTGTTGGTTACTAATTCAGTGAGTTAATATATTTGTTCTCGTGAGTTTGACTAACACGTGGTTAGACTCTTAATTACTTGTTTTTTTAAAAAAATAAATAAATAAATTTTGGATTAACTTGTGTATGAAAAATAAAGTAGCGATGAGCGATATTTGTGAAATTCCGAAATTGGTTTCACAATCCACACCAAAAAGTATTAGTAGTGATCCTATGCATACACATTGCGCTTGTAAAATAATGACTATAATTTATATAACCTAAGTGATAATATCATTTTTTTGGTTTCATTAAACACGTACATTTTATGTGGTTTTTTAATTAATTATAAAAGTGTGTGAGAGTTATGATTAAAATATATTGTATCGATAATTTAATAAATAACTGATAAAATCTGAGAAAGAAGTTAAGAGAGATAGAGAAGAAGAAAAAAAAAAAGAGATTAAAATGTTAAAGAAAAATGAGATAATTTAGTTATTTTTATCAGATGTAACTTTTTAAAAAAAAGAAAGAATGAATGAAAAAGACGTGAGGTACATGGATGTGAACATTACGTTTGTAATAGAAATATATATTTGATAGAATAAAATTATAAAATCTTGATATGATTTTATTCAATATTTTGATATCTTTTGAATCAATAAATTTCCTATTCTTTTAGATAACGCGTTGTTGATTGATATATCACAAATATTCTTATGAGTCGATTTTGTTAGACGAATATCTTATTCAACTTGACTTATGAGTGTTACTCTATATATTTATCGATCAATCAATCTCACGAATTAGATCCATGAAATTGTCTCAAACGAGACCTTATCTTAATTTATATATATTTTGAAAGTAAAGCTGTTGAGTCGCTATATATTTAGGCTACGTTTACTTTGAATGATGGAATTTTGGCAGTGATAGATTAAAGTATGATTATTAATATAATTTGATATGATAGAGAGTGGTTATGGATAAATAATAATATGTTTAGTTGGATGAATTAATTTTGGGATTGAAATTATAATTAAGAACAAATTACGATTTCACCTTTTAGCTATTATAATAATCATATGTTCGGTAAAGAAGAAAAGAAAGTGGAAGATAAAAAGGAAGGATATAATTGATTTTTTTCATTCTCTCTCCATAATATTTATAATCCCATTAAAAATTTAGGACTAAAAATCATCTCTCAATCCTATTATTAACGGGCCTAAAGATTTATACTATTTTTCAATTTTGCAAGTAAACATAGGATTAGTTGATATTATATATGTTATCCTTCATTTATCAAGGCAAGTAAACGCAGCCTTATTGAATTAATTTTATATATAATTTTTTGGTCGTCAAACCAAAATTTGTGAATTACCTGCAACTTTAAGTTGATCATCATAGATTCATAACTGGTGGGATCAAAATTAGTGATTGCAGCTCTATCATACGCCCTACAAATACATCACAACAAACAAATTCGGATAAATTTCGATCTTTCCATACCGATGGCTTTGGAATGGAATCATGTATTCTTTCGAGAATCAAGTTGTTTATTAAAAATATCGAGACTTTATTCCAATAAATTGATAGACTATAACTCAAAATTAATAAATCTCATCAGAAATAAAATGTGTAGATCTGTGTTATAACTTATAATATAGGAGGGGTATGAGGAAGAATCATTTGCCTGTTGTGCACAACACGAGATTCAACTCAATTTGAAGTAACATATAATAATTTAGTATAACAAGATTGCAAAAACTTTATATCAAAGTATTAAAACAACAACAAGTATTTGTATTACTTAAAAGCTGTAGAATGACACACAAAAAGAAAAAGGGAAACAAAATTATTTCGATCTCAATATATGCAACACTTTATGAAAACTTAATGGGCCAAATTGACTTATAGCATTTATAAGGCAATTCCACTTGCACTATCATATTCTATCTCATTTATGTATCGACATCCTAGAGAATCCCACACAAAAGAAGTTAAAACATTATACAACACACTGACAATGAAAACCATATTGCAAATGAAACCACTCCCATGGCTAACATATACTTGTCACACATTAATTACTTCACTTGTAAATTTTAAAATTTTAAACATACTGATATCAAACATGATCAGACGAAAGTTGCTCCGGCGTGATGCTATTTGTCGGTTCGATTCGTTTAAGTTTGAACGTCGGGGGTCCGTTGGAATCCTCCTCGTCATGGTAAATATAGGCCATCCCTCCATGGCTAGTCATATCCATTCCGGCCATCTCGTCTTCGCTCGAAATCCTGAGCAACCCTAATTTTTTAAGAGCGAAGAAAAGCGGCCCCATCGTCGCGCTTACCCATCCGACTATCACCAGAATCTGGATGATCTGAGCTGCCAAAAGCTTCCCTCCTCCACCCATGAACAACCCGTGCGGCCGACCGAGGTCGCCACCGTAAGCCTCATTCACATAAGCCTTCTTGGCAAATAATCCGGTGAATATTAGACCCCATGCACCGCACCCACCATGCAATTGTGCTGCTTCCAACGGGTCATCGTACTCGAGTTTCTCCGCCAACAAGTTGAACCCGATCAACACCCAAGCGGACACGAACCCACATATGATCGCGGCCCACGGGTCGACCACCGAGCAGCCGGACGTGATCGCCGCGAACCCCCCTAGCAAGCCATTGCACACATCGATCACATTCCAATGCCCAGCCAGAAGCCTCTTCCCGAACAAGGTGGTGAGGGCCGCCGTGCTCCCCGCCAGCGTCGTCGTGACGGCTGTCCTCCCGACGGCGCTCCATTGGCCGTAAAACGAACCCTTTGTAGTGTACGCCTTGTTTATCGTTAAAAACGAACCGGGATTGAACCCGTACCACCCGAACCAGAGCAAGAAAGTCCCCAACACAACTAGTGAAGAGCTGTGGCCACGCAAGGCGACGGACCGGCCACTCCGGGCGAACCGGCCGATTCTCGGACCTTCTATATAGGCTCCCCACAGACCAGCAATACCACCAACCATGTGGACCACGCCTGAGCCGGCGAAATCGATGGCTCCCGAGCCGAAGAGAAGGCTGCCACTGGTTCTTGCGGCTCCGGCCCAACCGTCACCGGACCAGAACCAATGTGAAACGACCGGGTACACAAAACCGGTTAGGAATGAAGAGTATATAAGGTATGCAACGAACTGTGTCCTTTCTGCAATGGACCCGCTAGTGATACCTAATACATGATAACATTTGCAAGAAACATTAATAAACATATATATATAAAACTTAATTTGAGAATCTAAAAAGTAGCTAACATATATATATATATATATAAATTTTCAGCTGTCCAACCAATGATGTCAACTCATCCCCGACCACTAAAACTCGGTACCGTGTTTTAGTTATGCGAAAAAAAACAACTAAAACCCGATACCGAGTTTTAGTGGTCGAAAACGAGGTGGGAAAATGTTGTTGGGCAGCTGAAAAGTCCTCTATATATATAAAATTTTTAGCTGCTTAACCAATGATGCTCAACTCGTCCCCGACCACTAAAATCTGTTACCGTGTTTTAGTTATGCGAAAAAAAAAACTAAAACCCGAGTCGGGGACGAAGTAGAAAAATATTGTTGGCAGCTGAAAAGTCCTCGCATATATATATCAGAGCTTTTAACTAATTAGTCTAATATTTATTCTTTTACCTTAAACTTTTTATAACTCTCTTTTTTTCTTATACTTAAAATCTTTTTCCCCTTTTGATGTTACTATCAAACATTTATAATTTCTTGACTTTTAGGCTTTTTACACCTAAAATATTGAAATTGTCTAGTCTAGAAATATGAGAACCAAAGCGTTGACTTTCTGCCCTATTGCATCTATTTTCATCATTAAATGCTTTAAATTTTCATTTGTGTGTGGTACAAATTTAAACTAGCTAGATATCTAATTAATTTCTTTTTCCTCTTGAGATCTGGGGTGGGTTTTACATGGTCTCGAATTTGATACTAATTCAAATTTTGGGGAGAAAGGGAGAAAAAAATATGAAAAATAAGTTTATAATAATAATAATTATTTACTTCCCAATAATTGAAATGAATTATTATAATATTATATTAAATAAAGATATATAGATACCTGCTGCAGCAATGGCGAAAGCCCATTGGTAAAGGAAGAAGCTGTAATCCGCAGAATCCGTGGGAAATTCCTTGAGGCCGAAGAAGTGTTTGCCGATGAATCCATTGGAGGGTCCGCCGAATGCGAAGGCGTAGCCGAACAGGTAGTAGCTCAGCCCCCCCGCCGCCGCGTCGAGGACGTTGGTGAGCATTATGTTCATGGTGTTCTTGGCTCGGACCGAGCCGGCGCACAGCATGGCGAAGCCGAGCTGCATGGCGAAAACTAGGTACGCGGAGAAGAGGAGGTAAGTGTTGTCGATGGCGTGTGAGGCCGTGGTGAGCTGGTCGGAGACGGCTGCGAAGCTGTTGCATATCAAGGAGGCTGCGGCCGTGGCGTTGGCGGAGCCGCCGAAGAGGGGGAGGAGGTCGCTGGCCGTGCAGCTGCTCAAGAGATCAGCCATGGCTGTGTGGAAAATGTGTGATGGGTTTCGTGCAAATGAATACTTGGGAATATTGGATTTTATAGGCAATCAATGCTTGAATTTTATGTGACAAAATTAATTTTATTTTTAGAAAATTAGAAATAAAGTAAAGGAAAATGTATTTATATATATATAGGTATTTATTTTTAAAAATTATATTGATTGGCTTAGTTGGAGTCAATGGTGACAGCGAGGTGTGGGCTCACTTCACGATTTTTTAGGTTAATAATTATTAATAATAATTTATGTGGGCAATTAATTTCCATTGATCCAAAAAAATTAGATCTTGTTTTTTTAATTTTTTCATTCTTAAAAAATGTTCATAATATTAGTAAACACAACAATATATTTCCTTTCAAAAAGATATCGTGAAAGGACAACGTTAGAGGAAAGTATAAAATTTGATTTCCGTGACACAGAAAGCATACTAAAAAAAAGAGAACAATTTTGAATCTCTTTATAATATCAAATATAGTCAACAAAAATTTATATTATATAAATTTTATTTCAAAAAAAAAATATCAATTCATTTTTAGCAATTAATTTATCTTATAATAATTTTGAGGGAAGTAATGGATCTTTATCTCTCTTATAGGCATGTAAATGTTTTTTTCTCTGTTCGTGTTTAAAGCTTTAGGGAATGCATGGGTTTGTTCGTTAAAATTAGAGATAATGTTTTTTTGAATTTATTAATCTTTCTAATTTTGAGTTTTTATCTATTAAGTTTCAAAGTTTAGCTTGCGAATACTTATAACTTTTAATTTTTAACAATTTTGATTCAACTGCTGACGTGACATTGATTAATTAGCAATTTTCTCCGTGCTAATATTTTTCAATGCAATGTCATTATTTTTTATGACACATCGATAATTTATCAAAATAATCGAAAATTAAATGTAGCGAATCAAAACTAAAATTTCAAAACTTAATGTATCAAAACCTAAAATTGAAAATTTTTTGTTGACAAAAAAAACCTATTTTCCCTCAAAATTTCAGGTTAAACTCTCGATCTCTATATCATACATTCATTGTTAGGTTATAAACTCATGGGGTGTCCATCTCAAAAGGCTTGCCTATTGGGTGGGGTTGGCTCAAGGGTTTATAACCAACTCTTTATTAGTTTAGTATTTCAATGTGAGATATTGCCGACGTCCGCAGCGGCCCACTCTAGACGGCTTTCACTCACCTTTCTGTTTGGTGGTAGCTCTTTCCTAGGTCGCCCCTTCCGGTATGCTGACTTTCAACGAGAGCACCAATATTAAATTATAAACCCATGAGGTGTCCATCCCAAAAAGCTTGCCTATTAGGTGGAGTTGCCTCAAAGATTTATAATCAACTATTTATTAGTTTAGTATTTCAATGTGAGATATTGTAATATTCATAGTGAGGGATAAAGAAATAAGCAAAAATTTCATCCTGCTTCTAAAAGTAATGTCTTGTATATTTAAAAATGAACATTTATTATTTTATATTAACTTAAAGCAGGCAAACACGTATATTATAACAACAATATCTTCAACGTAGAATCTCATTAATCGATTAGCCATGCTCGATTGCTCGGTCAAGTCAATGATGATTAAGTGAGATAGGTACGGCATAGCGTATAAAGGAGTGCGAGGCTCAAGTACTTTTACCAATTTGGATTCATTAGATTCCAATTGAATTTTTGTTATATGGTGGGCCTGATTATAATGATGTACGAATAATTTAATATTTATTGTAGCACAATCACATGTAGACAAATTGATGTTTTGTTATAATGTGTGATGAATAATCATGTAAGGCCATGTTTGGTACATGGAATAAGAGGTAAATTAATTATTAATCTCTCATAATCTTTAGTTTGGTATGATTTTACTCTTTCAAATTATCAAGGAAACCCGCATAAGCCCGCACTGTTCACACAAAAAGGGAGACTATTAATCACTTGGTGGGCCGTGTGATTGTTTTCGTAAATCTAATGATGACTATTATTTTTACTTTTATACCCTTGTGAATTTTGAATACGTCAGACTTTTGAATTGGTGGTTTTATTATTATGTTACTTTATTACTTTTTTTTAAAGAGTATTTTACTTTATTACTGCTTATAGAGAGAAAAATGGAAAATGCGGTTACTTAGAAATTCAATTTATTAATCTAATAAAATGTGAATTTACATATTTTAAAAATATAATATTGTTATTAAAATCGTCAACCCTGATTGACGATTCACTGCTTAATATTTTTAAATTTTTAAAATTTTCAAATAATTTTACTTCGTCAAAAAATATGATATTATATTATTATTCAATTATCCTAAATAGTAAAATAGTAATAACCAATGTAAAAATGAAGTAATAAGATATATTAAATAAATTAAAATGAAATAATTTAATAATATTATTTTAATAATAATAGTTATATAATGAGAAATAAATGTATTATAAATAATGGTCTAGAAACGACAAGAATAGTGACAATATTAATAAGTAATAGTAAGAAATGAATTAATAATATGTATTGTGAGATATAAGAATTTAATAAATAAAAAAATAAATTAATATAGTTTTCTAATAAATAATAGCAATGACGAGTGAGAAGAAGTAGCAAAACTTCAGCAATTATTGGTCTTTTCTACTTTGTCAGAACATAATCTGGATTAAATAATTAGTGATCACATGTTTGATTATCTTATATTCATATCTTATATTTATTTAGTCGAAAAAAGAGAAAATAAAACGTGAAATTAGGAAAAATCGATTTCATCTGTCTTTCTTAAGCAAGAGAAATTGTAAAAAAAAAAAAAAAAAATTTATTATATTTATTCATCGATTTGTAATGGTTATTAGAATTAGAGATCTTTGACTAGATAATTATTGAAAATGTATATTGGAAATAGTAGGTATAAAATAAAATTAGTGGTATTTGACTAAAAAACAAATAGAATAATGAAGAAGATCTGCATGCGAAATTTTATTATCACTCCGTTTCAATAATTGTGTCTATGTCATAATCCTAATATTACTAGAGTGCACATTACATTATACATATCAATAACATACAATATAATCCTCAGGGGCGGCCCTAAGCCCTAAGGTAGGGCGGGCCGGGCAACCGCTCAGGGCCCCACCTTGAAACGTGCCCTCGATTATTTTTAAAATATTAGTATTTAAATTAATATCTAAATATATTTAATTAATAAATAGTGATATAACAAAATAAAAAAATCGTGAATAGATTTTTATGACAAAAATTTTGCTTCAATTGAGTTAAATTACCACAAACTCTCATGATTCACTAAATCTGTTCAACTTCTATTTCCTTTCCTCATGTGGCCCTCCAACCAATTTAATTCATGCACGAAATTTTTTTTCAGAACTCTGTTGCTTCATAGGTAGACATACCGTCAAGTTTTTCTTACTTATTATTCAATTAAGTCATGTTGATTACTCAGATTGGAGATTATAAAATTGAATAATTTTACAAAATGTAAAATCTTTCTTTTCATTTTTTTTCATTTACTAATGGATTGTTGCATCATTATTTTATTAATTTATATTACACTAATTTATTAATATATCTCTCTTATATATATGTATATTTTTTGTTCGTATTTGACTTCATTATTTAGTACTATTTTACATTTTTTTACGAATTTAGTTAAATAGTTTCATTTTTGCACAAATATTTATAAAAAATGTTAAAAAATATTGACTTTGTTTAAAAAAGTTTAATAAGAGTGAATTTTAAATAATATTAGTTGTTGAATAATTTATTTTGAGAAACTACGTGTAAAACTATTTCTAATGTGCATGTTCTTTAATAATAATAACATATATATATACATATATATATATATATATATATTTATACACATTATTAACGAAAAGGAATAATATATTTAATTTCGCCCAGAACCACATTTTTTTTAGGATCGCCCCTGATAATCCTTATAATATTGTTTGATGTATTTGGCGAAAGTGGGATAAGTCGTAATTCTTTATTTATTTGAATGAAATTTTACAATTATTGCGGGTTGTAATAGACATCCCAATTATTTCTTTAATTGGTTTGCGATGATAAGTTTTTTGGCACGTGCTGTAGAGACTCGATCCAAATAACATAATGAAATAGAACTTAACACATGTAATTAAACTTAATAATAAATTTATCAGAAATAAAACAGATGCTTAAACAAAACTTAAGAATGAATTATACAACTCGATTGCATAATATCATAAAAACATAAATAATCATAAACTAAGATCAAAGGTAGTCTCTGCTCTCAGGCTCTGGTCACCAACTGCATATTGATATACCTTCTGAACAACCTGCAAACTAACCCGTTTAATGGGATGTCCATAATAAAATAAGGGACACGAGCGATACTCGCCCAGTACGTAACGTATGAGTATACGTACATGTTTTTATACATGAATGTTATGGTAAGAAGGGATCAAACTCTAGAATATCATGTTCAGACTAAATACACCACAAGTATGTGCATGTTACTCAGAATATCCAGTGAGTGCCACACATACTTCCTACGATCTTGGACTAATACCGTCTTAGGTAACCGCACACATTGCTCTGTCGATCAAATATTTGTCACACGACTTCGTTCTTGGTATGCACATGCCGCATACATAACATGACAAGATATACACGCATCATATGACATATAATAATGTAACATATAACAATGCATCACATAAACATGCATGCTCAGCTGGATATCTGAGTCAGTACTTACGTACTTTTAACAACTGGTCTAGGAGCACAATGATCTAAAATCCAAGTACATATCAAGTGAATATCATATCATTGTATCTCATCTAAAAGGCTTAACTAGTCCAATAGATAGTACTCCTTAATTATAACTATCAGGGATTCAAGTCTATATATCCCTCAGTCGTTAGCTCGCTGATGTCGAGAGCCCACGGTAGTCCCTTGCTAGTGCTTCATCCTCGATAATATGTCTGAAAACATTCAAATATACACTGAATGGCTTGAAAACCACTTGATTTTGCAATTAAAATGGGGAATTTTCCTCCAGTTTACGGACATAGTTTGGATTTTGGAATATCCAAATCGGGATCGGAAGGTCCGAGATGTACATGATTTCCACGCGTAACATCATTTTAACACCTGGATTTGGAAGATCACAACTGTTACATGTCAAAATCAAAACGACGTGTCACGAGCATCTGTGGATCTCTAGGTTAATTTGGAAGATCTAGTCGGGTTTTCGGTATACCGTATCAAAAATATTTGTATGAAAAAAATTCATATCGATATCGATATCGGAATTTCGAAATTTTGGTATGGAAAAAATTCATACTAATACCGTATAGATACCGAAAAAAATTCTATATACCAAAAAAATATATATATATCGAAAAAATTTCGGTACGGTATCCCGAAAAATCGATATTTTGGTTCAGTATCCCAACCCTAGATCCGACCGTGTTTGTTTCTTCCAAACCAGTTCGACTGGTTCCGAATTGTTTTGGGCCTTTCGGATTTTTCTGAGCTTTTTCGGTGTTGATTTTTGACTTATTAAGCTTAAGTAATAACTTCTTAAACATATTTTAACATCTAATTATATAAATCAGAACGCGGGTCACTCCATGTATTAAACGTTTTTATCCACTCACATTATGAACACATGATAGTATGATATAAATGAATTTTACAATTTTTTCATTTGACAATCATGATTGATTTACACTTTGAGGGGATTAAAAAAGAAAATTATTATTAGATATTTTGTAGAGTTAAAAACAAGACATATAACTTATTTGATACGATAAGAAAAAATATCGTCGAAGATGAGATTTAATTAGACTTGAATAAATTTATGACAAACAAGTTAAAATATATTTAAACTTAAGAGAATACATCCATTAATAAAATTATTAATTCAAGAAAAATACAATATTTTATTAATTCTCAATATTTACTACAAAATTTTAAAAGGTAAAATCTTATCATATCAATAAGTTTCAGTCGGTTAAAAGCCTAACATTGCCCGTAGTACACATACGGCCCAAAATCCTGAGACACATATAATCTAATAATAAAAATTATATATATATATATATATATATATATATATATATATATATAGAGTTTTGCTATCCTGCCCACCCACCGTGCCCACATAATGTGCCCACCATGAGGTGACACTCAACTATTGGACGCACAATTCATCACATCCAATAGTTGAGTGTCACCTCATGGTGGACACATTAGGTGGGCACGGTGAGTGGGCATGATAGCAAAATTGTATATATATATATATATATATATGTGTGTGTGTGAGTGTGTGTGCTATGTACAACTAATTTATCGAGATTATAATATATGTGTTGCTTCTAATTTGAATTAATTAGTCCACTACCATTTGAATAAATAATAATATATAATTAATTAGTGGTTACCTTATCTCATCAGTGATTATATGAATCTTATTTATTAATTAATTATATTGATATGACCAAATTTTAATCAAATGTATCGAGAGTACTGATATATGTGTGTATGATGCATGTCAAAAGTCAGATGTTTACTTTTTGGGCAATGTTTATTATCTAAATTTTCAACTCTTCATTTAATAGTACGTATATATATAAATATATATTTAAAAATAATCACTATCTAAACTAAACTTGTTCATTAGCCGCATATATAAGATTAAATATTTGAGTCCACGAAAAAGAAATTACATTGTGACATCATCTTCTTTGTGTTCCCCATATTAATAAACACAATTTCGATAAATTTGTTTATAAATATATCTATTACTATTAATAATACATGGACATCATATACAAGCAAAAAAGTTTAATTCAACATACCTCAAAGATATTACCTTATAATAGGAGATCTAACTATTAATGATTTGTCCAAATGAAATCATGATAAAATTGCTTGTTTTTCTAAATTATCTTCATATTATTAAATCATATTATTAAATTTTACTATATATGTTATCAATTACTATCAAAATCTATTTCCATCCTCCCAATTATTATATTTTATCATTTCAATTTAAAAAACTTTCGGATATCATTTCAACTTAAAAATTGATGAAAGTCATTTTAGAATAAAACAAAAATAGTTATTTTTATTTTATTTACGGATCACACGTGTGTGTCACAACTCACCTAGTGTCCCGTTAACTATCCATGTGTTGTGTTCAAAGTTCAGACATTTGTCTTAGTTACAACAGATTTTGTGGTAGATATTCGTTTTACGGACTTCGAAGATTTTTTTGAGGTTTGGATTAATTGTTGGTCGCTAATCCAGTGAGTTAATATATTTTTTCTCGTGAGTTTGAATAACATGTGGTTACAATATCAATTTCTCGTTTTTCTTTTTGAAAAAAAATAATACATTTTGGATTAACCTGTGTATGGAAAATAAACTAGTGATGAGTGATATTTGTAAAAATCCGAAATTGGTTTCACAATCCACACCAAATATAAGGTAGAGTTTGCAAACTCTAAAAATAAGTGATTTTGAAGATTATCTTAACAAATTTGTTAAAAGAATCTTCAAAATCACTTATTTTTAGAGAGGTTGCAAACACTACTAATTAGTGAACTATATATGCATACACACTGCGCGTGTAAAATAATGACTATAATACCCACATGAGTATAAGCGAGTTGGTAAGGCTTGAGGTGACGTGAGAATAAATTCTTCAGCGTTGCGGGTTCGATAATCGTGTGGAGCATATTCCCTACTGAAATATTGTGGGGTATGCTCTGGGGGTTGACCATGTTGCTCCCTCCCTCAAGTCCCTGCCGCTCGTGTACATCCCTCGATTTAACTCTTGCATGAGCTAATGAGCATCTGACTCATGTGGGATGGGGTCCCCTTTGGGGTCAACTTTTTTTTAAAATAATTACTATAATTTATTTAAGTAAAGTGATACAATTATTATTTTTTGTTTATTAAACACATTTTATGTGGTTTTTTAATTATAAATATAAATGTGTGTGAGAGTTATGCACTTATGAGTTATGGTTACAAAAATTGTATCGATAATGTAATAAAAATTGATAACTGATAAAATCTGAGAAAGAAGTTAGAGAGAGAAAAAAAAGATAAAATTTTTAAAGAAAATGAGATAATTTAGTTCTTTTATTATTATCATATCTATAAATTAAAAGAAAAAAGAAAAAGGAAAAAGAAAGAAAAATAAAAAGACCTAAAATTTTAAAGAAAAATGAGATAATTTAGTTGTTACATTTTGGGATATTTAAAGTGAAAAGAAATTTTTTTGTCATCTAACACACCAAAACGATTGTTATGAAAAGTACATACGAAATATATAATATTATAGTGCAGGTAACGAACGCATCATCAAATTGTCGCGAAGTGAGGTACATTACGTTTGTCATGGAAAGATTTGATAGAATTCAAATATAAATTCTTGATATGATTTGTTCAATATTTAGATATTTTTTGAATCAATAAATTTTCTATTCTTTAGATAATGCAGCTGTTGATTGATATATCATAAATATTTCCATAAAACAGTATTATGACTTATGAGTCACTAGTTTTATAAAACGAATATTTTATTTAATTTGATTTATGATTTATTTTTATTTTTTATGTTAAAAGTATTACTTTTGACTCTATTTATATATATAGGTCGAATTGACCAGTCTCACGAATTAAATCCGTGAGATTATGTCAGACGATACCTACTCTCAATTTATATATTTTTTAAATGTAAAGCTGTTGAGTCCCTATATATTTATTGAATTAATTTTAGACATAATTTTTTGGCCAAACCAAAATTTATGAATTATGGGTAATTAAAAAAGTGATAAAAAAGGATTTATATTTGTCTTAGACAATTGGAATGAAAAATCAAGACTATTGTAATGAATTTGAAAAATAAAAACAAAATGTGTTAATTTAACAATTTTTAATTTCGTATGAATCACACAACCCTTTTCGAATTTCATTCTTCTAGTGACTAAAATTCATAATTCGCTCATCACATAAAAATAATATGATAATTTGGGTAAGCTATCATCACTAAACAATTAATTAGTCCAGCTTGCTCTTATGTCAACCCTACGTTTAAGAAAATTCCAAGTTTGGAATAATTAAAATGTTGAAAGATTCCTTTTATGTAAAAACATTTTTGTTGAAAGATTCAAATTAAAAGATTCAAAGAATCTCAAAATGAATTTGATATACAAAAATAGAAATAAATAGAATCTATAGCTTATAAAATTAATGGCAGATGTCACACAACTGGAAAAAATAGAAAACTATTTAGTTATTTTATTAGTTATCACCTATCAACCTATATAAATTCTTTTATTATTTGTTGATTACGACTTTTGTTTATATATTTTTTAAGATGAAACCTACTATCGTTATTTTTCGACGCGTGAGAATAAATTTTTGGGTTAATACAAATCAAGTTTTTTGTGTATCGATCGCATGAATTGTTTATTTATAGTATAGCATAACAAATCTTACGTAACAATTGGATTTTAATTAGTGTGAATCTACAAAACGATCGAGCACGTCATGAGTGACGCGGTATATTTAAATCTAGCATATGGGTAATACCCAAATAATAGATCTAATGTTTCATGATTTGCCACGTCAACAATATATAATTAATTACGCCTATATGTAAAAATACGAACCGTTAGATCCATTATTGGAGTATTATCCATATGCTAGAATCTCATCTATCGAGTGACACATACCTATCGAAGCCAACTCGGAGAATTCTCGAGTTTTTTTGCAAATTTTTAAAGTTAAAATTTATCTATTAATTGAATTCAATTATTATTATAAAAATTTTAGAAATATTAATGTATATCTTTTTTTTTTTGAGAGGATAATGTATATCTTTTAGGGAACGACAATTTGTGTTTTTAAGTGATTTAAGTTACGCTGGTTCGTGTACTCTAGAGATAGAGTCTCTATACTCTAGTTTTAATAGTTTATCTTTTTATCATGCTAGGAGAACGGCTAATTAAGTAGCCAAATCTTTAGCAAATTTGAACTTTTTTCACCAAGATTTTTTTTATGGGTGTGTTGGAATGTTTTTTTTTTGGTTGGACCGACTTGTAACTCGTGACACCCTCTATTAATAAAGTCTTACAAATTTCCATATTAAAAAAAAAGACACACTTTATAACTACATTTATATCATTTATTTTTGGAAAAATTGCAATTTTCATCCAGTGTGTTTGTTTGTCATTGCAATTTTGTATCTATATTGTTAAATTTGATTTTTGGTCCTTCATCTTTCAAGTTATGAAAAATTTTAGTTCATCACTTCATCTCCGTGGAGAGTGTTGATGTGAATGCGAGCACTGCGACAACGTTTAATAAGGGTTATGGTGTTCTCACTTCATTACAAGGTGGAAAAAACAAGGACCAAATTACAAAATAAAAATAATGGAATAAAATGAAATTTGATAGAACAGTAGAAAATCCAAACGAGACTTATTCATCGGTAAAATTTCAGTTTTTTTTTCGAGATATATATGTTGTAATTGTGATTTGTGCATTGTATGCTAAATGAATGTGTGTCGGCTAAAAAAGAAGTAAATGGGAAATAATTAAATTAATTAATGGGTACATATGCAAAGTCAACTGTTTAATAATCAACTTAATAATTGATTATTAGAAATTTGAAAGATTATAGAAAATTCTTTAAAATTTTTAATTTAATTTAAATACATTTTTTCACGTAGCTAGTAACATTATAACTAGTATGAAAAAAAAATAGAGGCACAATTGTCAAACAATTTACAGATAAACACCCTTCATGTTTTGTAATAATTAAATTTAAAGAATTATGTTTTAATCAATTAAACACTCCATCAGGTCGTTGTTCTCATAAATTTTTTTTTATTTGGTGTTTTTTGGATGGAACTCTACATTGAGAGTTCAAAACTCGAAATTAAAAGAAGACAATAAAGAAACTTTTGAAGAACTTATTAATAAAAAATTAATTAAAGAAAATTGTTGTTTACATATTAAATTAAAATATTTTGAACCATGCCTCTAGAACACAGAAAAACGTCTAAGAAATATCGTTAAAGATAACTTAAATTAGAGTAACACTCATGTGAGACGGTCTCATCCATGAGATAAGTCAACCCTATCCATATTTATAATAATAAGTAATACTTTTGGCATAAAATGTAATAGTTTTTAAATAATAATCCATATAAGAGACCCGTTTCAAAAAAATGACCTTTGAGACCGTCTCATAGGAGTTTTGTCCCTAAACTAATACAAGTATAATGTTGTGGAGTCATAATTGTTTTCACAAAAATTCTTGTGATACGCGGTCTCAGGGGTCAATTTCGTGAGACAGATCATTTATTTAGGTCATTCATAAAAAGCTATTATTTTATGTCAAAATTATTACTTTTTATTGTAAATATATGTTGGATTGACCCATCTCACAAGATACCTACTCAATTATATTTATTAGAAGAACAATCGAAATGTAATACTTGAATTGTTGTACAATTTTAAAGAGTAAAATTGCACCGCCTTCACCCGCTACATTTAGTTGTACACATAATTTAGTTGATTTTGCCATTATAGTTGAAGGCTTGAAGCTTTAATTTCAAATGATACTACCAAAAATAGATAATAACTATTCATATAAACGACTTCACTTATTTTATTTTAATTTTTTTTATGACCTGGGAACCCGCAGCCGCTAGCTTTCGGTGCACACTGGATAAATTCTCGAACTAAAACAATAACCTGCAAAATACGTTATCCAGATAAATCACATTAGACAAGCTCTGTGTGATAGACAGTCCAAGAAGGTGTTGGTAGGAAGAATTGAACTTCTGACATCTGACCAAGAGTTCACCTATTCTACCAACTTGAACATCCAATTGAAAGCGATTTCACTTATTTTTTAAAATCACGTACGTTACGTGTTTACCGTGTATATAAATGCACTAAAATAACTACAACTTGTATGATGAACCGATGTAAAAACTAAGGAAAAAAAATAAAGAATTTGTAGTAAATTAATAAATAAAGTTGACAGAAATGAATAGCTTATATATGTCATGATAATGATGGTTGCAAATAAATTTAATCCCAAGAGGCTAAAATTTACTACGAATGCGACCTCTCGAGGAGGAAGTGGTCACTTTGAACAAAAATTTTAAACTATTGCTATTAATATTATAATAAGATCAAATGTCAATTTGAGAAGAGTCAAAGTTACAAACATGACGAAAACCAAGAAATTACGTACAAATCAAGCATTAATAGAAGGACATCCCATTTCAAACGGAGAAGATTCTTCTCAAGAAACAATATTATGTCCCGTCTTCAAAGTGTATCTGAATTGATAGAGTAGATGAATGTTTGACCAAAAGTCAAAAGTTTAATTCCTCATACCAACACTTTCTTGGATTAGTACTATATAGTTATCGCATCTAGTGCGTTTACCAGTCTAGCATAGTTTGGAGGCTATTGAAGTCTGGGGTTTACTCGGTGTGTACAGACAGATAGCGACAACAGGTTCCCGTCATAAAAAAATAATTTGTCACGTCTCGAGTCTCGAACCAACATGAGTGAAAATAACTATGTAGCTGTCTTTGACATTCGAAAATGATCATTCATAATTGTGTATTAACTCTTCATATTAATTCTAGCTAGCACTTCGCATCAATGGAGATGGAATCGAGGTATTACTCTCACCTATCATCATAAAGTGATGTTATCTCGACAAAAAACTAAGAATTCAAAGTGGTTTATGTGACTTTGTCTCCAAAAGTTTGAGATGTGGCTGAGTTGTCCAACGGGTCCGCCCGCCAACAAATGGGTAGAGTGCTAGCTGACCTCCCATCTTAACGGGTTGAGAAAAACCTAACCAAACTGACCCCCAAAAATTGGGTAGCAAATATATATATATATATATATATATATATATATATATATATATATATTATTTACCTATTATAAAAATATTAATATAGGTGCAAAGTTTTAGTATTGTATATATTGATGTTTATCCTTTTGTTTCATATGAATGATATGTTAATGAAAGTTATATAAGTAAAATTACAAGAAAGATAAGATAAAAATGAAAAAATACGCAAAATAATTGATTGGGTGTAATAATTTCTCACATTTAACTTCCATCTTAATAGAAGTTATTTGATTCTATAACTTTCATTGTTTACTATTGATTGTGTCAAATTGTCTAAAAAATTATCATACATAAATTTTATATGTTATTATATGAATTTTTTTCATTTCATCCATGTATTTGCAAGATTCTAATATAAATTTTTGTAATATTATTTTATTAATATTCAATATAATCGAAGATTGAATAAATGATTCAAAATGATAGTAAAAGTTATATAGTATATATTTTCACTATAATTATTTATTTATGTTGCAAAATTTTTCAAAATATTTTAAGTAACTAGAAAAATATTCAATATTATGATTGTGTTTAATAATTCTATACTCATATTATTTTGTTTATAATTATGACATTAGTTTGGACGTTGTTTAAAAAATAGTTACATTATTTCAAAGAAAATCATTGGTCACGTCAATTTATTATTGTGTAGCTTATAAACCAATAATTACATATTTCTTTACGAAAGATACATTCTAATATAAAAATAAATTACATGAGAAAAATTCAAATAGCATATTAATAAAAAATTTTTGCAACATAAATAAATGATTATCGTAAAAACTATATAGTATTTTCAAAAAATTTCAAAATATTTGAAGTAACTAGACAATTAATCAAAATTTCAATATTTATTTCAATTATTTATTATGATGATTTATTTCAAAGTTCTATGCATTTGATAATATGTTCTATACTTATATTATTTTTTCACGATTATGGTATTAATTTGGTTGTTTAAAAAATGGTTACATTATTTCAAAGAAAAACATTAGTCATCTAAATTTATTATTGTGTAGCTTATGAACCAATAATTGCTAATATCTCTATACGAAAGAAAAATTCTAATATAAAAATAAAATATCCTGCATTCTAAATTTATTATTGTGTACCTTATAAACCAATTCATTGAAGGTGAATTTTTATAATTAAATAAGAGGCTTGCGAATTGACACAATGTATTTTTAATAACAAATAAACTATTTGAAAATAATTTATTCCTTCATTGTACTTATATTGTAATAGTATGTACAAATAAATTATCATGAGAAAAATTCAAATAGTATATTAATAAAAAAATTTGGAACATAAATAAATTATTATAGTAAAAATTATGTAGTATTTTCAAAATATTTTAAGTAACTAGACAATTATTAATAATTTCAATATTTATTTCAACTATTTATTATGATGATTTATTTCAAAGTTCTATGCGTTTGATAATATATTCTATACTTATATTATTTTTTTCATGATTATTGTATTAGTTTGGTTGTTTAAAAAATGATTACATTATTTCAAATAAAAAATATTGGTCATCTAAATTTATTATTGTGTAGATTATAAACCAATAATTATTAATATTTCTTTACAAAAGATAATTCTAATATAAAAATAAAATATCATGCATTTAGATGATCAATTTAATAAATAAAATGTTATGCATATATTTATATATATACATGAATTGATATAAAAATCAATAGATTAATAAAAACGTAGCAAATTATAAACATACATTACTTTTAATAAATTTAAATAGTATGGTTAGATAACAATGATTTAAATGATTGAAAATAAAACTATCAATTATCAATTAATAATATTAGTAAAAAAGTTGAGCAAAAATCATTTATTTACAAATAATACTTTGAATATGTAAATTATTATGTGAAGGAGATATTTATTATATTTTATACTTATATATAAAAAATATTTTGTTCAAATATTTTCTCATTTTTTATGTTTACATGTATTTTTTTTAACATAATAATAGGGTTGAGTAATATGTCAATAATCAAATATTTTCATAAAGTGAATAAAATGAATAGAATAAATCATATTGTCTAATAATAAATGTTTATAATTTAAAAGTTAATATAAAATTATCTTTATTATAATTGTTATCTTTAATTTTTAATTGGTAAAAGAAAATAAAATGTTAATTAAATATTATAAATTTGGAACGAATATTAAAATCATAATCAAAACTATTAATTAATAATACATGAAATTATCATATATATAATAATGATTAAGAAAAAATTTATTTAATATTATCAGATATAATTATTAATTAAAAAATATTATATTTTAAAATATAATAAATAAAATAACAGATAAAATTTTTGTTAAGACAAATTTTTTTATATATTTCTTCCTAATATATCTACATATACTACATGTAAGTGATAAATAGATCGATGCATTTGAATGTAATGACATAATAATTAATGTATTGCGCTGAAATTAACTACTATTAAAATTATGTTAAGTTATTTAAATTTAAAAATAAATTATAATTTAAAAATGAAACTTTTTTTGTAGTGGCGTAAATTGAAATTACAACAAAAATATTGAAATAAATTGGTATATAAAAAAATCAATATAAAACATTAAATTTAGAAGTATTAATAATACGAAGATAATTATTGAAAAATAAATCTTAAAACTTAATTCACAACTATCAAAAGAAACTTAACATCCAAACATAAGATTTTTAACTACTATTAGAAAAATAATACATCTCAAAAAAATAGATTATTTGATTATTAATACTTATTTTATTCCTATTACAATATGAGTAAATTTTAATTTTATATTATATCTAATATCAAAACTATTTTGTTAAAATATTTTCTCATTTTTTTGCTTGTTAAATTACAACATTTATTATCAAAATTCAATTCGATATAATTTTGAAGGGTTTTTAATTCAAATTCATTATTATTATCATTTTTCATTATTAGTATCATATTTAATTCAATTATATAACTAATTGGTCATAAAATAAGTGATCTTAGTACGGAGCACATGCATTTTACTAGTATATATATATCCTGACAAAGGCAAAAATAAATTATTATAAATAATATATACACATTTCAAAATCCATCAATTGATAATTATTTTGTTAGCCAAAATGCTAAATTCAGAACTGTGAATATAACAAAAACAATATAGCAAGATTAAACAATGGAGTAATAGAACGAGTGTGTGAACACTATGAAATAAACAGCTAAAAAAATACGGTGTCCTTGAAACAGATTCGTCCCCTCAGGTATGTGCTTCGAGGATCAAGACAAACGACTGTTTCCTAGGATACAACGGCTAAAATCTTGTAAACACCTAGCACGAAGGTACTACACTGACGAACTGAGGATGCACCTTCACTTTATCACGAATCGATCAAAAATAAAGAGAAAAATATAGAGATAAAGCTTCGAAATTTTGGTGATCAAGACGGACGATTGTTACCTAGGATATAACGGCTAAAACCTTGTAGACACCTAGCATGAAGGTACTGCACCGACGAACTGATGATGTATATGGACTTTATTATGAATTGAGCAGAAATAGAGAGCAGAAAATAGAGAGAAGCCTTCGAAATGTTGGTGTGTTTGAAATATTGGAGACTACCATTATATATAGGCACCCAGGTGCCATATCAACAGTCACATGATGTCATATGATAGGCCAAAGCTTGCTCAAATGAAGCACCAACAACCAAGCAGGTGGTTGCTCAGATGAAGCACCAACATCCAAGTAGATGGAAGGTCACATCTAGAGAAAATAGCAAAAGCCGGGTGAACTTGGTGGGCAATTTTGCCTTTATCGGTTCGACATTCGACGCACCGAGGTTGCACTCATACGCTTGTACACATGTCAAGCCTTTTTCAGTGCAAATTGGGCCCTTGATTTGCACCCCCTTTTTGTAACGCCCAAGATTCGACGACTATCTTCATTGTATCAAGACGGGTCTTTTCAGCGTGCTTATGTCCTCACTCACACGCGTTAAAAAATCATATCTGTTACACCAATCACTTCTTGACATGTGTCTCTTATCTCACTACATCAAAGACAAAGTTCAATTTCTCTCTCCATCTAACACATGTCAATAAGTAATTGGTGTGACAGAAAATGTTACACTAATTTGTAACAGATGGTTTTTCCCCTCACACGCACCCCGGAAAACTTCCCAGGGGTCACCCATCCTAAATTGTCCCAAGTCAAACACGTTTAAATTTGGATTTCTTATGTGATGAGCTCCCACAAAGAAGATGTTCATTCGTGATATAAGTGTGCATATCAAATCATATGTACCTCTTATTCCGGTGTGAGATCGGTTCATTCATGTCACCCGTCACTCATTCATTGGTGGGGTACGGCTTCCATATTTCAGGTATTAACCCCACCCATATTGCGGACTATGTACTGCCCTAGGACCTTTGACTTCGGGTGCACCTTCGCAGGGGAGTGCGAGAGAGAGTCTCTTGACCAATCATTTTTACACCTTCATAAAACGTAACACAATATAAGCTCACATATGTCATGCTTATTTTTCTTTGGGAGACACTCATTTATTACACACTTAACCATCCACTTTAACAAGCCCAATTACTTATCCAATTTTTCATTCACATGAAACCCAAACACAACAAGCTAAGTCTAACGTCCAACATATTTTTCATCAAGTATAATAATTAATAAACCATTATAAATAATACGAATAATTTAAAACTTATCAAAGCGTGAGGATTATGTGGTTTGATATTTTTCAAGAACAACAACTATTCGACATGCGTGATCCTTCCCTTTCCTTGGAATGTCAGTATCAGTTTGTCTTCCAGACTGGACTTCTCGGATGGAGACCATACATTCCAATATTCCATGCCTTGACATCGAATAGGAAATAAAACTTCACTGGCATGCGACAATGGTTGAGGAGATTCATTTCCATCAAATCTGGTACTTGGGACGTAGCCTGCTTGCAGAGATTTCTTTAATTAAATGGTAAGCTGGTGATCTCGACTGTCATAATACGATATTATGAAATCCAGTAGTAGCTAGGAGCTCTCTAATCCCCGAAAATGAAGAAAGCCTTTTCCAATAGTAGCCCTACTAATGGATAGTTAAAATTTTGTTAATACCTAGTGTAAAAGATCCGAATAGAAAAGGTAGGGCTAAAAACATTCATAGTTGCATAGGTCGTGACAATTCTAGTTACAATAATGTGGATCGTTTATTCGGCTTCAAAGACATTTGGAATTTTCTCTCTAATGATACTTTTTTATTTAGAGATAAAGCGCGCATGTTTTAAAGCATTACTATTTCTGTGAGAGCAGGTTCGGAAGATGGGGGGCTTGAGCTCTCCTTCACTTCGTTAACTCGACCTTACTACGTAAAAGACCATACATGAATTATATTAAAACTCATCAACCATGCATAAAATATTGAAATAATCTAATAAAAAAATATAGAAAAACAATATAAATAGTGAACTGCAACCCAAACAGGCTGGCCTGAAGAATGCCACTAAAATAGTAACGCAACTCATCTATTTTTCATAGTCCGACAGACCTGGTCGATTTTGACAGCTACATAAACGCAATATTTTGTCTTTTGTATTACTTTAATATAATGAGAACGTTTATAAATACCGTGCCCTAGAAACTAAGCCCGATAAGCTCGACTATGCAAATTAAACTTATCTAACAAATAATCTCTATACCATAAGTCTCTTCATAAACCACCCTGGGCACCACGGATAAATCAATGTGAGATTGAATTATTATATGCAAATATCAAGACGAGCGTCCGAAGTAAAGCCAAGTAAAATTTAGCGAGGCGTTTAACTAATAAAAATAAAAAGGCGAGGCCGATTCAAAAGGTCGACAAGTCATGTTTAATGCAAAATTCATATTTTACTAATTCTAGCAATCATTAGTAATTTAGAATGTAATTTAACAATGTTGAATTTTCGAGTAATGCAAAAAATCTTTACAACCTACCCAATCCGAGGACCCGGTATCTTGAACACTTTAACATATGATCCATGTCATGTTTACTTCAGGATTAAAATCTTTGGAAAATATTAACGAAACAACTCGATATCTAAAACAGTCAATGCGTCATGTTTCGATTTCTCTCTTTTCACCCTAAAGACAAGACTAAAATGGGGTTGTGGGTATTAGATAAGAACTCCTACAAGCGAATAGAAAAGAGAACCAATCCTAACTATTCCTAAGCACGAATGTCTTTGCTGCAAATATATACAAATACTTGAGCTCCAAAACAAATCGAGGTAATACACGTGCGCCACAAAATATGGGCAAGCTTTTTCTTGAATAAAACCTAGAATTTACCATACCCAAAAAATTTAATTGCAAGTTGAAGATTGAACATACAAATAATCAATGTTTACTTTGTGCCAAAACTTTGAAGCCGGAGTGTTCTCTTACAAATTTTCCAAGCAAGGATAGGAGAAAGCAAGTTAGTGTTACTACAAGCACATTTGTGTACTCTCCAACGTCACTTTTCGCCAGTTGCCTCATTTTGCAAGTCGATTTCAAGCTAAAACATACTTCCATGAGTCAAGCTCCAACTTTGGCAACTTTTCTCTGCTCGATTTGTCCTGTTAAGGGACACTGCATTTCTGTCCAGCTAATGGGAACCATTGCTGCACCTACATATAATCATCACACGGTTCACACAGCAATTCTAGAAGGGTTGGTGAAAGAACAAAGAAAGAGTTGTATGCATAGATAACACGAGCCTAATTTGAAAGATTGAAACTAAAGAGAAATACAATACCCGATTAACTTACAGTTTCAAAGAATTTTAACATCCTGTTTAAACAAACTTAAAAAGCTTAGCTTATATTACTTCCGTCAGTGCTCAAGTTCTACATAACTGATACTGAAATGGTCCATCCCAAAGTCCAAAAGAAAAAAAATAAAAGACTTGAGTGAATTACATCCCCATTTATCCCGAAAGCATCTAGCACTATACTTTTAACGACACTTTTTCAGGTTGATATAAATAGGTAACTAAGAATTGCCCGAAACTTTTTTTTTGCCCCTAGTGCTGAAAGCTTCAAAAAGCAAAACATGAAAATCAATAATAAAAACCAAAGCTTCCTTGATGCATAACCAAGTGGGATATATAAATGTACAAAGATTTCAATGAAATATACCAGAGGAATCCCTTGAACAATGTGAACTGGAAAGCAACAATTGAGAATTATATAGGAATACTGATAACTCATTCAGCCTGAGTACCTAAAACTATGATATCAAGGCCAACCAATTCAATATAGACAACCTTGCTAGCTTGAAATATAGTCTTTCAAGGTCGAATAAAGTTTTCAGAAACTGTTGAAATAGAAAAGAGGAACACATACCACTGACACTTTCAGCAGAAACAACACCAAGTTCATTTTGGGCGGTTGATAAATAATAAGATCGTGCATCGCCGAGGGAGAGCTTTTTCAAGGAGAAATATCAAGGCGAACAAACCAGATACAATGAGCAAATAAGTTCCAAATCAACAGAGCAGATGCTAATTATTCAAAAACTAAAACTAATCCAATACGAACATATGCATAGACATCGTTTGGTTCGAAAGATAAAACATTTGATAAGACATTCATTTGTTTCCTTATCCTTGTTTAATCTGTCACTTGACTAGAGTTTTTACAATTATTGGAGTTATATTTCTTTGTGTCATCCATATTCTTTCATCTTGTTATCCATGTGATACACCCTTTTATTATCCAATTCCACAAACCAAAAGGTTTAACAAAGTAATCAGTGGGATATTAACTCAATCAAACCAAGGATTGCATATAACTTGTCATAACGAAAATATGATATGACAATGGTAATTCAATGATAAACAATTATTCATGTTACAAAACAATACTTGAATATAGTATGTAATCTTGAAGCATGGAGGATACAACTAATGCTTTAACAACGTCACCGGGCTGAAATGAGGAGTGCATATCTACTTTGTCAATCTCAGTTGCTCTGACATCTTGTTGTCTGTTAGAAATCATAAAAACAAACAGTGAAGAAATCCAAATTAATCATGATTGGGATCAAAAGCAATACAAGATAAGACATAGAAAAACATAAAATGAAGGCTATAAGTATTTTGGGTGTGTCGTACACGTGCTCGTCAATACATGTAACGAACAAAAAATAAACTGAAGCTTCAGTTACATTATTGACTTTCTAGTTAGTACAATACCAAGATTCATGATATCAGCCATTTCCTGATGTTACCAACATGTAAACCACAATCTTCTCCATACTAGTGGTACCCGTAATACCTCCTCGGAGATATTTTTTGTACCTAATAGTGCCGGAAAACTTTTCTCTTACAGACTTGGGACCCACGCACATTATATCTGCTGAAGCCATTTTAGCCATCACTTTTGTTACCTGTCACAGTGAATAGAACAAGTCAAAAGATGAATAAAAACATCATCATCCTCACAAAAAAAGGAAAAATAAAGTGGAAATAACAAAAAGTTAGCACCAAGACTTAAAATTTTTTTGCTGTAAAATAACTTGAAAGAATATGTTAAACCAACAAGTAACAACATTCTTCAGCAACAACCACGTAGTGTTTAATTGAGTAACCGATCAGTTCGGAACTTTTAAATCATCAATTCATTTTTCTGTTGAAATGACAACTCCCAAACAATATTCGTCAAAGTAAAATCACCAGAAATACTATCCACTTTCTCACATATAACTCCTCGCATTCTTCTTAGAACGACATGCATAGCTAATGAAATTTTACTAGCTACTGATCACTAGCATTTGTCTTTCTGGGAAATAGAACAATTCAACCATCCTCATATCTGAATTTTGAACTTTGCAACACCTTCTCAAACAAAATTAGGAGCCCCCACCTCTTGCTTTCTCGGCACCTCTCAAGAACAAACATCACTCAAATTCTCAAAGCAATCTTAGGATAAAATAACAACAATACTCAACACACTCTGGCATTAGAACCTCGCACCACCACCACAAACTTTTAACGCAAAGCAAGCCCAGTATCCTATTTAGAAAAACTAATCCTCCTTGAACAAAATCTTACTCTTGCAATGACAATAGCACCAGGTTCTGGAACTGGACCATGCGCCTTATGACCCGTCACCTCCACCATTGGCCTCTGGTAAAAAACATCAAACAACACAAGCAAGTTTTTTTAACAAAAAGATTGAATCTTTTATCCAAATTCAACACCAAAACATGAAAACAAAGATGGGTTTCCCAGATGATTTACCTGGTCATTCGATTCCGGGAGAGCAGGGGTGATAGAGATGAACCCAGTGAGGGAAGCGTACACGGTTTTATCATGGGTTGAGACGTAGGCTCCTCTTCCTGCTCTCAACTCGGCGGCTTTTCCCAGTAATTCACCTGGCGTCACGAAAGTTTCGCCTTCCATTCTTTGTGTTCAGAAAGCGCAAGTGAATCCCTCTTCTCAGTTTGCTATTAGAGGGTCAGAATGTAGGTTTTTGCAGCTCTCGTTCTTTCTTTCCTCAGGCCCTCCCGCGGTTGTGTGAAATTCTATGGTGATTTTGGGCTTTTGTGTAATAAAAATAAATTTTTTAGGGTATATTTAGCAATGTATGTAAAGCAGATGAACCCTTTTATTTGAAAAAGGGGGACCCCGTCTCATATGAGTCAGAGGCTCATTGACTCATGTGGAGTTAAATCGAGGGATGTGCATGAGTAGGCCACTCGACCTGAGAGAGGGAACAACATGGTCCAACCCCCAGAGCATACCCCAAATATTTCAATGAGGAATATGCTCCACACGAGGATCGAACCCGCAACGCTGGGAATTTTTTCCCACGTCACCTCGGGCCTTACCAACTCGCCTATGCCCCTGTGGACAGATGAGCCCTTTTATTGATAGATGAGATCCTAGCACATGGGTAATACCCAAACTATGCATCCAACGGTTCTTATTTTTACACATTGGCGTAATTAATTATATATTGTTGACGTGACAAATCATGGGACATTAGATCTATCATTGGGGTAATAATCATATGCAGGTTGAAATGAACCCCCTTTTATTCTATTCTTCTTCTTCTCTTTTTTTCTTTTTTTACATCCCCTTTTTTTCCTTTTCCTTTTTTTAATTTTTTTTTTTAACACAAATCTGTACTTGAGTTCAGACTCCCACAAGGGACTATCTTAATTTTAAATCTAATGACCCATGTTGAAATTGGATTATTACAACTTAGTTCTCGAACTCAGATACCATCTAAATTTGAGATTTTGGTGGGTGTATTCAATCCAGAGTTTTAATGACTTTTAGTAACTTTTTAAAATGATAGACTTTTGTGGAGTTGATGAATTTTTATTGACTTTTATAGAATCTCACGGATTTACAAACAGATTTTCATGGATTCTTTGTAGACTTTTGTAGGACTTTTATAGAGATTTGTAAACTTTTCATACAATTACATGAATTTGTATCTTAAATATATCTTTTTTTTTTCTTTGAAATAATAATTGTTTGACATAAATAATAACTTTATGGGAAAATTGCAAATTTAGTCATGTATGTTTGACACTTTGCGATTTTAGTTCTCTATATTTTCACGTTTCAGTTTTAGTTATTCATGTTCTATTTTTGGCAATTTCGGTCCTTTTTATTAAAAAATGCTTACGTGGCACTGTACATGTCAACTCCACATCAGCACTGAATTTGTGTCACGTCAGCGCCACGTCGGAAAAGGATTAAAATTGCCGAAAAAATTAAGATAGCGGTTTGCGATTTTGGTCCTCTATGTTTTCACATTTAAGTTAGTCCTGCATGTTTTATTTTTGACAATTTCGGTTCTTTTATTCAAAAATGCTTATGTGACACTGTTTACGTTAGCTCACATCAGCATTGAATTGATGTCACGTAAAAAAAGACTAATTGTCAAAAAAAAATAAAGATAACGGACTAAAATTAAAATATGAAAATATAAAGGACTGAAATCGCAAAATGATAAACATACAGGACAAAAAAATAATTTTTCCTAAATTTATTTGAAATATTTTTTTAATTTATTGATGAAAATGGATTTCATTTATTTTAAATGTATATATATATTATTGTAACAAAATTATAAACTAAAAACTTTGCGACTGTAAAATTATTTTTTTAAAAAAACATATGATAACTTATAAATTATTTTATCAATTATATCATAAAAATTTATTTGTTTTTTTATCATGTCTGTTATCCGCTATTCAAATATTTGAATTAAATCATATTATAATTTATTGAATCATATATTATTATCATTAAATATTATAATTATTGATATAAATCATATATTAAAAAGCACAAAATATTTGGAAAATTTCAAATTTTTAAATAATATTTTTTCTTTTGATTTTTAGAGAAGAACGAAAAAATACATATATAGGAGAGAGTGAGATAGAGAGGGGTGAGATAGTGAAGAGTGAGAAAATGTGAGAAAAAAATATAAATTATGGGTTTTATAAGTTTAGAAATCCATCCAAATCTTTGGGTTAGACTAAAGACATTTTTTTACAAAATATAGTTGTACCTTAAGCATTAATGTTTGTATGTCCATGATTTTCATGGAGTTATTAAAAGTTCATTGACATTTTGAATAACACTAGACTTTTATAGAGTTTTTAAAAGTCAAGGTTGAATACCACTTGACTTTTAAAACTCTAAAAAAGTTTATTTTGAATACCATAAAACTTCTATAGAGTTTATAAAAGTCATGATTGAATACCACTAGACTTTTAAAATCCATAAAAGTCATTAATTCTCCGGATTGAATACACCTCCTTTGGTATCAGGTAAACACTATATTAATATTACCAGCATTAATACTACGCATGTGTTGAATTGGTTGAGATAAGAAAACTTAAATACTATCTCGAGAATAACATTCAATTAACCTTTATAAAAAAATAATAGTAAAAATCCAATTAACCAATTTTTAGTATGTGAGATGGTTTTACGGATCTTTATTCTTGAGAGAGGTCAACGTATGGATTGTTAGTATATTTGTTTTGAATTGTGATTTTAATACTATGGGGCATAGTATCACAAAAACATATTTTTTATGAAATGATTCGACTCGATTTATATTTGTAGTGAAAAAATAATAACTTTTATTAATTACGTGAGTTAAAAATCTATCTCACAAAATTGATTAGTGAAAATGATACTTTTTGTATAAATTTATTATTAAAACGGTGAATTCACTTATTTGGAAATGTGAATTTTATCCTTTGTAAATTGTAATTACAATATATAACTATTGAAGGACAATGTATATTAATATATTTCTATGACTTGTCCAAGCAAGCCTTGCGGGTGCATTTGTTTCATAGATCTATTTAATTCACAAATAATGGAGTTACTAAAAACCAGGTTCTAAAACATGCGAAACGTATCAATAATTAGGCTAAACAACACTGTTAGAGGGTTGTAATCGTCTCTTTGTATAGAACAATCGAAACACAGTATTTAAACTGTTATAAGATTTAAAAGATTTGAGTTACATTGTTAGCTCCAGTTACGATTCGCACGGATGACAAGGAGTGCATTAATGAGAGGGAATGACAGTGTTGATGTGCAATAATTGTCTCTGTTTGGTAGATCAATAAAAATCAAAGTTCTAAAAAGCGTGAAGCGTGTCGAAGCGTGGGAGCCAAGTTTCAAGCTTTTTAAGCTTAAGCGTGATTACTGCGAGCTTAATCGTATTCTTAAGAGTAAAAAAATGTTTTCAATTTAAACTATAATTTTAATCATCTCAAACAAATCAAGTGTAATGCATTAATTCTTTGTGAGATTATAATTCAATATATTTCATCATTCATTTCATATCCCGTGTCATCGAACATAACCTAAATTAATTGGTCTAATTTAAAACATTAGAGGTAAAATTTCTCAATATGTGCTGCATTCACATCATCGCTACACTTGGCCATACAATATTATACATTTCTAATATTGCTAATAATCACTCACCAGTAAAAACGCTAATTTATAATATATTTTCATTTTATTAATCAATTTTGGTTTTTAGAAAAATCACATTTATGCGTATTTAATGACACTTGACATGGTCAACCTATGTCTGACCGCTTTTTTTACCGCTTTTGGCCGAAGCGAAAAATTTTAGAGAAGCTTCAAACTTAAGCAAAATTAAGCGAGACTTAATCAAGCTTTTTAGAACATTGATAAAAATACAGCGCTTGAGTGGTTGTGCAGTTTAAAAATTTTGAGTTACACCATCTACTATTATTCATAGCTTTTGGTAAATCCGTAACTGTTTGGTTCTAAAAAAAATTCAAAATTGAAGAGAAGGGTTTTGATGGGACATGATCCTTATTGATCTCTGTGCTAACAAAACATAGGTATATAATAAATTTAAGAGTTATGCATAAATTCTCGATTTTTTTTCTAATGGGACATGATGATTTATGTGTGTGTAAAGACTGCAATTTAAGTTGGGTATTTCGGGTCGATCCGTCATCATACAATTTTAGTGAGTTGAGTTAAAAAAATTTCAACCCATTTAAAGGCGGTCCTAGGCAGGGCAACCCACACGGGTTGCGGCCAGCCCGAGGTTGGCCTAAATTGGCTCGTGGGCTTGGAGAAAAATTAATTTTTTAAAATTATAAATTTATGGTGATATATTTAAATTTTTAATTAAAGTTAGTGAATTATTTTTATTAATCACTTTGTATAAAATTCACACATGAGAAATCAATAATTATAAATTTTATCTGTTCGGATGTGAAACACAAGCAATCTTGATTTTGATGATAACAAACTTGTTATTGTGTTTCTAACATATTTACTTAAGTGTGTAGGTCATACATCACATTTTGGAAGTGATAAGCTTGTGAAACAAAATTCCAGCATAATTAGTTTTCTGACGAGCTACATTGTTTTTGATGATATCTCATAACTCGATGATCCAAATGACCGGCGGCCAAAACTACTAGACATCCAACTCAAAAATATTCAACTCATATCTCATACCAGTAGGATTAAATTGGATGTTAATTAGATCAAACTGCTGTCTAAAGGCGCTACTAGAGCTGAACCGGATGAGCATAAAACAGAAACCAGTAGTCGCTGAGCAGTTTTGATATTTAGGCCATATCTTGCAGCTAAGTAATCCAAATGAAATGATTTAGTATGCTTTACAAAGATACGAAAATGATCTACAAATAATATTCAGAAGCAAAGTCTGAATCGGAGCATAAGGAGCTGATAAACTGCACTCAAGAATCAGGTTCTGCAGTGAGAGCAGAATTTCGGATCCAAATGATTATTTTGAGCATATCTCTCTCGTACGAATTTGAAATCGAGTGATTCTTGATTCTATGGAAATCCTATACAAAGAGTTACAATTTTCATGTTCATAACTTTGCCAAAAAGTTAATGAATCAAGAGATATAAGCAAAACAGCGGTGCGAAAAACAGAAGTGCAGAAAAGTAGTAGACTCCAAAATGCAGCAGAGTCCGAACCAGTAGCCGCTAAAAACCAGTAGCCAAGGAAACCAATAGTGGATGAAACCATGGTAGCCAACCAGTAGCTACTACACTAGTAGAGCTCAAAATCAGCAGAAGATCAGGAAAGCGCCAAAAGCGTGAATATGACCGTTTCAATATCAGAAACAGTACAATACCTTTATTAATGAGAATATTCTTGTGTCTAACGTATATATCTCTCTTGGAGGCTATAAATACAACATCATTCAGAAAACAAAAGAGAGAAGAAAGGCGGCTAAACATATTTATAAGCTTGAATAAGAGTAAGCCCAAGAAGGGGAGCCAAAATAGATATATTAGCTTTGTGAGAGCTTTTCTCCAATGTGTGAGGATACATTTGAGAGATTAATACACTGTAAAGGATTAAATCCTCACACACAATCACTCACACATATACAAGATAGATGAGCTTCAAAGTTTAGTTGAGTGAGTATTCACACAGAGACATTAAAGATTGTGTTTGTAGTCTTGGCATAAGAGACGTTAAACATTATGCGGATTGTGAGGTTAAGGTCTACAATCGAGAGTATGCTAGGAGTTTCGATTAGGCAAGTGATAAGTCCTAAGTCAAAATGGGTTTGTAAAAAGTTGTATACTAATCAAAGTCTTCTAGTGGATCCTTCCGAGGAGGAAGAAGAGGTGACGTAGGATATTGAGCTTCGAACATCCATAAACAAATTGTTGCCTCTTTACTTCACATTTACTTCTTGTTGTTTTTTTTGGATGATTTATTGAAACATTTTATATGTTCTTTAAAGTACCAAAATATTGCATACAAAATTTTTGATAAAATGCTTCAACTTAAATATTTGTATTATAACGATTTCCAAAATGCTTAATCGGTTTTTAGAGGATTATGTTGAGTGTTTTCTGCTTGGTTTTGTAACCAAACTCGATATAATCTCTCGGTGCTTGGTTCATTTTTGGACATTTCAAGAACGAGCTAAATATTTTAAAAGTGTGTATTCACCCCCTCTATACACGTTTTCGATCCTATTATTATCGATATTTTTTTATAAATATTTATTTATAAAATAAAATTTATAATTAATTATAATATATTTTTAACTTTTATTTATTTATTTTCATTTTTGTGAGCCAACCCGGCCCTTAACTCGTAACTCACTTTGGATTGGGTTGAGTTGAGAATTTACATCCCGTTGGAATGATGGGTCGGCCCACTCCCGTCCGCCAGTGGTTGACCCATATGATAACTCTATGTGTGTATTTAATTTATTAATATATTTTTGAGTTTTAAATTGATAGACATTGAAAGGATTTTAATTTTAAATAAGTTAATTTAGAATTTAAAAAAAAAGAAGAAGAATCGTGCCTAATTGCGATTGAGCATCTTTAATGAAGATTAATGCGATCAATCTACAATGAGGTTGAATTCAATCTACCTTAAAAATATTACCCTCCATGTTTTGCCCAATCGGGGTGTTTTTGTTAAGTTTCATGTCTAATCCTGTTTTTCAAACAATGAGTATGACTAAAAGTAAAGGTTAATCGACTCTGCATTTTAAAGCTTATGCTAATGTATATACCGCATGTCAGAATTTTCCAAAACAAATTGTAAGGTATCACCAACTTCAATCGACATATTTACTTCCACAAAATGTGAAAACTCCCAAACACAAACAAATATTTTTCGATAATTCCATGCAGAATTTTGTGATATCCATATTTAACTTCCAATGTACTTTTGCTAGTAATTCTAATAAAATCAATTGATAATGATTTTTAATTGCTCTCAGCGAAGAAAATTAAAATAATAATAATAAAAATAAAAATAAAAATTTACTTTAAACACAAAATAACAAAATCTCAGCTACATATGAATTAAATTATTTGAAATTTTAATTTTAAAAATTTAAAACACACTTGCTACATTAAATAAAAACTGTTTTAAAAAATCAATATTTTACAAAATAAATATTAATTGATGAAATTATGATAATGTACAATAAAAAATATTTCAACTATATAATATATGAAAATGTAGTCCATATGTCTTAATAATATATATATATATATATACATATATATAATAATAAAAAATATAAATTTTGGGTCATATCGAGTCAACTAAGATTGACCCAAATCCGATCTAATCCAATTAATTTTTCAGATCAGATTTTGAGTCCAACCCGAAACCTCCGATCCTAACCTGATATTTTTTGGGTCGACTCGGGTCCGATCTATTTTTTACCCCCCTGCACCATCTACACACAACCACCCACCCTGACACTTTCATATCTGTAATAAAAAATAAAGCATACTAAAAATTATGATAATTATTGAAACGACCCTAACTCTATAATTAATAAATAAATATGCGAATTTTTTTTTTTTTTATACTTTCTAAATAAAATATGTACATATATGCCCATACATATATGCACAGAATAAAAAGATTTAAAATAAATAAATAAATAAATAAACAAATAAATACTTAAATAAAAATGCATTCTTTAAAATAAAATAAACATCTGAGTCAAACATTTAATAAAAAAAATACTGCAAAAATAAAAATGAGAAAATTCTGCATGCACTGAAAATATTTAATAAAATATTCTAAACTCACAACCACTGAAAAATAATAAAAATGTATCATGCTAAAATATTCAAAAACATGCAAGGTGACTCAGACATCTATCACGGTCACGGGGTCACTGCATGTCTGCTCATACATCCTCGCCTCCCGTGGGGACAACATCATCCTCAACGTTCTCACCTGCACCATACCAGTGTAGTGAGCCTAGAGGCCCAACATGCTAACATAACAATGGTTTAAAAATAATTTAAAACAATTAAATACTAATACATACATATACATGAATGAGCATGCTTAAAAAAATTACGTAACATAACTTAACTTAAATAAACTTAAATAATATAATACATAACAATGTTGAGCAATTAATTTTCTAACATCGCATGGTTGTATCCGTAGTGTAACCTTAAATCATACATTAAATACTGATCAGCGTGGAAACCAACGTACGTGACCGGTGACGAATCACCTCTTAAATTGGCAGTAAACTGCCCTTCAATCATATGGGGACGAATCCCCCTTAAATTGTCACACTACTTCAACTTCCAACATAAAATATTTTCTTGCTCAACCTTAAACATTAAATCATGCATAAAATATTATTTCATGAATTCATGTACTTGAATAAAATGTGTGTCCTTCATATATATTTAATTTAAATTTCATACTATCATATAAATATAAAAATAACTTCCATGCATAAAAAAAAATAATTAAATATATATTCAGGACACATGCAATTTCTCATGGGTTGTCCTGAACTGCTGGCCCTAACACTCAAGCCCATTTTTCTTAAATCTGGCCCATTAACACTGAGAATGGCCCAATAACATACTTAAGCCCAAAAATACAATTCTAAGCCCAAATAATTAATTTAAGCCCATTAACACTCTATTCTGGCCCAATGGGCCCAAAAGCCCAAAGACTGGCCCAATAATTTCCATGGGCCCCCAAGGCCCATAAAATTAATGGACTTACTTAATTAAATTAATTAAGCCCAAAATAAATAAATTTGACTCAAAATAATTAAATAGAGCTCAATTAAATTTTGGGATTTAATTAGGCCCATTAAATACTTAATTAAACTTAAAACTTAAAAATAAAAATACCCGAGCCCGACTCACTTAACTCGGATCCGGACCCAACTAACATAACCCATGACCCACTGACCCGACCCGGAACCCACAGCCCGACCCGGACCAGCTAGAAACCCTAGAACCCGAACCCCTCTCTTATCCTTCTCCTCGGCCGCGAACAGCAGCTTTCCGGGGCTGCTGCCGCCGTGCTCCGGCCGTCCCCTGGCCGGAGCACCACCACCTACCCCTAGCCCTCTTCAAGACGTTTCCAACAAGCTAAAACCAGCCCAATCCGAGCCCTAACGAAGGAGAACGAACCAAAACAAACTAGCCCTTATTCTGCTCGCCTCCTGCGCGCGACAGCAGAGTTCCGACCGTTCGGCCGCCCAGCTCCGGCCACCACTGGCCGGAGCACAACTTGGATTACCTTCCCCTATGTATTGTGGTTCTAACCCAACTGGAATCAGTCTAAAACACGCCTTATGGACCGATAACGACCCAATCTCCCAACATCGCTCAACCTGCGCACCCTAGGACCTGTTCTGAACCAGCTCCTCTCCTGGCCATGCATGGCTCGAACCAGGCAAGCCATTCAATCCTAGGGACCCTAAGACATCACCCTAGACGTGGCCAGCAGCCCTGGATCGGCCTCTTCCTTAAAAACATGAGTATGCATCATGAACAAGCCAACACATGCAGCAAAACGTGAATAGTTCATTCAAAATCCAAAGTTTCTTACAAAAATCGAACAGGACAGTACATAATCTGATGCATACACACTCACACATATACCCACTGATATGGTCTTAAAAAGTGGAAGAAAACATGCCTTTCACCGATGCAAATAAAGAGCTAAGTGCGTAGGACGTTTCCGGGACGACGATTGGACGAAAACTTGACAAAACGTTCGAAAGTTGGCTATGGAAGCTTGAAGGTTTCTGCTGAAAACATGAGAATGGGGTGGAAGGAGAAGGTGTCGGCTGATGGAGTTAGAGTAGGATAGGTTTTTGTTTTAAATTTTGATAATTAGGAATAATCTAGGATAATAACTAACATAAAATAATTAGGTAGATAATATAACATAAATATAAGATTTTAAACTTTTAAAAATACAAAATAATCTGATATAAAAGATAAATCCCGAAATATAAATTTAAGGGATTTTTAAACATTAATAAAAGTCATTAAAATGACTTATTTTGGCTAAAAATAAACTCCTAAATAAATATATAATTAAATACTATAATTTTCTTGACAAAACACCTTAAAATATTATTTTGAGGCTCATAAAACTCATAAAATATTTTTGGCTAAAAATATTTTGGTATCTCGTCCGTCCACGTTCCCGTCTACGCGATCAAAACAATTAATTAAAATACTAAAAATCATAAAAATCACTAATTATGGGTTAAATGCTTAAAAATAAATTAAATCATGCACAAATAATTCACATAATTATTTAACCCATAAATCTAAAATTTAAATAATTAAATATCCTAATTATGTATGCGGATTTACGTATTTAAAAAATACCGGGTGTTACAATTCTCCCCCCCTTAAATTGAATTTCGTCCTCGAAATTAAAGTACTTACCCGAACAACTCCGGGTAGCGAGTCCTCATGTCTGCCTCGGTCTCCCAAGTAGCTTCCTCCTCCGAGTGATTCAGCCATTGGACTCTGACCATCGGTATGACCCGCGTCCTAAGCCTCCGCTCCACCCTTGCCAAGATCCGTGCTGGTCTTTCCTCATACACTAGATCTGGTGGCAACTGTAAGGGCTCGAAATCCAACACATGCGACGGGTTGGAGACATATCTCCGAAGCATGGATACATGGAAAACGTTGTGCACTGCCGCTAGCCCTGGAGATAGAGCTAAACGGTAGGCCAACGTGCCAACTCTCTCCAAGATCTCGAATGGCCCTATATACCTCGGATTAAGCTTGCCTCTCCGGCCAAAACGCACTACTCCCTTCATAGGTGACACCTTCAGGAATACGTGATCACCTACAGCGAACTCCAAATCTCGTCGTCTGGCATCCGCATAACTCTTCTGCCGACTCTGAGCAGTCCTCATCCGATCCCGAATCTGAGTCACAATGTCAGCTGTCTGCTGCACAATCTCAGGACCCAGCAAAATCCGCTCACCAACCTCATCCCAATGCACAGGAGATCTACATCTCCTCCCATACAATGCTGCATAAGGAGCCATACCTATAGACGACTGAAAACTATTGTTATAGGTAAACTCCACTAATGGCAGTCTAGTCTCCCAAGAACCCCGAAAATCAATGACACAAGCTCTCAGAAGATCCTCGAGAACCTGGATCACCCTCGCAGACTGACCATCTGTCTGGAGATGAAATGCGGTACTGAACAAAAGCCTCGTCCCCAAAGCTGTGTGCAGACTCTTCCAAAACGCAGATGTGAATCTCGGATCTCTGTCTGACACAATAGACACTGGTATGCCATGCAGTCTAACAATCTCTCTGATGTAAAGCTCTGCATATTGTGTCAAAGAATAAGTAGTCCTTACCGGCAAGAAATGAGCTGACTTGGTGAGTCTATCCACAATCACCCAAATCGCTGTGCAACCTCTGGCACTCCTCGGTAAGCCAACCACAAAGTCCATCGTAATATTCTCCCATTTCCACTCCGGAATAGGAAGAGGTCTAAGAAGTCCTGCTGGATGCTGATGCTCTGCCTTGACTTGCTGACAAGTCAAGCACTCTGACACCACTCTCCCGATGTCACTCTTCATCCCGGGCCACCAATACAATAGCTGCAAATCTTTGTACATCTTCGTACTTCCGGGGTGAATGGAGTACGGAGATGTGTGAGCCTCTGCTAAAATCTCAGCTCTCAACTGATCGACGTTCGGTACCCACATCCTACCACGGTACTGAACGATACCATCCTCCACTGTATACAAGAGATTACCTCTAGCCTCATCTCTCTGTCTCCATCGCTGCAACTCCTCATCAGTAGACTGTCCCTCTCTAATCCGATCTCGCAGAACTGGCTGCACCGTCAACACTGACAAGCTCGGTGCACGACCACTCGGATAACACTCCAAGCCAAATCTCTGAATCTCGCTCTGTAGTGGTAACTGTACGGTCAAACATGATACCACTGACGACTTCCGACTCAAAGCATCGGCCACTACATTAGCTTTACCCGGATGGTAGCTAATGTCACAATCATAGTCCTTCACCAACTCCAACCATCTGCGCTGTCTCATGTTCAACTCCTTCTGTGTGAAGAAGTACTTGAGACTCTTATGGTCTGTGAAAATCTTGCACTTCTCGCCATACAGATAGTGCCTCCAGATTTTTAAAGCGAAAACCACTGCTGCCAACTCCAAGTCATGCGTCGGATAATTCTGCTCATGAATCTTCAGCTGCCTCGACGCATACGCAATAACCTTACCACACTGCATAAGCACTGCGCCTAAACCTAGTTTAGACGCGTCGGTGTACACCACTAACTCCTCGTGTGGTACTGTCATCGCTAACACTGGTGCAGTAGTGAGTGCTTCCTTCAGCTGATCGAAGCTCCTCTGACAGTCTGAACTCCAGATAAACTTCGCATTCTTCTTGGTTAAGGAAGTCAAGGGTACTGCAATAGAGGAAAAACCCTTGATGAACTTCCTATAATACCCTGCCAAACCCAAGAAACTGCGAATCTCCGAAGCATTATTCGGAATACCCCAATTCTGCACTGTCTCAACCTTCGACTGATCAACTGCAATCCCATCTCTCGAAATAATCTGGTCAAGAAATGCCACCTGCTCGAGCCAAAACTCGCACTTGCTGAACTTGGCATACAACCGATGCTCCCTCAAGGTCTGCAAGGCTTCCTGTAGATGTTGTCTATGCTCCTCAATGCTCATAGAGTAGATCAAGATATCATCAATGAAGACTATGATGAACTGATCTAGATACGGCTGAAAAACTCGGTTCATGAGATCCATGAAAACCGCTGGAGCATTGGTCATCCCAAATGGCATCACTAGGAACTCGTAATGCCCATACCGGGTCCGAAAAGCAGTCTTGGACACATCTGCCTCTCTAACCCGCAGCTGATGATAACCAGATCGCAGGTCGATCTTGGAGAACACTGAAGCTCCCTGCAACTGATCAAATAAATTCTCTATCCTCGGCAGTGGATACTTGTTCTTCACTGTGACCCTGTTGAGTTTCTCGGTAATCGATGCACAATCTCATACTGCCATCCTTCTTCTTCACAAATAACACCGGAGCTCCCCATGGAGAAAAGCTAGGACGAACAAAGACTTTCTCTAATAGCTCCTGAATCTGCTCCTTCAACTCTTTCATTTCGGTAGGAGCAAGTCTGTACGATGCCTTAGAGATAGGCACGGTGTCTGGTACTAACTCAATGCTGAACTCCACATCTCTCACTGGTGGAATTCCTGCAACACCCTCCGGAAAGACGTCCGAAAAATCACGAACCACCTCTATCTCTGATAATGATCTGCTAGATGGTTCTGAGGCCGTGCCAATACTCGCTAGAAAACCTCGGCAACCCCGTCTCAACAACTTTCTCGCCTGAATAAGAGATATCACCTGAGGAGTACTACTGCTCTGAGATGCATAGAAAGTAAACGGGTCGCCTTCTGACGGTTTCATTGACACTGACCTTCGACGAAAATCAATCGAAGCTCCATTGACTGTCAACCAGTCCATACCCAATATCAAATCAAATCCACTCAACGGCAAAACCACCACATCTGCGCGAATGGAGTGCCCCTGAAGCTCCAACTCCAGTTCTCGAATGACACTAGAGGTAGTAATAATCTGTCTTGATGGCATAGTGACATCATAACCACTGTTGGAAATCTCAGGTGTGATGCCTATCCTGAAAGAGTGGGTGCCCAGTGAGCCAACTTGTGGCTATGGGCTTTGATGACTCTTTGTACAAACGATCTTTTGTTTAATGTAATTTACACTTTTATTAATGGCAATGACTTTATCTTTCTTCATATTGTTATATTATGATATACTATTGTTGTTTTGATAAAGACCTTGAATATACTATAGTGTATGTAAGATGTGGTAGAACATGGGGATGTCTATCATGAAATACATCTTATAGTCACTGTATATTCTAAACTGTTCCTAGTCGATTGAGCCGTCCGATAATAAGGATAATGATCGCTCGAGTTTGAGACTAGCATTTGCGATGCGGAGTACCACGTTTCATTGGTAGGGAACATGGAGATGTTCGAAGCATGCAAATGGATATTCATAGGATGAATAATCGAACTACCCTATCCGGACTTTCCAAGTGGTTATCACTTATCGAGTGGATAAAGTCCGCGGTTTTGGTTGTACACCATTAGTCCTTACTACTTGAAACATCATGGAGACTCTATATGCTAGTACTGTGCTTTGACTCGTTTACCGACTCTATGGGGGTCATCAGGTGTCGGGATTGGGTACAGTTACAACACATATAGGAGTCGATGCATTGTTGTCAAGGATTCACCACATACTTGCGAGTGTGGATATCCTATGCGATCTGAGGAGATATTAGTGTGACGAATCTCTGGCCAGAGTACTTGATGTGATTTAAGAAATGGTTTCTTAGTAGCACATGCGATGTCACTAATTTGATCTTCAAGATGTATTGCATAGTTATCGAATCTTGAGCGACTCTCGATATACCAATGGTTGTTGATTCGATCGGGATATATGGATGAAGGGACCGTACTGTACGCTAACCAAAATCTACTGGTTCTTGTAGGCACTATCAGTGATACCTAGGGAATCATGGGGCGATGTTGCTAGGCGCTTTACCATGATTCGTTGGGCAAGTCGGAAATCGTTGTTCCGAGTCACAAGGAGTTGTGAGCCCACGGCTAGCTGTATCCCTGAACCATTGAGGGTCACACAGTGTAATGGAGTTTTAATCCCCGTTGAGATAGTTAAATTTAAAGAGTTAAATTTAATGAATAAAGAAGTTGGACTTCTTAAATAAGAGTAAGGGAGTAGGATTTCCTAAAATGACATAGGGATGTACATTTTTGGAAACCACTGAATTCGGATTCAGGAAAATTTATCTTGACTTTAAAATGTGCAGAAATGGTTTCTGTGCACATTGGTAAAATCGGTTTATCAATCGGAGTCACGATGAATTTTATATTAATTTCTGAACATGCGGGCTTTGCTTGTCGGGCCTCAACTTATGACTAATGGGCCCTAAGGTGTTAGTGGCCTGCATTATAAATAAGTTATTGCAGTACAGAAATTACACACAGTTGGTCATAATTTTGAGAGACAGTTTTCGAAAAAAAAAACCCTAGCTCTCTCTAGAAATTCGGCCGCCCCTCCCTCTCTCTGTCAGAGATTTTCCGGTCTGTGATTTTGAATTGCAGACAGGATTAGCGAATCAAATTCGTTATTCTCTTCGCAGAAAACTTCTGATAGATTTTCTAGTGCAATCTATCAGAGGGATTAAACCTCCATTCGTGGACCTGATTGAAGGAAAGCTTGTTCATCAGTTCCAGGGAGATACAAGAAGCGCAGAGAAATCTGTGTGGTGTCCAATAATCTCGCTTCGAGATTGAAGGTAAAATTTAATAATAGTTATTTAATTTTACACACACAAATAATTTAATCGTATGGTTGATACCCACACTATGGAATTGTTCCATACTAAAAATTTTAAACTTCCGCTGCACCGGGTATCAATCGTGATTGATCTGAACGCCAGTTTTCCAACAGTGGTATCAGAGCCAGGTTGCTCAGATCAAACGATTAAATTAATCGATTGTACAAAAATTTTTGAGTCTTGTTTTTTTTTTAAAAAAAACAAAATAAATATTTTAAATAAAAAAAAAATTTTTTCGGGCAAAACCCGGGCAGCGATTGGATCGCTGCCCGGTGGGGCAGCGACGGTCGCGGCCCCGGGCGGCGCACGGCGCCGCCCACGGCGGCGCACGTCGCCGCCCAGGGGCAGCGCTCAGCGCCGCCAGGGCAGCGCAGCGCAGCGCAGCGCAGAGCGCTGCGCAGGGCAGCTCTCGGCGCTGCCCAAGGGCGGCGCCAGGCGTCGCCAGGGCAGCGATTGTCGCTGCCCTAAAGGGGCAGCCGGGCTGCCCCGGCCCGCGCCCACGGGTGCGGGCCGGCCCGGGAGTGTCCCGGGCGGCCCGCGGGAAAAATTATTATTTTTTATTTAAATTAATTTTAATGTGTTAAAATTTTATTTTTGGTCCGGTCAAAAATTGTTTTTGATTGGTTCACGAGGCATCGGATCGAATTGTTCGAGTCCGAAAATTTTAAAATTGATTTTTGGATAAATTTGAATTTTTGGAAAATTTTAATATTTTATCCTTAAATTGAATTTTGAAATCAATTATTTTTGGTACAATTGATGATAAGATTTGATCTTATGTATATATTAAGTAAAATATGATTTTATCTATAAAATTAGATTCTGTAGATAAAATATGATTTTATTTAATAAAAGGTAAAATATGATTTTATATGTAAAATATGATTTTATATATAAAATATGATTTTATCCTGTTTAAATTTAAATTGCCATATGCCTGATATCCAATAAATTAATTTTGAATTAAATGTTATTGGATAAGGATGATCGATTGCCATGACCAATTTTGTAGGTGTATGTTAGGAATTTACATTTGTTTTATTGTTGTTGGTTTTATTAATGGGCCTGGTTTATGGCCCAATATGAATGTCATATGTAATAAAAGTGGGCTTGGTTTATGGCCCGTTCCCACCCCTAAAATGTATCCCCTACTTGTCATTGCTATTTATTGTAAATACATTAGATTTAGTGGGAGATCAAGATTTGAAGATGGTGGGCCCAGCAGACAATAAAGACGAAGAAATGTAAATTGGAAGCTAATGTAATAGGATTGCATAGCATACTGCATATTACCTAGGATTGGACTAAGACTCGTGATTGACAACCACGAGTCAATTAGAAATGGAATCGATCATCCTATATATAATATATGATATTATGATTGTATGCATGTTTTAGACATAATTGTATGAATCCGGCAAGCATACAATAAATTGAAAAATGATGAGACAAATTTTCATAATTAAAAATCCCTCATTTTAAATATGATTTAAAATTGATATCAAGATAAATAAAGGAAATTTAAATTTGTTTAAATGTTCCTACCTTCCATCAACGGTCAATGTATGTGATGCTACCCGCGGATACGGTCCGGCTCATATTATTGGGGGGGCCCGTCCGTCGGAAAGCTGTACATTGGATCGACACATGTTGTAAGTTGGGTGGAACTCCCATGGGATCGGCTCATATTATTGGGGGATCCACATGGCGACCGTCCATCACAACTTAATATTGATGGGTCATCTTGACATGTCACTATAAACGGCGTCATATTATTGGGCCCTTATTGGACATGAGGTAAATACATGGGGGTTGCTTTGGAAGCAATTGGGCTCTACCTTTTGAGAATTATGGTTGGCTGATATTATTCGGGACCATAAGTTTGTCAATTGGACTCCATGTTCTCACTAAGGAAAAAGTTTCCCGTTTTCACTAGAGGGTAGTGAAATCGTTAAAATAGTGGGAGTGAGATTCATAAAATTAAATTCGCCTATTTTATGTCTTAGTAAATTGCTTAAACAATCATCGATAATTGTCTGTTTCATCTCAGTAATCCACATGTTTCTATTCTCCAACAAAACAAACTTATTGGCGCAAACAATACAGAATGATTCCATAAGTTAAGATTGTCCTAAGTTCGGAAAAGATTTTCTAAAGTGTTAGAAAAGGCTTCTCCGAAAACAGCCCCGGCTGATGTAACTGCCGAAAGGTTGGCCGAACTAGAGAAATGGTTGGACCATGATCTCAAGGCCAAATGTTACATGCAAAATTGGACAAGTCTAAACAAGTTTGCCATCACTGCAAGAAACCCGGTCATTGGAAACGTAACTGCAAGGAATACCTCAAGCAGTTGCGAACTGCAAAGGGTATGTTTTACATTAAAATGTTTTTCTTAATACTACTTCTTGGGTATTGGATACCAGATGTAGATCTCATATTTGCAATGAGTTGCAAATGATGACAAGAAGTAATAGGCTAAGGATGTGTGAGACCCAGTCAAGGCTCGGGAATGGTTCCAGAGATAAATCCAAAGCTATAGGAGACATTTTTGCAGAACAATTTTAAGTTTTTTTGAGAGATGTTTTATTTGTTCCAGATTTGATTAAAAACATTATTTCTGTTTCTATGCTTGATAGAGATAGTTATTCTTGCAATTTTGTGAATGGGATTTGCAATATTTACAAGAATGAATGTTTGATTGGAAATGGACAACTTGAAAACGATCTATACAACTTAAAACTAAAAGACGTTCCAATAAATTATGCTGATAAACCGGCAACAACAAACAAAAGGAAAATCGATAGCAAAAACCCGGCAAACCTTTGGCACGCTAGACTAGGTCATATTTCCTCAAGGAGGATGAACAAGCTAGTGGGAGAGGGCATGTTTGATATGTCTGATATTAACTCTCTACCTACTTGTGAATCCTGCCTAAAAGGGAAAATGACTAAATCTCCTTTTAAGGGGAAACCTGAGCGTAGTCAAAATCTGTTGGATTTGATCCATACAGATGTTTGTGGTCCATTTAGAGTTGGGACTCAACATGGCCACACCTACTTCATTACCTTTACTGATGATTATTCAAGGTATGGGTATTTATATTTAATGAAATATAAGTATGAAGCATTTGAAAAGTTCAAAGAATTCAAGGCTGAAGTAGAAAATAAGCTAGGTAAAAGTATTAAAGCACTTCGATCGGATCGAGGTGGAGAATACTTAAGTACCGATTTTTTGGACTATCTAAAAGAGAATGGGATTCTCTCTCAGTGGACTCCTCCTATGACACCACAGCTTAATGGTGTATCGGAGCGTCGTAATCGAACTTTGTTGGACATGGTTCGATCCATGATGAGCTTCACTGAGCTTCCACTTTCGTTTTGGGGCTATGCGCTTGAAACGGCGGTATTGTTGTTGAACAACGTCCACACTAAAGCAGTGGACAAAACACCATACGAGTTATGGAATGGCAAAGCTCCTAAGTATTCGTACTTAAGGATTTGGGGATGTCCTGCTTACGTGAAGCAGACAGTGGGAGATAAGTTGGATAGTCGATCCAGCTTATGTTATTTTGTAGGGCATCCGAAGAATTCAATCGGATTATTTCTATTATCCTGCTGAAACAAAGGTGTTTGTTTCTAGGAATGCCACCTTCTTGGAGAAGGAGTTCTTATTGGATAAGAAAGGCGAGATGATGGAACTCGAAGAAGTTCGAGAAGAACCCGAAATACAAAATAACGATCCTACGCCTCAGGAACCATTACTGGACACGCCTGAACCTAGAAGATCCGAGAGGACTTCTAGACCTCCTGTTCGATATGGTCTTCTTCTTGAAGGGGATCAAGATGAACCCGACATTGGATGTGATCCAAGAAACTTCAAGGAAGCAATTCTGATGCGGATTCAAATTTATGGCTTGAAGCTATGCAGTCTGAATTGGATTCAATGCATACAAACCAAGTTTGGTCTTTAGTAGATCCCCCTGATGGAATTGTTCCAATAGGGTGTAAATGGATCTACAAGAGAAAGCTTGGGCCTGATGGTAAGGTATTGACCTACAAGGCGCGATTGGTGGCGAAAGGTTACACTCAAAGACAAGGAGTTGACTATGATGAAACCTTTTCACCAGTTGCAATGTTCAAGTCCATAAGAATCCTTATTGCCATAGCTGCATGGTATGACTATGAGATATGGCAAATGGATGTGAAGACTGCTTTTCTTAATGGAGACATTAAGGAAGAAATCTATATGAAGCAGCCGGAGGGGTTCACATCCATGGGAAGCGAGCATAAGGTATGCAAGCTTCAGAGATCAATTTATAGTCTAAAACATGCATCAAGAAGTTGGAACCAGAAATTTGATGAAACAATAAAAGATTTTGGTTTCATCAAGAACCCGGAGGAACCGTGCGTGTACAAGAAAGTAGTTAAGGATGCTGTGACATTCTTAGTACTTTATGTTGATGACATCCTACTCATTGGGAATGATGTAGGGATGTTGCAGTCAACAAAGATATGGTTATCAGGTAGATTCTCGATGAAGGATTTGGGTGAGGCATCCTACATTCTTGGGATACAGATCTATAGAGATAGATCTAAGAGAATGATAGGACTCACTCAATCAACCTACATCGACACCATATTGAAACGGTTTTCAATGGATGGGTCCAAGAGAGGACATCTACCCATGTGTCATGGAGTTTCTTTATCCAAGTCTATGTGTCCCAAGACTGATGCAGAGATAGAGAATATGACACATGTACCATATGCGTCAGCTATAGGTAGTATCATGTATGGGATGATATCTACCAGACCGGATGTAGCATTTGCTCTGAGTGTCACGAGCAGATATCAGGCTAATCCTGGTCAAATGCATTGGAAAGCCGTGAAGGACATTCTTAAGTACTTACGAAGGACTAAGAATATGTTCATGGTATATGGAGGACGAGATCTGAAATTGGAAGGCTATACCGACTCTAGCTTCCAAAGTGACGTGGATGACTCGAAGTCAACCTCTGGATTTGTGTTCATGCTCAATGGCGGTGCTGTCTCTTGGAAGAGTTCCAAGCAGGACACCACAGCGGATTCCACCACTGAGGCTGAATACATTGCAGCATCAGCTGCTGCTAAAGAGGCCGTTTGGATGAGGAAGTTCGTCCAAGAGTTGGGCGTCATTCCTGAATTTGTTGGTCCAGTCCCGGTGTACTGTGACAACACGGGTGCCGTTGCTCAAGCAAAGGAACCAAGGTCTCATCAAAGATCCAAACACGTACTGAGGAAATACCACATCATCCGGGAGATTGTGGAAAGAGGAGACATCACTGTCGAACGAGTGGCCTCTGCAGACAATATCGCTGATCCGCTTACTAAGCCCTTGCCAGGACCATTGTTTGACAAACATCGCGAAGCAATGGGTCTACGTAGTATGACTAGTTGGCTATAGGGCAAGTGGGAGATTGAAAGAGTGGGTGCCCAGTGAGCCAACTTGTGGCTATGGGCTTTGATGACTCTTTGTACAAACGATCTTTTGTTTAATGTAATTTACACTTTTATTAATGGCAATGACTTTATCTTTCTTCATATTGTTATATTATGATATACTGTTGGGATCGGTTCAGAGGGTAGAGGGGGGGTGAATACACTCTGAAACTTTTCTTCTTCTTCTTTCAAAATGATCAAGTGAGGTTTAGTTCACTTAATCTGTTTTCTCAACTTCTAAAACGGTTTGAACAACTTAAATAGTGCGGAAATAGTTCAGAGGTTTTAGTGATGCAAAGTTTATAATGCAATGTATGAGCAGAATGTAAGATAAATAGCAGTAAAGACTAAGACACGATTTATGGAAGTTCGAAGGCTTAATCCTTCTACGTCTCCCCTTCTTCCACTTAGGAAGGAATTCACTAGAAGACTTTGGTTATTACAACGTCTTGTAATACACCCACTTCAGACTTAGGACTTATCCAATGCCTAATCCGAAACTCCTAGATTTACACAGATAAGATTCTCAGTTCTTATCAGACTGGTGGAAGCTTTCAGAGTAGCTTCAATTCTCTTCAACAATGAGTATAGTTGAGTTGAGCTTCTCAAACTGCAGAGCGGTCGAGAGGCTTGAAAACCCTAGGATGATCCTTGACGATCAGATATGTGAACTGTAGGCGAGGGTTTATTTGAGCAGCAAATGAATGATCTTGTAAGTGTGCTCAAGTATATCAGATGAGGACTTCTGATATTATTCAAGTGATTGAGTTGATTGAGATTTTTCTGAATTGCTTGTCTCTCTTTGTTGTCTACCCTTTTTTTTGTTGTCTCACTTCTTGAGCAATCTTCCCTTTATATAGGTCAATCATCAACGTCTTTATTTTGAACGTTCTGATGCTGCATTGAATGCACATTTAATGCTCATAAATGCATTGATGATTCTGCATGAAGATCGTACACTGCAGACAACTTCCAGGGTCCAAAACTGGAATAAACGGTCGAATGCTTTATCTGTAGTCATTCTGTGTTTTTGCCATTTTGGTGCAACCTGTTGTCTCGATTGCAGGAGTCAACATATCTTCTGACACGCCGGTTCTGCTTTTAATAAAAGATCTTGCAAAGAACATCTTGTCACAGGTACTTGTCTTTGAGATATCCTGATAAGCAGTTGGCATTCTACCTGTAGAGATATTTGTCCTCTGCTGGTTTGAATAACCAGTCGATAAGCTTGTGACTTCAACCGGTCGAGAGACAAAGGCGGTTGACAAGCTTCCGGTAGATAGATTTATCCTCTGCTGGTTTTGATAGCCAGTCGATAGGCTTGTGACTTCAGCCGGTCGAGAGCAAAGGCGGTTGACAAGCTTCCGGTAGAAGTTGTAGTAGATTCCTGAAATACAATGGTTGGCAGCACATTCCTATACAATGAGTTGTTGTTTGTTATCACCAAAATATCGGATTTAACAATTTCCCCCTTTTTGGTGATGACAAAACTTAAGTGCTCCAAGAACAATATGAAAGCATTAAAATGAACTTCATTGAGAGAATGAATTTCATTAAGTACAATAAGCATTTTTATTACACCTACAGAAAAAAAAAAGATGCAGCTGCGATAAGTAAAGAAGAGATAAGTTGTTCATCTTTTGAACCAACTGGCTCCTCCTGACCTATCGCCTTCTCTTCTTCTTCTGTCGGCTTCTTCTTTTCTTCTGGACTCTTCTTCACGTCTTCTTGCCTCTGCTGCTCTACGTTGCTCTTCTTCCCCCTTTTTGGCATCACCTTGGTTGAGTCGAAGGATGACCTTAGTGAGTTGAGTGCCAAGGCAGGCTTGCATAGTGTCTATTTTTGCATCGATTTGAGCAAGTAGAGTGGCTTGCATAGTGTCCATCCGATCATTCAACTGCTTATGAAGGCGGTTTTCGGATCGGATAACTTGTTCGGAGACGGTAGAGAGCGTGTTGATTTGAGTGCGATGATGATTAGTGATCTCTGTGGACAGACGAGCAAGGTCTCGAGACACGGTCTCGAAATGCCGAATCATCGTCTGGCGTGAATTATCGACCGATAAGGATGAGTTTGTTATGTCTTGAGAGAAGGACCTAACCGTTTGCATGAGCTCATGAAGCCAATTTATCAAGGTATGATCTAGAGCTGCGGCCATGGCTTCAATTAAAGAATCATCAGTCTGAAGCATTTGCCCTTCTGGGTCATTTCTTGGTGAAACCGGGCTAGACTCACGATGATGTGGTGCGGGTGAACTGGCTGGAGAGCTACCCGATGGACCTTCCAATAATGGTACAGTTGGAGATGTAATAGTTTCGACTGCAGCCAATATGGTTGGTGGAGTACCAGGATCAGCACTTGGTTCATCCATAATGAGATCTTCCATAAACTTTTCAGTAGATGGAGACGGTTGAAGTGCTGGATCAGCATCAGTCACTTGCTGTTCTGGAGATGCAGGTGATACAATAGTGCTTGATATCTCCGTTGGGGGCACTGTTGCTTCACTACTGCAAGGAGCCTCTGTCACAGAGGTGACAGGTATCTCTTGTGCAACCACTTCTAAAACATATTGTGAATGACCGGGAGAAGTGTGAGCGGTCGTCACTGGAGAGGAGTGAGCAATCACAACTGCTTCCGGTTGAGTAACTGCTTGGACTGCGGTTGAGGAGGGGTCGACCGATGAAGATGCTGCCACACTCGATCTTAGAGCAGATGATTGAAAGAGGTCAGCAGTGATGAGATCGGTCAGAATCCCATCTGAAGAAGGGAGAGCATAGACGTCTTCTTCACCCTGATCTTGAGTGAGAAAGGTTTTCATCATCACTTGTGCTTCCAGCACATAAGCTTGTAAACAGGCTGCTGAAGCTGGTGTTTTGACATTGTTGAGAGCTTGGAAGTGCTGAAGTAGTTGAGTGATTTGACGTAGACTATCCTGTAGTCCAGTCAAAATCACAAAGTCATCGGCAGCGGTAGGACTCTTGGATTTGAAATTCTTGACACGCTCATTAATTAGCAGAGATAGCAGGCTTCCTCGAAGCTTCAAGTCTATGAGATGTCTTTCTTCCCAGAGCCTCCACGATGTCTTCAGTATCAGCAAATAGAAGCATCTTCTGCTCAATGACGTTTAGAGATTTCCATTTAGGAAATATTTGAGCGAGTGTCAAGTGAGTGCGGGAGTGATGCCATCTGTCAAAACGTTGTAGATGACGCTTGACAGTACGGAGCACGTGAGAGATGATCACATTGAGTTCTATCGTAGCTGCTGGTTGAGCCTTGGGTGTGTAGATCATCACACCTTTCCCTTTGTCTTTGGGATCAGCTAGAGTGACCTCAGGAGCTGATGAGGCACCTTCCCGGATTATCACACCCTTTGTAGGACGAGGAGCAGTAGAAGCAACAACGGTAGTAGTCTCGACCGTTGGCAGGGTAGGAGCAAGTCCAGAAAGAGACTTTAGCTTCTTGTGCTGCCTCTTCTTCTCGCCTGCAGGCGTGGATGACACAGCTGCTTTGGAGACCGAAGGGGATGACTTGCTGAAAGCTTGAATCAGTGGAACATTCTCACGTGATTCATCTTCAGAGTCAGATTCGATGATCAGTTGACGCTTGGCAGACTTTTTGGTATGGACTGGTTTGGCCACGACCGGAACCGTTGAAAGCGGTTGAGGGATAGCAATAACCTTTGCGGTTGAGGGCAAGGTGTCGACCGCAGTCTCTTTCTTGTTCAGGAATTTGAGAATCGTAGACTTGTTGAGCCATTTGGTGGGATGCAGAGGCTCAGTCTTGGAAAAGTCCACTCCAAGGACGCCCAAGATGTGGCAGATTTGCAAAGCAAATCCCTCGGATTGCCCTTTGCCCCTGATCATTTCACATAGAATATTGAACAGAATGTCTGACCAGTTTATGTTGATCTTGGAGGCAATACAAGCCATGTATTGAAATTTCTCCAGCGTCACCTTGTCGTAAGATCCAGCCTTGGCCAGAAGATTCTTGGCCACGATATTAGTCAGTAGCCTGAATGGAGCTTTGAGAGATGTCTTCTGGGCCGGAAGTTTGATCGGAGCATCAGTAGTTGAGAACTCCTTCAACCAATAAGAGCAGTTACCATCTGGAAGATCCGTGCATTTTGTCAAACCCCTGGAGGGCAGATCAAATGTGCTGGCGAAGAACTTCTGATTGAAGGAGTAGACCTCTGTCTTGATCAAGCATTTGATAGTCCCATGCTCGATTTGAGCGGTTGCGAAGAACTCCTTCAAAACAGGCAAATCGCAGATGGAGCTGCATTCCAGAAATTTCTTCACCAGAGGCTTCAAGCATGGTGAAGACCTCAGATATTCCTGCGTTGTTTGCCTTAACAACGGAATCAAAGTTGATTGCGAGGCAAGTCTTCTGGATCGACATGTTAGCTGTAGATAAGAACTCGAGCAGAGAGTAAGCAAAATCTAGAGAGTAATTCGATGATGCGTTTAATACAATATGAAAGCTTTTAGCAAAGGTGAAAGATTGATATACGAGTGTAAAGAAGTATATATAGGAACCTATGGGCCATAGGGTGACGTCATGAAAAGTATTTTTGAAATTCAAAAAGTTTTGAAGAGCATAATCACGGCGCCCAATTAATGTCATTTGGTTCAAAGCACCAAGCTGCTAGTACGAAGCCTGTCAGAGACTAGTTAAAGGCGGATGATATGCCAATATTTATGGCAACGTGACAGCTAATCTATTAATGTCATATTGACAATCATTCCCCCTAAACACATGCATACTAACTTAAATCTACTAAGCCAAGAATATTTCGAAAATATGAAAACTTAGCGTCCGGTAGAGGCTTGGTGAATATGTCTGCTGCTTGCTGTTTGGTAGAGATGTATTCCAGCCTGATTTTCTTCTTTAAGACATGATCTCGGATAAAGTGATGCCTGACATCAATGTGCTTTGTCCTAGAGTGCATCACTGGATTGTGAGTGATGGCTATGGCACTTGTATTGTCACAGTAGATTGGAGCTTCACTCGACCGAATCCCATAATCATTAAGCTGCTGTTGAATCCAGAGTATTTGAGCACAACAGCTGCCAGCAGCAAGGTATTCTGCTTCGGCGGTCGAGGTAGCAATTGATGTCTGCTTCTTACTTGACCACGAAATTAGTCTATCTCCAAGGAATTGACATGTGCCACTTGTACTTTTGCGATCAATTCTACAACCTGCATAATCTGCATCTGAATAGCCAATAAGATTGAGATTTGAATCTTTGGGATACCAAAGACCCACATTAGTAGTTCCTTTAATATATTTAAGTATTCGTTTGGTAGCAATGAAATGAGATTGCTTAGGTGCAGCTTGAAATCTAGCACATAAACAAACTGAATACATGATATCCGGTCGACTGGCAGTCAAATAGAGCAGTGAACCAATAAGGCCTCGATACATGGTTACCTCGACCGGAATTCCCCCTTCATCTTTATCAAGCTTAATTGATGTACTCATGGGGGTAGATACAGTTGAGCATTGTTCCATTTCAAACTTCTTTACCAATTCCTTGGCATACTTGGACTGATTGATGAATATTCCAGTTTCAAGTTGCTTCACTTGAAGTCCAAGAAAGAAGTTTAGCTCGCCCATCATGCTCATTTCAAACTTCTCCTGCATCAGTTTAGAGAACTTCGAGCACAACTTGGGGTTAGTTGACCCAAATATAATGTCATCAACATAAATTTGTACTAGTAACACATGATCACCTTTTACAAATTTAAACAGGGTCTTATCGACCGTTCCAATTTGGAAATCATGTTCCAGTAAAAATTTTAGTAATGTGTCATACCAAGCACGCGGTGCTTGTTTTAATCCATAGAGAGCTTTGTTAAGTTTATAGATATATTGAGGATGAGTAGGATTGAAAAAACCTGGTGGTTGTTCAACGTACACCTCTTCTTGAAGTAGACCATTGAGGAATGCAGACTTCACATCCATTTGATAAACTTTAAAATTCTTGAAGGCTGCATAAGCAAGAAAGATGCGGATTGCTTCTAGTCTTGCAACTGGCGCGAAGGATTCCTCAAAGTCTATGCCTTCTTCTTGTCTGAATCCTTGAGCAACAAGTCGAGCTTTGTTACGCACAACAGTGCCATGTTCATCGAGCTTGTTACGAAACACCCATCTAGTTCCAATCACATTTTGATTTTTCGGTCGAGGAACTAGATGCCAAACATTGTTGCGGGTGAATTGATTCAACTCTTCTTGCATAGCTTCAATCCAGCTGGCATCTGATAGAGCTTCATCTATTTTCTTGGGCTCTACCTGAGATATGAAAGCTGCATGCAAGAATTCATTAATCATTTGACCACGTGTTTTTCGAGGAGCAGAAGGGTCACCTATGACCAACCCAGGTGGATGATCTTTGTTCCACCTAAAATAATTCCCTAAAGGGTTGTCATCAATTGGTTGATGAACGTCCTCGTTTACTGGATCATCATTGGCTGGAGGATTGTTATCAACCGGTGGATCCACTTCTGGCCTTGTTTGATCACACCCGGTAGAGGGAACTGGATCATCATTCTTTGGAGGATATAGATCACTGTCACTCTCTTCCTGTAGATTTGTGTTTTCCAGTCTATGACTCAGATCATTTATGCTCCCTTGAGTTTGTTCTGTACAAAGAGTAGATTCATCAAAAACAACATGAATGGTTTCCTCGACCGTTAGTGATCTTTGATTGAACACTCGATAAGCTCTGCTAACGGCTGAGTAACCAATAAAAGTTCCTTCGTCTGCTTTGGCATCGAAGGCTGTCAAATGGTTTTTGCCATTGTTGTGGATAAAGCATTTGCACCCAAAAATTTTGAAGTATGAAATATCAGGTTTTGTGCCATTCCAGATCTCATATGGAGTTTTGTTAAATCGTTTATTAATCATAGATCTTTTTTGAGTATAGCAAGCTGTGTTAACTGCTTCTGCCCAAAGCCTTTGAGAAACATTTGAATCAGCAATCATAGTTCTGTCTGCTTCTTTTAAAGTACGGTTCCTTCTTTCAGCCACCCCATTTTGCTGTGGGGATCTAGCAGCTGACAACTCATGCTTGATTCCCTGATCATCTAGATAAGTCATAAGAGTGGTGTTTAAAAATTCAGTCCCTCTATCACTCCTGATTCTATCTATCACAGTAGATTGTTCATTTTGCAAGCGTTTAAAAAGCTTAATCAGGTGAGGTGCAGTTTGATCTTTTGAAGAGAGAAAAATGACCCAAGTAAATCGAGAAAAGTCATCTATAACAACAAGAGCATATCTCATTCCCCCTATGCTTCTTACTGGTATAGGACCAAATAGGTCCATGTGAAGTAAGTCTAAACATTTGGAAGAAGACATACACCCTTTATTTTTAAAGGTTGCTCTCACCTGCTTTCCTAGTTGACAAGCAGGACAAACTTTGTCTTTTATAAAATCTCCTTCGGGCAGACCAGAAACCAAATCATGCTTCCTCAAGTTAAAAATGGACTTAAAATTTAGATGATTTAACCGCTTATGCCACAACCAATGTTTATCATGATGAGCAGTAAGACAAGTAGGTGAAGAAATATGTGAGCAAGACCAGTTTACCTTGTAGGTGTTTAGGTCTCGTACACCGGTCATAAGAGTCTCACCTTTGTCATTTTTTATGAGGCAAGTGTGTTTGTGAAACTCGACCGAATGATCATTGTCACATAGTTGACTAATACTTATCAAATTATAGCATAGTTTGTCAACAAGTAACACATCTTTAATAATGATGTTACCATGGATAATCTTACCCTTACCCACGGTTTTACCTTTGGAGTTGTCTCCAAAGCTGATCTTTGGTCCTTTGCACAACACCACTTCTGTTAGAAGTTCTGGATTCCCTGTCATGTGTCGTGAGCAACCGCTATCTAAATACCAGGTAGTGTCCTTGATAGAAGTGGTTTTCTCGCCCGTTTGGACTTTTAGTACCTGCAAAGAGTGAAGAACTTTTGGTACCCATATCTAGTAGGGTCCAGGTCGGATTAGCCCTTTCGGGACCCACACCTGGAACACCCTTACAGGTTTGCCCGTGTGTGTGTCCAGAAATCTGTGCGGTCGATAGGCAGTAAATGTGTGTGCTTGTGAGGTTGCTGTGTGCTGCTTGCCTTTTTGATTTTCATCAGTTAGCCTGTACCTCTTTTGAACTGGCCTGCAATTAAAGTACTGGTAAGGCTTCTCCTTTGACCATCTTTTCTTAGAGTAGTTAGACTCATTCCATGGCCTTTTGAAATTAGATTGGTTTCCCTTTCTTCTTTCATTAGGTTTTGGTTTGATCCAAGTTCCTCTTTGATTAGAGGTCTGGGGATCCACATATCCCAGCCCTCTATGCTTAGAGCTTCGTTCGTTAGATACTTTCTGATTTTTGTCAAAGCTGCACTTATCGTGTTCATATATCGTGCTGGACCTGACAAATCTTATTTTGTTAAGATTGCCTTTGTCCAGGCTTGACTGAATATAGGATTCCATAGACTGTTCATTTGTTCCAAACCCTAGACCGGTTTTATCATGTACCGGTCTTTGGATTTCTTGAATCTTGTCAATGGTTACAGAAGATTTATTCCAAGCCTTAATGGTTTCAAGTAGTTTTTTATTCTCAATCAAGGTAGCTTGGAATACTCTTTTCAAGGTGTCGTTCTCAGTAGCCAGCAGACTTAGCTTGACCTTAAGACCATCAAGCTCTTTTTGCTGCATGCAGCTTGATTTGCTTGACTTATCTTTTAGGTCAGCTCTTTCTGCCTTTACTTCCTCGAACTCCTTGGATAATGCTTTGTATTCATTAGCCATTTCGTGTAAAGCAGTAACTAAATCACTGTGAGTAAATTCAGGTGAGCCAAAGTCAAATACCTCCTCAGCTTCTTCTTCGATGTCGGCCATAAGGCATTCCACTTTTTCATCATCGCTGTCATCTGAAGAGCTTCCGGTATTGGAGTTGTCAGAGTCAGACTCAGCCCACTTGCTTTTGCTTTCGTCTGCTACTAGAACCCTTTGGTCTCTTCCTTTTCTAAACGTCCTTTTATCCTCCTTACCCCTTCTTCTTTCGGAGAATTGCTTCTGATCATTGTTCTTAGGCTTGGTGCAGTCTGCAATGAAGTGGCCTGACTTGCCACAGTTAAAACAAGTAGGACCATCCTTTGTATGGTCCGATTTATGATAATTTTTAAATTTAGAATTGTTTTTACGCATAAATCTACCAAATTTCTTGACAAAGAGTGTCATGGCTTCATTGCTGATTTGCTCAGCTGATCTCTTTGGAGCTTCCTCGACCGGTACATATCACGGTTGAGGTTAAGGCCTTGGTTGGTTGAGAAGTAGATGGTTCATCTTCTGTTCTCATGTTGAGCTCGAACTCGTAGGCTTTGAGATCTGCAAAGAGATCATGCAGTTCAACCTTGCTTAAGTCTTTTGACTCTCTCATGGCCACTGTCTTGATCTCCCATTCTTTGGGTAAAGCTCTCATAACCTTCACAGCAATTTCACGGTTAGTATAAGTTTTACCTAAAGCAATAAGATCACAGATGATACTACTGAACCGTTCATCAAATTCAGCCATGGTTTCCCCTGGCTTCATTTTGGCGTTGTCATATTTTTGAATGGCCAAAGTGAGCTTGTTTTCCTTTGTCTGGTCATTCCCTTCACATAGCTGAGTGAGCTTCTCCCAAATCTCCTTTGCTGTGGAACATGACTTGATTTTGCTGAACATATTCTTATCCAGTGTTTTGTATAGGATGTCCCGGGCCACATTGTCAAGATTGGCCTTCTTTTTGTCCTCAGTGGTCCACTCAGCTCTTGGTTTCTCAATCATTTGTCCTGCACCATCGGCTAGAGCTGGGTTGACCTTCATAATTTTGATAGGACCGTCTGTTATGACATATAGCATGTCATCATCCTGTGCTGCAAGATGTGCCTGCATGCGAATTTTCCAATCATCATACTCTTCTTTAGAAAACATAGGAATTCTGTTGAAAGAAGTCATGATTTTAAAACTTCAGATCAGCAGTTGAGAAAGGAACCCGCTCTGATACCACTTGTTGGGATCGGTTCAGAGGGTAGAGGGGGGGTGAATACACTCTGAAACTTTTCTTCTTCTTCTTTCAAAATGATCAAGTGAGGTTTAGTTCACTTAATCTGTTTTCTCAACTTCTAAAACGGTTTGAACAACTTAAATAGTGCGGAAATAGTTCAGAGGTTTTAGTGATGCAAAGTTTATAATGCAATGTATGAGCAGAATGTAAGATAAATAGCAATAAAGACTAAGGCACGATTTATGGAAGTTCGAAGGCTTAATCCTTCTACGTCTCCCCTTCTTCCACTTAGGAAGGAATTCACTAGAAGACTTTGGTTATTACAACGTCTTGTAATACACCCACTTCAGACTTAGGACTTATCCAATGCCTAATCCGAAACTCCTAGATTTACACAGATAAGATTCTCAGTTCTTATCAGACTGGTGGAAGCTTTCAGAGTAGCTTCAATTCTCTTCAACAATGAGTATAGTTGAGTTGAGCTTCTCAAACTGCAGAGCGGTCGAGAGGCTTGAAAACCCTAGGATGATCCTTGACGATCAGATATGTGAACTGTAGGCGAGGGTTTATTTGAGCAGCAAATGAATGATCTTGTAAGTGTGCTCAAGTATATCAGATGAGGACTTCTGATATTATTCAAGTGATTGAGTTGATTGAGATTTTTCTGAATTGCTTGTCTCTCTTTGTTGTCTACCCTTTTTTTTGTTGTCTCACTTCTTGAGCAATCTTCCCTTTATATAGGTCAATCATCAACGTCTTTATTTTGAACGTTCTGATGCTGCATTGAATGCACATTTAATGCTCATAAATGCATTGATGATTCTGCATGAAGATCGTACACTGCAGACAACTTCCAGGGTCCAAAACTGGAATAAACGGTCGAATGCTTTATCTGTAGTCATTCTGTGTTTTTGCCATTTTGGTGCAACCTGTTGTCTCGATTGCAGGAGTCAACATATCTTCTGACACGCCGGTTCTGCTTTTAATAAAAGATCTTGCAAAGAACATCTTGTCACAGGTACTTGTCTTTGAGATATCCTGATAAGCAGTTGGCATTCTACCTGTAGAGATATTTGTCCTCTGCTGGTTTGAATAACCAGTCGATAAGCTTGTGACTTCAACCGGTCGAGAGACAAAGGCGGTTGACAAGCTTCCGGTAGATAGATTTATCCTCTGCTGGTTTTGATAGCCAGTCGATAGGCTTGTGACTTCAGCCGGTCGAGAGCAAAGGCGGTTGACAAGCTTCCGGTAGAAGTTGTAGTAGATTCCTGAAATACAATGGTTGGCAGCACATTCCTATACAATGAGTTGTTGTTTGTTATCACCAAAATATCGGATTCAACATATACTATTGTTGTTTTGATAAAGACCTTGAATATACTATAGTGTATGTAAGATGTGGTAGAACATGGGGATGTCTATCATGAAATACATCTTATAGTCACTGTATATTCTAAAATGTTCCTAGTCGATTGAGCCGTCCGATAATAAGGATAAGGATCGCTCGAGTTTGAGACTAGCATTTGCGATGCGGAGTACCACGTTTCATTGGTAGGGAACATGGAGATGTTCGAAGCATGCAAATGGATATTCATAGGATGAATAATCGAACTACCCTATCCGGACTTTCCAAGTGGTTATCACTTATCGAGTGGATAAAGTCCGCGGTTTTGGTTGTACACCATTAGTCCTTACTACTTGAAACATCATGGAGACTCTATATGCTAGTACTGTGCTTTGACTCGTTTACCGACTCTATGGGGGTCATCAGGTGTCGGGATTGGGTACAGTTACAACACATATAGGAGTCGATGCATTGTTGTCAAGGATTCACCACATACTTGCGAGTGTGGATATCCTATGCGATCTGAGGAGATATTAGTGTGACGAATCTCTGGCCAGAGTACTTGATGTGATTTAAGAAATGGTTTCTTAGTAGCACATGCGATGTCACTAATTTGATCTTCAAGATGTATTGCATAGTTATCGAATCTTGAGCGACTCTCGATATACCAATGGTTGTTGATTCGATCGGGATATATGGATGAAGGGACCGTACTGTACGCTAACCAAAATCTACTGGTTCTTGTAGGCACTATCAGTGATACCTAGGGAATCATGGGGCGATGTTGCTAGGCGCTTTACCATGATTCGTTGGGCAAGTCGGAAATCGTTGTTCCGAGTCACAAGGAGTTGTGAGCCCACGGCTAGCTGTATCCCTGAACCATTGAGGGTCACAAAGTGTAATGGAGTTTTAATCCCCGTTGAGATAGTTAAATTTAAAGAGTTAAATTTAATGAATAAAAAAGTTGGACTTCTTAAATAAGAGTAAGGGAGTAGGATTTCCTAAAATGACATAGGGATGTACATTTTTGGAAACCACTGAATTCGGATTCAGGAAAATTTATCTTGACTTTAAAATGTGCAGAAATAGTTTCTGTGCACATTGGTAAAATCGGTTTATCAATCGGAGTCACGATGAATTTTATATTAATTTCTGAACATGCGGGCTTTGCTTGTCGGGCCTCAACTTATGACTAATGGGCCCTAAGGTGTTAGTGGCCTGCATTATAAATAAGTTATTGCAGTACAGAAATTACACACAGTTGGTCATAATTTTGAGAGACAGTTTTCGAAAAAAAAACCCTAGCTCTCTCTAGAAATTCGGCCGCCCCTCCCTCTCTCTGTCAGAGATTTTCCGGTCTGTGATTTTGAATTGCAGACAGGATTAGCGATCAAATTCGTTATTCTCTTCGCAGAAAACTTCTGATAGATTTTCTAGTGCAATCTATCAGAGGGATTAAACCTCCATTCGTGGACCTGATTGAAGGAAAGCTTGTTCATCAGTTCCAGGGAGATACAAGAAGCGCAGAGAAATCTGTGTGGTGTCCAATAATCTCGCTTCGAGATTGAAGGTAAAATTTAATAATAGTTATTTAATTTTACACACACAAATAATTTAATCGTATGGTTGATACCCACACTATGGAATTGTTCCATACTAAAAATTTTAAACTTCCGCTGCACCGGGTATCAATCGTGATTGATCTGAACGCCAGTTTTCCAACATATCCGTCTGATAAACTCTAGGGAGATAAAAGAATGTGTAGCCCCTGAATCTAGCAACGCAAATGTGGAGTTTCCTCCTACTAGAATTCTTCCGATGATTAAGGAGGTATCTAGGTCTGCCTCCTCAGCCTACATGACAAACACCCGCCCAGTGGTGTTCTTATTCCTTGAGCAGTTGTATGCCCCATTCCCTAGCTCCTTACAGTGGTAGCAAACGTTGGAACCGATCAAACACTGACCTGAGTGAGGCCTCTGACACTATGGGCACAAGGGAACTACTCCTGTCTTAGGGGCCCCGCCCCTCTGCTGCTGCTGCGGCTGGCGCCCCTAAGGCCTCTGCTGCTGTCCCTGCTGATTCGGGCCCTTAGATGGCCCAGTAAACTGCTTCTTCGCAGAAGGCTGCGAAGATGGTCGATAAGCTCCTGGCTGGAACTGCCTCTTGCCTTGCTGTTACCTCTGCATCTTTCGTCTCCCTTCCTCAGAACGCAATGCTCTGCTAAGTGCCGCCTCATAAGTAGTGACATCCAACATGCGAACGTCATGCTTGATGTCAGCCCGCAATCCACAAACTGTCTCAACTTGTCTGGTGCACTCAGCAAAAGAGGCACGAAGCGACACCCTCTCTCGAACTGGGTAATGTAATTTACCACATGTTTCTTTACGTAAATCGTCATGCATAACTAAGTGGTTTAAAATTAATGCTAACTTAAATCCTTAAAAAAATAAATCATACTATAAACACTTAAAACTTACAGACCGGTAGCGTGGATTTTTGAGCTTGCATAGCAATAATGACCCCTCCAAGGACCGTGCTCTGATACCAACTGGAACGACCCTAACTCTATAATTAATAAATAAATATGCGGAAATTTTTTTTTTTTTTTATACTTACTAAATAAAATATGTACATATATGCCCATACATATATGCACAGAATAAAAAGATTTAAAATAAATAAATAAATAAATAAACAAATAAATACTTAAATAAAAATGCATTCTTTAAAATAAAATAAACATCTGAGTCAAACATTTAATAAAAAAAATACTGCAAAAATAAAAATGAGAAAATTCTGCATGCACTGAAATATTTAATAAAATATTCTAAACTCACAACCACTGAAAAATAATAAAAATGTATCATGCTAAAATATTCAAAAACATGCAAGGTGACTCAGACATCTATCACGGTCACGGGGTCACTGCATGTCTGCTCATACATCCTCGCCTCCGGTGGGGACAACATCATCCTCAACGTCCTCACCTGTACCATACCAGTGTAGTGAGCCTAGAGGCCCAACATGCTAACATAACAAGGGTTTAAAAATAATTTAAAACAATTAAATACTAATACATACATATACATGAATGAGAATGCTTAAAAAAATTACGTAACATAACTTAACTTAAATAAACTTAAATAATATAATACATAACAATGTTGAGCAATTAATTTTCTAACATCGCATGGTTGTATCCGTAGTGTAACCTTAAATCATACATTAAATACTGATCAGCGTGGAAACCAACGTACGTGGCCGGTGACGAATCACCTCTTAAATTGGCAGTAAACTGCCCTTCAATCATATGGGGACGAATCCCCCTTAAATTGTCACACTACTTCAACTTCCAACATAAAATATTTTCTTGCTCAACCTTAAACATTAAATCATGCATAAAATATTATTTCATGAATGCATGTACTTGAATAAAATGTGTGTCCTTCATATATATTTAATTTAAATTTCATACTATCATATAAATATAAAAATAACTTCCATGCATAAAAAAAAAATAATTAAATATATATTCAGGACACATGCAATTTATCATGGGTTGTCCTGAACTGCTGGCCCTAACACTTAAGCCCATTTTTCTTAAATCTGGCCCATTAACACTGAGAATGGCCCAATAATATACTTAAGCCCAAAAATACAATTCTAAGCCCAAATAATTAATTTAAGCCCATTAACACTCTATTCTGGCCCAATGGGCCCAAAAGCCCAAAGATTGGCCCAATAATTTCCATGGGCCCCCAAGGCCCATAAAATTAATGGACTTACTTAATTAAATTAATTAAGCCCAAAATAAATAAATTTGACTCAAAATAATTAAATGGAGCCCAATTAAATTTTGGGATTTAATTAGGCCCATTAAATACTTAATTAAACTTAAAACTTAAAAATAAAAATACCCGAGCACGACTCACTTAACCCGGACCCGGACCCAACTAACATAACCCATGACCCACCGACCCGACCCGGAACCCACAGCCCGACCCGGACCAGCTAGAAACCCTAGAACCCAAACCCCTCTCTAATCCTTCTCCTCGGCCGCGAGCAGCAGCTTTCCGGGGCTGCTGCCGCCGTGCTCCGGCCGTCCCCTGGCCGGAGCACCACCACCTACCCCTATCCCTCTTCAAGACGTTTCCAACAAGCTAAAAACCAGCCCAATCCGAGCCCTAACGAAGGAGAACGAACCAAAACAAACTAGCCCTTATTCTGCTCGCCTCCTGCGCGCGACAGCAGAGTTCCGACCGTTCGGCCGCCCAGATCCGGCCACCACTGGCCGGAGCACAACTTGGATTACCTTCCCCTATGTCTTGTGGTTCTAACCCAATTGGAATCAGTCTAAAACACGCCTTATGGACCGAGAACGACCCAATCTCCCAACATCGCTCAACCTGCGCACCCTAGGACCTGTTCTGAACCAGCTCCTCTCCTGGCCATGCATGGCTCGAACCAGGCAAGCCATTCAATCCTAGGGACCCTAAGACATCACCCTAGACGTGGCCAGCAGCCCTGGATCGGCCCCTTCCTTAAAAACATGAGTATGCATCATGAACAAGCCAACACATGCAGAAAAACGTGAATAGTTCATTCAAAATCCAAAGTTTCTTACAAAAATCGAACATGACAGTACATAACCTGATGCATACACACTCACACATATACCCACTGATATGGTCTTAAAAAGTGGAAGAAAACATGCCTTTCACCGATGCAAATAAAGAGCTAAGTGCGTAGGACGTTTCCGGAACGACGATTGGACGAAAACTTGACAAAACGTTCGAAAGTTGGCTATGGAAGCTTGAAGGTTTCTGCTGAAAACGTGAGAATGGGGTGGAAGGAGAAGGTGTCGGCTGATGGAGTTAGAGTAGGATAGGTTTTTGTTTTAAATTTTGATAATTAGAAATAATCTAGGATAATAACTAACATAAAATAATTAAGTAGATAATATAACATAAATATAAGATTTTAAACTTTTAAAAATACAAAATAATCTGATATAAAAGATAAATCCCGAAATATAAATTTAAGGGATTTTTAAACATTAATAAAGGTCATTAAAATGACTTATTTTGGCTAAAAATAAACTCCTAAATAAATATATACTTAAATACTATAATTTTCTTGACAAAACACCTTAAAATATTATTTTGAGGCTCATAAAACTCATAAAATATTTTTGGCTAAAAATATTTTGGTATCTCGTCCGTCCACGTTCCCGTCTACGCGATCAAAACAATTAATTAAAATACTAAAAATCATAAAAATCACTAATTATGGGTTAAATGCTTAAAAATAAATTAAATCATGCACAAATAATTCACATAATTATTTAACCCATAAATCTAAAATTTAAATAATTAAATATCCTAATTATGCATGCGGATTTACGTATTTAAAAAATACCGGGTGTTACAATTATTTCTCATATTTTACAAAGATTAATAAATGTATATAATAACAATAATAACAAAAATTAGTGAACTTAGTGCATAAGAATTATTTTACTTAATATTTATGATAAAATATTATAATAATTACGATTTAAGTTGAACAGAAAATAAACAAATATTTATATGAATAACTGTTAAGTAAACGAAATTACATGAGAAATATTATTAATAAATAATACAGCACAAAAAATTCAAAAATACAAATTTAGGTAACATACCATAATTTCACCAAGATGAAGTTCTTGATAAATTATACATTCTAAGAATACATTCCAATTAACTTCATAGAGCCGAAGATTTATTGTTGTGCAAAAGTTGATATTTGATACACAACCAGGAGCCTTCTCTAAGTTCCTGTTCGCTCAAAAGTCAAAACTGATTCTCCATAATGATATATCATAACTAGGAGCCATCCCTAAGTTCCAGTTAACTCAAAACTGATCGTTCAGAGTGATATATTCCAATAAATACAACAGAATCGGAGCACTCGGAACGAAGAATCACATTTCCATCACAGGCGTATGTGTACGTATATTGTGTTTGTATATGTTCTTCGCAACAGGAAAATGAGTTGGTGATCTGTTTTGATCCTCGATCTTCTTTGACAACAAACCAAAACTGTGTATCACTGAAACACTATTTCATTCAGAGCTTGTCGGCTCGTCTTCACTGTCATCACTGCACAAAAGGAGCCTCAGTTATGTCGTGAGAATCTAGTTTCTACAAACAGATTTTATGATTACAAATATGTCCTCACTCGAATCCTCGGATCACATAACAAGAGATGAATGCAAGTTACAATAGCAATGGATATAGAGATGGCCCATTAAATGTATCTTCAATATAAGGGCACTCCAGATATAAGTAGTGGCTCAGCCCCTGTCAATATCCAATACCTATTGATATGGATACATTTCCTTTTCAATTGTCACTTCTTTAGACAACATTTCTGACACTTGAGGTCTATTCATCGGCTTCTGGTTCATTTAATTAGTGATTGTACAGCAAATTTATCAAGGATCTGATTCGGTATTCACTCTAATGATGCATCAATAATTTATTAGGGATCTGATTCAATCCCATTTTCAGGGGCAAAAACCTAAAAAGGATCTGATTCAGTATTCTCACTCTAACAAGATCCTATAAAATAAAACATGGCACTTCACCTGTATTCCGGGAGCTTTGATATTCTCCTGGCATCTAAGCCTGTGATATACTTTTGTGCAGCTTGTACACTTTCTGTGCCTGGATGATGAAAGAGAAAAATGGGTGTTAAAAATTGATTCAAAGCAAAAATGTATTGTGGAAATACTCTTGTGCATAAATATAGAATCACCAACCTTGGCTCCCGTAGCTGATGCAAAAAGTAATCAAGATGCATATGAGGGAAATGGAAAGCAAGAAATACATACCCTTGACCAATTGAAAGCTGTGTAGTGCACATCTTTCAGCAGCCAGCCTAACAGGGGTAGATCCATCCTTCAAGCATTCAGCAAGCACAGGACCAAATAATGAAGCATGAATTATGACTGCCTGAGGATTAGCCTGCCAAAAATATTATTTATGAGATTTGTGAAGGATAAAGTACACAATTCGCAATTTAACACAACTATTGCACTATTATTGACTAAACTAAGCCCGTGCAATATATGTACTTTGGAGACTGTCTTCACGGTACTTAAGGCCCTTCTTCTGACTTCACTCGAGTCATCTTGCATGGCCGATACCAAAGAAGTCAAGGTTGCCAAATGCATAGAGGTGTTAGAAGGCTCAATTCGGACTTGGTAAAGTAAAAGTCTTCCCAGAGCTCGTACTGATGATTCACGAACAGGGAACTACATAAAAAATAAGTATTAGATCCACAAGACAAGCATTTTTATTAATTGCGCCTTCTAAATGCTTGAAGTTTTTGTAAAAACATTTTTAGCGCAAAGTCAACAAGGTAGTTTATACCCTTACAATACATTCACAAGGGATGTTGTTTGAAAATCTGATGCACTATCGCCAGGTATACCCAGTGTATTTGTATTTCTAAATTTTTTATGGTTTTTTTAACCGGTAAAAAAGGATCATACTCCTAGTAGGTTCACACCATGCAAAAGAAGAGATCAGTTTGCAAATTATATGATTCACAGTCGATAAATTCTGAGGCCATTACAAAATATCCTTTAATTTAGCAACAGAATAACAGGTGAATATTCAAGTTAGAGAAGTAGGGCATTACCTTTTCATCCTTCAAACCACTTTTCAGGCAATCAACAATGATTGGAAGCAATGGAGAGCCATATATAATGGACACATTATGCCTAAGCATTGAAGTTATTGCAAGTATTGATCCATGTCTCGTTATCCAGGAAGAAGAGGAGACCGAATCTGCAACTTCTTTGAGTACTTCAGAAATTTGAGTGTCGTCCAAGTACTGTTGCACAAATGTAGCATTGCTTATCAATAAGATCAACTTTATCTTAATAGTTAATTCAAACAGTCCGAAATTTATTCAAGCAAACAAATTCCAATGATCGAACATCAGAATAACTAAATTAACTATTTTACTTACAACTTGGCCTTGAAAACTACAGGCACATTAATAAGAGTTCGACATTTGCAGAAATGCGGTGCATCAAATAGATCGTTAATATAGCTTCCAAGCTATAGTGGAGGGTTGATTAATTTAAATGCAATAATATATGGTCAACAAGTCCTCCCTCACTCCAGACACCATCATGACCAACACCTCTCCACATACCTGCAGATACGCAATGATTTTTTATACGGACTGTCATGATCTTTTATGTCACACTTAGTCCCATTGCATTATTTTGATGTAATGTGAAAATAGTTCTTTCTTGTTTCACCCTTCGGGCATTCTAGCTTTTGGGAATGCTAAGTAGTTCAGCTTAGGATATCACAATCAGCAGAAGACCACCGTTACTATTAACATTAGTATACCAAACAAAGATGGAAATTTCAAATAAAAGGAAGTGATGTTAATGAAACAAAGAGTCTTGCTATTCACCTGAGATAAGATACCCAAAATGCTTGCAGCAGAATTTCGTATTTGATCATCTTCATTGTATATCATATCCTTTAGCAGAGTGTGAACACGAGTTACTACAACGTTGCTTAAACTTTTTCCAGCATTCTTGATCACACCTTCCAGAGCTGTTAAAATTGCCTCCCGAATTGCAGGCTCTGATGCCTGGTTAATTTTGATAATCTACATTATGTCATAGAGCTTCAAGACTAGTAATCAGAAAGCACAAAACTATGATCATCACCTGTAGACCGGATAACAAATCACCAACTAAAGGATCAATCCTAGTACTGAGAGCACTAAGCTTCCCGAGGGCTAAGGCAGCACTTGAACGAACAGTCCTGGAAAAGGAATTTATCAAGCAGAAATTAGTAGTTTCATTTCAATCTCGTTAGTACTTGCAGTGAACTAATCCCCAATCGATGGCATTCAATGTCTCAAAAATACAACGCTTGCTAGTAAAGCATGCGTTTCCACTTAACTATCAACCAATATTAGCTATTACGAACTTGGGACGTTACCGGAGCAGTTCAAGATATCGGGCAAGGGAACCATACCAATCATATAGGATATACCGGATTGGATTTTAGAAGCATAATTCAATCCGAAACCGAAACCCAAATAAATCTGATTTATTCATCATCAAAATCCTTTTTTTTTCTATTCCAACAAATATGTAAATAAAAAGTTATTTATGAAATAAACAAATATAACTTTTTATGAAATAAACAATGAAAACTTAAATATATTACGGAAACGGATTCAACAAGACTGTATTAAAATGTTTCTGGATCCATTTTCAAGCAACCCGATTCAATTCAACATTGATGCAAGATTCAATTCAATCCGGAACCGATTTCGACCAGATTCGATAAGCATCCCTATTATGAACTGACCTTGTGTTGTCTTGTAAACATTTGATGAAAGTTGTTTGAAGTTGGGGTAGAAAAGGCTTCAGCGCTATCCCACCCTTCTGTATCATGATGCTCAAAGTTGACAAAATTGCACTCTTTACTTGCCAGGGAAATCGATCACCTATGATTCTAATTAGTGGGCTGCAGAAGTAACATGCAAGATTGATGTCAACCCATCAAAGGTATTTATAAATATAGTATCTTAGCCATGAAATTGATAATTGAGAAAAAATAATAAAATATCTTTTGACAACAGAACACAGAAGTAGAGATCATAGCAAAAACAAAAAATATTTGAGCCAAGAGGAAAAGAACAAATCTTATATATGACACTAGTTGATATAAAACAAGGAAGTTGCATGATAAAAATTCTGACATCGAATGAGAACACATAGTATGGTAAATAAAAAAGTACGTAAGGTATATCCGACGCTTAATTAGCATTCCCAAGGAAAAAACCGATCACATGTCTGGTGAAATTGATTATTTTTTAGTGGAAAACCAAATAGATATTCATTCATTGAGTGGTTATTCAAAAAATTAGCTTCTTGATTTCCCAATCAAAACTTTTATCCTATTTACCCTGTAATTGGAATGACAAATTCTCTCAGTGCCTTTTCGCTGGTCACTTCAATCAACTCCCCAAGACCTAAAGCTGCTTGCTCCCTCAGTTCAGCTGACCCACTTACAAGACCCTGAAAAGGTAAAATTGCAGGTAAGCTCTTTTAATGAATAAAATTTTATAAAAAATTAAAAAATGTTTTGCACGGACAGACATGGCACCACAATGAGTAGAATCTCTCTTTTTATAGGAAAGAAACTATATAATAAAGAAATGAAAGATATTGATAACAAGTGGACCAGAAGTTCATGCAAAATGAGAAAAAAACCGAAGTCATGTTAGCCCAAAATAAGACTCTAATACCAAAAAGTTTCAACTCCGCATTCTTCAAAATTCAAAACGAAACAGTGAATTTTATCTTGTCCCAACAATCAGCAACCGTGTCTTCTGATTCTCCACTATCAAAGATCCTCCTATTCCTCTCCAACCAAACCAACCATCATATACAATGGACTACCACCATCCAAAAAATTCTACCCCTCCTACCCAGATTGCAACCAAGATCAGCAACGAACACATCCCTAGTTGATCTCGGGGATACACAAACCAGACCCGACTCCGCCAAAGCTTTGAACCAAAGAAACTCGTAAAGGGACAATGAATAAGCAAATGGTCCTGGATCTCCACCTCTTGCCTACACAACACACAAACTTGGGCATAACGAACAAGTGGGATACCTCTTTTGCATCCTCTCACAAGTAGGTAGTTTTCCAAGTACAGTAATCCACAAAAACACTTGAACCTTCGGCAGAATTGGAGTTTTCCATATAGTCTTTAAAAGGGTCCAGAAAGAAAGAATCAGAGGGATTTTACTGAGGAAAGCCCTGACGAGTTCAATACCCATTTCCTAATGTCATCAACTCCTTCAATCAAAACTACTTTGTCCAAGAACCCCAGTAAACACCAAATCAATCACCTCATCATCCCTCAAATCCCAACGAAAGTGCGAATTCCAACAATGAACGGGAGGATTGGACGATGATTCGGAATGGAAAAAGTGGGAGATAGGCTGATTGTGAACCAAACAAATTTGGAATAAAGATGGATAAAGCTCCTGAAAGGATGAGTCCCCCCACCATCTATCCTCCCAAAACCTAATCTTATTACCCCTCTTACCACAAGCTTCACTAATTAAAGAAAACCGGGTATATTTTCGAAATAAATTTCCAAGGGCTCATAAAAGTCGCACTCCTAGCTAGACCGCATCCCATCCGTTTTCCTGTAAACCATATTTACTAACCGCAATCTTCTTCCACGGAGACTCCCTTTCATTGCAAAATCTCCACCACCATTTTCCTAACAGGGCTCTGTTCCTCAAACAAATGTCACCGATACCCAAGCCCCCTTTCTCCTTTGGTCCACAAACTTGATCCCACGCGACCAAGTGACAATGGCATTCCCCATTAAGTCCATCCCACAAAAAATCCCTCATAATCTTCTCCATGGCCGCCACTAACCACCAGAAGTACTAAAAAATGACAAAAAATACATCGGTAGAGCAGTCAACACAACTAATATTAGAGTTAATCTACCTCATTTTGAAAGAAACACTTTCTTCCAATACACTAGCTTCTTAGACATCTTGAAAAATACAAGCTCCCAAAAAGAAACTTTTCAAGGATTCCCACCTAATGGAACCCCCAAATACATAATGGGCTAAGACCCTATCCCACAACCAATTTCTCTAGCTAATTCGTCCAAATCGGATCCTCTTCCTCGTGATTAAGCCTCAATAAGGCGTTTTTCCCCAAATTAATTTTTAATCCCGATATCTCATAAAAGGAGTACAGAATTTCCATCAGAAATTTAAATGGCTACGGTTCTTTACAAAGGGCAAGGGCGATGTGTCATCCGCGAATTGAATATGTGATATCTCCACCCTTTCTCTACCTACCTCCCGATCTCGGATGAGATCTAAAGTCTTTGCCTTATCGGTCATAGCATATACATTTAAAATCAAGTGATGCGAATAACACTGTAAATGGCCAACAACAATTTACAATGCGCCTTATCGGTCATAGCATATACATTTAAAATCAAGTGATGCGAATAACACTGTAAATGGCCAACAACAATTTACAATGCCAAAAATAATAAATGTAAAATGAGCCCTTCTCAACAAAAATAGGTTCAGTTTATCAACTCAGATGGAGAAAATTCCAAGAACTAGCATAATCAACTAGTTGTTTTTAAACCAACTACTCATACTTGATTTAAATAAACATTAAAAAAAAACCAATGTGATATGGTGCATCCCACTCAGTAAACATCATTTTGTTTTGAAGTTAAATAACCCGTTCATTACATCATTATTATATCTGTTCAGATATCTTTTGTATATAAAATATGATAAGACAAAATTCGAATTGAAATCTTTCCACTTGGAAATTTTTGGACCTATTTTATTTTTCATTAAATGGACATATCGACCGACTGTCGAGACAATTTTAAAAACAAAGTTGTGTCCGAAGCAATTGAAGCACATAAATAACTTGATAAAAGGAATTCAGAAAGGAGAAAAAAACTCTTTTTTAAGAACTCTGGCAATTAAAGGAGTTATGGCTTGCAAGCACTGCAATGAAAGGAGCTGTAGCAGCAGACCACAAATGCAAAACACAAGAAATGGGTGCACAAAATTTAAATAAATAAAAAAAAAGACGAACTGCACGTAAGAGTGGAGAAGCTAAAGGGGCATCTCAATTTATTGACAGACGAAAAATATATTCCAAAGAAAACTGACAAAAATTGTTTCCTTTGATAACCACCTTCAGATGCAACTTTTGACATATATAGTTCTAGCTCATGGTTTGCTTCCAATCAAGAGGTTACGCAGATTATTTTGTATCTGTTTTTTAGCGTGTGGATGGGTAGGCTTCAGCATGTCTAGTTACTGTTGATTGATGAATTTTAAGTGAAAGCTTCAGCAAATGAAAAACCAGAATTTATTCAACAGAAACACCATAAATGTCAAGGCAGCCCCTGACTACACTAATACACAGGAACGCAAGTTCATGTGCACCCCGCAATCACATATATATTTTGGACACAGCAAACTATGTTTTTCTTTACAGGAAATTGACAAACTTTTTTTTTTATTTTTTATCAGAAACATAAATATTGTTATTAATAAGTTAAAAGAGTTAAATACATATGTGGACTAGAGGTCCCCAAGTTCCTCTAGGAGTATAGCTTGAAGATTATGCTAATTCAAAACCAGATTCCAGACCCTATACAAATCTGAAATCGCAAAAGTTTGGAATTCATTTAAACTAACCACACTGCTACTCTCCAGAAGCTATTTTCAAATACTAAACCATATAAAGAAAAAATTATAGAGCAAAATATGTTTGAAAGAGGTATGTTGCAGTTCCAGGTAATTTTGGCAATTTTCTCATTTCTGTTTTTCTTCCACCCTATCTATCTCAGAGTAGTTTCTTGGTGTCAACAGAGAAGCTTTAACCAACAAATCTATTTTGAAATAAGTAAATCTCTACTTTCAATCTTTCACAGGTTACCCAGAAATACCTGAAGAAATAAAGGCAGGACAGGTTGAAGAGCTTTAGGTAGACAAAATCCAGGTATCAGAACCGGTCCTCCCTGTATTCGTAGAACATAATGTCACAAGTTCACCATTAGCAACACTTACTATGATTAAGAGAAATGATTGAAGCTGATGTAGACCCCCAACTGTAATACTATTGACAACAGAAGAATTAAACAGAAAATACTAGGCCATCAACTTTCTCGACATGTTGAAATCAAAAAAGCTAAAGTCTGTGTAGTTACTTTTTTCTTTCTTCGTTCTTTGTCCCGGGATGTTGACACTGCATCACGAACCAGCTTGATATATGAAGGAAGAGCCTCTTTAGGAACCGAACTAACAACCCTCAACAAAGCTTCCCAAGAAACCTGTAGAGAACATTGGAAGGTAAAAAGGGAACTTAATTTGATAATATGAGAAATATCTTTTACATACTGAGACCGTTGCAGAATCTGGATCACTGAGCAAAATTATCAAGCTAGATATCATGTTTGGTGCTTCATCAACCAGATACAGTTTGCTATTCTGGAAGAAGTATCCTATCAGATATGAAGAACTTCTCCTTATTGAAGCCTGGAAATATGGTTCAAATTAGAACTTTTTTATATGAATTTGGTAAAATTATTCTTCAGAGCAAGACCACAATATCGTAGATCACGTAAACCAAAAACCCTGCCTGACTATCTGCAACTCCTTTAAGAAGCTCTGAAATCAAAGACTCAACACCTTCCTCATCGATAACCAAGACAACTGTTTCTGCTGACTTCTTTGCCAATGGTTGAACATCCTACGATTTCAGATTAAAAGAGCAAACAATCAAGCTATTGGATTTAATAAAGGAACACAAATAACAACAAAAAGAAAAGCCAATTGGACAAAAAAAGAAGTGACTTTGACAAAAAGAAACGAAGTAGCTTAACATCATTAGATAAATAAATGAATATTAGGTTATGGACAAAATCAAACTAAACTGTTCCTCAGAGAAAGACAGAGGACCACGTACCTCATTGTCGTCACCCATAGAAGCAAGTAAAGCTGGAAGGACTGTACCAAGGTGGAGGCTAAGACCAGCTCCTGCAACCTCCGCCAAAGCTCCTAAAGCATGCGCATTGAATGCACTAGAGGAAAACCGAATATATTTGACAAGGCGTGTAAAGTACTATTCATACAAAAAGTGTTTAACCGCTAGGAAATGTTAGTACGTACGAAAGTGGCAGCTGAACAAGCTTAGGAAGTATATGAGGTAGCACAGCAGAGGTCCTGACACTGAAAAAGCAAAACTATTCGTATAAATATTGAAAGAAAAACATACAACCACTTAAAATAAGACCCGAAAACATACCTCAATATTTGTTTTAAGCCATCGAGAGCAGTATCAGAAGTTTGATCATCTTCCAAAGCATGAAGAAGTGTAGGAACAATTTCATCAATTGCTTGCATCCCAGCACTCTACATCATCACACAAGAAAAACTTAAAACCCAACTCTAATTCTCAATTCTATGCATTACAGCAGATACTAGGATGTAATGTAACACAGAAGGCATACCTTATACAGTGTACTGAATGCTAAACCTGCAGCCTCACGTACCTCAATCATGCTGAAAGTTATAAAAGAGGTATATAGTAACCACATCATTGCTAACCAATGCTCTATCATAAATTAAACAAAATGATGACATGCCTATCACAAAGAGCAGTCCTGATTGTTGGAATCAGCTCATCCATGAAAGTCAGTATCTGACTCTTGCCAGCACTGGCCATCACTTCACTGAGACCAACACAGACACCCTGCATCTCAAGTAAGGCATGGAGTTAAACAATAATCTGAAAACAAGAGCAAAGCAGGCTTTAAAATGCCCATAAATAGTATGTTAGAGCATTTGTAAGAAAGTTAGGCTAATAAGAAACATCAATACGGAAGCTACATCTTTATGCATTTCACTCGCTGCTTGCTTGCTGATAGCTTACTGGCAAACAATAAAGAAACATAAAACAGCTTCGTAGTTAGATACTACGCTTTCGGATGCTTACTCATGCCAATAAATTACCCTACTAATTGATTGTTCTTGTAACAATCTCCACGCGACACTACAACAATGTTTAAAACAACATGTTCTATGAAATATACTATACTATAATAAAAAAAACACTGAAAGCCCTGAATGAGTTACTTGGTTAATCTGCTAACTACTAATTTATATATCTGTGATTAAATAAACTCCCAGAGCAAAAACTTAAATATACAATCATCGACTCTTCAATGTTGTTGAAAATTCTTCTATTCCTCTCCAACCACACGGACCTACATATGCCATGAACCACCACTATCCAAAAAATTCTGCCATTCTTGCCAAGAAGATGTCCAATATCTGTAGCGAATAATTCTTGCGATGATCTTGGAACCACCCAGACCAACCTCATCACTGCCAAAGCTCTAGCCCAAGCCCACTCGTAAAAATACAATGAATCAACATGTGGTCATGCATTTCCCACTCTTTCCGACACAGCACACACCAACTTGGGCACAAAGCACATGTAAGCCACCATTTTTGCATCTTCTCCGAAGTCGGCAACTTGCCCAACGACACAATCCCCGAAAATACTTGGACCTTTGTTGGGACCGGAACCTTCCAGATAACATTGAAAAAGGAAAAAATGGGAAAGCTGCTACTCGGAAAGAATGACTCGAAGAAAGACTTAACTGAAAAGAGACATGAAGGATCCCCATCCCACAATCTGATATCGTCTACCCCTTCAATTAACCTTACCCTGTCTAATCCACCTAACAAAGCGCTCAACTCATCTAATTCCTCATCCCTCAGAACCCTTCGAAACAAGTCCCATGAGAAGGAAAAAGGAATATATTATATACGATAAAGATATAATTACAAAAAACGGACAAGAGGTCCGCGAATGACAAGAAAATACCGACTCCCTGATCATATCAACAGTAAGCAAAAGTCCAATCTCGAACATAGCAAAAGAAGAAATAGGCATAATGTGGACTGATGAAATCTGAAATAACGACGGATACAGATCCCGAAAGGAAGAATCCCCCTACCACCTATCCTCCCAAAACCTGACCTTGGTACCCCCTTTAACCACCGTCCTCACTAATTGGTGAAAAGCCGACTAAGATCTAGAAATAAATTTCCATGAGCACCTGAAATTAACATTCCTTGCTAAACCATCTCATCCATTCTCTTGTCACCCGTATTTACTCACGATGATCCTTTTCCACAACGGTTCGTCCTCGACATAAAACCTCCACCACCATTTCCCCAACAATGTCCCGTTCCTCAAACAAATGTTCCCAATTCCCAACCCCCTCTATCCTCGGGCTTGCACACCTGCTCCCAAGCGACCAAATGACAATGTTTGTCACCATCAGCCCCATCCCAAAAGAATTCCCTCGTAACCTTCTCCATCGCCTCTGCGAGTCTCTAATTGTATAAATACATAAGTGTTGGTAACAATTTTTCTTAATAGATGAGTGTGACACCGTGGATTACGATAACTCTCCAACTATAAAAAATCTCTTTATCTACTTGTTTCACTTGAATTTCAATTAAAATAAAAATCGTGATTTTCTAAAAATTTTCATTGCAGATTTTTTAAAAGCCAATAATTTAAAATAAAAAGACAGATCCAATGCTCAAGATGATAATAGAGCAACGAACATAAAGATGATAAAAAAATATCATTGGAAAAAGAAATCTTTTATGAGACGGTCTCATGGATCTATGTCCGTGTGACTGGTCGAACCGATTCATATCTTTAATGAAAAGTAATATTTTGGACAAAAGTAATGCATTTTTCACAAGTCAGGTCGGGTCGGAGTCGTCTAACAAAGTTGACTATTGAGAGACTGAGTTTTCTATAGGAAGAATTAGATACAAGTTATTGATATAAAAAAAAAAATCAAAATGGCAAAACACTTTGGTACTTGAAGCCATCTATAGAAGTTTACAAGTAACTGATATTCGACAATCATTGGATGAGAAGATTGTTGAATTTGGAGGTGACCAAATGTAAGTTTTACCCGGTATTCCAAAAGCAACCATTCAAGGAACAATTAATGTGAGTTTAATGAAATCATATTTGTACAAATAGATGCATCGTTTTAATTTTATCCGGAAACATTATGGTCAAATCTGAATCGAGGTAGTTAGAACAAACATATTATTAAATTACTTTTTTTAGACAGCCACTATTCCTCACAGAGCTTATTGAAACAATTCTACAACTTCTGCATGAAATATTTCTACAATGTGAGGTGATAGCAACATGAACCATTTCTACAATGAAGCACAATTCTACACCCACAGTTTTAACCACGCACGACCACGAGCTTTCAAGACACACCCGTTATTCCTCACAGAGCTTATTGAAACAATTCTACAACTTCTGCATGAACTATTTCTAATTTTCTACAATGTGAGGTAATAGCAATATGAACCATTTCTACAATGAAAGCACAATTCTACACCCACAGTTTTAACCTAATCACGCAAGACCACGAGCTTTTCCAGAAGCCTGTTATTCGTCACAGAGCTTATCGAAACAATTCCTTCTCTCTTCGACACGTCTCCTTAACCATTGCTTGCAAAAGTTTTCATGGTTCTCAATGCAAGGCCGAGGGTGTGACATCAAATACATATTCCTATGGAGATATTTAAGCGAAGATCTATGAAGCACTTTCATTGAAATCAATGGATTGTGTTGAGTGTTTTAACTGGTACATACAAATCATGGGAGTGAAGCAAATCACTTTAGCCAAGAAACAACTCAACCCATACCAAAATTTCTCTTCCAACCCATGTTAAATTGATGCAAAAGAACAAATTATATGAGTGCAGAAAAGAAAGACTCACTTGTCTTCTGCTAGGATTTGGATCGTTAAGGCCCTGAGACAAAATAGGAACAATAAGTGGAAGCACTCTGTCACCAAGCTTCCGCACAAGCTCACCCAAGGATCGCCCAGCAACCTAAAAAATAACAGCACACAAATTTCAAAGAGCAACTACATTTAAATACATTGTGTCAGTTATTCTCCTCAGACTAAATGAGATATGAGACCTGTCGCCTCTCCGAAGATGATGATGCGAGAGAAATGATCAACGTGTTCATTAAAACTGGCATTATTTCTTTCAGGGTCTTTGGTGTATTTGCAACTATAGTCTTCCATACATGCAACGCAGCCTGTGAAAAAAGGAACTTGTAATAAAAGTATGACAGTATATAACTAGAATAGCAAAACAAAAGTAAGCATCAGTATGCATACCTGGCGGACCGTTATGCTGACATCAGTACGGACCATGTACAATGCGGCAAGAACTTCATTACGTTTCTCTCTTCCAAGTACTTCAATGATCGCCCGTCCTTGTGCCTCAGTACTAGCACCTTCATCATCACTGCCACCTTCAAGAAGTGCTTTCCCAGAGGTTCCGGCTACCTAAATAAGATGATGCATGCTGTAAGTAGCTTCAACTTGTGAACAAAGACACAGAAAACACCAGTATACACACCTTGAATAAGAGATCCCCCAATAATTCCACTGAACTCTGCCGAATACGCCAATTATCATTGAATATGCCATCCTCCACGGCAGGAAGGAGTAGAGGCAAAGATCTAACAACACGGGCAATAAACAGGACATATGCTTTCAAATTAAGTGAATGGCTAACAGGTACATTGTAAGTCATATCGTAGCAATAATTTAACTTAAATTTTAAAATACTAGTCCAGCCTTCGAGTGTAATCTTGACAGGGCTCCAATCATGTGATCTCCGACAATCTGGTAATTATTCAATCTCTCATTCTTTCTTGGAGTTAGTACCGTCTACAGTCCACTTCCAGGTCTATGTATATGGTTTTTATACATTGATAATCAACCATTTGGTAATAGCTTTTTTTTTACACACTAAAAATTATAATCACGGCTTTTTATTTCATCATCATCATCATAATATTGGTGATGAAAATTATTTAATCGTAGACATAATGCAAGTTAAATGAGCTAAAATTGTCTAAGACGCATATATATGCGTGAAGTGCATACGTTGTCGCATAATGTTGGACCAATACATGCCCAGCACTGAGGGCTGCATCCCGAACTGATTCATTCTCATCAGCTAGACCTGAATGAAATGTAAAATAACATTAAAGCACCAAACACAAGTACAAAACACAATTTGATTGACCAGAAAACAATTGCATTGCACATTCAGCTCAACTATTAACATCAAAAGACATCATGAGATTTCAAAGAGGCAGTACCATCTAAAATGGCAGGAAGAACCAGTTGCAAGTACTTCTGAAACTGAACATTTAAAGACCTTGGTAGATACTGCAAGTAGAATGCAAAGATAACTACATAAAATCGTAAACAGAAACTGACAAAACCAAAATAAGCACCCATAAGCACCCATAGCAAAATTCACCTTGAAAAGTGTCAAGTGACCATCACGAACAGGAGCTTTTGAGTGGGAGCAGTTCCTAATGATGTCAGGAAGTATACTCTCAAAATAATTTGTTCCAAGTGCAGCCAATACCTAAAAAAGGAGGATTGAGTATAATGCATGGTCATATCGATCGACATGAAAAAGGAAAATAAACCACCAAGGAGGCGAGGCATCTTGACCATGTAGATGAGACTAAGGTAAAATCTATAAACTTACATACTAGAGAAACTGGAAGTAAAGGCAACAATCATGCTTCATCTAAAGCTATAAGCACCATCTCAAATAGTACATTTGAGCATCCGTTATCGGCAGGTATGAATCACAATACCATATTCTACCCAAGTAAATAATGGAGATATTAAACTGATTAGAGAATGGCACCATTACATCATAAAACAACTACATAATTCTTTCTCCAAACAACTACATAATTCTTTCTCCACTTTTTACTTTACCTATATGCAAAGAATGCAAAGCACCCGTGTTCTAAAACTCGACCTAGGCAGCGCCTAAGCGCTAGGCGCCGGCCGACCGCACCGAAAAAGTGCTGGTCGGCCAGCCAAGGCATCCTTGGCCCCTAGGCGGGCTCTAGGCGGCCTTAGGCAGCCCTAGGCGGAAATAAATATTTTTTTTGGCTTTCAAATCATAAGCCCAATAAAAACACCGACGAAAAATTTTATTCGCCCTTCCACAAAACCCTTTCAATGCCGTTTCCAAAGGGAAGATAAAAAAAAATAAGTAGAGAAATTTATGGAGAAGAAGAAATAGAGTAAATTTGTGGAATTTTAATAGTTACGTAATTTTGAACTCATACTAAATTTGAAGTTATCATGTAGGAGTTATAATATGTGGTTTATTATGTTATACCGTGGAATCCGCCTAGGCGCTGGTCTGACGTCCGACTAGCGTCTAGCGAATTTTAGAACCATGCAAAGCACTGAACTATTGATGGTGTAAAACTTGTGAAAACTTTACTTGCAGAATCATAGCACCAGTCTCAACCAAAACACCACAATATGGAAGAGAAAATTCTCGTATATATATTCATCATACAAAAGTTAATATACAACCAAACTTCGAGGATGTGATCTATATTAGGGGTGGTTTTTCGGTATACCTTGCTACAAATATTGGTATGAAAAAAATTCATACCGATACCGATAATAAAATTCCGAAACTTTGGTACGAAAAAAATCCATATTGATATCGTATAAATACCAAAAAAAATTTGTTATACCGAAAAAATGTATGTATCTCGAAAAAATTTCGGTACGGTATGCCAAATTTCCGGTATTTCGGTACGGTATAACAGCCCTAATCTATATGTTGCAATAGAATTAAAGGAGTGTGAGAATAATTTACTTCTTGACTACTACGTTTGCTGGTGACCTGGAATGAAAAAAGGAAAAAAATTGTGCCAATGCAATTATGCATTACAGCATGGAACCAAGTGTATAATAGCGGCCTCTAATTATGCAACAACCAGTAAGAGTCAGGTCATTGGCACTGCAGGAGTAAGAGTAACATCAAGAAAGATGGAAAATCATTTTGGTTGATGCCTATACTGAGCATATTGGCAATTCAAAACCAATCTACTGTAATCAGTAAACTGGATGTTGAATAGGTCCCTAGCATCTTTTCCATACAGATAACCCTAATGAATCAATTGATTTTCAGCATATTAATAATCGTCCTATTGGCCTCAAAGGGAGAAGCACAAAGACAAACGATAGATCCTGAAAATAAAAATAAAGCATCCCCTTGCATGAAACATGTTGGAAATTAAAGATGATATTCTAACCTCACTCAGTCCTTGAGCAGCTCCAGACCGCTCAACGTTACTGCCATCGGACTTCAGAGTAGCTAATAACCACGGGACAAGGTCCGGGAAGTTCTCTTCTCCCATTCCTTTTATAAGAGAACCAAGGGCTCTTGCGGCAACAGACCTGACTTCAGGAATTGGATCAAGAAGGACCTGCCAAATAATAACTTATCGTTACTGTAATATGAAATTCAACAATCATCAGCATTGGATACTTAGGAATTAATAAAGGTACCTTCTTTACTTCAGGAAGAAGTAAGCCTATATATGGAATCATATCCTTTGGCTCGGTGACTAATGAACACATGTTTCCAACTATTTGAGCAGCCTTCTTTTTTGTTTCAGCACTCCTCTCCCTCAACCCTCTGTGCACTATAGGCACCACGAGTGCAAGAGATGGGGCATCTACAGTATTTATGAAGGTTGTCTGCAGATATAATATAACAAATTGGACACTGATTATACAATTTGGATAAACACAAACATGGAAGTGAATGCAGTAAATTAAGTTACCTGGAGAAGAATATCAAGAGAATACTTTGTATGATCATTGGGATCCATTAGACCCATCAAGAGAGTGGGCACTAAAGCAGATATTTCGGGATTTTTAATTACACTTCCAACCTGAAAAAGAAATACCCTTTCACAAAATATTTGGCAACAAGGCAATCACTGAAACAAGAATTTTTTTTTACTTACTTGCTGGAGGGCGGTTTGCCCAGCTGACTGAACTTTGGGATGAGTATCTGTCAAAACCTGCATTAAAATCAAGAAGGCAACTCGTCTATAATCGAACATACAGAAGCGAATTTGATAATAGTTGTGTTTGTTTATGCATCATGTACAAACAAACCTCAGTCAACTTCGGAACAATCTTAGGAAGACACTGAGACAACTGCTGTGGAGCACAGAAAGCCATTGCACCCAGTAATTGTACACTACTTTGCTTTGTTCTCCAGGCTTTATCTTCAAGGCCCTATAGTGAAAAATTAATAGGTAACTCATCATCAACTTGGTTCTATTGGACGGATTAGCAAAAGAAGATTTCTAGACACTGAAAAATAGAGGTTTCGAGGGAAGAGATTTGGGACAAGATTAAGTTGGGAGTAGCAACTTGGTTACATTATTCACCTCTATTCGAGTCGTTTTCAGTTTCAGAGTTGTATAGGGACTGGAGTTTGGTTTTCATTTAGTACCTTCCTAGATCTTGTATAGTGAATTTAGTGGACCACTGGTCCACCTTCCTATGTAACTATTATTAAGTTTTAATATTAAATATGTTTCTTATAAAAAAAAAAATAGATATTTCATTTCATTTCATTTCATTTCATTTCATTCCATTTCATAAAATAATCTTCAGAAAAAGCATCTATAAATTATTGAGGAAAATTGGATGTTTTTCACCAGTAAATAAACCCATTCTGGCATTTCCATTGAGAACAGGCAAAAGAGGGAACTCATTTAGGGGTGGGCATCAGGTCGGGCTTACTTCAGGGTACAGGTGGGCGTGTTCAGCAGAACAATCGCAAATTGACAATTGTTTATACACATTGTTCTCGCACCACTTGATTTTTTTTTTTTGGATAAGAAACTTATATATTAATAATAGACTAAGGAAATTCAATACAAGAGGTGGACCAGCGGTCCACAAAATGATCAAAATAAAACACACCGGACTAAATCAGCGAATAAACTAACTCAAAACCACACTCCAATCCCTATACAAATCAGAAATTGCAAAAGATTGAAATTCTGAGATATTATGAATCCAAGTTGAGGCTCTTAATTTAATCTTGTCCCAAAGTTCATCCACCGATTCTTCTTCATCTTCAAAGATCCTCTTGTTTCTTTCCAGCCAAATGATCCAGCAAACACAATGCACTACTATCCCCCAAAGTAATCTCCCTTTTTTTCCCAAAAGTCCCCCTAAATCTGCAATGAAAAGATCCTTCGTAGTCTGTGGTGTCACCCACGATAGTCCCAAATTCTTCAGCACTAACCACCATATGGATCTTGTGTATTGACAATGAACAAGCAAATGATCGTGACTCTCTCCCCCCTTCTTGCATAGCACACACCAATTAGGATTTAGAGAACAATTCGGAAACCTTTTTTGAATGAACACACAAGTCGGTAGTCTTCCCAACACTGCAGTCCATGCAAATACCTGAACCTTTGAAGGAATCGGAGCTTTCCATATCATACGACAAATATCAAATTTTGGATACAAAGCTTCTGGAAAGAACGATTTAAAGAAGAATTTCACAGAAAACATCCCCGAGTTATCCCACTTCCAAAGCCTAACATCCTCTCCTCCCTCCACTAGTCTAACCCTACCCAGGAGAAACATCAAGCTGATTATTTCACTCAACTCCTCATCCCTAAGATCTCGTCGGACATGCAAATTCCAAGATAATGAATTAGATGATGAGAAGGAATCTCGAAGAAAAAAAGTGTGAAATGGACTTATTATGCACCCCAGAAATCTGAAAAAGCGAAGGAAAAAGGTTCTTGAAAGGAGAAAACCCTGCCCAACAATCCTCCCAAAATCTGATTTTATCTTCCCACTTAACCACTAGCCTCACTGATTGAATAAAAGTCGGATAGATCCTAGAAATGAACTTCCACTTGATTTCAATACAGGATAACACCGTCTCTAATCATAAATCACTAAATTAGCAGTGCAAGGTTGCTTCATGTAGGCAATGTCAACCCTCAACAAGCGATTAATAACTAAAACACAAATTTATCTATCCGAGATTATCAAACATAGCACATCAACGGTCAACTTCGGAAAACACAAACAAACTCATACCTATTCACAATCAGGGGAATAAAAGAAAGATTTTACCCCAATACGGTAATACCCAAGCTAATTCTTTTTAATTCCACAACCATAAATAAAACTAAAACATTTCCAAGTTTTGTGGCTATTATAGTGAAACAATTTCACTACAGGGAAAGAATCTAAAATAAACCTTCAAAAGGGATGGAAGAACTAATTTGACTCCCTGAGCAGTAAGTTTAGACATCATTGCACGAGCTGCACACTCAGCAGCTTCACGAACTGCAATAACTTGATCAGAAAAGGACACTAGAAGCAGGGGCAACATTTGAATAACATACCTGAAAAAGTTCAGAAAATTTCTCAGTACATGCACAATGAGAAAGTGTTCCAAAGCATATAAGTGTGGACTTACGGTTCAAACAATCTTCCCAGCTTTTCACAGAAACATTCAAAGGCTAGCAAAGCCCCTTCTCGGCTTTTTGCAGAAATTCTGTGATGACAAAGAATGAAAAATTATTTGAATTACAAAGCCCATTCGGCGTAAATAAGCAGAATGACGCAATGACAGGATCGTTGCAAAAGGTGGTCTTAGGGAACATTGGTGAAATCTGATATCAAGAATATACAAAATGTTTTTAAGAATGTATAAGAAACATATGCAACATCCATCACGTTGAAATTCACGGGTTGCCCACAAATAGCTTGTGTTAATTTGGATCCTTCAACAGGAAGTGAATGAAAATCATTAAGAAAATAATCTAATCGGCACTGAAACATTTGTAGAACATGTCCATAATCTGAATCAAATATTGTTTTGTACATCTCGTAAATATGCAACTGTTCACGGCATAGCAACAACCGTGCCTAGGTAAAAACTGAATCATAAATCGTAGGAGGTAAAAAATGAAACTATGTATATATATAGATGCACATACATATATATGGAGCTTTCCACTAGACCAACCAAATCAGGAATATAATTATATACAATTGGAAACCAAATGAATAGAGTCTTTCAACAACGTCAATACAGACAAGCAAAAGCGGTGTGGTGCAACCTGAAAAAGAACACACGGAAAATGGTCGAGCAATTAATCAAGTGTCTGCCTCAGACAGAAAAAACTTGAGTTGGATATAATAATCCTTTTAAGTTGTAATGTACCACAAATAGGTCATTTCCCTATGCAATAACAAATAACATTTGTTTCAACCACAAGGTTGATTTGCAAGTTGAAGAATGGTAAAAAATGAACCTCATACAGAATAACCGTGAAGAAATAATTTGAGCTATATAGATTGAGCACAGAAATTAATAATTTGTTGTCCTGGTCTGCTTTTTGTAATTATTACACCCTTTATTTATATAATATTATCGTTTCTGATTAAATAATAATAATAATTTGTCATCCACAAGGTTCATAAGAAGTCACAGGCGTGCAGTAAAAAAGCTAAAACGTAAGATCATCTATGAAGTACTTCGGATTTTTACACTGCTCTCATCTTGCGGAAGTAACACATTGCAGAATCGCAGATTTTTTTTTTTTTTGATAGGAAACTATAATATTATTGATAAAATTAGATTAGAAGATTTACAAAAAGTGGACCAGTGGTCCACAAAAGCTAACGATTTCATAGTAGCATACCTATCTGAAAGACCAACTCGCAAGGCTGTCATGATATTGTACTTCTTTAAACATGAGATTCCAAATCCCTTCACCACTCCTGCTAATCCAAATGCTGCGCCACGACGTTCACCGTATTTCTCACTTTTCATAAGCTGATCGAGCAGTTTGGAAACAAGAGCAGGGGCCTCTTCCTGATGCATTTGATATCATAATGCCAATTAGTTTAAGCTCATTGCAAAGAATAGAAATAACATAAGAGACTGATTCAGTAATCTAAGACTCAACCAGAAATAAGTATTTATCTAGCTCCTTTTTCTTATAGGAAACTGAATTATTTTTTTTTTAATCAGAAACAATATGTTATTGATAGGTAAAAAAGTTAAAAGTTACATACAAATGTGGACCAGAGGTCCACGAGTTAGTCTAGGGGTCTAATATGAAGATTATGCTAATTCAAAACCAGACTCCAACCCCTATACAAATCTGAAATCGTAAAAGCTTGGAAATCATTTAAACTATGTAACCAATGCCACTCTCAGTTTGATCTTATCCCAAATCTCTTCAATCAGTCTTCGAAGATTCTTCGATTTCTTTTCAGCCATACGTTCCAACAAACACAATGTATTGTAATTTCCCATAGAGTTTTCCTCTTTTGCCCAATGAACATCCCAAATCTGATGCGTACAAATCCTTCGTTGTCTTTGGTGTCACCAACAACAATCCCAGATCCTTTAGCACTGACTACCATAAGGTACTCGTGAATGGACAATGCACCAGTAGATGATCTATACTCTCTCCCCCTTTCTTGCACAGCACACACCAATTAGGATTTAAAAGACATTTCGGAATACCTTTACCTTAGAAGGAATCGGCGATTCCAAATGGTTCGAAACAGATCGAATTTTGGGAACAGTGCTTCTGGAAAGAAAGAATCGAAGAAAGATTTCACTGAAAACTCTCCCGAAGCATCCCACTTCCAAAGCCTAACGTCCTCTGATCCTCTTCCCTCTCCGAAATACTAACCCCGCACAAGATATACAATAAAGTTATTAAGTCACTCAATTCCTCGTCCCTAAGATCCCGACGGAAGTGGAGATCCCAAGATAATGAACTGGACGGAGAGGCTGAATTTAAAGAAATAAATAAGATATTGGCTTATTGTGAGATCTAGAAATCTGAAAAAGCAAAGGAAAACGGAATTTAAAAGCTGAATGTCATACCCAACGGTCCTCCCAAAATCTAATTCTATCTCCCCCCTTGACCACTAACCTCAAAGATTGGATAAAAGCCGGATAAATCCTAGAGATGAACTTCCAAGGACTCCGAAAGGTGTTATTCCTTGCCAGCCCCGCGTCCCAACCATTTTCTTGCAACCCGTATTTGCTGACTACGATTCTCTTCCACAGCGAATTCCCTTCCTTTGAAAAACGCCACCACCATTTACCCAACAAAGCTTTATTCCTCAAGCGAATGTTTCCAATTCCCAAGCCACCTCTGTTTTTCGGGATGTTAATCTTATCCCATGCTATCAAGTGGTTGTGTTTGTCTCCGTCCGGCCCATCCCACAAAAAATCCATCATTAGCTTCTCCATGAACTCAGCTACCCCTCTTGGGATTCTAAATAGCGACAAGTAATACAACGGTATGACATTCATAACTGCCGAGATCAACGTAAGTCTCCCTCCCCTCGATAGGAAAGCTTTCTTCCAACTTGCTAGTTTTTTTGTCAATTTAAACATCACTGGTTCCCAAAAGGAGACTTTAACTGGATTTCCTCCCAAAGGAACCCCTAGGTATTGAATGGGCCAAGACTCCAACCCACAACCAAACTCAGATGCCATCTCCATTTCTACTTCAGCCTCGTAGTTAATGCTCAACAAAGCACTCTTCTCTAAATTTATTTTTTAACACGACATGTCACAAAATGATAGCAGCATGTCCTTCAGAAATCTCAAATGACCTTCGTCCTTCACAAAAATTAGTGAGTCGTCAGCAAATTGTATGTGTGAAACCTCGATCCCCTCTCTACCTACTTCCCATCCCTGAATAAGGTTCATTGACTTAGCCTTGTCCATCAATCTTGCCATATCGTCAGCAACCAAGTTAAATAGGAAAGGAGATAAAGAATCACCCTGCCTTAGACCTTTTTCTCCTCTTATTTTGCCACAACGTCTGCCATTAATCATGATCGAGTAATTAACATTGTTGAGGCAGCCCTTAATCCATTTTCTCCATCTATCACCAAATCCCTTCTTCATGAGCACAAAATCTAAAAATTGTCAATCCACATTGTCGTATGCTTTCTCGAAATCTGCCTTAAAAACCCATCCTTTCTTCTTCTTCAATCTGAATTCTTCTACCATCTCATTTGTTGTGAGGCAGCAGTCGAGGATCTGGCGTCCTTCGATGAAAGCTCTTTGTGAATCCGCAATAGTTGTGTTCATCACCTTCTTCAGACGCAGAGCCAACACTTTGGCCATTATCTTGTACAGACTTGTTACTAAGCTGATAGGTCTGAAATCCTTGATTCGACAAGAATCTTTCTTTTTTGGAATCAAACAAATATAAGTTTCGTTTGTCACTCCGTTAATAATACCTTTCTCATGAAACTCATCAAAAACCTTCACTAAATCGCTTTTGATCACATGCCAACACTCCTTGTAAACCTCGAGTGAAAAACCATCAGCGCCTGGAGATTTCGATCCGTCACAATCAAACACTGCCTTTTTTATTTCTTGTTCCGAAAACGGCTGCTCAAGCTGTAGCATTTCGTCAAGATTTATTGGGCTCCACTCCACACCTTCTATGCCATAACTCTGATTTCCAGATTTACCGAACAACTTGCGATAGAATTCAATCAACTGTTCCTTAATAAGCTCGCTGTCCGTACAGAGATTCCCGTCCTCCAATTCCAGCTTCTCGATCCTTGACCTACTCCTCCTCTGACTGAGTGGCGAATGGAAAAATTTCGTGTTACAATCCCCTTCCTTCAGCCACTTAATTTTCGATTTCTGTTGTTCCTTCTGGGCATTTCTGCACACTAACTCCTCTAATTCATTCCTTATAGCTCTTCTTTCTAACACCAAGCTGTCTGCCCATTGTCCCTCGCTCTCTTGAATGTCCAGCACCTTGTCGGCTTAATGCATTGAGAAAAACAAAAAGAGATTTCGTGTAAATTGAATGTGAGAGACCTCAATTCTATCCCTCCCTATCTCCCAACCTCTAAAAAGATCTAAAGACTTTGCCTTGTCGATCAGTCTTCCCAAAACATCTGCCACCAAGTTAAACAGGAACGGAGATAAAGGGTCTCCCTGTCGTAACCCTTTCTCCCCCTTAAATTTACCGGTCGGTCTCCCGTTAACAATTATTGAATAATTTACGCCTTTAATTCAGTTTCTCCATCTATTTCCAAACTCTTTCTTATGAAGAACAAAATCCAAGAATCGCCAGCTTTTACACGAATGTTCAGGTTTTCTCATGGACAGCTGCGTTGGGAAGATTACCTACCTGCGATTTGATTCAAAAGAGGCTCCCGAATATCTCCCTTAGCCCGAACTGGTGTGTGCTATGCAAACAGGGGGGAGAGACTCAGGATCATATGGTTATTCACGGCCCGTTTTCTGGTTCGTTGTGGAACCTAGCTCTCAAGGAATTGGGATTATCATGGGTAATTCCGAACTCAACAAAAGACTTATATGCTACTGATTTAGGAGGTCGGCTTGGAGAGAGGGAGAGACTTTTGGTTAATAGTGGTTCATTGCGTGTGTTGGTCGTTATGGCTGGAAAGAAACAGAAGAATTTTTTAAGGCAGTGAAGAAGAGGTGAAAGAACTTCGGGACAAGATCAAATTGAGAGTATCCATTTGGGCTCACAAGGGTTCAAATTTTCAATCTTTGGCGATATTAGACTTGTATAGGGATTGTAAATTGGCTTTGATTTAGATTGATAGCTGCCTTTGTTTGCTTTGGAAACTAGTTTGCTTTTGTGGACCACTGGTCCACTGTTTGTATTCCAAGTAATTTCATATTATCAATAATATTATAGTTTCTTATCAAAAAAAAAAAACTAAAATTTAGCAAAAACGAAAAAAAAAATTTCAAACAAAGAAAAACAAAACGAAAGAAGCTTGGGGTGTTTAGTGGCATAAAGGGATAGAACATGTTTTAACAGAATCCTTAAAATTTTGAGGATTGAAGGAATGGCCGATCTAATCCAAATGAACCTATACAGAGGCAGAAAAAGTATTCCATGGAATTTGTAACCTATCAAGAGTTTTTAATAATATATATATAAACTCAAGCCATGATCTTTATGGCAAGTACATAGACTGCAATATATAGAAAAATTTATACTCATGATATTAGCATAATAGTTTAAATTTCGAAATGAAAAACTGACCAAACAAAAGTTTTTTTATCATCCAAATTAATAAAATTTTATTTTGTATAAAATATATGAAAGTACAAATTAACAAATATTTAACCAAGAAACCTTTTAAAATATATTATTAAAAATATGATTCATGAAATAAAAGATATAAACCTTCCGTTGATGCAGAATATGTTTTGTCAAAGATATTACATTTCGGTATATTCCAGGAACCAACACATATCTACAAAAAGGAATTTCCTTGAAATTGTAAAATAAAATCTCAGATTATTTCTAATATTTATGTGTATAGCGTAAACGATATGCTATCATCAAATCTACCATCAGAATACCTGTTTTGATGGCATTAGTGGTGACAAGCACGTTGAAACTGCCCGTTGAACAGCTTCAGAGGGAGTGTTCAAAACTTCCAACAACTTTTCCACCACAGCATGAACCTTGGGATCACCCTATTACATAACAAAATTCAATTGAAACTTGCAGAAAATTTACAAATTTGTGTGAGCAGTATAGTATTTGCAAGGAAAAGATTAAGACCTTCTTTAAATGTTTTGCCAAAGCTCCCGTGAATATAACCACACCTTCACGCACCAAATCGTATATTTCCTCGTCTGACGCCTGCAAGAGAATCCCAAAGATATTAAGAATCATTATGCTACGATCCATATGAATACATTGTCAACAATTTAAACTCCTCAACCAAGTGGAACGGAATAGATGAAAATCTAACATCCAACATTTGAAGATGCAGGTACTAACCTTTTTGTTCAAGTAATTCTCAAATATGGGAAACAACAACGAAACACTATCTCTTCCATGCTTGTCAATAATCATAATACCAGCATCAATCATTCTTCCTCGAACGTCTGCATTTGGATCAGCCTGCAGTCATATATTGTTTGTGATGCATGTTCATTATTTTCCAGACAGATATAACTAAAGGCAAGGACATTTGAGGAACCAAAAAAAGTAGCAAACTAAAGGTTTATCGACCTAGGTTGCGAGAAGTGAAGGATAAATACCAGAGCTCGTGATATCAGGAATGTCATCACAACCGGAAGATCTTTGGTTCGAAGAACATCTGCTGCACAGAGTAAAGCTAAAGCAATACCTTGTCTGCCCACCCAACCAGCGTCAATATTCTCCTCAGGAATTCCAACATCACGGATATATAAAGAAAACAAGGTTGATAGAGACTCCTAAAATTAGTATTAGTCACCATTAGAAAACGACATTAGCTATACACCACCAGTCTGAAAGTTAGATCAGTGAATCACCTGAATTGTATCAGGGTTTTCATCCATGGCCGCAGCAAGTGCCTCCGCAGCAGCAACTCGAACGGAATAATTAAGATGTGAAAGTGCTTTAAAAAGTCCAGAGTAATCAGTGCCAAAGTCATATCGATAACAATCCCACACAACTTCTGCAGCTCCTACGACTGACTGTACAGTGAGGAAGAATTTAATCAGTTAGGTGGGAACTATGTTTTTCAAGAAAGTAAGACAAACCCAGGAAAATAATTTTCTGCTGGTCTCGTGATTGGTGCTGCAAAAAAATCGAGACAACTTCTGCAGCTCCTACCTTTACCGAGAATCTCAGCCTCCCAAGGATCATTTATCCACCTTACCACTTTTTTTACACAATGTTTTCTACCCAAGCAAGTACAGTACAGGTAAATGTCAGAAAAACAGACAAATACAGTACATGATAGAGCATATACTCATGGTTCACCGTCACCATCATGAAACAACCATTCTGGAACGGGAACAGCTGATGACAAGACAAAGTTCCAGTCGGCGCGAGGGGAAATCCTGGAAGGTCATTTTGTGTTGCAAAACCGGTAATTTCTCGGCCATCGCGGTCCTCGCCGAACAAGAACAGCCTATTTAAAAAAATTGAGGTTTTCTTCTCTATTATAATTTCAGGTCCAATTTTTTTTTTATATAAGAAACAATATTATATTAATTACGAGAAAACTATTGAGTACAATAGGCGGACAAGTGATCCACAGTCAACAAAAAACTAGTCATGATCCTACTCATATCAACAATAGACAAAAATCCAATCTCTTAATAAATCTGAGATTAAGACATTCTCAAACTCTAGAAATTCGAATTTTTATCTTTTCCCAGCACACGTCAATCGGCTCTTCAATGTTTTCGAAAATTCTTCTATACCTCTCCAACCACACGGACCAACGTATACCATGAATGACCACCACCCAAAAAAGTTCTGCCCTTCTTGCCAAGGAGATGTCCAAGATCTATAGCGAATAATTCTTGCGCTGATCTTGGAACCACCCAAACCAGCCTCATCTCTGCCAAAGCAGAGCCCACAGCCCACTCGTAAAAGTACAATGAATCGACATGTGGTCTTGCGTCTCCCTCTCTTTCCGACACAGCACACACCAACTTGGGCACAGAGCACATGTGGGCCACCTCTTTTGCATCGTCTCCAAAGTCGGCACCTTGCCCAACACCGCGGTCCACGAAAATACTCGGACCTTTGTTTGAACCGGAACCTTCCAGATAACATTGAAAAAGGAAAAAAAACGGAAAAACCACTACTCGGAAAGAATGACTCGAAGAAGGATTTGACTGAAAAGAGACCTGAAGGATCCCCATCCCACACTTTGATATCGTCTCCCCCTTCAATCAACCTCACCCTGTCTAATCCTTCTAACAAAGCGTTCAACTCATCTAATTCATCATCCCTCAGAACCCTTCGAAAATGAAGTCCATGAGAGGGAAGAAGAAGGATTCTCGAACGTAGCAAAATAAGAAAGAGGCATATTGTGGACCGATGAAATCTGAAATAAAGACGGATAAATCCCGAAAGGAAGAATCCCCCCACCACCTAAATTTCAGGTCCAATTTCCTTTCTCTGCCACCAACGTTTCTTCAGACTTGCTTTTGTATTTTTGAAGTTATTAGCAATAGAAATAGAAGATGCTTTTAGAAAAATAAATACGTATCGATATACTACTTTTGATTAATTTGATGTCTGTTTTATTTTAATAATGCTATTTTTTTTATAAGAAACGAGATCATATTATATATATATGTAATTTTGATACCACGCACCCTAGTGTGCAGGATATATATATATATATATATATATAAAGAGGATCATGTAATAATTACAAAAAGCGGATAAGTTATTCGCAGACGGAGCCTATTTTAATAATGCCATGTAACTTTCAAATATAATAATATATACATGGGTGTATCACCAAATATGTTTCAACTTTTTTTATTATACGAAACGAAATTTATGCATTAAGATATAAAAGATAATAATTACAAAAAGTGTACCAGAGATCCATACCAAAAGAGATAAAAACCGGAGTCAACTTAGCATAAAATAAGACTCCAATCCCTATACAAATCTGAAACCGAAAAGTCTCTGAACTCCTTCCTCTTTGAAATCCAAAACAGGACCGTATATTTTATCTAATCCCAACCAATTCTTCTTCGTTATCGAAATGAAAATTCTCTTGTTTCTCCCCAACCAAACCATCCAACAAATACAATTAACTAACACAGTACAAAAGATTCTACCCTCCTGCCCAGATCACCACCCATATTTGCTTCAAGCAAGTCCCTCACTGATCTTGGAGATACCCATACCAAGCCCAACTCCTCCCAATGCCATACCAAGTCCAACTCCTACCAACACTCTGAACCAGAGAATACTCATAAAAGGGCAATGAATGAGCAAATAATAGGATAAAGAGAAAAATAACGAGAAATAATATCCGGAAAGAAGGATCGAAAAAAAAAATTTACCAAGAAAAGCCCCGAAGAATTCCACACCCATTTCCTAATAGCATCCGCTCCCTCGATCAAACAAACCCTGTCCATAGACTCCAACAGTGCACTAACTCTAACACCTCAACATCCCTCACATCCCAATGAAAGAACAAAATCCAAGAACGATTTTGAGAGTTGTGAGACGAGTCTTGACTTAAAAAAAGAAAAGATAGGCTTATCAAGAGCCAAAGAAATCTAGAACAAAGATGGATACAGTTCCTGAAAGAAAGAATCTCCCCACCACCTATCCTCGCAAAACCTAATCTTATTTCCCCCTCTAACCACCACCACCTTCACTGACTGGAGAAAAGCCGGGGTTATTTTAACTTTCAATTTTTATTTTGTTAAAAATAATCTATTTAAACTTTCATTATCTCAAATTACAAGAAGGCTTCAGAGCAAAAGTCTAACACAAGAAATTCCCTTGAAAGGGTTTCTAACTGCTCAACATTATACAAATAAAATATTTTTTCTTTTGATAATAAAATAAGTTCACTCGTAAACAAAAATGGCAACACGAGGATAAAACATCCTCTTAACACCTGCAGCAAATACTACATTACACCCCATTTGTTATGCTGTTAAAACATCGGATCGCACTCGAATAATATAAAATGAAGAATAAATGGAACGTGAACAATGGGAAAAAGGAAATCAAGTAAATATCATACCTTTTCTGTATCATGCAAAGCAAGCCAAATGCTGGTTGCAATCTCCACATTCTTGGGTATTGAACAATTGGAAACAGAAGGTATGCACCTGACAGCATTTAAGCAAGCCATTCTTACATGAATATCTTTCGCATAAACACCGCATAGAGCCTGTCAAAAGATATGCAAAATTACAATTAGCATGGAGTCAAAAGTGAAAGTCTCTCAAAGTGGACAAAAAATAAGGCCGTACAGGTGCCACTTCATCTGGTTGCAGGCCAAGACACAATTCATTCAAAGCTGGCCCAATGGATGTTTGGTAAGCAGGAGCAACACCTAGAACATGGTACAGCACCTGAAGAATACAGCGTAAGAACATAAATAACTTGAAATTCCAAAGTGCAGTTTGCTTAGATAAATGTGGCCCTAACTGAAAGCATTCGAATCCTTGGTAGAGGTAAAATTGGATCCATGTGCAAGAAAAGTATCTTGAGGACATCATCGTGAAGACCTGTCTTCTTCGGACAGAGGAGTATCCTTTCAATTACCTGCAAATATTAATAGATATTAATTAATTGTTTGATCTAAGAAAAGATAATAAAGAAGTAATAGACAAGTACCGGAAAAATAAACGCAAATGAGTCCACTGGAAGGGGTCCAGATTTGCAAGAAATGGATAAACCATTGACTAAGCGATCAAAAAGACTCAAATATGGTGCTCCATTGCCCTCTCCTTCGCCAACAGGTGGAAGTAACTCCCACAAGATGTTAATTTCTTCTATGGCAATCAATCGTAATACAGTTGCAATCTCTAGAGCCCAATTGCAAAGAGGATCGACAGTGCATTTTGAAAGTTTCGTCAAGGACTCAAACGCAGCTTCACCGGCAATTGGTGAACGCAGCAAAGGATTCACAAACTTAACCTGAAAATTTATGAAATTTAAATTGGTACAACCACATTATTCAACAGAAACCCATTCTCATGAGCTGCAAGACTGGGGGAATGCATTATTATAATAACACAAGAGCTAGAAGTTTCCACCAAAAAATCTGCCATAGCATGTCATTACTACAATACAAAAAGAATCTCCCTTACCTATTAAATCTCAAAGAGAAAACTCAGAAACACGAGGCAATCAGCAGCATCTTACAATCTCACTTGTTCAAAAATCCTTATTACAATCTGAAACACCGCTACGTTATGGATCTCGTCAGGGGCTGTCTATTGTGAATTTGAGGCTTGTTAGGACTTAGGAGAGAACCTCTCGATCTCTTGGTTTGAGGCTCGTCGGGAGAGCAACTCAAATCTTTTAACACAACATTGTGAATAATTTTTTTCTGATAATCTTATTCATAATAATTCTGCCCTATAAATAATAGAGCTTACAAGATTAAATCGAAAATCAAATCCCTAAGAATCCTATAGATTTGGATAATTCCACAACTTTTTTTTGTCAAATGAAAGATAGCTTATACTCCTAAAATTAAAAAAATCAAATCCCACATAAATAGAAGATCCACCCTAACTATGGAATGATATTATTATTCAAAAAAGATAAGATAATAAACCCTATTTCTAAATTAAAGACGATAGCAGAATAATTCATTGGGTATGTAAAAGGCCCGTGACAATCACAAACATATATTTTCATGAACAGCATATTTTCGAACAAGCTGTCTGTTAAGTTAATTCTAACACAAGTATAAGTATCTACCAGACAACTCGACATCATTGAAGGAAACTAACCGCAGAAGGAAGTTGACTGTGCATAAAAATGGGATTAGCTAGGGCCATTTCTTCCAAAGCTTTCAGCATCAAAGAAATATGGTTCTGCACAGCAACAACCTTTTCACGAATTTGTCCCTCTTCCCTAAGCTGCAATTCACGAGCTTCTTCCTTTGCAGTTTTAGTCTTCTCTGGAAAAATTACAGGACGAGGAAAAAATATACTCAACAGAAAATGTGACTAAACTGGCACAATAAGCAAGAGAGAAAAATCACTTACCAGGTTTCTTGATCGATTTTGCCAAATCCTTTTTCCCGGCACCAGAAACCTCTTTATTCTGGGTGCCCCGTCTTGTAGAGTGATTTGAGGTCACAACAATTTGATTTGTGTTTGCTTGGTCCTGAAATTATACACCTAATTGTTAGAATCTCAAATGTGAACATCAAGAATATTTTAATTTGCAACCTCACAAACTATTACCATGCCATCATCATTATCATATACTCGGAAACGGCCTTTTGCCTGTCTCACATTCTTGGAGACAACAGACTCTGCAACATAAACACCTCGTTCACTTGAAAGCATTCCATCAGGTGTACAAAAGATCTGAAATGGTATGAGAACATTAGCAAACAAAAGTTTGGTTACCAAACATCATAAACAAGAAAACGCATTTTGCAAAATGTTAAGAGAAAAGTTGGTACCAACAAGCCTTTCTCCCACTAAGAGGGGGAGGCTATAAGGATCCTCCAATGTCATTGTAGTTTATCACCTACTATATACCCATGTATGTTGAAATGAATTTTATCCTATTTTATAGTTGCTAACCAAATTACCCCATCTTTTATCTTCTCTCTGATAATATAGCATACAGATCCACATGTTTGTTTTGTGGTGATGAACTAGATTTTTAACAGTGCTTAGCTTGATTGTCACAATACATTTGTGAAGACTCTTCATCTAGGGTTCTTACTGTGTGTTTGGATGCCTAAAAAATGGAAATTGGAAATGGAATTCCATTTTAGTGTTTGACAAAAAATATAATTTTATTTGAAATTTGATAGTATAAATTTTGAATAAATGGTGATTTGAATAAAAAAAATTAAAAAAGACTTAAATTTATAAAAAAAAATTATTAGTAAAATTATTTTATTGTTCTTATAATCCCAAATCTCGTGCAGGTTCCACGAGAGAGCTATTCGGAGCAGATTTGGGTTGGTCACTGGGAACTAGGGGGCAAATTTTGTGGGGTGTTTTAGTGCATTGCGTTTGTTGGATTGTTTGGCTAGAAAGAAACAGAAGGATCTTTGAAGATGAAAAAGATTCGATTGAAGTTACTTGGGACAAGATAAAGTTGAGCGGATCAACTTGGTTACACAATATAAAAGAATTTCAACCTTTTGCTATTTCAGATTTGTATAGGGATTGGAGCTTAGCTTTGAGCTAGATTTACTTAAACCTCTTTTGAGGCACAATTTGTACTTTAATTATTTTAATTATTAATAATATTAATGTTTCTGATAAAAAAAAAAAAAAAATCTCGTGAATCCAACAAATTTTGTAAGGATTTCATTCCCATCAAATATTAATCCCATTTTGAAATCTCATTTTGCCAAACGCTAAAACGGTATTTTTAATTCCAAATCCGGTCAAATTCCATGGTTCCAAACATACTGTTAGTTCCAAGAGTTTCTAAAGCCACATTCCCTCGAAATTCCATGAGTCATAGCTCTGAATTTTGCTCGACCACAGCTCCTTGACACCTATGTTTGTTTTTTATGCTTCCAAGTACCAAGTTTGTCCATATGAAGCTATTGTATCTTGATGTTGTATTTACGATCTGTTATTGAGCTTGGCCAATACGATACAAATCAATAAATATCTCTATCTTCCAGCATGTGTTCTTACTAAAGAACAAGCCTTTATGTGGACTAATTTTGCAATACCAAAGGATTCAATAAATATCTTTTTGTGACATGTCTGGGCTGAAGACCAATTTGGAAAAGAGCGCTTTTCTAGGGGTTACTTGTGATGAAAAGACAGTGAAAAGACTAGAAAGTGAGATTGGGTGTGTGAAGGAATCTTGGCCCTTTAAATATTTGGGAGTTCCCTTAAGTGAGAATCCTATAAAAGTTTCCTTTCGGGAACCAGTCTTGTTCAAGATGACTAAGAAACTAGCGAGTTTGAAGAAATCCAGAGAAGGGAGATTGACACTCATTTCAGCAGTCTTGGATGCTTTACCATTGTAATATATGTCATTGTTCAGATTTCTTATGAGAGATTTCTTATGGGATGGACCAGATGGGAATCACCATAATCATCTGATTGCTTGAGAACAAGTTTGTCGGCCTAAGGATAGGAGGGGGTCTAGGTATTGGTAATATTTGTATGGGAACAGGGCGTTATGAGGCAAATGGGAGTAGAGATTTTACAATGAGGAGATTCAGTTTAGAAGAAGATAAGTAAATACGGTTAACTAGGTAATGGACGGGATGCAGGGTTGGCTTTGAACGTAACTTTTAGGATACTTTGGAAATTTGATTCTAGGATCTACCCGGCTTTTGTCCGATCAGTGAAGGTGATGGTTCTGGGAGGACAGATGGCGGGGGGAAGTTTTTTTTCAAAATCTTTTCCCGTCTCTTTTTCAACTTTCTTTGGTCCATAATCAACCGATTTCTCATTTTGTGACCTTTGGATCCATGCCCAATACTTAAACTCTTTCTTGCAGTGTTCTAAATGGCGGTCGAGGCGGAGGCCTAGGCGGGAGGTAGCCATCGACCACACAATCTTAGCCTTGGGCGGTTTTGTAGGCAGTCAACCGCCCGCCACCGCCTATCGCCAATTACAACACTGCTTTCTAGGAAGTTGGAATCTTCACTTTCGGAGGAATATCAAGGAGAAGGTGAGTGATTTGAGCTTATTGCTTGACTTACGTAAGGTGGTTAGGTCATGCGACGGAGTTGCAGATGGGAGAAAGTGGGTTTGGGAGTCATCAGGTCAATTTAATGTTAAATTTTTCTTCGAGTCATTCTTTGATAATAGCAATCACCCACCATTTCCACTGTGTCGAACCATGTGGAAAGCTTCTACCCTTTCCAAGGTTCAAGTGTTCACATGGCCAGCTGGGTTTGCAAGGAATGTTACTATCAGGTGCCCACGGAAATTTATTTCTAGATCTTACTCGGCTTTTCACCAATTAGTGAGGACGGTGGTTAAAGGGGGTACCAAGGTCAGGTTTTGGGAGGATAGGTGGGGGGGGGGGGGGGGGGTTTCTTCCCTTCGTGATTTGTACCCATCTTTATTTCAGATCTCATCAGTCCACAATATGCCTATTTATTATTTTGCATGTTCGAAGGGTTCTGAGGGACGAGGAATTAGATGAGTTGAGCGTTTTGTTATGTAGATTAGATAGGGTAAGGTTGATTGAAGGGGTAGACGATATCAGAGTGTGGGATGGGGATCCTTCAGGTTTCTTTTCATTTAAGTCCTTCGAGTCATTCTTTTCGAGTAGTAGCTTTCCCGTTTTTTCCTTTTTCAATGTTATCTGGAAGGTTCCGGTCCCAACGAAGGTTCAAGTATTTTCGTGGACTGTGGTGTTGGGCAAGTAGCCGACTTCGGAGATGATGCAAAAGAGGTGGCCCACATGTGCTTTGTGCCCAAAATGCTTTGTGTTGTGTCGGAAAGACATGGAGAAGAAGGACCACATGTTGATTCATTGAACTTTTACGAGTTGGTTGTGGGCGTTGTGGGCTTGAGCTTTGGCACAGATGAGGTTGGTTTTGGGTGGTTCCAAGATCATCGCAAGAATTATTCGGTACAGATCTTGGACATCTTCTTGGCAAAAAAGCAGAATTTTTTGGATAGTGGTGGTTCATGGCATATGTTGGTCCGCGTGGTTGGGGAGGAATAGAAGAATTTTCGACAACATAGAATTTCGATTGACGAGTGTGGGGAAAAGATCAAAATTCAAATATCTATTTAGCTTGGGTCTCATGTAGAGTTTGAGAATGTCTCGATCTCAGATTTATTCAGAGATTGGGCTTTTGTCTATTGTTGATATGAGTAGGGTCATGCTTAAACTTTTGTTGTTAGCGGATCACTCGTCCGCGTATTGTAATTAATAGTTTTCCTGTAATTAATATAATATTGTATTTTATCCAAAAAAAAAAGTCTTCACATGGCCAGCTGTATTTGGAAAATCACCGACGTGTGATTTGATGCAAAGGAGAAACAATTTATGTTCTCTATGTCCAAGCCGGTGTGTGCTTTGCCAACAACAGGCATAGACTCAGGATCACTTACTTATTCATTCCCATTTAAGTACAATATTTGATCTAAAGCTTTAGAGGAGATGTGTTTGGTTTGGGTACTTTCGTGATCAACTTGGAATTTATTAGCAGCGGATTTTCGGCGCAGTCCGAGAGGAGAGGTAGTATTTTTTGGGATATGGTTGTTAATTGTTTATGTCGGTTGGTTTGGTTAGAAAGGAATAGAAGGATTTTGACGATCTAGAACACTCGCTTGAAGAATTTTGGGATAAGATCAAGTTTAGAGTCACGGAGTTTGAAGAATGCAGAGTAAATCATTTTCCATGTCAGATCTATATAGGAGTTGGAGTTTTGTATTTTGAAAGCAGCTTTTGAGCCTTAATGCGTGGATCTCTGGTCCACTTTTTGTTATTATACTATTCTATTAACATATTGTTTCCTGTCAAAAGCAAAAAAACAGACTGCCTGCCAGAATAGTAAAAAGAAAAAGAAAAATAAGGGCTGCCGCAACCCTGAATGCTATTGTGAAACTGAAAAGTAAAAACAAAACATGGATGCAAGCGAAATTAATAACACTTTGTAGGTTTACGATTAGGTTTCTAAAAAAAATTATAAAGCAATTGGTCTGTTTTAATGAGTTCTGCAAAAGGCACACGCCTTATGCAAGGGCTGGCACCTAGGCCCAGCTAGGTGCTCGCCTTTTACAACTACCTAATCACCCAAAACAAATTTGAAATATTATTTTGCATTATCTGTTTTAAAATCTAGGATTTTTGTTTCAAATTTGTGCTTGGACCACAGCAATGAAATCTTTTGAAGATTTGGCCAACTTCAGACTTTTTTTCATGAGAAATATCCAGGTGATTCTCGTGTGATCATCAACAGAAGATACAAATCAGATATGGCTTTCAGTCACTCTGTGAGGGCAGTGGTTCTAGGAGGAAATAGATTTCGATTCTGGGAAGATTGTTGGGTGGGGAATTCTAGTTTTAAGGACCTCTTTCCTAATCTCTTTCAGATATCTAGGGAGCACAATAGGCAGATTTCTTTTTTCGTCTGTCGAGACTCGTCTTTTTCCTCTAACTCTTTGACCTGGAACTTGCATCTTAGACGCGATTTGAGGGATGCTGAATTGAGCCAGCTAGGTAACCTGCTGGAAGTTTTGAGGGGGGCGAACTTAGTAGAGGGAGCGGAGGATGTGAGGAAATGGGTTTGGGACAGTTCCGGAGTCTTTTCGGTAAAGTCCTTCTTCGAGTCTTTCTTTCCAGAGGAGCGTTTCCCAAGCTTCCCTCTTTTCTACCCAATCTGGAAAGCCACCATTCCGACAAAGGTTCAGGTTTTCTCATGGACAGCTGCGTTGGAAAGATTGCCTACCTGCGACTTGATTCAAAAGAGGCTCCCAAACATGTCCCTTAGCCCAAACAGGTGTGTGCTATGCAAGCAGGGAGGAGAAACTCAAGATCACATGATTATTCATTGCCCGTATTCAGGGAACTTGTGGAACCTGGTCCTCAAGGAATTGGGATTATCTTGGGTAATCCCGAAAACAACGAAAGATCTTTTTGCCATTGCCACTGATCTAGGAGGTTTGCTAGGTGAAAAAGGGAGAGTTCTTTGGCTAGTAGTGGTTCATTGCGTGTGTTGGTCGATATGGTTGGAGAGGAACGGAAGAGTTTTTGAAGATAGTGAAGAATCAGAGAAGGAAACTTGGGATAAAATCAAACTGAGAGTTGCCACGTGGGCTCTCAAGGGTTCTAACTTTAAATCTTTGTCTATGTTAGACTTGTATAGGGATTGGAAATTGGCTTTGATCTAGATTGTTAGAGGCCCTTTTTGGCTTTGAATATAGCTAGCTAGCGTGGATCGCTGGTCCACTTTTTGTAATCTATCATTTTCATTTATATATAATACATATGTTTCCTATCAAAAAAAAAAAAGGTCCATCTAAGAATTATATTTACAAGTCAAGACTATTAATTGTGCCCATGAAAATGGCCATTCACAAAGAACAAAAAAAATATAAGGATTCAGGTAATACGACAATTAATTTAGGGAGAACATGCCAAATTTATTAGCCACTTCTCATAGAAAAAAATAACCCTTTCATGAGCAAAGGCAAACACTCCGAATGTAAACTGGGATGAGTTAGGAGGGGATGAGTTAGCAGGTTTGAAGGTTTTATGTGGTCCTAATTGGTGCGTAGGAGGGGACTTTAACGTGGTGAGATCTTTGAGTGAAAAATTGAACAGCGGTACTATGACCAGCAGCATGAGAAGTTTTGACTCTTTAATCATAGAGCTAGAATTGTGTGATCCCCCGCTTTTGAACGGTAAATTCACTTGGTCCAACATGCGAGCATCCCCTATTTGTTGTAGGCTGGATAGATTTCTATTCTCTGGAGGCTGGAGAGATATGTTCAAGTTTAGTAGACAGACGATTTTGCCGAGATTAACTTCAAATAATAACCCTGTCATTCTGGACACAACACAGGGGGAGTGGGGCCAACACCTTTCAGGTTCGAAAACATGTGGTTAAAACATAAGAATTTCAGAGATGAATTCTCTAAGGGTGGGTGAGTTCAAATTTGCGGGGTTGGGAGGGATACAAATTTATGAAAAAGCTGAAGGATATAAAATCGGACGTTAGAAAGTGGAATTCAACAATAAAGGAAATTAAGGAATTCATTGCGTGTGTTGGTCGCTATGGCTGGAGAGAAACAGAAGAATTTTTGAAGATAGTGAAGAAACAGTAAAGGAAATTTGGGACAAGATCAAATTGAGAGTTTCCATGTGGGCTCACAAGGGTTCTAACTTTCAATCTTTTTTTTTTTATAGGAAACATATGTATTATATATAAATGAAAATGATAGATTACAAAAAGTGGACCAGCGATCCACGCTAGCTAGCTATATTCAAAGCCAAAAAGGGCTTCTAACAATCTAGATCAAAGCCAATTGGCTTTGATTTAGATTGATAGCTGCCTTTGTTGGCATTGGAAAATAGTTAGCTGTTGTGGACCACTGGTCCACTTTTTGTAATCTAGTAATCTCATTTTATCTATAATATTTTATCTTCCTATCATCAAAAAAATAAAAAAGTGGAATTCAGAAAAGTTCGGGAACCTTGATGCGAGAAAAAAGGAGCTGGAGAATAAGATTCTTGAGTTGGACGTTCAGGAGAGCGAGGGTCGGTGGGTAGACAGCATGGTGCTAGAGAGAAGGGCTATTAGAAGCGAGCTAGAAGAGATAGTATGCAGAAACGCTCAAAAAGAACAACAGAAAGCAAAAGTTAAATGGTTGAAGGAGGGGGATTGTAACACGAAATTCTTTCACTCGTTACTTAGCCAAAGAAGGGGTAGATCAAGGATTGAGAAATTGGAAATGGAAGATGGGAGTTTTTGCACGGACAGCGAGCATATCAAGGCGCAATTGATTGAATTTTACCGAAAGTTTTTTAGCAAATCGGGCAGTCGGGCCTTTGGCATAGAAGGTGTGGAATGGAGTCCTATTGACCGTGACGAAATGGTTCAGCTTGAGCTTCCTTTTTCGGAGAATGAAATCAAAAAAGCAGTGTTTGAGTCTGATGGATCAAAATCTCCGGGAGCTGATGGGTTTTCGTTACAAATCTACCAGGAGTGTTGGCACGTCATTAAAGGGGATTTGGTGAAGGTTTTTGCGGAATTTTATGAAAAAGAGATTGTTAATGGAGTGACTAATGAAACATATATTTGTTTAATTCCGAAAAAGAAAGATTCATTGCGTATTAAGGATTTTAGGCCTATAAGTTTAGTAACCAGCTTGTACAAGATTTTGGCTAAAGTATTGGCTTCGCGTTTGAAGAAAGTAATAGGTACTACGATTGCGGATTTGCAAAGAGCTTTTATTGAAGGACGACAGATCCTCGATTGTAGCCTCATAGCCAATGAGATGGTAGAAGATTTTAGATTGAAAAAGAAGAAAGGATGGGTTTTCAAGGCAGATTTTGAGAAAGCTTACGATAATGTGGATTTCCGATTTTTGGACTTTGTTCTCATGAAGAAGGGCTTCGGAGACAGGTGGAGGAGATGGATCAGGGGCTGTCTCGACAATGTTAGCTACTCGATTATAATTAATGGCAGGCCGTGTGGAAAAATCAAAGGCGAAAAGGGCTTGAGGCAGGGTGACTCTTTATCTCCTTTCCTTTTTAATTTGGTGGCGGATGTTTTGGCTAGGTTGGTGGATAAGGCGAAATCCAAGAACTTTATTCAAGGGTGGGTCATAGGAAAAGTTAGTGTAGAGGTTTCTCACTTACAATTTGCAGACGACACTATATTTTTTTGTAAAGGATGAACACTTGAGATTTTTGAAGGACGTTCTGAATACTTTTTGTGACATGTCAGGGCTAAAGATCAATTTAGAAAAGAGTGTTTTATTGAGCATTAACTACGAAGCAGAAGTGGAGGTGGAGATGGCCAGGGAGTTTGGATGCGGGCTGGAGTCCTGGCCAATCCAATACTTGGAGGTTCCTCTGGGAGGAAATCCAATCAAGGCATCTTTTTGGGAACCGGTGTTATTTAGGATGTCAAAAAAGCTAGCGAGTTGGAAGAAATCTTTCCTTTCGAGAGGGGGAAGACTTACACTGATTTCGGCAGTTATGAACGTCATACCGTTGTATTATTTGTCGCTTTTCAGAATACCTAAAGGGATGGCGGCATCCATGGAGAAGTTAATGAGGAATTTTTTGTGGGACGGGCCGGATGGGGATAAGCACTGTCATTGGGTAGCTTGGGATAAGGTTATCATTGCAAAGAATAGGGGAGGACTGGGGATTGGCAATATCGGTCTGCGGAACAAGGCCTTGTTGGGAAAATGGTGGTGGCGTTTCTCTAAGGAGGGAAACACGTTGTGGAGTAGAATTGTTATTAGCAAATACGGCATGCAAGAGAATGGCTGGGACGCGGGATTGGCAAGAAATAGCACGTTTCGTAGCCCATGGAAGTTCATCTCTAGGATTTATCCGGTTTTTTTACAATCACAGAGGTTTGTAGTCAAGGGGGGAGATAGAGTTAGATTTTGGGAGGATTCTTGGGTGGGGTGCTGCTCTTTTAAAATACTTTTCCCAGTGCTTTTCCAAATTTCCAGAGCTCATAATAAGCCTATCTCACACTTCCTTTCTAGAGAATCTTTTTCACCCATTAATTCGTCCTCTTGGAATTTGCATTTTCGTCGCAATCTCAGAGATGAGGAGATGGGTGATTTAATCAATTGGTTGGAAGGTTTGGGTAGGGTTAGTCTTAGGGAGGGAGGAGAGGATATTAGGTGTTGGAAATGGGATGTCCTTTGGTGAGTTTTCAGTGAAATCTTTCTTTCATTCTTTTTCTCCGGAAACTCGGTTCCCAAAATTTGATCTTCTTCAATCGATATGGAAAGATCTGATTCCTTCAAAGGTAAAGGTGTTCTCTTGGGCTGCAATTCTGGGAAGGATACCGACTTGTGAAATGATCCAAAAGAGGTTCCCAAAATGTTTTCTTAATCGGAATTGGTGTGTGCTTTGCAAGCAAGAGGGTGAGTGTCAGGATCATATGTTGGTGCATTGTCCATTCGTATCATCCTTATGGTGGTTAGCGTTGAAGGATTTGGGATTGTCATGGGTGACTCCGAAGACTACGAAGAATTCTTCGCAGCAGATTTGGGGAGCTACCTGGGCAAAAGGGGGAGAATTCTTTGGGCAGCCATAACTCATTGCATTTGCTGGTTCGTTTGGCTAGAAAGAAATAGGAGGATTTTTTAGGAAGAAGAGGTTTCGAGGGAAGAGATTTGGGATAAGATTAAGTTGAGAGTAGCAGCTTGGTTACATAATTCACCTCTCTTCGAATCGTTTTCATTTTCAGAGTTGTATAGGGATTGGAGTTTGGTTTTCAAATAGTACTTTCCTAGATCTTGTTTAGTGAATATAGTGGACCACTGGTCCACCTTCCTATGTAACTATTACTAAGTTTTAATATTATATATGTTTCTTATCAAAAAGAAAAAAGAATGTAAACTGAGCGAATCTATGGCGTATAAATTCTGAGTGCAACTATATGGATACAAACAATCAAACAAGCATTATCATAAATATAATGTACAATAAAGAAGAAATAAGTTTCAAGAACCTGTTACATACCAGTAGCAAAGGGGCTTTTTAGATGATAGCAACAAAGAGATAAAAATTATGTTAAGAAAATGACCTGAATATCAATTTCTGAAAGAGTGTTGTGTGTACGAAGATCCGGGAGATCGATAAAGTGCTGCCAAACGGGTAACACGGTAACACATAAAAAATCGTAAAACGGATGTTCATGAAAGATTATTGCAGAATTGAAAAAATTGAGTTAACCTTTTCAAACTGTGCATAGGTATCTCCCGGTATAATGGACATCAACGTTGACAACGAATTTATAGCCCCTTCTTGATCAAGATAATTTGGGCTCATCAATCCCGTTGAACCAAATAAGCCCTTCCAAACCCAAACGATATTAGAACAAAGTCAATAAGAATAAAAAAAAAATCTAAGCAAAATATTTGAAGTATGTGTCTTCATTGATCAGAAAGAAAAAGTTCATGATAGGTTTTAAATTATGATAAGGCATTTAATATCATTTGGTGCATGATGGTTTATTCATCATTGATGACATGAACATTAACTTCCATTGAATGAGTAAATAAACATGCAGCAATACAAGTATGCTGGTTGAAATGATGAAGACTCTTTTGAAGATCTTTGGGACAAGACAAAATTTAGGGTTCCATATTGCACTTCGAAGATTGCTGATTTCCAAATTTTTGCAGTTACCGATTTGTATAGGGATTGGAGTTTAATACTATGTTAATTTGACTCTGGTTTTTACCTTATCTTGCGTGGACCTTTGGTCCGCTTATTGTAATTATCCTTCTTTTTTTAATATAATAAAATATCGTTTCCGATCACAAAAAGGCGTACATGAAAAATAAGTCAACTGAAAAATAATTCAAAATGTAAACAGCAATAAACAACAAAGTGGAACACTCAACTGAAAAGACAAACAGTTGGGTCCTTATTAAGTACATCAGCCACTTAAACCAACTTTTGAGAATAGTTCCAAACGATAGTTATTTTTTTTTTTTTATAAGAAACATATTTAATATTAAAATTTAATAATAGTTACATAGGAAGGTGGACCAGTGGTCCACTAAATTCACTATACAAGATCTAGGAAGGTACTAAATGAAAACCAAACTCCAGTCCCTATACAACTCTGAAACTGAAAACGACTCGAATAGAGGTGAATAATGTAACCAAGTTGCTACTCCCAACTTAATCTTGTCCCAAATCTCTTCCCTCGAAACCTCTTCTTCCTCAAAAATGATTGAAAATTTTAATTAAAAGTGATGGTTATGTCTGAAGATGTGAAAAGGAGGGGAACATATTTTTGGGAACAGAAAAGAAAAATAATTGTTAAGTGTTTGTTTTTATTTTGTCAGAAGGAAAAAGTTTGGGGAAGCCAAAGCAAACAAGGAGCAAAAGAGTATCAGACAATCTGGACAGTAAGTAGTGTTGGTAAGATGTACAAACACTCACCTTACATAACTCAGCCACATTAGCTGTAACACGACCAATCACATCAAAACCAAACTTCTGCAAACACTTTTGCACCCTCTGAAAATAAAATAATATCAGCAACATGGTTAAATATGTTTTTACATCTGTTTCATGCAAAATTAATAATAATCATGACAGTTATCGAATATATAAAACAAAATTGGCATATACTATGAAACATAAGGAAATCAGCTCAATTGCATAATTTACTTCCACCACCCATCCACCTCAATCCTCCTGATAATGCACCGACCTCAAAAATCATAACGATAGAAATTTAGTTACATTTTGACTGGCACCAAGTTAATTGCTTGTTAGTTAATATAAAATGTTGTTGAGCTCAACAAAATTAAGAAATAGAGAATATACCCTCCAAACCACATCCTTTTTTCCTGTCCCTACTAGGCAAGGATGATGTGAGCAAAACAGGAGCTGCAGGCAAGCATCTGGGCCAGCAGCAAATACTGCAGGCGCAACTGCAACTAAAACCTTCACCAAAACTTCAACTGATGGAAGGAATGGAACTTGTGAATCCACTGGATTTTCTGCTTCACTGGATATCAGATAATTTTACAAGGATCAGTGAGAGTGATTAATTTTTCATTGAACATCTATTAAAATAACCAGAAGATATCCATTCAACAAAAAAATTATTTTATAGAAAAGAGATTATATTTTTTAATTTTAATATAGAAGCCCACAGCTTGATCTTGTTCCAACACGCTTCACCCAAGTCCGCTAATCTTCAAAAACTTTCATATTCCTTTCCAATCAGACAGAACAGCAAATACAATGAACCACTACCATCCAAAGCAATCTCCCCCTCCTAACAAGGTCACGTCCTAGATCAGCAACAAATAAATCCTTCGTTGATCTCGGAGCTAACCAAACCAGCCCCGTTCCCTCAGAACTCTATGCCAAAGGCATCTCGTGAACAGGCAATGAAGAAACACTCATATAAAGCTAAAGTTTGTAAAATAAGTGGGTTCACAAAGCACAACTGTTAAACATGTAAAGAAGAAATTATGGCAAATATAAAAACTTGTAACACATTAAGATCCAACCACTTGTGAATCATAGATGGGCCCAGTAAAAATGAAAGAGACTAGAATGATCTTGAATAAGCAAAGGTGGTATTTTATTTGTAACATACGTTTTTGGGAGAATAACTTCGCAAATTTGAGATTGGTTAAGTATCAAAAATTAGAGATAGTGCTTGGATAGTATGTTTTAAAAGGTTGTGTGACTTGCAATGAAATAATACTGAGTGATGATTGTTAGGAAATTGTTAAAAGTACAATGGATTTGGAAAAATGATTTGCCATGTGGACTAGTTCCTTATGGTGGTTGCTGCTGAAGGAGGTGGGGTTGACTTGGGTGACTCCAGGCACCACGAGAGAGTTATTCGGAGCAGATTGGGGTTGGTCACTGGGAACTAGGGGGAAAATTTTGTGGGGTGTGTTAGTGCATTGTGTTTGTTGGACTGTGTGGCTAGAAAGAAACAAAAGGATCTTTCAAGATGAAAAAAATTCGATTGAAGTTAGTTGGGACAAGATAAAGCTGAGCGGATCAACTTGGTTACACAATATCAAAGAATTTCAACCTTTTGCTATTTCAGATTTGTATAGGGATTGGAGTTTAGCTTTGAGTTAGATTTACTTGAACCTCTTTTGATAATTAGTGGATCACTGGTCCACATTTGTAATTTAACTATTTTTACTATTAATAATATTTCTGTTTCTGATCAAAAAAAAAAAAAAAAAACATGAAAAACAAAGTTATCAAATGAGGTATTGAGGTGGATGAACATTTTTAAAAATTAGGTAAAAAAAGTGTTAGTTGGAGATGTAATACTTTCAAATTTTGAGAGAAAATTTTATAAGGAGAAAGAGAAACAAACATAGCCATGATGTTTTTGAGTTTTGTCGCTGCTAGAACCTTAAATTTTGACTGACTTAGGGCACGAACTTGGTAGGAGGGGGAGACTATTTTGGACCGTGGTGATACATTGTATTTGCTGGCACGTTTGGCTGGGAGGAACAGATAATTTTTTAAGATAATGCGGAATCGGGAGTTATGTGTTGGGAAAAGATCAAACTGAGGGCCTCTACGTGGATTAGAAATCATAAAGAGTTTGCTATGTTCTCGATTGTAGATTAAGTCAGAGAATGGAATGTTATATTTTGTTGATATTTAGTGGGTACTAAGGGTTCTGTCTGCAGATATCTTATCCGCCTTTTGCAATTATCACATGATCCTTTTTACATATATATAATATGATCTCATTTCTTATCAAAAAAAAAACCGTTGAACCCAAACTTGTCATTGAAACTTAAAATGTTTTGAGCATCTTTTTTATTTCAAACATATCCTAGACTCATTATCTAATCCCATTAAGCTTGACGCTCTACCATACGTGCATGATCATCTGCATTCTCTGCGGCAATGCAAGTTAAATATGTAAACTGGTGTTCTAGTCATTTTTAAAGTTTTCAAGAAAAGAATAAACAAGATCACTCAATCAATTTCGATATATAAAGAAAACAACCATCCTCACTATTCTGAATACGGGAAACTGGGTGTGGCTTATTGAACACGAAGGCAGAGGATTTCCCAACAAATGGGAGAATAGCAACCGTCACTTCACTAAACCTCAAAAATTGAATATACAAAACCTCTCTGTCAAAGAAGTATCACCAGCTTGAGTGGCAGAAAATATTTCTTGGCGAAAAGTAAAATACAAAAAAGAACAAAATCATGCTCTGGTGTTTCCCTTGGTATCTGGAAAGGTTATGATGATCTATGGGCTCCAATATAGTAAAGATCAATAGACACTCTAGAAGCTATGAAGTGAATCAGTGCTTCACATTATCCTCCAGAAATTGAGCTTGCTACGTACAAAAACACTTTATCCTGTAGATGCACCAGCCCAGTGTCAGAGGCTGAGTGTAGAGTCATAATTCAGCCTCTGACACTTAATAAAGGTCTGACCACGGGAACACAAATGAAGCAAATACACGATATAGATCCCTGTCTGTAGCACAACCGCAAATACTATATCTCAATGTATGAACAATGAGTTCCAAATTTCGGATTATCGTGCACCTTTTGCCCCCATTGAGCAAAGATATGTACCCACTCAATAGAAGTAACATAGGAAGCACCATATGGCCCAAACCCCCTAGTATAGAATCTAAACAAGCCATGTGTTTGAAAACAATCCTCCTCTCCTCGAAAAAAAATCTTACTCTACCTTTTCCCTTAACTACAGAAAAACTATGCTAGTGCTGTTCTTATATTCATAAAAAAAAAACATAAAAAGGAATGATGTCAGTGGCACTGAGGAGCAATGACTTTTTTGTGGGGATCTAAGGTAGATGAGGTTGTAACTCAAGGCCATCACTTTCAAACATCTACTTGGATTTAATATTGAATTTTTAGGGGCAAATATGAGCATCGACAATCTAAAACCGTTGTTATAAAAAATAACAAAGATAATAAAAGTCAAGCTTTCATCAGAACCAAATGTATACAACATTAAAGGTGCGTTTTCGTTAAATTTAACAGTAAAAACATTATATCTTCCATCTCAGAAATATCAAGTAATCTATCCTGGTGAATAAGAAACAAGACACGAGTAGTCAAAGAGGGTGAAAGGAGAGTGAAAGACAGTTGAATTCCACCTCATCCTTAGAAAAGTAGCTTTTTCTTCCATGACAGAGAGATAACTCGAGAACTCAACCAGAACAGCATCACACAGCGGAGGAGAAACAGCAAGAATCTTTTTCATAGTATCATGGACTGCTTTCCTTATACTCCAATTAGGATGGCATTGCAAAAACAACATGAACTGAAGCATAATGGTTATCAGTTAATAACCACGTCTCAAAATATAAAGTGAAAAAAGGTCGTATTAATCACCTGAAGGAATTTTTTTGTCGGAAAAATCTCCAACAGTCTGCAGCACAACAAATACAAGTAATGAACAACCAGATCTTAAAAATTTTGCCAGATTATTGCATGCTATTATCAACACTTCCGCCTCTCCTTTCTACAGCATCTTTTATCATTTCAAGGGCAAAATAGTCATGAAGTGCGAGCATATATTTTTGCTTCACAGTGAAAGAATCACAAGTATCAAGGGTGTTTCTAGTGTAACCAAAAAAAAATTTAACAGGCACGCTGGTTTGATATTATTGAGAATGATAAAAACACGTACCAGGAAGGGGGACTATTAGGAAGTGCAAACATTAAATCACCATTCGTGAAAAATACAATAAAACAATTACACAAGTTAAGCTAAAATTTAGATAGGGAGCCCCCAGACTTCTTACAAATGCTTTTAGTAATACTCCTGTTATTATTGGAGCCCCCTTTGTGTTCCCGGATAAAATCCATTAGCCCCCTCCAAGGCAATTCAAGAGATGCCATCAAACGTTTTAAATTTTAATTCTTCCATCTCCTCGTCAGACTATTCCAAGGAATGATAGCAACTGGTCAAAATCCAAAAGAGTCATTAATCTCGCAATCTACTTCGAACTATTGAATTTCCTCAACCCAAGACTTCTTCCTCCTTTCTAGTTTAAATGTTTCGCGAACTTATAGCTGAATATTTTATTGACGAGCTAATACATTAGGTTGTTTATGAGATCATGCAGTCGAGCCGGACACAAAGGGTATTTGAGATGGTTTAAGATTTTACAATATTGATTTTCCATACTTGTGGGCAATGCCTATCCCATCGAACTATCGAAGGTACAGGGTTTTTCCGTGAATTGCTGTGGAAGAAAAGCTATCAACTTGTGAGACAATGCAAATGCGTTGGCCTACTTGTTGCCTTTGTCCGAGTTGGTGTGTATTGTGTCGGAAAGAAGTGGAGACCTAGGACCACATCTTTATTCACTGCCCCTTCACGACATATCTATGCCTCTATGGTTTTGAGCTTTGGGAGAGCTGGGTCTGGTTTGGGTAGCTCTGAAATCTACGAAGGAACTATTTTTTCTTGATCTTGGTCGTGACATTGGTAGGAGGGGTATAATTTTTTGGACAGCGGTGGTACATTGTATTTGTTGGTCGGTTTGGTTGGAAAGGAATAAAAGAATTTTTTATGATATAAAAGAGTAGGGCGAAGAGTGTTGGGAAAAAGATCAAGATTCGGGCATCGACCTAGATAAGAAAGCATAAGGAGTTTATTACACTTTTCGGGTGAATTTTCTGTTAAATCTTTGTCTTCCGGTATACTTCTTGGGATTTGCATTTCCACAAGGAACATAGGGATGGGGAGATGAATGAGTTGACCGTGCTGTTAGGTGTCTTGGAGAAAGTTTCTCTAGTTCAAGGGGTTGCAGATTGTAGATCTTGGGCGCTAGAATCTTCGGGTGAATTCTCTGTTAAATCTTTTTGCAAGTCTTTTTTCCTGGTCCCTTCTTTCCCTCTTTTTCAAATAATCTGGAAAACGCAAACTCCTTCCAAGGTCAAAGTGTTCACGTGGGCATCTGTTCTTGAAAAACTTCCTAAATCTACTTGGGATCTTTTTGAACTGGATTTAGGTCGAGATTTGGGAAGGAATGGCAGGAATTTTTGGAATATAGTGGTTCAGTGCATTTGCTGGTCTGTTTGCTTAGAAAGAAATAAGAGGGTTTTCAAAGATTCTGAATAGGTGGAAGGGTGTTGGGACAGGATTAAGTTTCGGGCTCCCTGTTGGCTTCATTCGATTGCGGAATTTAAACCTTTTTCTAGTGCCTGATATGTATAGGGTTTGGAGTATTATTATGAGGTGTTAGCTTGATTTTTTTTGGGTCGTTTCTGTCATCTTGAGCTTTGGTCCACCCTTGTAGTTATCCTTTTCTTTAATAATATTAATATGAGTTTCTTATCCGAAAAAAAGGAGATTACATTCTCGCTCTCAGATTTAGCTAGGGATTGAAGTGTTAAATTTTGTTAATATGGTTTGAGCTTTGGGTGCTTAGTGCGCGGATATCTTGTCCGTTTTTGTAATTAATAGCCGCTTATTATATAAATATAATCTCGTTTCCTAAAAAAAATTCCATACTAGATTCCCCTGAGAATAATGCAAGGGCTCCAGTAGCCAAAACTAGCATATCTGAGTTTTCCAGGTTTAGACTGGCAGCTCCTATTCTTCTGTGAATTATTATTGCTTGTGGCTCTACCACTTTCCAAAGAAGGGCCCACAATGTTACACTTATTTGAGTCTGGTGCTGAAAATATAATTTGCTCATTAATCTGTTCGAAAGCATCGATCCAAGTCCATCTTAATAGCAGGCCCTACTCTCTTCAATTTAGTTTGAAGAAATTGAAGAGACTACCCTCAGCCCATCAAAAGAATTGGACTAGGGTTGGATTTCTTCCTAGAAGCCTACTACACATGCCGATTTGCATGTTATTTGGGCTTTTAGCCAGATTGAAGATGCTAAAACCCCATGTTAGAAAATATATAAGTTCCTCCAAGATCGGAAACATTCTGGGTTTCTCAAGAGTATGAAAAGTTCATCTAATTTTGGCCCTTACTGCCTAGATCAAGAATGATATGTCTTCACGCATTGGTAGAACCATTGCTTCTTTTAGAGCTTTAGTAGACAATAAGTGAGAGATTCAATCTAAAATAAAATAAGAACTGCAAGCGGTTCCAATCCAACAAAGGATAACTATTTCTTCTTTAGCACATAACACATCAATATGATCAAAGATGGTTCAAAGCACACCTTTGAGGATAATCGACAATGAGAACCTCGATAAGGTCAATGCATGCCAACAAATCATCAGCTGATAATTTTGAAGCCTGTCAAGTTACATGAGGATAAGCTCGAAGGTTCCAGAAAAAGGCAGAAAGGAACATGAACATGAACATATGAAAGCACTTTTATTATATAATCATTTTCCTCCATTATCAATTTATCGTCAATGGATATCAGGATTTTAAACTCTCATTTTTTAGTGTATCGAATCCCATTAACCCAATTTCCAACCAAAATCTTTTAAGACACAGTTATGAACTCCTCATATAATGAAATTCATTTATAGCACCACAAGCTAATTACTTTCCAAAAAAAATGTGATAGGAAACTAAAATATTCATTAGATTTGAAAATGTATGGCTAAATCAAAAGTGTTTCAAGAAAGAATTACTTTCAAAAAATCATCGGGGGGAGATTTATATTACTAATCTGTGGCTGTAACTTGACTTAGAAAGAGTAAAGAAGTTAAATATTTACCAAAGAAATTGGAATGACTGAAGGTTCATTCTGTAATATCAACTGCCAGATCTTCTCCTTCGATACCGTTTCCTCTAGAAAAATGGCAGGAATGAGAAACGAAAAATATTGGAAACGATTACGACCGCTCATAGTGGAAGTACGTAAATCATAAAGTAACTCCATTCAATGTAAAACGGAGATGGTTAGTTCACGCAAAAAAAAAAATCAGCAAGTAATAAAACCTGCTTTCACGTCAACAGCAGCAATTTTCACCACACAGAACAATGCATAAATACCCTCCAATCTCTGTACAGCTTTGCTAAAACCAGTTTTAACAAGTTGGAGAAGAGGTAGCAACAACTCTGTCATCTGGAGTATGCATCATAAACTTTGATATTCGTATAACATTTAGAACAGCCAAGAGCAACAATACAGATCATAAATCATGTATAATCTCACCTGCATAACTGAATCAGTTTTTTTGCAAATTAATCGCAAACAACGAAGCTGACCCCTTCTCAGAGCTTCCTTCTCCTTCAGCCCATGAACAAAGAAAGTAACTAGATCTTGGGAAATGGCATCTGCCGATTTTACAGTCCAAGCTGCTAAACAAGTCAAACTTGACAGTTTCACCTCTTCATTTCCTGGAATTACATTTAACTAATAGATTAATAAACATCGATATTAATTAAATTAAAAAAAAGTGAGAGCATAATGGGAATAATTTTAAACAAATCAATACTACTAAAGAATGTACATAACCAACCATACTTTCTATACGTGCATTTTTTGCATATGTGCACATTTAGATATCTTAAAAGCAAAAGGAAAACAACAGTTAACAAGATCGGAGCATATATGCGACAATTTTACAATGCATGTGTAATATGTACATATAGAGAGATGAAGTAAACAACCTACCATCATCCTTGTAACAAGACAAAAGAAATCTGCATACGGTAGGTGCCAAGCTATTGACATATTTTCCTTCAGGAGCATGAGAAATTTCTTGCAGCGCATTAATCATTCCAACTCTCTGGTATGGAAATGTAAGCCTGCCTTCAGAACCTGTTTATGCACTAAAGCAGTGAGTATATGACAACCAAACATAAAGCAACTGGTTAGCTGCAAACTGAAGGAGTCCTTACCAACAGTCTTGCTATTAACCGAATACAGAAAAGCTAATACAAATAAACGAACCTCCCATAACCAATTTGACAGCATTAAACAGTGATTCTACAGAATCAGGACTGCTTGATTTTTGGCTCAAGCTCCTAACTATGGCTAAAGCATCAAATCTTCTTCCTTCATCTCCATGCCTTGCCTGAGTCAATACTACTGAGAGAATTTCCACAGCGTATTTACTAAGGTCAAGGTTCGTAGATTTCAAAAGAACTCCAATTGATTCTATGACAAGCTCCGGATTCCGTTTCAACATCTTGACAGATGATGGGAGTATCGTGTTCTTAAAATCCTCGTGTGATAAACGAGAAAATAATGGCAGAAATGCTTTACTGAGGCCTATGGCTGGCTTTTCCCTTGCATTTAGAACTGCTTTAACATAGATATCAAGAAATAGTTCCTGTAAAACCAAAAGGAAACAATAAACACAGATAAAACCCCATTATCTACGGAATATACATATTCTTTTCACTAACGTGGATATTATAAATGAAAAAGGTAACCTTCACCTTTCGTTCATCAAATGTGACAGGATTTGAATTCAAAAAATCAAGCATCAAGTATATTAACTCTGCACTGTCTTTGTATGATATCCTTGAATCTCGGAATCCCTCCATGTACGCTTTATATATGTCTGGTGACTGAACAGCAAAGGCAAGTAAATATATATGGTACAATTGACCTGGGGGACAAAAAAATCACTCCCAAGAAAAATGGTAAAAGTTTTTTTTTTATCAGAAACGATAATATTATATAGATAAAGGGTGTGATAATTACAAAAAGCGGACCAGGGTCCATGCATAGAATCTAGAAGAAAAGCCACCAAGTAAGTTAACCCAAGACTAATCTCCATTCCCTATACAAATCTGAAACCGCAAAAGATTGGCGAAAAGTTATTCATGGCAAAAGAAGAAATGGGACCTTAGAGAACAAATGAAAAAGGGCTTTCTTGCTTGCCCTTCTCACACGAAATGATCCTTGCAAGATGATGTTAAGCACATATGCCTGAGCTTGGGCTACTCTGCATAAAGCACTGTTCGATAAAGTAGCAAACTGACTATAAGTTAAGAGGAGACAAGACCACTTTAGAAGCCTGTAGCTTCCTGTGATGGATTGGATCTTTGATTGCCTTTCCATGGCCTGTACAAGGGTTGTAGCAAAACTTTTCATAAATAGATCCTCAAGTAAAGCTTTGATAATAACTTCATCCACTGCTTTCCTTGATCCATGGTCATCATATATTGATAATGTTTGAAAAATTAAATCAACCAGTAGGGACACGATTTCGATAGTCATCTGCGAAGAATCTGAAGAATTGTGTCAGAAGTATCTATTTTTTCTGTGCAGATATTTGACAAACACCTTCAAACATCGATATTCAGGCAAATTAAACAAATTTTGGGGATAGAAATGTCAAACAGGATGTTCGTTTATTCATGAATTTGCCACTACAGAAACAAAAAAGAAAAAAAGAAAGATGAGAGTCTGTGCTTCTTTGTTTCTGCACGTTTTCAAGTTTTTAATTGTAAGAACTTCAACTGCTCAGCATGCTTTGTTTGTTTTTATAGCCAACGTGATTGAGAGAGTGGCGACAGCCAACAGGCAGCAATTTCAATAAAACAAAACCAAAGCATTCTTAATCATTCCAACTTATAATCGTAAAAATTAAGCATACAATAAATACAAAACCCTGGGTCAGACAAATATATGCTGTGAGCTGTCATCCAGTTAGCAATGAACAATAGAGGGAACCTTCAAGGTCCTGCCTAATTATTCCCGTGATGCATCCACTAGTTGATTTTCTCTCACATTTGAGTCGTGTCCCCTAGCCCTATATCTTCCTCTCTTTTCATGATTCCCAAACAACTGCCACTATTACTTCCTTGGTTGCTGCCATAGTTTCAGCATATTTGTCTTCTAAGCAAATAACATATTTCCTTTAAACCTATTGTTTTTGCTGGCCAAACAGGTGAAAACTCAATCATCTCAAAAGCTTACACCAATAAAACATTCTGAAATTTGAACAGCGAGATATAATATTCATATTCCCCACAAGCTTTATAACATGCACTTTTTGATGTCGAAGGCATCGAAAGTTGTTTCCTCGCTGATACATCGTGAATCTTTCTAAATATGAAGCAATACATTTCCAAAACTACATGAACTTGATCGGGATCCAAATAATGGTTAGATTTTAGAAGAGAAAACTGAATTGTCAAACAAAGAGAGAAGATCAAGTGCAGGAAAGAGAAATACGAGCTTTCCAGCAGCCAAATCGGCTTAAATTCACTTTAACTATGCAATCCTTCCATTTGAGATGCACTCAAATGCGTTTTGGGCATGTTATGTAAGTCAGACCAAGGTGGGAGCATTATGCCCAAGGCACGAGCCTCTCTAAAGTGCCAAGCCTGGGCATGTCCTTAGGAGCGAAGATTTGGGACTTGTTACACCTTGAATGTATGTGCCCGTCCCATGGGATTTTAATAGCTATGTCTTAGTGTAATATACCTTTACTCTTGGCAATAAAAAGTAACAGAATGGACAAGCATAGAGCAAAAAGCACTTCCAGATAGCATAGAAACTCTTTTCAACAGGAGAAATGAACAGAATAACAACCGGGGGGGAGAGATAAAGATGAACAGACAGCTGAGCTTAGAAAATACGACCATTTAAGCAGTAGAGACACTGCAGAAAAATCACCCATGCCTATATTTTGGTGTCTAACAACGAAATCATCCTTTGGACTACAGACAATCAGTTGGGCAGAGATGTAGGGTCAATGAAAAAAAGAAGAAGAAGATGGTGAGCACCGCAAGAAGATGCCTTTGTTGTTAAACAAATTTAGAGGATGCTTTTAGCACACAAGCATTGAAACCAACACAAGAGAATTCGATCTAACAGAAAAAGGATGAGCTTAACCATTTAATAGAAGTTAAAGATTCAATAACCATTGTAACGGTATCAGTCTAACTGTCTACGAAATCAGCCCCAGGAAATTCGAGGGACATCTAAGCATGTCTACTAGTATTGCAGGCCTATAATCTGAGTGAGGTGGTCTAAGAGATCAACACTAGTAAATTCCTCCCTTCGTCCACTCCTAGTCTCCTAGAAAAGAAGATGAAATTATTGCCTTAACTTCAAACTCCTAAAAATCTTATGAATGATTTGTAGTTACATTCTTTGCTCTTGCGCCAAATAGTAAAGTTTAAAATCAGTATGTGAAGCATTTCATATACTTGCTAACTCGGGTACAACTTGCAAGGTTTATTCCAATTTCCATCCGTCAAATTTTACATCTTAGTTTAAAGAATCTACAGACGTGATTACAGAGCAAACAAGTTCTCCCATTATTATCATTTGGTTTGTTTCCAAGAAATGCAAAGAAATTGAAAAATGTTTCAAGACCTGTTTAAACCGACTCACCACCCACCCTGAGGGTCCACATCATACTGCATCATATGAACAATATCACATAAATAACATGGAAAGCATATGTAGTAACTAGTAAAATAATAATAATAATAATAATACCAGTAAAAAGACAGGCTTAGCACTTAGAACATTTTTTTGTATAAGAAACGAGATCATATTATATATATATAAAATTATCATGTGATAATTACAAAAAGCATATAAGTTATCTGCAGACGGAGATGAAGCCAAATTTTAGTCCTTGAACCATACATAATTAAACTAAAATCCAAGAGAAAAATTCTGCTTCCAAGCCCCCTAGAAGTGTAACTTGGGATTAAACTTTTGCACCTCTAAAGAAGGAAACAGTATCATCCTTACCATCCAAATTTTCTAACTCGACTGATAACAATTTAGAAAATCGCACATTAACCAATACATCAGAAAGCACAATCCATTGCCTTATATGGAGGAAATAATACCTAAATTGTTGAGAATGGATGGAATCTGACTGCGGAAGATCTGAATTCGCCGCTTCGTGGACGGCGTCGAGACTGAAGGAGAGACAACAATCAGCAACTCCATTGGACTGCCACCATTGGGTTCCATCTCGATCAGAGAAGTGAATGAAACGGTGGGAATAGCTCTCACTGGGGCTCTGTGTTAGGGTTTTAGGTGGTGGCTCAAAGAGAGCAGGGGACAGTGATGAGTTCTGCAGTGCGCCGTTCCGACTTTTTAACTTGATCAAGGAAATGCGACTAGTTAATCAAGAGTCATTTAGGGGAGTGTTTGGTTTAACTGACGGGATTATTGAATGGTTATTAAATGCATGATAAAATATATGATAAATAAGGATTGGTAATTTGTGTCGAAAATAATATTGTGTTTGATTTTATTATTAATAATAAGATTAAATAATAGTTTAAAATTTTTTGACAAAAATATCATTTATATTTTATTGGATTAGTGATTTTAAGTTGGAGGAAAAGAGTAATTATGGAATTTATGTAAGATAAAAACAAGGATAAATGATACTAGGGTGGGAGGAAGGTTTAGTTAACCTACCATAACACAACTTTATTCTTTTTAGGTTAGATTAGCTTGTTTTAATAAAAATCTTATCAAACAATGGATTAAATCAAAAATCACACACAAACCTAACTAATCTCTTGTACCAAACATTGCATAATATTAATATTAATATACATTTAAGACTCTTTTGATGTTTTGTTTGAACCAATAATTGTAAATAAAAGTGTTTTTAAAAAAAATTTATAAAATATTTTAAAAATTATTTTAAGAATAAATATGTGTTTGGACAATTATACAATAAAAAAATTTTAACATTTCAAAAATAATATTATTCATCTTTGTCTTCTATGTATTCGTTGCAGAGATTTACTGATTTTTTTTAAATGACAAACTTTTGTGTAGTACTAGTTGATTGATTTCTACAGACTTTTATAGAATCTCACATACTTTTAAAAATTATCACAGAATCTTGCAGGTTTGTTTTTCATGATTTTTATTGACATTTGTAAACTTATCCTAAAATCTTATGAATTTTGTAATTCATGATTTTGATTTTGATTTATTTCTTAAAATTATTAATAGAGTGTCAATAACTTATATTCATTTTTCTTTAAAATAATTATATTTCTTTAAAATATTTTTATCTATCAATGTAAAATAATGTTTACTTATCAATTTGGTTTACAAAAATCGATAAGTAGTAATTTATTGTAACTAAGAAATTAATACAACTCTATAAAATTTGAATATATTTAATTTTATATAATATCCTTATTTATTTAATATCTATATATATATATATACACACACACATTCGTGTTAATAAATTTTTAAAACTACGTTAATATATCGAGTCAATATATATCAATCATATACATATTATTATAGAGTTATTTGAATCAAATACCACTGTGAAATATTGAAAATATACACTTCTCCCCTGTGAAATTTAATAGACATCTTCAACCATGACCTTTTATAAAAATTAGCATATTTGTCCCTTCGTATGAGTGATTTTTGCGCACGCGCCACTCATGCGACCGAAAAACCATTTTAATCTTTTTTGCACAAAATACCCCTGTGAAATATAAAAAATACATATATGACCCCTTGAGAGTATAATCTTTAAATCCATTCAACGCATAATACACAATTTTTATAAAGATCCAATTATAAAATATTTATCAAATATTTTATATTTTATTAATTTTTATTTTATTTTTATTTTAAATTTATTATTCTTAATTAATTTGTTTCTAAAAAATATTATTATTTTATCTTGCTATTATTATTTTATTAAACTCTTTCCAACTTCTTCATTAAACATGCAGTCATAAACAAGAAAAATACCTAAAAGTACCTTGAACCAAAAAGATAAGTTTATGCATATTACTTTTCGATTTAGGACTATATAGTATTGAACCAAAATCTAAATTTTTCGAAAAAATGCATTGCACAATTTGTATTAAATAATAAAAAAATAAAGTATATATATAATGATAAATTTTCTATTAAAATATAATTTTCATATAACTAATAGTAAGATAAAATAACTAATAATTTTCATAGTTATTTAATTAAAAATAATATTTTATTCAATTAAATATAGAATTAATATTAAATTTTATCATTATATAACCATTTTATTTTTTTTATTATTTATTGCAAATTAAGCAATTCATCTTCTCAAAAATTTAGAATTTGGTTCAATACTATATAGTCATAAGTAATATGTTTGAACTTATCATTTTAGTTCAATATTTTGGTACTTTTACGTATTTAATATTTGTTTAGAAATGCATATTTAATGGAAAAATTGAAAACACGAAATAAGTTTAATAAAACAATTATAGCAAGATAAAACAATAATATTTTTTTTAGAAACAAAATTTACACTATAGTATAACTAAATTTACACTACAATAACAATATAGTATAACTAAAATTACGCTATAATTACACTATAGTATAACTAAATTTACAATACAATAACACTATAGTATAACTAAAATTACACTAAATTTACACAAAAGTGTAACTAAATTTACAATACAATAACACTATAATATAACTAAAATAACACTAGCATTACAATAAAAATGTAACTAAAATTATACTAGGATTACACTATAGTATAACTAAATTTACACTACAATAACACTATAGTATAACTAAAATTACACTAGGTTTACACTATAGTATAACTAAATTTACACAACAATAACACTATAGTATAATTAAAATAACACTAGGATTAGACTATAGTATAACTAAAATTGCACTAGGATTACATTATAGTATAACTAAATTTACTCTACAATAACATCATAGTATAACTAAAATAACATTAGCATCACACTATATTATAACTAAAATTACACTAGAATTACACTATTGTATAACTAAATTTACACTAAAATTACACTATTGTATAACTAAATTTACACTAAAATTACAATATAGTATAACTAAAATTACATTAGGTTTACACTATACTGTAACAAAATTTACACTACAATAACACTATAGTATAACTAAAATTACAATATAATATAACTAAATTTACACTACAATAACATTGTATCATAACAAAAATAACATTAGCATTACATTATAGTATAACTAAAATTACAATAGGATTACACTATAGTGTAACTAAATTTACAATACAATAACACTATAATATAACTAAAATAATGCTAGGATTACTGATCACTTAAATCGGTGTGATAAAAATCTACTGGCAAGCGTACGTATCGAGTCAAGTAATAGTAAAGTGGACAAAGGTCCAGATGTCGAACTCACAGAGACTGTATATGTATGAGTACCAAAATATGATTATACCTATTTAATCTAGACTGGCCAATAAAAGTGATGAATTTTCAGATTTATAACTAAATGAAATTAAATTGCAATTAAAGTTCAATTAAAAACGTAGCAGAAATTTTGGATTAAATTCAATATGGGAAAAACTCGATCAAAGACAAACTAAAATTACACCATAGTATAACTTAATTTACACTACAATAACATTATAGTATAACTCAAATTACACTAGCATTACACTATAGTGTATAACTAAATTTACACTACAATAACACTATAGCATAATTAAATTACACTAGGATTACACTATAGTATAACTAAATTTACACTACAATAACACTATATTATAACTAAAATAACATTAGTATTATACTGTAAAATTACTTAATTTACACTACAATAACACTACATTATAACTTATATTACACTAGTATTATACTATAGTATAAATAAATTTACACTACAATAACACTATAGTATCATGGTTCTATACATAAATCTTTGTATCCCCCTCAGCAATCTTTTCAAATTAAAAATAATAATAAAATCTTAAGTTTTGCTTCTTTCTCTAAATTGTTTGAGAATGACACTTTACAAGTTACTGTTAAACATATTAACCAAATATTGGGAAAAAATTATACAAATTTATATTTGACTATTTTAGGAGAAGAAATTACTTCTTTACATAATAGAGTTGAAATGATTATTTCTGCTATAAATCAGATTAAACCAGATGTTCATATACAACAGAAGGAAGAGACCAATATTGTCTCCATAGCTTCTTCTTCTATTCAGCCTCCTCCTGAAATAAATGATTTTAAGTTAAAATCTTCCATGTCTGAATTAGAAAAATTCATAGAAGAAAAATTTAAAAATTTTAATGTTTCCACTTTAGATGGTAAAATGGATGAAAATTCTTCTATCTCAGATAATGAGATTAATAAATTAAAATGGGCTGATAGACCTACTTATAAAAATAATTTGATTATCAGTTCTCAAAAAAATCGCTCGGAAACGCCTAAACGCCTTCACACAGCTTAAAACGGCTAAAGAGCTGAAAGAGAACTTTTAATCAAATATTTGAACTTGTGTATGATTTTTTAATATCCTATACTGATTTGTAATATCCTATAATAATGCGATCTTTATGTTTTCCTGGTTCCATAATGGTATAAGAGCCTTGGTGGTAAATAATGTGTTGTTAGTGATTGATTTAGTACAAAATTTTCATAGAAATGAATCTTTCTAAGATTAATAATGATACTGTTCAAAACAGTATTATTGAAGAATATGATATTCCTGATAATTTGGATTTATTGAATAAATGGACTATTCCTAAAGTAGAACCTAAATTGTTTATAAATTATGAACTTTTGAAAGATTAGGTTTAAAACAAGTAGTAAAAACTACTGAAGAATCTATTCCTCTCTATAGAAATGAAATGGTAATTGGTTTGTTAAACAAAAAGGATATTTTACCTTTTCAAAAAACTCATAAGTTTTTACATATCGGTTTAGTACAAATTGCTTTTAAACCTCTTACTTTAGAAGGTCTACCAGAAAGCTTTTTAGCAGCTTTACGAAATGGTAGAAATTTAAATTGGAAACGATCCCTTATGGGAATTATTCAATCTAGTCTGGTTCATGGACCAGTTTATTTTGATGTTTTTCCAAATCTTTCTTTATCTTTAACTGATATAAATATTCTAGATGCTTTAACATTAAATGTTAAAACTCATTGTTATAATTATATTCTTGGAACAGAGGTTATATGTATTTGTTACATAATATATTTTAAACTCTTATTTACTCTTAATCTTATGTGTAAAAGTGTAGATAAAGATTTAAATGAGACAATTCTTATAGAAACCAATTTTAGTAGATCGAAGATTATTACTCGTAGATCTATAAAATGGGAAGAAATTATATTTCCTGAAAATTGGAAAATTGAACAAGCTGTTCCTAGAAATCCTATTATAAATAGTGATTTACAAAATATTGTTCAGAATAATGAAGGATCTGTAGAAATACAGTTTCATAACAAACAAATAAGATTATTGTCATTTTCTGCCAGATCTCTTGCTAGATCTAGATCTATGTACTCTCATATTTCTCATGTAGATTATACATGATTGATATACCTCAATCGTCCAGAGCATCCACTTCTCGAATAAGAGAAGACAATGGATCTCAGTCCTCTAAAGAGGATGTAGTTGATGAATTAATTATCAACAAGAATAATATTGTTCATGGTATTCATAATGTTCAAAATATTAGAGAAACTGATACGATATCAGAAATGAACTTTATATGATTTTTATGGATAATACACCCAAAATTGATTTTGCTAAAGGATCTTTTGCTAGAAAAAAGATTAATTGTGAATTTTATCTTCCAAAATGGAATCTTTTCAGAAAATGATATTTTTAAAGTTTTTCTGAAAAAAAATATGATAAAATAAGATATGAATTTTATTCCTTTTGTGAAAAGCATAATAAATTGATTCCTTTTGTCTCTTGGTTTATTAAAACTTATGTGATTGATTATATCAATGTTATTGAAAGAACTTATAAACTTTGTTCTTGTTCTATACAGAAATCTTTGTATTTCCCTCAGCAATCTTTTCAAATTAAAAATAATAATAAAATCTTAAGTTTTGCTTCTTTCTCTAAATTGTTTGAGAATGACACTTTACAAGTTACTGTTAAACATATTAACCAAATATTGGAAAAACAAAATTATACAAATTTATATTTGACTATTTTAGGAGAAGAAATTACTTCTTTAAATAATAGAGTTGAAATGATTATTTCTGCTATAAATCAGATTAAACCAGATGTTCATATACAACAGAAGGAAGAGACCAATATTGTCCTCATAGCTTCTTCTTCTGTTCAGCCTCCTCCTGAAATAAAATATTTTAAGTTAAAATCTTCCATGTCTGAATTAGAAAATTTCATAGAAGAAAATTTTAAAAATTTTAATGTTCCCACTTTAGATGGTAAAATGAATGAAAATTCTTCTATCTCAGATAATGAGATTAATAAATTAAAATGGGCTGATAGACCTACTCATAATAAATATTATTATAGTGGGTCTACTCCTATGGATGTTCTTAATGAAGAACAAGAATATATTATTTCTAATAATTATAATGGTAAAAGCATTAATGAATGGAATATTGATGGTTTTGCAGATAATCATATTTATAATATTGCTCACCGTATGCTTATGTATAGTACTGTTTGTAAGAATAATGGTAATACTGACAAGAATATTGCTAAAATGCTTATAGCTGGTTTTACTGGACAACTTAAAGGTTGGTGGGATAATTATTTATCTCAAGCTCACAGAGATGAAATTTTAGGAACTATTAAAATTGAGAATAATATTCCGACTGAGAATGCAGTATATACTTTAATTATGACTATGATTGATCATTTTACATGAAGATTTACTGATAATAATGAGAATATTCGTATTTTGCTTAGTAATTTACGTTGCAAAACTCTTACTGATTTTAGATGGTATATGTTGGGATCGGTTCAGAGGGTAGAGGGAGGGTGAATACACTCTGAAACTTTTCTTCTTTCTTTTCAAAATGATCAAGTGAAGTTTAGTTCACTTAATCTGTTTTCTCAACTTCTAAAACGGTTTGAACAACTTAAATAGTGCGGAAATAGTTCAGAGGTTTTAGTGATGCAAAGTTTAGAACACAATGTATGAGCAATATGTAAGATAAATAGCAGTAAAGACTAAGACACGATTTTTGGAAGTTCGAAGGCTTAATCCTTCTACGTCTCCTCTTCTTCCACTTAGGAAGGAATTCACTAGAAGACTTTGGTTATTACAACGTCTTGCAATACACCCACTTCAGACTTAGGACTTATCCAATGCCTAATCCGAAACTCCTAGATTTACACAGATAAGATTCTCAGTTCTTATCAGACTGGTGGAAGCTTTCAGAGTAGCTTCAAGTCTCTTCAATAATGAGTATAGTTCGGTTGAGCTTCTCAAACTGCAGAGCGATCGAGAGGCTTGGAAACCCTAGGATGATCCTTGAAGATCAGATATGTAAACTGTAGGCGAGGGTTTATTTGAGCAGCAAGTGAATGATCTTGTAAGTGTGCTCAAGTATTGCTTCAGTATATCAGATGAGGACTTCTGATAGTATTCAAGTGATTAAGTTGATTGAGATTTTTCGTGTTGCTTGTCTTCTTTTCACTTCTTGAGCAATCTTCCCTTTATATAGGTCAATCATCAACGTATTTATTTTGAACGTTCTGATGCTGCATTGAATGCACATTTAATACTTCATAAATGCATTGATGATTCTGTATGAAGATCGTACACTTCTTTAAATGCAGACAACTTCCAGGGTCCAAAATTGGTATAAACGGTCGAATACTTTATCTGTAGCCATTCTGCGTTTTTGCCATTTTAGTGCAACCTGTTGTTTCGATGCAAGAGTCAACAGATCTTCTGATACGCCGGTTCTGCTTTTGATAAAGATTTTGCAATGAACGTCTTGTCACAAGTACTTGTCTTGAGATATCTTGATAAGCAGTTGGCACTCTAGCGGTAGATAGATTTATCCTCTGCTGGTTTGAATAACCAGTTGATAGGCTTGTGACTGCAACCGGTCGAGAGACAAAGACGGTTGACAAGCTTCCGGTAGATAACTTGAAGGGTTTAGACGGTTGCGGTAGGATTTGTAGTAGATTCCTGAAATACAAAAGATTGGTAGCACATTCCTATACAATGAGTTGTTGTTTGTTATCACCAAAATGTCGGATTCAACAATTTCCCCCTTTTTGGTGATGACCAAACTTAAGTGCTCCAAGAACAATATGAAAGCATTAAAATGAACTTCATTGAGAGAATGAATTTCATTAATTACAATAAGCATTCTTATTACACCTACTGAAGAAAAACAAAATGAGATACAGCTGCGATAAGTAAAGAAGAGACAAGTTGTTCATCTTTTGAACCAACTGGCTCCTCCTGACCTATCGCCTTCTCTTCTTCTTCTGTCGGCTTCTTCCTCATGTCTTCTTGCCTCTTCTGCTCTTCGTTGCTCTTCTTCCCCCTTTTTGGCATCACCTTGGTTGAGTCGAAGGATGATCTCGGTGAGTTGAGTGCCAAGGAAGGCTTGCATAGTATCAATTTTTGCATTTAGTTGAGCAAGTAGAGTAGCTTGCATAGTGTCCATCCGATCATTCAACTGCCTATGAAGGCGGTTTTCGGATCTGACAACTTGTTCGGAGACGGTAGAGAGCGTATTGATTTGAGTGCGATGATGGGCAGTGATCTCGTTGGACAGATGAGCAAGGTCGCGAGACACGGTCTCAAAATGCCGAATCATCGTCTGGCGTGAATTGTCAACCGATAAGGATGAGTTTGTGATGTCTTGTGAGAAGGATCGAACTATTTGCATAAGCTCATGAAGCCTATTTATCAAAGTGTGATCCAGAGCTGCGGCCATGGCTTCAATTAATGAGTCATCAGTCTGAAGCATTTGACTCTGTGGGTAATTCCTTGGTGAAACCGGGCCAGACTCAAGATGATGTGGTGCTAGTGATCTGGCTGGAGAGCTAGCTGATGGACCTTCCAATAGTGGTACAGTTGGAGATGTAGGAGTCTCGACTGCATCCAAGATGGTTGGTGGAGTAGCAGGATCAGCACTCGGTTCATCCATTAGGAGATCTTCCACAAACTTTTCAGTAGATGGAGACGGTTGAAGTGTTGGGTCAGCTTCAGTCACTGGCTGTTCTGGAGGTGCAAATGATACAATAGTGCTTGGTATCTCTGTTGGGGGCACTACTGCTTCACTGCTGCAAGGAGCCTCTGTCACAGAGGTGACAGGAATCTCTTTTTCAATCACTTCGAAAGAATCTTGTGGACGACTGGGAGAGGTGTGAACGGTCGTCGCTGGAGATGAGTGAGCAGTCACAGCTGCTTCCGGTTGAATTACTGCTTGGACTGCGGTTGAGGCGGGGTCGACCGATGAAGATGCGCCCACAATCGATCCTAGAGCGGATGACTGAAACAGGTCAGCAGTGATGAGACCGGTTAGAATCCCATCTGAAAGAGTAAGAGCAGAGACGTCTTCTTCACCCTGATCTTGGGTAAGAAAAGTCTTCATCATCACCTGTGCTTCCAGTCCATAAGCCTGTAAACAAGCTGCTGAAGCTGTCGTTTTTACGTTGTTAAGAGCTTGGAAGTGCTGAAGTAGTTGAGTGATTTGACGTAGACTATTCTGTAGTCCAGTCAAAATTACAAAGTCATCGGCGGCGGTAGGACTCTTGGATTTGAAGTTCTTGACACGCTCATTAATCAACAGAGATAACAGGCTTCCTCGAAGCTTCAAGTCGATGAGCTGTCTTCTTCCCAGAGCCTCCACGATGTCTTCAGTGTCAGCAAAAAGAAGCATCTTTTGCTCAATAACATTCAGAGCTTTCCACTTAGGAAATATTTGAGCAAGCGTCAGGTGAGTACGGGAATGATGCCATCTGTCAAAGCGCTGTAGGTGACGCTTGACAGTGCGGAAAACATGAGAGATGATCAAGTTGAGCTCCACAGTAGCTGCTGGTTGAGCCTTAGGTGAGTAGATCATCACACCTTTCCCTTTGTCCTTAGGATCAGCGAGAGTGACCTTTGGAGTTGATGAGGCACCTTCCCTGATTATCACACCCTTGGTAGGACGTGGAGCAGTAGTAGCAGCAGTGGTAGTAGTCTCAACCGTTGGCAGAATTAGTGTTGGAACGGTAGGAGCAAGTCCAGAAAGGAACTTTAACTTCTTGTGCTGCCTCTTCTTCTCGCCTGCAGACGTGGATGACACGGATGCTTTGGAGACAGAAGGAGATGACTTGCTGAAGGCTTGAATCAGTGGAACGTTCTCACGTGATTCGTCTTCAGAGTCAGACTCTATGATAAGTTGACGCTTGGCAGATTTCTTGGTATGGGCTGGTTTGGCCATTACCGGAACTGTTGAAAGCGGTTGAGTGACAGCAACAACACTTGCGGTTGAAGGCAGAGTGTCGACCGCAACCTCTTTCTTGTTCAGAAATTTGAAGATTGTAGACTTGTTGAGCCATTTGGTGGGATGCAGAGGCTCAGTCTTGGAGAAGTCTACTCCAAGGACGCTCAAGATGTGGCAAATTTGCAGAGAAAATCCCTCGAATTGCCCTTTTCCCCTGATCATTTCACATAAGGTAGTGAACAATATGTCTGACCAGTTGATGTTGATTTTGGAGGCGATACAAGCCATGTATTGGAATTTCTCCATCGTCACCTTGTCGTATGATCCAGCCTTGGCAAGAAGATTTTTGGCCACGATGCTGGTCAATAGCCTGAATGGAGCTTTAAGAGATGTCTTCTGAGCCGGCAGTTTGATCGGAGCATCAGTGGTTGAGAACTCCTTCAACCAGTATGAGCAGTTACCATCGGGAAGATCCGCGCATTTTGTCAAACCCCTGGAGGGCAGATCAAATGTGCTGGCGAAGAACTTTTGATTGAAGGAGTAAGACTCTGTCCGTATCAAGCATTTGACAGTCCCATGCTCGATTTGAGTGGTTGCAAAGAACTCCTTCAATACAGGCAGATCGCAGATGGCGCTGCTTCCCAGAAACTTCTTTAGTCCAGAGGCTTCAAGCATGGTGAAGACCTCAGTGATTCCTGCATTGTTTGCCTCAATAACGGAATCAAAGTTGATTGCAAGGCAAGTCTTCTGGATCGACATGATAGCTGTAGATAAGAACTCGAGCAGAGAGTAAGCAAAAGCTTGATAGTAATACGGTAGAACTTTTAATGCAATATGAAAGCTTTAGCAACGGTGAAAGGTTGATATACGAGTGTAAAGAAGTATATATAGGAACCTATGGGCCATAGGGTGACGTCATGAAAAGTATTTTTGAAATTCAAAAAGTTTTGAAGAGTATAATCACCGTGCCCAATTAATGTCATTTGGTTCAAAGCACAAAGCTGCTAGTACGGAGCCTGTCAGAGACTAGCTAAAGGCGGATGATATGCCAACATTTATGGCAATGTAACAGCTAAGCTATTAACGTCATACTGGCAATCATTCCCCCTAAAAACATGCATACTAACTTAGATCTACTAAGCCAAGAATATTTCGAAAATATGAAAACTTAGCGTCCGGTAAAGGCTTGGTGAATATGTCTGCTGCTTGCTGATCGGTAGAGATGTATTCCAGCCTGATTTCCTTCTTTAAGACATGATCTCGGATAAAGTGATGCCTGACATCAATGTGCTTTGTCCTAGAGTGCATCACTGGATTGTGAGTGATGGCTATGGCACTTGTATTGTCACAGTAGATTGGAGCTTCACTCGACTGGATTCCATAATCATTAAGCTGCTGTTGGATCCAGAGTATTTGAGCACAACAGCTACCAGCAGCAAGGTATTCTGCTTCGGCGGTCGAGATAGCAATTGATGTCTGCTTCTTACTTGACCACGAAATTAGTCTATCTCCAAGGAATTGACATGTGCCACTTGTACTTTTGCGATCAATTCTACAACCTGCATAATCTACATCTGAATAGCCAATAAGATTAAGATTTGAATCTTTGGGATACCAAAGACCCACATTAGTAGTTCCTTTAATATATTTAATTATTCGTTTGGCGGCAATGAAATGAGATTGCTTAGGTGCTGCTTGAAATCTAGCACATAAACAAACTGAATACATGATATCCGGTCGACTGGCAGTCAAATAAAGCAATGAGCCAATAAGGCCTCGATACATTGTTACCTCGACCGGGGTTCCCCCTTCATCTTTATCAAGCTTGATTGATGTACTCATGGGGGTAGATACAGTTGAGCACTGTTCCATTCCAAACTTCTTTACCAATTCCTTGGCATATTTGGATTGATTGATAAATATTCCAGTTTCAAGTTGCTTTACTTGCAATCCAAGAAAGAAGTTTAGCTCGCCCATCATGCTCATTTCAAATTTCTCCTGCATCATCTTAGAGAACTTTGAGCACAACTTGGGGTTAGTTGACCCAAATATAATGTCATCAACATAAATTTGTACTAGTAACACATGATTACCTTTTACAAATTTAAACAAGGTCTTATCGACCGTTCCAATTTGGAAATCATGTTCCAGTAAAAATTTTAGTAATGTATCATACCATGCACGCGGTGCTTGTTTTAATCCATAGAGGGCTTTGTTAAGTTTATAGATATATTGAGGATGAGTTGGATTGACAAAACCTGGTGGTTGTTCAACGTACACCTCTTCTTGAAGTAGACCATTGAGGAATGCAGACTTGACATCCATTTGATAAACTTTAAAGTCCTTGAAAGCTGTATAGGCAAGAAAGATGCGGATTGCTTCTAGTCTTGCAACTGGCGCGAAGGATTCCTCAAAGTCTATGCCTTCTTCTTGTCTGAATCCTTGGGCAACAAGTCGAGCTTTGTTACGCACAATAGTGCCATGTTCATCGAGCTTGTTACGAAACACCCATCTAGTTCCAATCACATTTTGATTTTCCGGTCGAGGAACTAGATGCCAAACATTGTTGCGGGTGAATTGATTCAACTCTTCTTGCATAGCTTCAATCCAGCTGGCATCTGATAGAGCTTCATCTATCTTCTTGGGCTCTACCTGAGATATGAAAGCTGCATGCAAGAATTTATTAATCATTTGACCACGTGTTTTTCGAGGAGCAGAAGGGTCACCTATGACCAACCCAGGTGGATGATCTTTGTTCCACCTAAAATAATTCCCTAAAGGGTTGTCATCAATTGGTTGATGAACGTCCTCGTTTACTGGATCATTATTGGCAGGAGGATCGTTATCAACTGATGGATCCTTTTCTGGCCTTGTTTGATCACACACGGTAGAGGGAACTGGATCATCCTTCTTTGGAGGATATGGATCACTGTCACTCTCTTCCTGTAGATTTGTGTTTTCCAGTCTATGACTCAGATCATTTATGCTCCCTTGAGTTTGTTCTGTACAAAGAGTAGATTCATCAAAAACAACATGAATGGTTTCCTCGACCGTTAGTGACCTTTGATTGAACACTCGATAAGCTCTGCTAACGGCTGAGTAACCAATAAAAGTTCCTTTGTCTGCTTTGGCATCGAAGGCTGTCAAATGATTTTTGCCATTGTTGTGGATAAAGCATTTGCACCCAAAAATTTTGAAGTAAGAAATATCAGGTTTTGTGTCATTCCAGATCTCATATGGAGTTTTGTTAAATCGTTTATTAATCATAGATCTGTTTTGAGTATAACAAGCTGTGTTAACTGCTTCTGCCCAAAGCCTTTGAGAAACATTTGAATCAGCAATCATAGTTCTGGCTGCTTCTTTTAAAGTACGGTTCCTTCTTTCAGCCACCCCATTTTGCTGTGGGGATCTAGCAGCTGACAGCTCATGCTTGATTCCCTGATCATCTAGATAAGTCATAAGAGTGGTGTTTAAAAACTCAGTCCCTCTATCACTCCTGATTCTATCTATCACAGTAGATTGTTCATTTTGCAAGCGTTTAAAAAGCTTAATCAGGTGAGGTGCAGTTTGATCTTTTGAAGAGAGAAAGATGACCCAGGTAAATCGAGAAAAGTCATCTAAAACAACAAGAGCATATCTCATTCCCCCTATGCTTCTTACTGGTATAGGACCAAATAGGTCCATGTGAAGTAAATCTAAACATTTGGAAGAAGACATACACCCTTTATTTTTAAAGGTTGCTCTCACCTGCTTTCCTAGTTGACAAGAAGGACAAACTTTGTCTTTTATAAAATCTCCTTCAGGCAGACCAGAAACCAAATCATGCTTCCTCAAGTTAGAAATGGACTTAAAATTTAGATGATTTAACCGCTTATGCCACAACCAATGTTTATCATGATGAGCAGTAAGACAAGTAGGTGAAGAAATATGTGAGCAAGACCAGTTTACCTTGTAGGTGTTTAGGTCTCTTACACCGGTCATAAGAGTTTCACCTTTGTCATTTTTGATGATGCAAGTGTGTTTGTGAAACTCGACCGAATGATCATTGTCACATAGTTGACTAATACTTATCAAATTATAGCACAGTTTGTCAACAAGCAACACATCTTTAATAATGATGTTACCATGGATAATCTTACCCTTACCCACGGTTTTACCTTTGGAGTTGTCTCCAAAGCTGATCTTTGGTCCTTTGCACAACACCACTTCTGTTAGAAGTTCTGGATTCCCTGTCATGTGCCGTGAGCAACCACTATCTAAGTACCAGGTAGTGTCCTTGATAGAAGTGGTCTTCTCGCCCGTTTGGACTTTTAGTACCTGCAAAAAGTGAAGAACTTTTGGTACCCATATCTAGTAGGGTCCAGGTTGGATTAGCCCTTTCGGGACCCACACCTGAAACACCCTTACAGGTTTGCCCGTGTGTGTGTCCAGAAATCTGTGCGGTCGATAAGCAGTAAATGTGTGTGCTTGTGAGGTTGCTGTGTGCTGCTTGCCTTTTTGATCTTTATCAGTTAGCCTGTACCTCTTTTGAACTGGCCTGCAATTAAAGTACTGGTAAGGCTTCTCCTTTGACCATCTTCTCTTAGAGTAGTTAGACTCATTCCATGGCCTTTTGAAATTAGATTGGTTTCCCTTTCTTCTTTCATTAGGTTTTGGTTTGACCCAAGTTCCTCTTTGATTGGAGATCTGGGGATCCACATATCCCAGCCCTCTATGCTTAGAGCTTCGTTCGTTAGATACTTTCTGATTTTTGTCAAAGCTGCACTCATCATGTTCATATATCGTGCTGGACCTGACAAATCTTATTTTGTTAAGATTGCCTTTGTCCAGGCTTGACTGAATACAAGATTCCATAGACTGTTCATTTGTTCCAAACCCTAGACCGGTTTTGTCATGTGCCGGTCTTTGGATTTCCTGAATCTTGTCAATGGTTACAGAAGATTTATTCCAAGCCTTAATTATTTCAAGTAGTTTTTTGTTCTCAGTCAAGGTTGCTTGGAACACTCTTTTCAAGGTGTCATTCTCAGTAGCCAGCAGACTTAGCTTGACCTTAAGACCATCAAGCTCTTTTCGCTGCATGCAGCTTGATTCGCTTGACTTATCTTTTAGGTCAGCTCTTTCTGCCTTTACCTCCTCGAATTCCTTGGATAATGCTTTGTATTCATTAGCCATTTCGTGTAAAGCAGTAACTAGATCACTGTGAGTAAATTCAGGTGAACCAAAGTCAAATACCTCCTCAGCTTCTTCTTCGATGTCAGCCATGAGGCATTCCACCTTTTCATCTTCGCTGTCATCTGAAGAGCTTCCGGTATCGGGGTTGTCAGAGTCAGATTCAGCCCACTTGCTTTTGCTTTCATCTGCTACTAGAACCCTTTGGTCTCTACCTTTTCTAAACGTCCTCTTGTCCTCCTTGCCCCTTCTTTTTTCGAAGACTTGCTTCTGATCATTGCTCTTAGGCTTGGTGCAATCTGCAATGAAATGGTCTGGCTTGCCACAGTTAAAACAAGTGGGACCATCGTCTGTATGGTCCGATTTATGATATTTTTTAAATTTAGAATTGTTTTTACGCATAAATCTACCAAATTTCTTGACAAAGAGTGTCATGACTTCGTTGCTGATTTGCTCAGCTGATCTCTTTGGAGCTTCCTCGACCGGTGGACGCATCACCATTGAGGTTAAGGCCTTGGTTGGTTGAGAGTTAGATGGTTCATCTTCTGTCCTCATGTTGAGCTCGAACTCGTAGGCTTTGAGATCTGCAAAGAGATCATGCAGTTCAACCTTGCTTAAGTCTTTTGACTCCCTCATGGCCACTGTCTTGATTTCCCATTCTTTGGGCAAAGCTCTCATAACCTTCACAGCAATTTCACGGTTATTATAAGTTTTTCCTAAAGCAATAAGGTCACGAATGATACTACTAAACCGTTCATCAAATTCAGCCATGGTTTCCCCTGGCTTCATTTTGGCATTGTCATATTTTTGAATGGCCATGGTGAGCTTGTTTTCCTTGGTCTGGTCATTTCCTTCACACAGCTGAGTGAGCTTCTCCCAAATCTCCTTTGCTGTGGAGCATGACTTGATTTTGCTAAACATGTTCTTGTCCAGTGTTTTGTATAGGATGTCCCGGGCCACATTGTCAAGATTGGCCTTCTTTTTGTCCTCAGTAGTCCACTCAGCTCTTGGTTTCTCAATCATTTGTCCTGCACCATCGGTTAGAGCTGGGTTGACCTTCATGATTTTGATGGGACCGTCTGTTATGACATATAGCATGTCATCGTCCTGTGCTGCAAGATGTGCCTGCATGCGAATTTTCCAGTCATCATAATCTTCTTTAGAAAACATAGGAATTTTGTTGAAAGAAGTCATGATTTTAAAACTTTAGATCAGCAGTTGAGAAAGGAACCCGCTCTGATACCACATGTTGGGATCGGTTCAGAGGGTAGAGGGGGGGGGGTGAATACACTCTGAAACTTTTCTTCTTTCTTTTCAAAATGATCAAGTGAAGTTTAGTTCACTTAATCTGTTTTCTCAACTTCTAAAACGGTTTGAACAACTTAAATAGTGCGGAAATAGTTCAGAGGTTTTAGTGATGCAAAGTTTAGAACACAATGTATGAGCAATATGTAAGATAAATAGCAGTAAAGACTAAGGCACGATTTTTGGAATTTCGAAGGCTTAATCCTTCTACGTCTCCCCTTCTTCCACTAGGAAGGAATTCACTAGAAGATTTTGGTTATTACAACGTCTTGCAATACACCCACTTCAGACTTAGGACTTATCCAATGCCTAATCCGAAACTCCTAGATTTACACAGATAAGATTCTCAGTTCTCATCAGACTGGTGGAAGCTTTCAGAGTAGCTTCAAGTCTCTTCAATAATGAGTATAGTTCGGTTGAGCTTCTCGAACTGCAGAGCGGTCGAGAGGCTTGGAAACCCTAGGATGATCCTTGAAGATCAGATATGTAAACTGTAGGCGAGGGTTTATTTGAGCAACAAGTGAATGATCTTGTAAGTGTGCTCAAGTATTGCTTCAGTATATCAGATGAGGACTTCTGATAGTATTCAAGTGATTGAGTTGATTGAGATTTTTTGTGTTGCTTGTCTTCTTTTCACTTCTTGAGCAATCTTCCCTTTATATAGGTCAATCATCAACGTCTTTATTTTGAACGTTCTGATGCTGCATTGAATGCACATTTAATGCTTCATAAATGCATTGATGATTCTGCATGAAGATCGTACACTTCTTTAAATGCAGACAACTTCCAGGGTCCAAAACTGGTATAAACGGTCGAATACTTTATCTGTAGCCATTCTGCGTTTTTGCCATTTTAGTGCAACCTGTTGTTTCGATGCAAGAGTCAACAGATCTTCTGATACGCCGGTTCTGCTTTTGATAAAGATTTTGCAATGAACGTCTTGTCACAAGTACTTGTCTTGAGATATCTTGATAAGCAGTTGGCACTCTACCGGTAGATAGATTTATCCTCTGCTGGTTTGAATAACCAGTTGATAGGCTTGTGACAGCAACCGGTCGAGAGACAAAGGCGGTTGACAAGCTTTCGGTAGATAACTTGAAGGGTTTAGACGGTTGCGGTAGGAGTTGTAGTAGATTCCTGAAATACAAAAGATTGGTAGCACATTCCTATACAATGAGTTGTTGTTTGTTATCACCAAAATGTCGGATTCAACAGTATAAAAATACTTTTCTTTCTAGAATTTATGAATTACCTGACTGTAATACTAGTCAATGAAAAGCCAAATTTATTGATGGTCTTCCAGGTTTATTTGCTGAAAGAATTAGAAAAATTCTAAGAAAAGATAATTTGTCTATTCCTTATGATAGTTATACTTATGAAAAACTTATTAGCACTTGTGTCCAAGAAGGTCTAGCTCTTTGTAATGAAATAAAGCTAGATAAACAAATAAAAAGACAAAATTTGTTAGAAAAAAGACAACTTGGTAAATTTTGTGACCAATCTGGTATTGATATGCCTACAGATAAGAAAAACGTCACTAAAAGAAAAATGCAAAACAACAACAGTTTTTATCCGTTGTTAAAGGCCATAAAAAACTGTTGCTAAATGTTGTGTTGTTAAATGTGATGCTCAAAGACAACGGTTAAAAACTGTTGTCGTTGATGACAAAGACAACAGTATTACAACAATAAAAAAACCGTTGTCTTTTTCTTCAAAGACAACAGTTAAAAACTGTTGTCTATGAGCAATACATTGGAACACCACATCATTTAACAACAGTTTTTTAAGTATTTAACAACGGATAAAAATCGTTGTCTTTTTTCAAATAGAAAACAAAAAACATTTGAAAATTTAATATACAAATTTCAATATTATAAATCAATAAAAATATAAAATTTCAAAAATAAGTTTAATATACACTTTTTCAATATTACAAATTACTCAAAATTCAAATTTTAATTCGATACACGCTAGAAAATAGACCTATGAACTAGTCTTGATAAACTTGGAGCCCTCGTTTCAATCTTATCCTCCAAACTTCTGTGCTTTGAGGCAGCCGTCTTGCACAATATTTAGCAAATTGATTCCATCTCCTTTCAGAAAGAAAAAAGGGGAAAAAAAGAATCAGATATACTTTAACACAAAATTCACACTATCCAATAAATGTGATCCAAATACTAGAAAACAGAAGTTAGTGTCGGCCCTTTTGCTTAATCCTCCCAATGAAGTTACCAGATCCAATAAATGTGATGAAAATACTAGAAAACAGAAACTAACCTGTCTTCTGTCGCACAGACCTCGATAGTCTTCCAAATAACCATCCACCACAGGTTTCTTCTTCGAAATGCAATCTTTTAAATACCAAAAAGAGGCAGACAAGTGCAATTCTGGAATGGAAACAAACATGACTCAACTTCCATCACCTATAGATAAGATATGATAAACAAATTGAAAGCTTGAAGTGTGACGCCCGGGGCTGAAAAGGCAGGGAGTGATCGCCGGTGCCAAGAGGTTGCACGGACAATGAGCGGCTCCTGGTAGGCTTCTAGGCGGAGGGAGACATGAATGAACCGATCCCGTGCCGGAATGAGAGGGGATTCTGAGACTGTGTAGGTATGGGACTACATAGTTGAGGAGGGATTAAAAGATTTCATATGTACTGCTCATATCAAGAAGGTGCATCTTCTTTTCGGGAGCTCATCACATAAGAACTCCAAAGTTAAGCGTGCTTGACTTGGGGCAATTATAGGATGGGTGACCCCCTGGGAAGTTTCTCAGGGTGCGTGTGAGTGAGGACATAAGCACGCTGAAAAGACCTGTCTTGATACAGTGGGGCGTTACAAATGGTATCAGAGCCGACCTCTCTTAGTACGGTATGGTTCAGGGACGAACCAAGCGGAAGCTGGTGGGCATGTGACGCCCGGGGCTGAAGAGGCAGGGAGTGATCGCCGGTGCCAAGAGGTTGCACGGACAATGAGCGGCTCCTGGTAGGCTTCTAGGCGGAGGGAGACATGAATGAACCGATCCCGTGCCGGAATGAGAGGGGATTCTGAGACTGTGTAGGTATGAGACTACATAGTTGAGGAGGGATTAAAAGATTTCATATGTAACTGCTCATATCAAGAAGGTGCATCTTCTTTTCGGGAGCTCATCACATAAGAACTCCAAAGTTAAGCGTGCTTGACTTGGGGCAATTATAGGATGGGTGACCCCCTGGAAAGTTTCTCAGGGTGCGTGTGAGCGAGGACATAAGCACGCTGAAAAGACCTGTCTTGATACAGTGGGGCGTTACATGAAGAGTACTAAAAGTGCAAACTTCAAACTTCAAACTTCATCAAAACAGCTGCAGTAGGTTCAAACAAACATCACAAGAGATTCCCCTCGGCTGCTGCTGTCAGTATGGTCAAAATGACCTATAAATAAGTGTAACCATAGGTTTTAAAAAGAGAGGCCAACTAACTTTATACAATTTAATTCAATAAACTTGTACCTTAGAAGAAATTTACACACCAAATAATTAATTTTTCCTTTTGATTTTAAAGGGATTTTAAAGGGCACCTCTCTGCTCCATTGAGGTACATGTTTGATCTATAAATATTTGCAGGGCTTATTTAAATCTTACAGCTTAAGCCCTCAGAATCAAGGTTTCCTTCTAGCAGATCAATCGCAGCTACAACAGTCAACAAATACATAAACACCACTGATCGAGCAAATACTACTACTGAAAATCAACCTAAATATATATATATATATATATATATATATATATATATCAATTAAGCTCGAATATATCGCAAGTGCACGAGTCAAGTAATAATATAGTGTACAAAGTACGAGTATCGTCCCATAGAGATTGATGTCTGACAAAATTATTCAAGTATTATTCTTTAGTTAATTAAGATAAGATGATAATAAATTAATAAACTAAAATAAAAAATGAAATAAAAGCAAAATAATAAAATTAAATTAAAAATAAATAAATAAACAATTGTTAGGATCTCGGTTCACCTACCCATTTTTCTTCTCTAATGATCGAAATTCGGTTCTCAAGTCATGCTTTTGACGGAATTCCCTAATCTATCAATATACTCTGTCGAGCTATATTAATCTAATTAACAAATTGCAATAACCAAGTGTACTTGTGTTATTTAACAATTGCAATTGCATTACGATTTGTGGAATCCACTAGCTTTTGACCTATTGGACTATGACTATCAACATGTATCCAACCTCATATGTCTATGAAAGTTGTAGATCCATGAACTATATTACCCTATCATGTTATAAAATCTCATTTCAGTATCAATTATAACACATAAAATCAATTCGAAGTTGATCAATCTCCAAATAATCAATAAACACAGTAATATAATCAAGAATGCATAAAAACCAAATTCAATCTTCAAGAAGAAATCAAAACAAAGTTTTGGGGATAGGATCCCCTAAATCCCAACAAAAATAAGAGAGAAAAGAAGAAACTAGTTTGCGCGGTTCTTGAGATCTTCACGCCGTCTCCCTCATTTGCTCTTGGTTATCGCTTGGTGGCCGCCTCTCTCCTCTTTTTCGTCTCCCTCTGATCTCCTTTTTATATGTACTTGAAAGCCCGTAAAATAAAGCCCGTGACTCAAGACTTTTAAAATCTCGAAAATTCTGATTTTTTTCCTTCCGTGTCGCGCCATGGCGTGAAAAGTTCTGTCCCAAATGTCTTTTTTCCGTCCAGGTCGCACCTAGGCGCTCAAAACTTGCGCCTAGGCGCCATATTTTCTTCCCAGCGCACAGTTTTCTTGAAAAATTCATAACTTGAGTTCCAGCCGTCGGATCGAGTTGAAATTTGGACAGAAGCTTCAAAACATCTTGTACTACAATCTGAATGGTGGAGATTGAATTTAGAGCAATTTAGAATTAAATTTGAATTTTTGACCAAGGATACTCCGTAATTCATTCTTCAAAAACCCATATTCCTACAAAATTAACCCGAAGAGTGAAATGCACAAATAAGCAATAAATCACACAAAAACAATACATAAAACAATATGAGATCAAACATATGCATGCAAAATAGACATAAAATAATGCACACAAAATGCACTTATCAACCACTCCCACAGAATAGCAAGCGTCATTCAATTCAACAACACACACACGCGTATCCAATGTAAGTAAAATGTGCCCCCAAACACTATCTAACTGCAAAAAACGTTGAAATTTCAAAAACTCAACCTCCAAATCCTTCGTTCTCCCACCAAAAAACTACTGGAATTCAGGGACGGGCCCCAACAATATAAAATCTTCCCAATCAACTTCATAAATCAGTAAAATTTCCCGGTATCTATGAAAACAAGCACACTGAAGGAAATAAAAACCTGAGCAAAGCTAAAAGTTTGAAGTACCTGGACTGTATAATTACTCCTCGGAACACTCGTAATAACATGAAATTTCATACAATGTTTTTTGCCAAACTTCTATAGAAAGCTATTGTAAAAAGAGATCCAATCTATGAAAAACAAACACACTAAATTTTACCAAACGTCTATAGAAAAAAACCATCTTTACATGACAAACAACGTGTAACATGGAATCAATTTGTGAAAATTCTTTTTACTTTATGGTTTAAATAAAATACTAAATACATTTTGTCGTTTTTTGGATTAATAGATTTAAATTGAAAGAAATATTTGAAGGGGAAGATAAATAATTAATGAATTAGTAGACAAATCAACGGGAGTATATATGGGTTATTGGAACTACCATTATACTCTATAAGGGGTAGATAAAAAAAAGTAATGAACATAATAAAAGCACTCCTAAATTTCACATTGAGATTGAATATATTGAATCATAACTATTCTTACCAGTAGGTGAACAAGAATTACACCATCAGAACCAGGAGCAGAGCAATCTCCAAGATCATCTTTATTGCTTTTATTTTTTTACAAAAAAAGCTGGTAAGAAAATGATGTAAAATCACGAAGCTAAATACAAACATATTTAAGTTAACTAAAAGATGATATAAAATATAAAAGACAAGTATATGTGGGCAAAAGAAACATTACTTAAAAATTTAGTCTTCGGTTATTAATTAAAAAAATTGGCAAAGAGCAGACCTCAAATCCATAACAAGAATCGAAGCTAAATCAGGTTGGAATCCAAACAGCCACTTTCCACGGCGACGGTGCGGCGGACAGTTTGAAAACGCAGCTGGAACGAACTCAAACTTAGAGAAAGAGGTTGAGCTTCGAGCAGCCGGTTCCTAAGGTTGACTTTCACCCTTCCTTGGTCGAAAATCATCAAAACAACCAAGACTTTGGCTGGAGATGCCGAAGCACAGAAGAATCCGCGATGGGGAGGTAGCGAGTCACGCTTCTTTAATTTCTCTGAAATTTAGGTATCAGCTCGTAGCTCTCGGCAAAATCTACCCGAAAATGTAATCAACTGAAACCAAAATTTGAGTAGTGAAGCCTGTTGTCTTATTGTTAGTCTCTGTAAACATAAAACTAAAATGTAAGTCTTGAGCAATACAAATTGTATTTGTTAGCGTATATTTGTATAATCAGTAATATTATGCATTTTTTCATCTAAATCTTGTAGGTTCTGCCTATATGCTCTTTCCAGAATGAGAGTGTTGAAGGAGTCAAATTATACTATACAACATCACCAATTATCAACATATTACTTTTTAAAATGTAAGCCACAATGCAAATATTTGTAAATTGATGTACCCAATAAAATAAGGCTCACTGGTATATGTTTCTGCTTTTTTGATTTGAAACAATGGCGATCCTCTAATCCCGTAACATGTTCATATTGGGAGCTAGTAGTCGTGTGTACCAATCAAAATAAAGAAGTTGCTTCATGAGAAGTGCGAATTCTCGGGGAATCTCAGCCCATATGATTCACCAACTCTAACCTGTTGCATAGAGAAGTAAACCGAGGAATTGAATAGACATAGAGACTTCATATAATTTCATTAATAATGAGGAAATAATGAGTTATTGTGTGAAAGGGATGAAGATAAAAATTTTCAACTACTTGGTCATCTAGCCGTAGAAACAACAATATTTGTATCCAATTCCTGAACAAATACATGGCACATTGCATGAGTTGAAATTAAAAAATAAAAAACCTACACCTTTTTAAGGACTGGTTTTTCAATATATTTTATTGTGACTCGGTTAACGACAAGAGATTGGAATACAAACAAAAATCCACTCTCCATCTCACATGCTTATGATTTCCCACCAATTTTCATTTATGTGATTTAACCAAATACTGTTTCAAACTAAATTAAATCCTCCTACATTGTATAAACAGAATCATTTTTAAGTGGAGACAAAATCACAAACCATTCTTATTTATTAGAAGTCCGGCCACCATGTTATGTTGAAATGAACAAAATAATAATATTCTCGATTTATTTCTTTCTGACCTATGAATAACCGGTTTCCCCAAAAATACCTCGAATTGTGAACACAGCAGCAATGTGTGTGTGACTGATTGTGGAAAAACAAAAAAAAAATTGTGATTTTTTCCATAAAACATACATAATGTATTGAAGGGTTTTTGGAGGCAATTAGATGTCATAAGTCATAACTCATAAACACAATAAATACAAGTTGACTTTCAAAGTGAAAATGTATTTTAACGAGGAGTTAGAGCGGCGGCGGCGGCTCGTCGGAATATTTCCAAACACCACTTAAACGAGCTAAAAAAACTGGAATATTTCAGAATGGCTTGATAAACTTCGAATCCAAGTTAAAATTCTACTAATCGACCAAAAATAGCTAACAAACAAGAAGGGAAGTCACCTGGTGCAGCCAGCCACGAGCATGGCTTCGAGTCGTGCACAGTCGGGCTCCTAACTCGAGATTCAAGTCTTAGATCGAAGCTACGGTGGAGGAGGGTCGGCCGACTCATTCCCGGCGGCGTACGGTGTCCGAGGTGGTGACTTGGGGAGAGGGGAGAAAGGAAGCGACGGGTTTAGGGTTGGTATGGAGTTTATCTTTTTTTTTTTTTAACACGTATACATATGTGTATTTAAATTGACAACAATTTTATTTGTTTTTAATTTAATTTAAAAAATGGGCAAAAACTGTTGTCTATGAGCGTTTTTTTATCAAAGAAAACAGGTTTTGGAAAACCGTTGTCGTTGACCCCTAATAGGCAACGGTTTTTAAAAATCAGTTGTCTTTTATATTGAGAAAACGCCAAAAGACAACAGTTTTAATTAAAATCGTTGTTATAAGATAAAAGACAACGGTTTTGGCTTAAAATCGTTGTCGTTTGAGTGTTGTTAATTAGCATTTTTCTTGTAGTGAACTTACATGAGACTAGTAGATCAAATAGATCTCATAGATTTTATAAAAAGCGTCGTCACTTATCTGAAAAACAAAAAGATAAGAAAGAAAAACGTAAAGAGTTACGTAGACAGAAAAGGTCATATCCTAAGAAAAAATATAAAGTTATTTGTCATAAATGTGGTAAAGAAGGTCATTATGCTAATAAGTGTTGGACCAAAGAAAAGATTAAAAATCTTGACATAGAAGATAGTATTAAAGAAATATTATTTCATATCTTTCTAACTTCCGATTCTGATAATAGTTCAGAACAAGAATCTTATAGTTCTGAGTGTTATGGATTATGGCGGAGCGAACATGACGACAATAATTGCGGAATAAAACAATCAACAAGAACACCAAGAATTTACGTGGTTCACCCAATATAGGCTACGTCCACGGAGCTGCTGCAATATTTATAACCGGAGAAATATTACAAGTGTATACAAAACACTATATCTCTCACTAACCCAAACCTCGAGTATTACCGATAAAATAATTTCTCTAACTCACAAAAGAAAACACTCAAGAAAAATACCAAGAAACTCTCTTTGTTTCTTATCTTTCTTTTCTCTCGATTTTGGGATATAAAACCTGATGAATGGGGAGCTCTATTTATAGAGCTCCCTGCAATGTGAACAAGGAAGCAACGTGCATCTTTCCTCCAAGTAATTGTCAAGAATGGATGCTACTGGCCATTGAATTTCAATCCAACATGTGCATTTAATTTTGGTTGGTGGTTGTCTCCAACTTTCAACAATCTCCCACTTGAAGACTTGATTTCAATCATGACTTCACACAGCCAATGCAGCAGCTCATGCCTCCTCTCTTTACGCTTGTAGTCCAACTGAAGTCGAGCACAACTTCAGTTTGTCAGTGGACACCACCTTCGTGAACATATCAGCGGGATTTTTACTTCCAGGAATCTTCTCAAGCTTCAAGACTCCATTCACCCGATCTCTAAGGATCCTGATTCCAAGGATTTGTTTTGCAGCACCCAAATCCTTCATAACAAATTCTATCTTTAGTTTATCAATCTTCTTCAGACAAACTCCTTCTATCAACATATCATCTACATATACCAGTAGCATATAAGAACCATCAAGCTTCACATAACACCAATGATCAGCATAATACCTCGGGAAACCATCATTATTCATTACACCATCAAACTTCTTGTACCACTGTCTTGGAGCTTGTTTGAGACCGTACAAGCTTTTCTGAAGTTTGCACATCATTTTCTCTTTACCTCGTACTTCAAATCCTTGTGATTGATTCATTTCTTTATCTAGCTTACCATGAAGAAACACAGTCTTTACATCTAACTGCTCCAGATGCAAATCTTCTTTTACCATCAATCCAAGTACAGTCCTGATAGTAGTTAACTTTACCACCAGAGAGAAAATATCAGTGTAATCAATGACTTTTTTTTCACCTTTTACAACAAGGATTTCTTTGTACCGCTTGCTACCATCGTGTTCTAACCGGTACTCCCACTTGCTATGTAAAACTTTTTTACCTTCAGGAAGTTTTGACAACTCCCACATGTGATTGGATGACAGTGAATCTATCACATCTTTCATGGCTAACTCCCAATGTTTAAAGGTCTCATAAACATCTGATTTATTTTTCAAAAAATAAACCCAAAATTTCCTGCTCGAATCGTCAACAGTAGTGCCATAATATCTTGAGTGATCTCCAAGGGATGTCATAGGAGATGGTCCACATACATCAGTATGTACCAGCTCCAAATCTGCTGATTTCAGTTCTTTAACCTCTTTTGAAAAGCTCACCTTTTTCTGCTTTCAAGAACACAACTTTCACACAATTTGTGTTCGACAGTTTTTAACTCCGGTAGCTTCCCTTTTGATATCAGCATCTTCATTCCTTTCTCACTCATATGTCCAAGTCTACAGAGCCATAGACTTGAATTAGCTCCAGCATCCACAGCTGCTAATTTATCTCTCAAACTGGAAGTCATATAGAGTGTTCCAGTTTTCTTTCCTCGAGCAACAATCATGACTCCCTTTTTCACTTTCCAGGAACCATCACCAAAGATCACCTTATGACCTTCGTCGTCAAGCTGTCCTACTGAAATTAGATTGCGGGTCAACTTTGGTACATGCTTTACTTTGTTGATTTTCCAGACATATCCATTTGTCATCTTCATCCGGATATCACCCATACCAATTATTTTCAAAGGTTTTCCATCAGCCAGGAAAACTTTTCCGTAATCTCCCGCAATGTAGTTATCGAATGCATCACGATTACCAGTGGTATGAAACGAAGCTCCCGAGTCCATAACCCAAGAATCAACCGGGATTTCCATGGATAGTAATAGAGCATCATGTACCTCCTCACAAACAACATTTGCGTTGTTCCTTGTTGATTTGCAATTCTTTTTCAAGTGACCAGTCTCACCACAGCTCCAGCACTTCACATTCTTTTCAAATTTGTTATTGTCTTTTCCATTTCTTGACTTGTATCCACCATGTCATTGGTTAAAACTCTTTTCGCCACTCCTGCCCCTTCCTCCATTATCAAGATTTAGGGCAGATTTCGATGATGTTGCTTCTCCTGAATCCCTCCTGCGAACTTCTTCACCAAGGATTCGATCTCTGACATCATTGAATTGTAACTTTTCTTTTCCAGCAGAATTTCTAACTGCTGCCCGCATCGGCTCCCAAGCATTTGGTAAAGACGCCAAAAGAATAAGTGCTCGAATCTCATCATCAAATTTAATTTCAACCGATGTTAGCTGGGAAACAATCGTGTTGAATTCATTGATGTGTGCCGCCACCGAAGCACCTTCCTCCATCTTCAAGTTGAATAACTTTTTCATGAGGAACACTTTATTATTTGCTGATGGCTTCTCGTACATGTCCGATAAAATGGACATCATCTCCTCCGTGGTTTTTGCCTCCGCCACGTTGTGTGCCACGTTCTTTGTTAGTGTCAATCGTATTACCTCTAACACTTGTCGGTCAAGAAGCTCCCACTCATCATCCTCCATCTTTTCTGGCTTCACCCCGGATAGAGGTTGATGTAGCTTCTTGCTATACAGATAATCTTTAATTTGTAACCGCCAGAACGTGAAATCTGTACTATCGAACTTATTGATTCCAGGTCCCGATCCGTCATTTTTGGCCATCGCTTCACCTGCCTTAATAAAATTTCAAAAAATCTTTTCTGATGTGGAAGATCAGACAAGGTTGCAACCACAGAGCATACTCAAAATTTTAAGAAATTTTTCACCAAGGCTCCCGGACACCGTAACAGCTCTGATACCAGTTGTTATGGATTATGCCGGAGCGAACATGACGATAATAATTGCGGAATAAAACAATCAACAAGAACACCAAGAATTTACGTGGTTCACCCAATATAGGCTACGTCCACGGAGCTGCTGCAATATTTATAACCGGAGAAATATTACAAGTGTATACAAAACACTATATCTCTCACCAACCCAAACCTCGAGTATTACCGAGAAAATAATTTCTCTAACTCACACAAGAGAACACTCAAGAAAAATACCAAGAAACTCTTTTTGTTTCTTATCTTTATTTTCTCTCGATTTTGGGATATAAAACCTGATGAATGGGGAGCTCTATTTATAGAGCTCCCTGCAATGTGAACAAGGAAGCAACGTGCATCTTTCCTCCAAGTAATTGTCAAGAATGGATGCTACCGGCCATTGAATTTCAATCCAACATGTGCATTAAATTTTGGTTGGTGGTTGTCTCCAACTTTCAACACTGAGGATATTAATGCCTTAGAGAATGATTCGATTATCTCAGATTCTGATACTGAGGATTGTGATGCTTGTATTCAAGGACAAGTGTGCACTAAGAAATATGATAATAATGATGAGTTTTATAAACTTATGTCTCAATTTGAGGATATTAATATTAATGTTCTTGATAATAATAATATTTTAGAATTCTTTAAGATGATTAAGGATCCCAGTTTACTTTCCAGTATCATTGATAAAATGGATAGTAATCCATCTGTAACGCCCAAAATTATTTAATTTTGATCCGAGAATATTTAATTTGGGAATATTTGGAGTTTTGATTTAAATTCTAATATTCTTAAATTATTTAGGATTGAAATTGAATAAATTGAGAAATTGAGGACTGAATTGCAATTATTGCATAGTTGAGGGGCCAAAGTGCAAAATCTTGAACTTTAGTGGGACACTTGTTATTTTATTGGATTGCACGTGTGATTCACTATGTTTCATCAGATTACTCAGCAAAGAAAAGAAAAGGAAACCGAGAACAAGAACAGAGAAAATCCCAAGCCTTCTTCTTCATCTTGCGATTGCCATATCTTTTGACTTGAGTATCCGATTTAGATTCCGAAAGATGTTTTGGAATCCTTGAAACGAGACCTTAGATTTGATGTAAGTTTCTTCTTTGTTCATCAGGGTTTGGTCATTCGAAAATAGCAGATATCAGATGTTGTAGATGAGTTGTGATTGTTGAGCTTCTATCTTTGATAATCTTGAAGTTGGGTTGAAGATTGAGTTGTATATCATGTTCTTGTGATTCCCAATTATGATTCGATCTATATATATCTGATGTTCTGTTGATCTTGAAGCTTTAACATCTGATGTTCATGTTAGACATGTTGTAATTGAGTTCGGAATCGCCGAAGTACTACCGATATGCCGTTAAACTCGTGAATTGAAGTGTTTTGCTACTGTTCTTGCATTTAGAAGTTGTTGAGCTATTAGTTAATGGTTCCTTGATTGTTATGCTATCATTTCAGTGGTTGAACAGGGCATATCAACTCAAGAACGTCAACTCCGAAACCGATAAACAATAGAACAAGGTTGGTAGAGTTTGCCTTGAAGTTCTTGTTGAAGTTTGAATTGATATTGAGCAGATTGTGAGATGTGTTTGGTGATTGATTTTGTACAGACTTTGACAAGTTTGAAGACATCCTAAACACCATATTTGAAAGGTAAAAGTGGACTATTAATTGATTGGGATTACAACTCGAGATGGTTTGTATCGAGTTTTCCCTAAATCACATACTTGTTTGCTTAATTGCTCTTATGTGTTTTCATTTGAGTTGTTGAATAAGTTTTGATGTTATGAATGCCTTGATGATGATATATGTTGCATTCATCTTGAAGACTTATTCCTTGATTTTGAAATGAACGGAAACGTTCGAATAGACGATTTGTGGAGTCGTATATGTATGGCCTGGGTGGTTGTTTTAGCCTAGCATCTGATTTGCATATATGATTGCTTCAAAGTCTAGAGAAGCAAGATAAGTAACCCCACCTCGATCGGGAGAGTCGGTGGATTAGTTATGATATCTACTTCTCGGGATCCCAATCGACGAATGACGAAATGAACCTTGTTTCGAAAACATGCATTGTACTTACTTTTATATCATGATCTTGATATATGTTGTTATGCATGTTTAGTTGCTTTTACTGGGAAATCTATTTCTCACCGGAGTTATCCGGCTATTGTTTTGTTGTATGTGTCATGGCAATAGGAGGGAGTGGAACCGGGAAAAGGCGTACTTAAAGAGAAAGGGATGAGATGAACATAATGTGATGATCTGAGTTAGATGAGTTGAGTGAGCTGTCATGTTGTAGAGTTGAATTCTAAACATGAGCATGTTTTAGATACTTGTATCAAGACTTGTAAATGATCTAGTTGTTGTCTTGTTGATGTTTATAGGATTTGAGATTTGATGGAAATCCTTAAAACACCATGAAGTATTTTGATCTTGTTATATAGCAATGTGTCTTGCATATTTTGGAAAGTCTTGATTATTATGATTGTAAGGCTTGTTATGATCTAATGGTATCCATTGTATAGCATGTTAGAATGCATGTTAGATGTTGCTATGGATTAGATCATGAATAAATCCTTGTTTGAGTTGATCTTGGATGGAAATACTTGAAGAACCATTTTTGACAGCAGCTGAGCATTTTTTTTCTGGTGCAGTGGCCGGCGCACGGGCGAGCAAGTACTCGCGCGCGCGCGAGCCAGCTCTTGAGACCTTGGTCTCATTGGCCGGCGCGCGCGCGAGGGGTGATGCCCGCGCGTGCGCAGGGCAATCTATTTTAAAATTTTTTTTTTTATTCTTTTGTTTAGACATTGATACTTGTCTATTATTGTTGATTAATGTTTATTGAGAGATTAGAACTCGGGTCGTCACACCATCTGCTAGTAATAAGACAGAGAGTCTTATTAATCCTACTTATACTATGACAGAAGTCAAAAAACTTCTGAAGCAGAAGTATGAAAGTCAAAATCTTGTGACTATTCAGGATTTAGTTAATGAGATTAATAATCTCAAACAAGAAGTAAAATTTTTACAAAATGACAATTTAGTTCTTCATAAACGTATAAAACTTATTGATAAAAGAAAAGAGAAAATTTATGATCAAAAAAATTTTCAGAATACTGAAAATGATTATGATCAAGAAAATTATTTTCAAAAATTATCTTTATTTGATGACAATCATCTTTCTGTTTTGAGTATGATTATATATCAAAAATGGTATACTAATATTACTCTTTTGATTGATAATTCTTATAAGAAAAATTTTATTGCTATGATTGATAGTTGTGCAGATTTAAATGTTATACAAGAAGGTCTTATACCTACAAAATATTTTCATAAGACTACTCATTCTCTATCTCATGCAGGTGGAGAACCTCTTGATATAAATTATAAATTACCTAAAACTTATATTTGCAAGGATAAAAATTGTATTGCTACAAGTTTTTTACTTGCTAAAAATATTTCTAGCCAACTTATACTTGGTCTTCCTTTTATTTATAAAATTTATCCTTTAACTCACATAGATGAAAAAGGAAATACAGGTACCTTTGAAGGGAAATCTATTTCTTTTCAGTTTATTGCAAAACCTATTAATAGGGTTTTAAATGAATTACATGATAAAATTGATAGAAATTTTTTTCATATAAATTCTTTAAAGGAGGAAGTCAATTCTTAAACTATTGAAGAAAGATTGAAGAATTCTAAATTACAGGAAAAAATCCAATTTATTCATAATAAATTTTTCTTAGAGATCTGTAATGATCATCCCAATGCTTTTTGGGATAGAAAGAAACATATTGTTTCTCTTCTTTATGAGGAAACTTTTAATGAAAAAAGTATTCCTACCAAGGCTCGTCCTTGTCAAATGAATTCTGAATATTTAGAATTATGTAAGAATGAGATAAAATCTTTATTAGATAAAAAGTTGATAACACCATCTCAATCTCCTTGGTCTTGTACTACTTTTTGAGTCAATAAGCATTCAGATAAGGAAAGAGGAGTTCCCAGGTTAGTAATTAATTACAAACCTCTTAATAAAGTTTTGAAATGGATTAGGCATCATATTTCTAACAAAAAAGATTTATTAGATAGACTTTTTAATGCTTTAATATTTTCAAAGTTTGATTTAAAATCAGGATATTGGCAGATTCAAATAAAAAAATCTGATAGATACAACACTGCTTTTAATGTTCCAATAGAACATTACGAATGGACAGTTATGCCATTTGGTATGAAGAATGCTCCTTCAGAATTTCAACAAATTATGAATGATATTTTTTATCCTTTTAGTAATTTTATTATTGTTTATATTGATGATATTATAGTCTTTTCTAAAGACATTGAATCTCATTTTAAACACTTGAAAATATTTATAAAAGTGGTTATTCAAAATGGTCTTGTTATATCAAAACCAAAAATGTCTTTATTTCAGACAAATATCAGATTTCTTGGTCATATGATAGAAAAAGGGAAAATTATTCCTATACAAAGAAGTATAGAATTTGGTTCTAAATTTCCTGATGAAATAACTGATAAAACTCAGTTACAAAGATTTTTAGGAAGTATTATTTATATATCTTCATATATTAAAAATCTTACTAATGAATCTGCTATTTTATATGATAGACTCAAGAAGAATCCCTTTCCTTGGACTATAGAACATACTGACACTGTTAAAAAAATTAAAGAAAAGGTTAAAAATATTCCTTGTCTTATGTTAGCTAATCACCCATGGGAAAAAATTATTGAAACAGATGCTTCTGATATAGGTTTCGGAGGAATTTTTAAACAGGTTAATTCTGATACAAAACAAGATTATCTTGTTAGATTTTATTCTGGAAAATGGAATAATGGCCAGAAAAATTATGCTACTATAGCTAAAGAAATTCTTGCTATTGTTAGATGTGTATTAAAATTTCAAGATGCTTTATACAATCAAAAATTTATAATCAAAATAGATTGTAGATCTGCTAAGTTTATGTTTCAAAAAGATTTTAAGCACGATGTTTCTAAGCAAATGTTTGTTAGATGGCAAGCTCATTTAGCGCCTTTTAATTTTGAAATTATATATAAAAAAGGTTAAGATAATAATCTGCCTGATTTCTTAACAAGATAATATTTATCATGCTTACAGGTATGATTATTACTGGTAGGGGAAATCATTCCTCTTATAGAGGAAGAGGTGGAAGAGGAGCATTTCCTCAAATAATTACTCAACATGGCAACAAAAAGCTTATAGCTCAGAATATTGCAAGTTCATCAGGGAGTCATACTCCAGATAAAAATGATCCATTATATGGTGAGTTTCAAGAATTCTTGAAACAGAAAAAAGAAAAAGAAGGTAATATCCCTGAATCATCGGCATCATATGTCAATATTATAAAAGAAAATGATAGTGATTCTCAATATATTGAGAGTGAATATCAAGATTTGATTATTTTTATAGAAGATAAAGACATCCAATGGATGGAAACTCCATAGACTATCATGGAAAGATATTTATCTAACACATCATATGTGAATGGATCTCATAAACAAAGAGGATTTTATGAAAATCTCCTTTTGTTCACTAATACAGTGGAAACTACTCATTTTTCTGGTAATACCCAACAACAAGGAGTTTATAACTTTTCAAAATTCATTGTAAAAAAAATTATATCTATTGAATAATGGAAAATATCTTCACTAGTTGAAAAAGAATTTTCTTACAATAAAATGAATTTTAAATTCAATTATTGGGACTATGTAGAAGGTTTTAATAAAACCTTATTTTTTGAAAATCAAAAAAGAAAACATTCGTGGTTTTTAAAGTCTGCGAAAATGTTTTTTATCATCCAGTTCCTAACTGGTTTTTAGACTGTTGGAAGATATTTGGTCCCTCGGCAAAAATTTTGCCTGAAATCCTTAAAGGATTAATGGAAGAATGAATTGGTTGTTCTCCAAAAAATCAAGAATTATCCTCACAAACTATTGAGGGCAAGACATCTTGCATTTTCTTTATTGAATTTGGCATTCCATGGATTTGGAAATGAAAGCCCCAATCAGGATATACTGACAGAGGAATTCCCTATATGTGGAGGAAAAGTTTAACAAAATTCTAGGAAAAAATGATGAGAGAAGACCCAGAAACAAGAAAAGTGTATGGTGATGAAACCATTAAAAGTATTAATGAAAAATCAAAGCTTATAAGCATGATTTGGAGAATAAAAAAGAGAAATATACTCCTAGTCCCTTCAAAATTATCACTCAAAAATATTCAGAGATTTATTCAAAAGAAAAAATGGTTGAGTTATATCTTGAAGAAATGAAGAAAGATCTTTGCAGAAATCTTTCATACTCAGATTCAAAATCAGATACTTCTATGACATCGGAATCCAGTGATACAAAATTCCATCGACAAATGTTACAGGATGCGCAAGATCCTGAGGAAGAAATTATAGACTTTTCTATTGACAAAGTCTTTGATTCTTTAAAAAAGTCATTAAAAGAAAATTATAAAAAGAGTGGTCTATAATGGAAGAACACAAAGATATTTGTCCCAGATATTTCTGCTACATACAGTGGAAAAATAATTTTGATCAAATCATTATTGACAGCCATAATAAGAGGCAGAAGAGTTTTGAAGAAAACTATTCTTATCTACAGAGGAAAAGGATTCTCAAAGAAACCAAGAAATTAATGAAATATCATAATGCTAAATTTCAGCATTGTATGAAGAAATATCCGGAAACTACATAATGTATTCGGCAACATCTTCCTAGAGACATGATGTGACAACCAAAGACTTTTGTGACAACCATTAAAGTCTTGATAAGAAGATTCGTTATCATATGACCTCAAAAGTTCACAAATTTCCAAAGACATCATTATCTACTTTAATAAAGTAGTATTATTTTAATAAAAGTTGTATTATTGGTTATACTATTTATTTTTAGATTTTTGAGTTCGGGGTTTTCATGTCCGACTCTTTCTTCTATTTATAGGATAGTTTTCAGATTTGTAAGTAAGCTGCATTTTAGTTTACTCTCTCTCTTAAAAACTCTATTGTAATTACTCTCTTTGAGCTTTCAGAAATAAGACTTCTACTGGTTTTATTGTAAGTTTCCTTGTTCTTTTTATAATTTTATTTTGTTATTTAAATTTTTAATTCTTGTGTATCTATCCTGAATGGCAGGCTAAACTATTTTGTACTAAATCATGAGCTGACAATATAATTATTTATAACTTGGTTCTTATGTTGTTTATGGATTCATAAAACATAAATCAAGTTATTATGGGTTAAATCAGTAGGTTAAATCACAGGTTTAAATATTTGATTAAAAGTTATCTTTCAGCTCTTTAGCCGTTTTAAGCCGTGTGAACCTGTTTAGGCGTTTCCGAGCGATTTTTTTGAGAACTGATAATCAAATTATTTGGTAATATTATAACTAAATTTACACTACAATAGCACTATAGTATAACTAAAATAACACTACCATTACACTATATTATAACTTATTTTACACTACAATATCACTATAGTATAACTAAAATTACATTAAGATTACACTATATTATTATAACTAAATTTCCACTACAATAACACTATAGTATAACTAAAATAACACTATCATTACACTATAGTATAACTTATTTTACACTACAATAACACTATAGTATAACTAAAATTATACTAGAATTATACTGTAGTTTAACTAAATTTACACTACAATAACACTATAGTATAACTAAAATTACACTAGTATTACATTATAATATAACTAAATTTTACACAATAATAACACAATAATATAACTAAAATAAAAATAAATTTACACTATAGTATAACTTAATTTACACTACAATAATACTATAGTATAACTAAAATAACACTAACATTACACTAAAGTTTAACTTAATTTACACTACAATAACACTATAGTATAACTAAAATTACACTAGCATTACACTATAGTATAAATAAATTTACACTACAATTATACTATAGCATAACTAAAATTACACTAGGATTAAACTATAGTATAACTAAATTTACACTACAATAACACTATAGTACAACTAAAATAACACTAGCATTACACTATAATATGACTTAATTTAAACTACAATAACACTATATTATAACTAAAACTACACTACGATTACACTATAATATAACTAAATTTACACTACAATAACACTATAATATAACTAAAATAACAATAGCATTACAATATAGTATAACTTAATTTACACTACAATAACATTATACTATAACTAAAATTACACTATACTATAACTAAATTTATACTACAATAACACTATAGTATAACTAAATTTACACTATAATAACACTATAGTATTACTAAATTACACTACAATAACACTATAATATAAATAAAATTGAACTAGAATAACACTACAATATTACTAAATTTACACTACAATAAGACTATAATATAACTAAAATTACACTAGGATTACACTATAGTATAACTCAATTTAAACAACAATAACACTATAGTATAACTAAAATAACACTAACATTACACTATAGTATAACTAAATTTACACTACAATTACACTATAGTATAATTAAAATAACACTACAATAAAACTATATTATAAATAAAATTACACTAGGATTACACTATAGCATAACTAAATTTACACTTCAGTAATACTATAGTATAACTAAAATAACATTACCATTACACTATAGTGTAACTTAATTTACAGTACAATAAAAATATGGTATAACTAAAATTACACTAGAATTACACTATAATATAACTAAATTTACACTAAAATAACACTATAGTATAACTAAAATTGCACTAGGAATACACTATATTATATATAAATTTACACTACAATAACACTATAGTATAACTTAAATAACACCAGTATTACACTATAGTATAACTTAATTTACACTACAATAACACTATAGTATAACTAAAATTACACTAGGATTTCACTATATTATAACAATATTTACACTACAATAACAATATAGTATAACTAAAATTACACAAGGATTACATTATATTATAACTAAATTTACACTACAATAATACTATAGTATTACAAAAATTACACTAGGATTACACTATAGTATAACTAAATTTACACTACAATAACACTACAGTACAACTAAAATAACATTAACATTGCACTATAGTATAACTAAATTTACACTAGAATAACATTATAGTATAACTAAAATTAAACTAGAATTACAATATAATATAACAACATTTACACTAATATTACACTATATTATAACTAAAATTACACTAGCATTACACTATAGTATAACTTAATTTATAATACTATTACACTATAGTATAACTAAACTAGGATTACACTATAGTATAACTAAATTTAAACTACAATAACACTATAGTATAACTAAAATAACACTAGCATTACACTATAGTATAACTAAATTTACATTACAATAACATTATAATATAACTAAAATTACACTAGTATTACACTATAGTATAACCAAACTTACACTATAATAATATTATAGAACTATAACTAAAATAACACTAGAATTAAACTATAATATAACTTAATTTACACTACAATAACACTATTGTATGACTAAAATTACACTAAGATTACAATATAGTATAACTAAATTAACATTACAATAACACTATAGTATAACTAAAATTACTCTAGAATTACACTATAGTATAACTAAATTTACATTACAATAACACTATATTATAACTAAAATAACACCAGCATTACACTATAGTATAACTTATTTTATACTAAAACAACACTATAGTATAACTAAAATTATAATAGGATTACACTATATTATAACAAAATTTACACTACAATAACACTATCGTATAACTAAAATTACACTAGAATTACATTATAGTATAACTGTAGTGACTCTGCATTGAATCACCTACTAACTGGCAACTAATAGCATGCATTAAACTTTAATAAAGCAATAATTCTTAACAGAGTACAATGTGCGGAAACATAATCCATAATTTACATATAAGCTTAACATACCCAGTTTTAATACTGTAGTGATACAATTATATCGACAAGCTCAAAATAAAACTGTATAAAAAATTTATACAGCTAAACAAATCCTCATGTATAAAATATCCTGAAAATCTACGGCTCTCTAGTCCTGCCTCGAACCACCGGCTCCGTCCATCCTGCGACCTACCCCGTGGAATAGGGTGTCCAAGATAATTACTAGGACTTGAGCGCTAACGCCCAGTACATAAACATGAGCAAACATATATATATGATGCATGCAACATGATGACTGGTAAAGGGTCATCTGAAAAGTCATGCTCAGTACTAGCGCCACATGAGTGATGCCACTGCACGAATCAACCTATGGGTACAACCACACTCGTCTAGTACACCTGAGTAGTCAGACATACATGTCCCCGCCGTCGCGGTACTCTCAGTGACAGACTATCGAGTATAGAGCTGAGCGGCTCTATAATCAGGTATAACAAGGTATAGGCTCAACGTGTATGTCACATAATATATGAATATAGAAAGTGGTAAAATATACATCTTGCCACATAATAATGTCAAATAAATGCAACATATAAACATGTATACTCGCTGGCAATCTCAGTCAATGTGTACGTCTTCCTAGGCTCGTTCGAGTCTAATAGGATCCTAGATTCCAAACCTATATTCAAAAGTTCAACGTACCACTACACAAGTTCTATAAGCCTTAACTAATCTAATAAGTATTTTCTAAACTTAAATAGATTCTCGGACAAGATAATTCCTAAATATATCCTTGTATTTTTTCCATTTTCTGTATTATATCCCTTTCACTTTTTATGTTCCAAATATATCCCTAATTCATTAAATAATTTCTTGAATTTGTCCTTAAAACTAAATAATGCACATTCTACCCTTTATTTCCCTTTTTAATATTAAAGGCTTAATCCCATCATGCTTCCATCAGTAAATTAAAGCATAATACCTCTTTTACCACATTCTTTCTGGGTAATGTCCACCGGGTTTTACCGGTTGCTCCTCACAATCAAACCACGCGATCGCAACCGATGGTTCCTGACACAGACTCCTTCAGCAGCAGCTAACACAGCCCTATTTCGTTTCCTACCTTAGGGCGTATAGTAAAAGCTTAATTTTTAAAATAAAATAACATGATTAGGGAAGAGCTTCGGAAATTTATTCAGACAACATATTATTACATAAATCAACCTCCTTTGAAGAGGAGGAGATAACTAGTTTAGCTACTCATAGTAGCCTTGTTCTTGGAATACATAATTACAGAAGCTTAATATAATTGTAGAAAGAGAAATATTACAATGATTTTTATTTGTAAAAAAACTGAAGGGAATGATCGATGTCTTCAGCTTCCTCAAAATCCTGTATTTATAGCCGAAGTTCCACTCGTTTCACCGAGAAACTTCAGGAAATCTTACAGCTATCTTGAATTCTTTATGCCATTATTGATGACATCTTTTGCTAGTGGGAGAGTCACATGCCCGATGACATCTTTTACTAGTGGGAGAGTCACATGCCCGATGACATCTTTTACTAGTGGAGGAGTCACATGCTTGACTTTTTCTTTTGGATTTATTCTCCTCACATGCCTTCTTTATTGTTGTCGGGGCATCTTTTGCTTTTGCAGTGGGCCCCTGGGAAAACGCGGTTTTGGTGATCCCTGTCCACCTTTGCTTGTCTCGGAAAAATCTCTTCAATCCGTTCGGGGTTTGAAGGTTTTTCCGAATTCTGGCTCCTTTTGGATTGGACATTCTGGGCAGATATTCTCTGACCATCTTCCGATATGAGCCATGTTATAAAATTTTTGGAGAGTTTTTTTACTCCCCGACAGCTTGTTGTTCCACAAAAAGTTCCTCTTCTTTTCGAAGAGTTCTTCCGCAAAAGTCGTAGTTTTTCCTGTCATTGTGTTTAACAGGAATGATCCGTTCACAGAATTTTGATAAAATTTGAACGAAAACTTGAACTTATCCATCTCGGTGAGACAAACCCAAATACCCCATGCCCTTCTGGTTGAAATTTCATTTTCTCCAAATGTGGACACCAATGGTATTTCTTCAGATATAGGATCCTTGATAAATCTTTGATTATTCATGTCAGGTCTCCATAGCTTGATGAAATGAAAGGGCTCGTGTGATCTTTTCCCTGTTGGTTCTGGAGCTGCACTAAAGAAGTATAACTCGAGCACATCTCCTCTGGACAAATGATCATTATTTGCCCATGTTTCTTGGACTGCTTTCTGAATCCATTTTGGTAGTTGTGATATTTACTGGAATCCTGGTGAAGTTGTATAAACTGAGGCTAGAGCCCCAAATTCATACCATAGTTTTACATCCTTAGGATTGACATTGTTTTTTAGCCAAACCCTTGGATATATTCTTGCAACATCAACCCTGCTAGTGATCGGGTTGATTTCACTTCTTGTACTTAGTTTCTCCCATATTTTTTGATAAACCTGAAATAGAGAAATGACAGCTGGGTTAGTATCAATCTTAGATTTTCCCTTGTCAGTGTGGGGCCTAAGATTGATCTCTTCATCTTTTACCCCAGAGGCGGAGGGTTGAATTGATGATTTATCCTCATCTGTTGTTGTTTTATCTAGATCATCAAAGGTTGATGATAGATTAGCGCTTGTTTCTTGAGTATTAGAATCCTCAACATATTGTTTTACAACCGGTGGCTGTATTTCTTGTTCTTGTAAAACCAATGGTTTTAACATTTTTTGTTTTTTAAAAACCAGTGGTTTTTCTATGGCACGCATAATTGGCCCTTGAATAGCTGCCCATAGTTGAGTTTGAGCTTGCATACATCCTGTGATTCGATTGGATACTTTGATCCGATCAGCTTGTTGTAACATGCCCGCCATATCGGCACTTATGACAAGCTGGTTGAACTCGGTTTGAAGCAACCCAAGGAGTTCCCTGAGATGCCTCTGCATTTTCATGATGGAATCTACGTCACTGCCTTCCATCTCTTGTTAAGAAATCTGCAAGAATATTTTCATGAGATTTAATAATAACAATATCAAAAATATAATTTTGACATAAAGCTTGCCATTTTAATAACATAGCTTTCTCAGGTTTAGATTCAATATTATTCCTTAGGAAAGCTTTTCCTGAGTGTTATCAACCTTCAAAGTGAATTTTTTAGCAAGTAAAAATAATGGTCATTTTTCAAAAGCCCTTTTAATTGCATAAAATTCCTTCTTGTTGATATGCCATCTGATAGCCTCAGATTCTGAAAAAAGACCGCTACAGTATCTGCATGGTATTTCTCCATCCGGGGTGATTTTAGTAAGAACTGCTGCCCACCATTCGTCACTGGCATCCGTAAATAACACCAGATCATCTTTATCCACGGGCATAGCCATTTTTGGGAGATTCTTACATATCTCCTTTAATTGGTTTACCCCTTTAGTGTGTTCATCGGTCCATATAAACCTTGCATCCTTTTTTAACAAATGACTAAACACCTTTCTATACATTGCCAGATTGTTTATGAACATCCCTGCAAAATTAACTACTCCTAGAAAACTTTGGAGTTATTTTATATCTTTGAGTTTATCTGAAAAATTCTTTACCTTTTTCACAATATGGGGTTGTAGAATTATTTCAGTTTCATCAATTTTGATTCCAAGGAATTCAATTTTCCTTGTTGCTATGACTGCTTTCTTTTCAGATAAAACCATTCCTTCTTGTTTACAAATTTTAGAGAAAATCTCTAAATGTTTAACATGTTCATCTATGTTTTCTGATGCTATAATAATATCATCAATATAAACAAACATGAAGTTGAAATAATCTTTAAAAAGATTATCCATCTTTCTTTGAAATATTTGGGGTGCATTAGCCAATCCCATAGGCATAACTTCCCAAATATAGTGTCCTTGTGGAGTAGAGAAGGCTGTGAATTTTTTACTGCCTTCTTCCATTCGAATCTGGTAAAATCCAGACATACAATCAAAATTTGAGAACACTCTAACATTTCGTACACAGCTAATTAGGTGTTCTCTACTGGGTATGAAGTACCCGTCAAACTCCAGGATTTTATTAATACCTTGGTAGTTAATAATTAACATGGGTTTCCCTCTTTTTATTTCACCATGATTTCTGACCAGAAAACCTGGGCTGCTATATGGTGAAACTCCTTCTTTGATTAGACCAAGGTCCAAATGTTCCTTGATAATCATTCTCATATCCCTTTGATCTGTTATGTTCATTGGGATAGGCTTATATCTGACAAATTCACACTCTTTGACTTTTTTTAGAGTGAGACTGGCTTTGAGTTGATTTATATCCTACCATGCCAAATGATACTCGTTATAACTTTCTTTGAGCCACTTTTTGACGTCTTCAAGGGATACCATATTTTCTATCTCTATATCTCGGTGATTCAGAGTTACCTTGATAAGCTCCATATCTTCTGTTTGGAGTTCTTGTTTTGTTGTTATTTTCAAAATGGTTTCTCCAAACCTTCTTGGATCTTTCATTTTTGGGTGAAAGAGTTGTTCTTTATCACCACGCTGGCTGCGAAATATTATCGGCAATTGTCGATAAAAAGCAACCTTGAGTCTTTGAATGATAATTTTATGATCACAAATTGTAGTGAACATAATTCGTCTTGACTCATTGTCTTGGGTGTACTTCTTAAACATTTGTAAGAAGTTATTTCCTAACAGGATATCAGCTCATGTATCATGGAAATAGATTTGTGGTGTCTTTACCTTGTACCAAGGTGTTTGACCTGCTCCTTCCACAAGGATTTCTGCTTGTTTTATTCCTTTGCAAAGAATTAAAATTCTTCTAGAGAAATCTCGTTCAATAATTTTTGGCAATTCTTATTCGCATTCTTCAGGGAAGACTCCTCTTTTTGCTGTACAAATTCCTGCTCCTGAATCAATATAGGCTGCAAAGTATTCAGACTTATATTGTTCATACAAGATTCCTAGGGGAATGTATATGGAGAAAGGACTTGTTGTCATTTTTTAAAGGGAATACTAAATGGCCCCACCATCTTTAACAGACTGTGTTGTAACTCAGTAATCCGATTAAGACTATTCACCCTTAGCTTTCCTAAGGCCTCATAAGGTAGAGTATGGTTACTCCTTTCTACTTCTTCAATACGTTCTAGTAAACCATGCTCATGATTTACTAGTTTCAAGAATTACTTCTTCCTCTGTTTGTGAACGGAGTTTTCGAATCTGATTAAGAGATTGTCCCTTATCCAATTCTCTTGTTTTTCCATCTCGGAAAGAATTCTTATTTAATCCTCCAAGTTTTTTCTTTTTCCATGAACTCTATTCCTTTTTCAAGTCGTTTCCATGGTTTATGATCTTTCAGGAATTCTAAGCCAAGAATTAGTTGATCTATTTCTTTTCCCGGGATCCCCGAAATTTGGACTTCCAATTCACCAACATTTATTAATCCTTGGTAAGTTCCTTTTACCTGCTGCTCTAAATAGTAAATCGAGTTACAAGGAAATTGGTTCCCGTGACTTGTAATTTCGAATACTATTTTGACTTCTTTCCATCCTTCTGGAGATCTAAGTTTTTCCATTATTGAAAACTCCTTTTCTTCTGGTGGAATTTCCTGAATAGGAGATTTTTCCCACATTCGACTTGTCATTCGGTCGCCTTGGAAAGATAACCTTTGGGGTTCTATTTTAAGACCTCTGTATAGAACCGGTTTATCTTGTATTTGAATGTCTGTTTCCTGAATTAAAGAAAACTCGATTCTTTCCGGGTATATTGCTTGAGCAACTTTCCCAAAGATTTCTGGAATTTCAATAAACTCACTTTTAATAAATAATTTAGAATGATGAGTATTAGAAAGATCATATGAAATTTGATAAGTAATAGAATATGGTCTATTACCTTCCTTCATTAATCTTTTTTCCTTGAAGTTTTGATGCAATGTCAAGGCTCGACTAAAGTCTCTGTCAGCTAAATTGTAGGCTATTCTTGGATAAATAACTCCTAAAATTTTTCCTGCACATATATTTCCTGAGATCGTACCCAGAACAGCATCTTGGATATTTCTCATTCTTTTATCACATACTACGATATCTATGGGTGAATCTATTCCTTATTTAAAAGTTGTCTTGATCATTATTTGGATCGCTCAAATATGAATCCAAGACATCGTTCTTGCTACTTCACTTTTCAGCTTTTGTAATTCCTCTCTTACTTCTTCAAAAGGAATTAATTGCATCTCTATTTGATTACTTGTTAGCTCCATAGGGATTGCCATTTCCCTTCTGGATACTTTGTAAATCAAATGATGTCTTCTTTGTCTAAGCCCTAGGTTGCCTAAGACTCTTTCTACTTGTCCTGCCGAAAATCCTTGGTACTTATGTAATGTTGGATTTTCTCTCATAATCCTTTGGACCATATTATGAGATATCGTGGTTTGACTAAAAAACCCAGCCAAACTCTCATGTGTTTCGTGTCGAAACACTTCTTCTTTATTCTGATTCTGATTCATCCTCAGATCCTTCTTGTCTAAATAATATCTCTTCTTCGTATATATTTTCATCTGAGGGGATATCCTCAAATTGATATACTTGAACTAGATCTTGAAAGAAGACCGCATCATTCATATCCGGTGTTGCTTCAAAGAGCTTAACTCCTTTTTTTTCGTTTTCTGGACAGTTTGTAGATATATGGCCTCTAGCTCCACATGCTCAACAATTGCAATCCTTGAAACTTTCACTTGCTCTCGTATGAGTTCTTCTGAAAGTTCTTCTAGATGGTGTTCTTCCCCTGCTTTGTGATGAATTTGTTGATGGGGATGCTATTGTAGGTCCACTTCTTCTGCCTGATCTATAGGATCTAGTCTTTTGTTTGGACCAAAATGTTCTTGGTTTCCAAGAACTTTTCATTCTTTTTTTTGTAGGGATTATTTATGAATTTATTCCTCTTAAATCCCTGTGATCTATTCCCTATAACCATAGAAAGATCATTTTCTCTACAACATAGAGGAGTATGCTTATTAATACCCCTTATTTTCTTGTAGTTCTTTCGTAATGCTGCCATATGACACCATTCCGCCAATTTTCCTTTCAAAAAGGAGCCGCGTCTTGCCAATGTATCAAGATTACCTGGAACGTATTCTTTTATCAGCATTTCTCTCCAGGGACTTGGCATTTTTGCGAAAAATAGCTGAATGGCTACATTTTCTTCAACTCCCGAATTCCATCTGTATTTGGTGAATAACATAATATATTCATCAACTAAACAAATATCATGTAACTCGAGGCTATACAGAGCTTGAGTATATCTTCTATTTTTCTCTGTATCTTGATTATTGAAATAGTCTACCCCTATGAATTGTGTTTTAAAAAGGGTGGTCATTCTTCCTCCAATCTCGCTAAGTGATTCTCCTGGCTAAGATTGATTCCTTGTTTTCTGGCATGGTCATTTCCCAAGCTATCTTGACAGATCTCATTAGACTCATTTTCAAAAGTTTGATAAATCCTTCTTTATTGAGATCTAAAGTTTCTGCTGCTATTCTCATAGCTAATGTCCAATCATCTATGAGATTTTCTCTGTTTTTGAAGTCCAGAACATCCAGGTTTAACATAACCCCATAAAGATGTATCGGGTCTAAAACAATTTTTCCATAAGGAGTTTGATGTATTGGTATATTACTCCTTCTGGATCTGATTCCTGCTGAATGTGAATTTTCTTCCACAAGGAACTCACTATGTGGTTCTTCTGTTTTAACCATGTAGTAGCCCGTAACCAAAATCATTAATTAAGTAATTAATCATAATTACTTGGATAGAGTTCGGAAGCTCCAAAGGTGAGTTCGGAAGTTCCGAACAGGATCGGAAGCTCCGATGTTGGATCGGAAGCTCCGATGGTATTTCATCAGGCATGAAGTGTGGCAAGATCGGAAGCTCCGATCACCCCTATCCGAAGTCAACAAGTGATATTTTGACACGTGGCAGATCAGGATCTTCGGAAGCTCCGATGGCAGGATCGGACGTTCCGATCGAGGATCGGAGGTTCCGATCGTTGTCTATAAATAGAAGGCCGAGAATTCATTTTCAATTGCCAATTCCGGATTTCCTCTCTAACTCTAGTCGTATTCGAGTTGTTCTAGCCTTCCTAGGCTTACCCCGGGAGTCGTCGAGGCGTTCGATAGTCGTAGCAGAGTTGTGCCCAAGTTTTGGAGGCATCGACATCAAAGGGCTAACGACGGACGAAGGTATAGCTTTTGCTTCCTATAAATATTTAGGAGTATGCAATAGCTTAGTTAAGGCTTTTAGAGCGCTTTAATGATAGTAGTATCATTTGGCAGTGTAGAGAAGACTATAGGCGTGGACCTAGAGTTGGTAGAGCTTGCACTGATTTGAGGTACGGAAGTACTGTTCAAGATATCTTGACTAAGTATGCATGTATTATGTGACTGCATGGTTTATATGTCATTGATTTATGCTGCATTCATTTGCATACTGAGTTATCTCCTTCGAGATGTCTGTTAGTAGGTGATCCGGGTAAGGGTCACTACATTTATGGTATCAGAGCATGCATAGTATTCTTGGAATTTAGACTCTGCATAAGGTAACCGTGAGGTACTTTTGTAGATGGAAGATCGTGACAACCAGAGTTCTCATGGCAGTATTGGTGGGCGTTGGGGTGATGCCGACCGGGAGCCTCGTCGAGAACGGCATCATCGTCATCATGACGACGAGCGTTTCACTGTGCGTCGATTCTTAGCTATGGGTCCTAAGCCCTTAGTTGGAGGTGAGTCTCCGGAGGATGCGGAGAACTGGTTAGACCGCATGGAAACGACTTTTCAGACTTTCCAATGCATCGAGGAGCAGAAGATGGAGACCCTGGGTTATCTTCTGGATGGACGTGCGCGCAGGTGGTGGAGGTTTACTTCTGCACCTTCTGTTGCGGCGAGAGGAGTGGCCACCTGGGCCGAGTTCCGCACAGCTTTTCAGAAGCTGTATTTTTCTCCTTCACTCCGTCAGTCGAAGGCAGGCGAGCTTCTGAGTCTGCGACAGGGAGCCATGTCTATTGATGAGTATCAGCAGAAGTTCTTTGATCTGCTATCCTATTGCCCCGAGATTGCTGACAGCTCTGGGATGAAGTATAATCTATTCCTTCAGGGCCTTAACCCTGAGATCCATGACCATGTGGCGGTTGGCGACGACATGTCCTATGAGGGTTTGGTGAGCCGTTGTCACCAGGCGGAGGACAGCATTCGGCGGAACAGGTCTTTCTCTCAGTCGAGACCTGCTAGTTCTTTGGGTCCCTGTGCCCAATCTTTCAAGAAGTCTGGATCAACTTCTTCTTCCTCTGGCTCTGCTGGTGTTGTCCGTTTTGGTAAGAAGGACAAGTGTGATCACTGTGGGAAGAACCATCCATCCGAAAAGTGCCGTAGAGCTTCTGGAGCTTGTTTCCGTTGTGGAGAGACTGGTCATATCCGGAGAGATTGTCCACTATCTGGGGGAGGCGGTTCTGGTTCTGGTTCAGGATCTGGTTCTCAGGCCACCGTTCAGCAGAGGTCGCAGGGACAGCCTGCTGGGAGTTCTCATTTGAGGCCACGAGCTTCTGGCCAGGTGTTTGTCCTGAGACATGATCAGGTAGTGGAGGAGAATGAGAAAGTCATCGCAGGTACATTTCTGCTTTATGGTATACCTTCTCTTGTACTTATTGACACTGGTGCATCTCATTCCTTCATTTCTACACGTTTTGTTAAGAGGCATAAGTTACCATGCATTGCACTAGATGTAGTGATGTCTGTTTCTACTCCAACGGGCCAATCTGCTTTGGTTAAGTGTCTAGTGATGGGTTGCCCTTTAGAGTTCGAAGGGACCATTCTGTTAGCAAATCTCATGGTCCTGGCGATGGACGACTTTGATTGCATTCTGGGAATAGATATGTTGACTACCTATCGAGCTTCAGTGGACTGCTATCAGAGATTAGTACGCTTTCATCCGGAGGGGAGTGAGAGCTGGTTTTTCTATGGTGAGGGAGTGCGACCTCCGATGCCTTTGGTATCAGCTTTGAGAGCCTGTCGAGCTCTAGAGTCTGGTGGGGAAGGCTACCTTATCTATGCAGTTGATTTGTCTGCTGAGAGCATTGGGATAGAGAGCATTCCTATTGTGGATGAATTCCCAGATGTATTTCCTAATGAGATTCCGGGTTTTCCTCCTGCTAGGGAAGTCGAGTTTGGCATAGAGTTGATGCCAGGTACTTCACCTATTTCTCGAGCACCGTATCGTCTGGCTCCGCCAGAAATGCGTGAGTTGAAGAATCAGCTACAGGATCTTTTGGACAAGGGGTACATTCTTCCTAGTGTATCTCCTTGGGAAGCTCCTGTTCTCTTTGTAAAGAAGAAGGATGGGTCGATGCGGTTGTGCATTGACTATCGGCAGCTGAATCGAGTCACTGTGAAGAACAAGTATCCGTTGCCTCGTATTGATGACTTGTTTGATCAGTTTCAGGGCACGTCAGTTTACTCCAAGATTGACTTGAGATCTAGGTATCATCAGCTGAGAGTCCGTGATCAAGACGTAGCCAAGACTGCATTCCGTACTCGCTATGGACATTACGAGTTCCTAGGGATGCCATTTGGTTTGACTAATGCGCCGGCTATATTCATGGATCTGATGAACCGTGTTTTCAGGGAGTATTTGGACAAGTTTGTCGTGGTCTTCATTGACGACATCTTGGTATAGTCGCGTAATACGGAAGAGCATGTTTCTCACTTGTGGTTGGTACTACAGACTCTTCGGGATGAGCAGTTGTACGCCAAGCTGAGCAAGTGTGAGTTCTGGATGGATCGAGTGGTCTTTATTGGCCATATCATATCCAGGGAAGGGATTTCTGTTGATCCAAGCAAGATTGAAGCGGTACTTAATTGGTCGCATCCGACGACAGTTGCTGAGATCCGTAGTTTTTTGGGTCTAGCAGGGTATTATCGTCGCTTCATTCTGAACTTCTCTCAACTAGCTCGACCTTTGACGCAGCTTACCTGCAAGGGTGTGGATTTCGAGTGGTCCTCCGAGTGTGAGGAGAATTTTTGTGAGCTTCTACGGTGGTTGACTTCTGCACCTGTGTTGGCATTACCGTCAGGATCTGGAGGGTATGTGGTATACACTAATGCTTCTCTTCAGGGGTTAGGTTGTGTTCTGACTCAGAATGAGCATGTGATCGCATACGCTTCTAGACAGCTAAAGCTTCACGTGGACAACTATCCAGTCCATAATTTGGAATTGGCAGCCATTGTGTTCACTTTGAAGATCTGGCGTCATTATCTGTATGGCGAGAAATTTGAGATCTTCACCGACCATAAGAGTCTCAAGTATTTGTTCACTCAGGCGGAGTTGAACATGAGGCAGAGACGTTGGATGGACTTGCTTAAGGACTATGATTGCGAGATTAAGTACCATCCGGGAGCTGCTAATCTCACCGCTGATGCTTTGAATCGCAAGGTGCGACTATCCGCACTTCAGACTTGTTCGATGTCTAGTGCGATCGGTGACTATTGTACTTCGGGATATACCTTCAAGCATAAGAAAGGTATGCAGAGTATCCAGATGTTTGCGATATTATCTGAGCCAGCTTTGTATTCGCGAATCCGAGATGCTCAGATGTCCGATTCGAAGACTCAGCGTTTAGCTCGTTTAGCTAACGAAGGTAGCTCGTCTGGATTTCATTATCAGTCAGATGGTTTTTTGTGTTTGTCTGGTAGGCTTGTGATTCCGCAGGATGAAGAGTTGCGAGAGGAGATTTTGTCTCAGGCGCATCGCACTAAGTTGAGTATTCATCCTGGGAGCAACAAGATGTACAAGGATCTACGTAATCGTTTTTGGTGGAAGGGTATGAAACGCAGTGTTTATCAGTTTGTTTCGAGATGTTTGGTGTGTCAACAGGTCAAAGCAGAGCACCGATGACCTGGAGGATTGCTTCACAGTCTGCCTATTTCTGAATGGAAATGGGAGTTTATCACAATAGACTTTGTGACCCATTTGTCAGTATCCCCGAGGAACTGTGATGCTATCTGGGTTGTGGTGGACCAACTCACCAAGTCAGCGCATTTCATTGCCTATAGTCGAGAGTACAATGTGGATCGTATGGCTCGGTTGTACATTCAGGAGATCGTTCGACTTCATGGAGTGCCTGTGAGCATTGTCAGCGATCGGGACCCCAGGTTTACTTCTAGATTCTGGGGGAGTGTTCAGAGTGCAACGGGTACTACTCTCAGTTTGAGTACTGCCTATCATCCGAAGACTGATGGTCAGCCAGAGCGCACTATCCGTACTTTGGAAGATATGCTTAGAGCATGCGTTATGGATTTTGGTTCAGCCTGGCAGGATCATTTGCCGTTGATCGAGTTCGCATACAACAACAGCTATCACACTAGTATTGGGATAGCACCTTTTGAGGCGTACGGGCGACGTTGTCGTACTCCACTCTTCTGGGAAGAAGTGGGGGAGAGACAGGTTGAGGGACCGGAGTTTATTCAGCAGGCGATAGACATTGTTGATCAGATCAAGAAACGGATTAAGACTGCACAGGATCGTCAGGCCAGCTATGCTAATATCAAGCGTAGGCCTTTGCAGTTCGATGTCGGGGAGAAAGTGTTTCTAAGAGTGTCACCTTTCCGCAAGATTCTCAAATTTGGCCTTAAGGGCAAGTTATCTCCCAGGTTTATCGGTCCGTTTGAGATCTTGGAGAGCATTGCCGATTTGGCTTATCGACTAGCTTTGCCACCGCATCAATCCAGTATTCACGACGTGTTCCACGTATCTCTGTTGCGACGGTATGTGGCGGATGAATCTCATATTCTGCAGCGGTCTGAGGTTTAGGTGAACAAGGATTTGACCTATGTTGAGAAACCTATTCGTATCCTGGATTATAAGGATAAGGTTTTACGAAACAAAGTCATTCCTCTGGTTTTAGTTCAGTGGCAGCGCCGAGACACTGAGGAAGCTACTTGGGAGCTTGAGGACAGGATGCGTGAAGACCATCCTGAGTTGTTTTGATTTCATTCTTAAGTTGTATTCAGTTGCAAACTCTGTAAATGTTTGATTTGAATAAAGAATGTTTCTGATTTCTGTATTACATTCAGTACTTAAGATCTGATTTCGAGGACGAAATATCTTAAGTGGGGGAGAATGTAGTAGCCCGTAACCAAAATCAGTAATTAAGGAATTAATCATAATTACTTGGATAGAGTTCGAAAGCTCCGAAGGTGAGTTTGGAAGTTCCGAACAGGATCGGAAGCTCCGATGCAGGATCGGAAGCTCCGATGGTATTTCGTCAGGCATGACGTGTGGCAAGATCGGAAGCTCCGATCACCCTTATCCGAAGTCAACAAGTGATATTTTGACACGTGGCAGATCAGGATCTTCGGAAGCTCCGATGGCAAGATCGGACGTTCCGATCGAGGATCGGACGTTCCGATCGAGGATCGGACGTTCCGATCGTTGTCTATAAATAGAAGGCCGAGAATTCATTTTCAATTGCCAATTCTGGATTTCCTCTCTAACTCTAGTCGTATTCGAGTTGTTCTAGCCTTCCTAGGCTTAACCCGGGAGTCGCCGAGGCGTTCGATAGTCGTAGCGGAGTTGTGCCCAAGTTTTGGAGGCATCGACATCAAAGGGCTAACGACGGGCGAAGGTATAGCTTTTGCTTCCTATAAATATTTAGGAGTATGCAATAGCTTAGTTAAGGCTTTTAGAGCGCTTTAATGATATTAGTATCATTTGGCAGTGTAGAGAAGACTATAGGCTTGGACCTTGAGTTGGTAGAGCTTGCACTGATTTGAGGTACGGAAGTACTGTTCGAGATATCCTGACTGAGTATGCATGTATTATGTGACTGCATGGTTTATATGTCATTGATTTATGCTGCATTCATTTGCATACTGAGCTATCTCCTTCGAGATGTCTGTTAGTAGGTGATCCGGGTAAGGGTCACTACAAACCACATATCTAGGGGGATTCCCTATGGGTTGTTCACCCTCAGGAGAATTCATTTTTAGATCTACTACTTTGAGATTCGCAAAATAATCCGCAGGATCTTGTAGATCCTCGAGATTTAATCTTTCTAAAGTAGTCATCAGATAGTGTTTTTCTCTGATACTGCTTTTATAAGATTAATCATCATTTCATCATCAGTTAAAGGTTTTTGAACCATTTTGGTTTTACCTTTATGATGTAACAGAGGTTCGGTATCAAACGAGAGTGGTAACCTTCATCCTGTATTTTCCTTTTTAGAACTAGAAGTGTGTTCTAGATTTATGATTTTTGGTTTGAAGATCTTTTAGAGTTACAAGAATTTCTTCTTGTTTCTTAAGGATTTCTCCAATCTACCGAGGTATTTCATACAGCTGATTGTTGTAATATTGTACCATCTTTTGAATTTCTCTAAGATCTCCGGAGAGTTTAGAGGAATCTGGGTAATCTCTAAAAATTGAAAGTTAGAAATCTTCTTTCTTTATCTCTTCAAAATTGAGAGCATTAATCACCACATGTTGTAAGTAATCTATTGTGAATAGATTAACTTGTTTATAGGATTTTATATAAATAAAATCCTCTTGATTCAAACCTTCGTTTGAAGTCATCTTTTGTAAAAAATCTTCTCCTCAACAAATAAAAGTATGAATTAACAAATAATATAAAGTCTGAATAAAATTACCTAGGCTCTGATACCATTTTTTGAGCACAAAGGAAATATTAGTTATAATTGCTAAAACAAGGGTATTATAGGCAATTTTTAGTTTGGGGGACATATTAAGGAAACTATTTTTTAAATAAGAAACATAATTAGGAACGAATAAAGTGTTAGTATATATTTGGAAAAGTTAGGAAACTTTGAGGACATATTTGGGTTTTATCCCATTCCTGGACCATACCTTCGTCCGTAGTAAACTCTTTGGAGTTGCTAGTCCCGGATGACTATAACCACACCTTGGTTATTCCAGAACCTCTATAAAAACCAATAGGGCCTTCAAGTGTATATCTCACACAATAGAACTGAAGAAGGAAACTCGGGAATTCGTAATCAGAAATGAATCTGAAGACCCCTATTTATAGGAAAATTTTCGGTCAAGTTCGGAGCCTCCGAACTCAGGTTCGGATCGTCCGATCCAGCTCACTGCCTGCATGTGTGACACGTCGAGTTCGGACCATCCGATTGCCACTTCGGGCCGTCCGAAGTGTCCTAAATCCGACACTTGTCAAAATCCATGGCTAAGTAATCATGCCTGCTTGGCATGAGGAAGTTCGGGTCGTCCGATCCTGGTTTGGACCGTCCAAACGTGCCTTAACTCCGAAGTCAACATGCTCTTCTTCGGAGCCCCCGGCTTGCTGTGTTCGGATCGTCCGAAGTCCTCTTCGGACCGTCCGAACTAGCCAAACTTTGAAAACCCAATTTTAATTCTGAAGTCCGATTAATCCACGGAATTTGGTTAATTACTAACCATTAATCATGTTTACCATATTATTATCTTAAACTGGAATCTGGGTTACTACAATAACTAAATTACACTACAATAACACTATAATATTACAAAAATTACATTAGGATTACACTATAGTATAACTACATTTACACTACAATAACACTACAGTATAACTAAAATAACACTAGCATTGCATTATAGTATAACTAAATTTACATTAGAATAAAATTATAATATAACTAAAGTTACAATACAATTACATTATAGTATAACTAAATTTATACTATAATAACATTATAGTATAACTAAAATTACACTAGGTTTAAACTATAGTATAACTAATTTACACTACAATAACACTATAGTATAACTAAAATTATACTAGCATTACAGTATAGTATAACTAAATTTACACTTAAATAACATTATAGTATAACTAAAATAACACTAGTTTTATACTATAATTTAATTTAATTTACACTACAATAACAATATAGTATAACTAAAATAACACTAGCATTACACTATAGTATAATTAAGTTTATACTACAATAACACTAGAGTATAACTAAAATTATACTAGGATTACACCAAAGTATAACTAAACTTAAACTCAATAACACTATCATTATACTAACTAAATTTACACTACAATTACATTATATCTTAACTAAATTTACATTACAATAATAATATAGCATAACTAAATTTACACTACGATTACACTATAGTATAACTAAATTTTACACTACAATAACACTATAGTATAACTAAAATAACACTAGAATTATACTACATTATAACTTAATTTACATTACAATAACACCATAGTATAACTAAAATTACACTAGGATTACACTATAATATAACAACATTTACACTAATATTACACTGCAGTATAACTAAAACTACACTAGAATTACACTATAATATAACTTAATTTATACTACTATAACACTATAGTATAACTAAAATTACATTAGGATTACACTATAGTATAACTAAATTTAAACTACAATAACACTATAGTATAACTAAAATAACACTAGCATTACATTATAATATAACTAAATTTACACTACAATAACACTATAGTATAACTAAAATTGTACTAGGATTACACTATAATATAACTAAACTTACACTACAATAACACTATAGTACTATAACTAAAATAACACTAGAATTACACTATGGTATAACTAAAATTACACTATGATTAAACTATATTATAACTAAATTTACACTATAATAACACTATGGTATAACTAAAATTACACTAGGATTATACTATAGTATAACTAAATTTACACTACAATGACATTATATGATAAATAAAATAACACTAGTATTAAAATATAGTATAACTTAATTTACATTACAATAATACTATATTATAACTAAAATTACACTAGAATTACACTATAATATAACTAAATTTAAATTTCAATAACACTATAATACAACTAAATTTACACTACAATTAAACTATAATATAACTAAATTTACACTACAATAACACTATAGTATAAGTAAAATAACACTAGCATTACATTATAATATAACTAAATTTACACTACAATAAAACTATAGTATAAATAAAATAACACTAGCATTACACATAATATAACTTAATTTACACTACAATAAAACTATAATATAACTAAAATTACACTAGAAATACACTATATTATAACTAAATTTAAACTACAATAATAATATAGTATAACTAAAATAACACTAGCATTATACTATAGTATAACTAAATTACACTACAATAACACTATAGTATAAATAAAATAACACAATCATTACACTATAATATAACTTAATATACACTACAATAACACTATAGTATAACTAAAATTACAACCGGATTATACTATAGTATAACTATATTCACACCACAATAACACTATAGTATAACTAAAATTACACAAGCATTACAATATAGTATAACTTAATTTACACTACAAGAACACTATAGTATATCTAAAATTACACTAGGATTGCATTATAGTAAAACTAAATTAACACTACAATAACACTATAGTATAACAAAAATAATACACTATTGTATAACTTAATTTACACTACAATAACACTATAGTATAACTAAAATAAGACTAACATTACACTATATTATAATTAAATTTACACGACAACTACATTATAGTATAACTAAATTTACACTATAATAACACTATCGTATAACTAAAATTACACTAGGTATACATTATAGTATATTACACTAGGATTACACTATAGTATAACTAAATTTACACTACAATAACACTAGAATATAATTAAATTTACACTACAATAACATTAAATTATCACCAAAATAACGCTAGCATTACACATAGTATAACTTAATTTACACTACAATAACATTATAGTATAAGTAAAATTACACTAGGAATACACTATAGTATAACTAAATAAACTACAATAACAATATAATTTAACTAAAATAACACTAGCAGTACACTATAGTATAACTATATTTACACTACGATAACACAATATTATAACTAAAATAACATTAGCATTACACTATACATGGTGATAAATGTTGTGTTGTTAGTGATTGATTTAGTAAAAAAGTTTCATAGAAATGAATATTTCTAAGATCAATAATGATACTGTTCAAAATAGCATGATTGAAGAATGTGATATTCCAGATAATTTGGACTTACTGAATAAATGGACTATTCCTAAAGTAGAACCTAAACTGGTTTATAAATTAGGAACTTTTGAAAGATTAGGTTTAAAACAAGTAGTAAAAACTACTGAAGAATCTATTCTTCTCCATAGAAATGAGATGGTAATTGGTCTGTTAAACAAAAATGATATTTTACCTTTTCAAAAAATTCATAAGTTTTTACATATTGGTTTAGTGCAAATTGCTTTTAAACCGCTTACTTTAGAAGGACTACCAGAAAGCTTTTTAGCAGCTTTACGTGATGGTAGAAATTTAAATTGGAAACAATCCCTTATGGGAATTATTCAGTCTAGTCTGTCTCATGGACCAGTTTATTTTGATGTTTATCCAAATCTCTCTTTATCTTTATCTGATATAAATATTCTTGATGCTTTAACATTAAATGTTAAAACTCATGGTTATAATTATATTCCTGGAACAGAAGTGATATGTATCTGTTATAGAATATATTTTAAACCTTTATTTACCTTGAATCCTATGTGTAAAAGGGTAGATAAAGATGTGAATTAAACAATTCTTATAGAAACTAATTTTAGTAGATCTAAGATCACTACTCGTAGATCTATAAAATGGGAAGAAATTATATTTCCTGAAAATTGGATAATTGAACAAGCTGTTTCTACAAAACCTATAATAAATAGTGATTTACAAAATATTGTTCAGAATAATGAAGAGTCTGTAGAAATACAGTTTCATAACGAACAAAGAAGATTATTGTCATCTTTTGCTAGATCTCTTGCTAGATCTAGATCTATGTACTCTCATATTTCTCCTGTAGATTACATGATTGATATACCTCAATCGTCCAGAGCATCCACTTCTCAAATAAGAGAATATAGTGGATCTCAGTCCTCTAAAGAGGATGTAGTTGATGAATTAATCATCAACAAGAATAATATTGTTCATGGCATTCATAATGTTCAAAACATTAGATAAACTGATACGATATCAGAAATGAACTTTATATAATTTTATGGATAGTACGCCCAAAATTGACTTTGCTAAAGGATCTTTTGTGAGGCAAAAGATTAATTATGAATTTTATCTTTTAAAATGGAATCTTTTCAGAAACTGGTATTTTCAAAGTTTTTTTGAAAAATAATATGATATAATAAGATATGAATTTTATTCTTTCTGTGAAAAGCATAATAAATTGATTCCTTTTGTCCCTTGATTTATTAGAACATATGTGATTGATTATATCAATGTTATTGAAAGAACTTATGAACTTTCTTCTGGTTCTATACAAAAATCTTTGTATCCCCCTCAACAATATTTTCAAATTGAAAAGAATAATAAAATCTTAAGTTTTGCTTCTTTCTCTAAATTGTTTGAGAATTATACTTTATAGGTTATGTTAAACATATTAACCAAATCTTGGAAAAATAAAATTACACTAATTTATATTTGACTATTCTATGAGAAGAAATTACTTCTTTATATAATATAGTCGAAATGATTATTTCTGCTATAAATCAGATTAAACCAGATGTTCATATACAGCAGAAAGAAGAGACTAATATTGTCTACATAGCTTCTTCTTCTATTCAGCCACCTCCTGAAATCAAAGATTTTAAATTAATGTCTTACATGTCTGAATTAGAAGAATTCATAGAAGAAAAATTAAAAAGTTTTAATGTTTCTACTTTAGATGGAAAAGTAGATAATGATTCCTTTTATTTCTGTTGATGAGATTAATAAAATGAAATGGGCTGATAGACCTACTCATAATAAATATTATTATAGTAGACATACTCCTATGGACATTCTTAATGAAGAACAAGAATATATTATTTCTAATAATTATAATGGTAAAAGTATTTATGAATTGAATATTGATGGTTTTGCAGATAAGAATATTTATAATATTGCTCACCGTATGCTTATGTATAGTACTGTTTGTAAGAATAATGGTAATACTGACAAGAATATTGCTAAAATGCTTACAGCAGGTTTTACTGGCCAACTTAAAGGTTGGTGGGATAATTATTTGTCTCAATCTCAGAGAGATGAAATTTTAGGAACTATTAAAATTGAGAATAATATTTCAATTGAGCATGCAGTTTATACTTTAATCATGATTATGATTGAGCATTTTACATGAAGATTTACTGATAATAGTGAAAATATTCGTATTTTGCTTAGTAATTTACGTTGCAAAACTCTTACTGATTTTAGATGGTATAAGGATACTTTTCTATCTAGAATTTATGAATTATCTGACTGTAATACTAGTCAATGGAAAGCCAAGTTTATTGATGGTCTTTCAGGTTTATTTGCTGAAAGAATTAGAAAAATTCTAAGAAACGATAATTTGTCCATTCCTTATGATAGTTATACTTATGGAAAACTTATTAGTACTTGTGTCCAAGAAGGTCTAGCTCTTTGTAATGAATTAAAACTAGATAAACAAATAAAAAGACAAAATTTGTTAGAAAAAAAACAACTTGGTAAATTTTGTGACCAATTTGGTATTGACAAGCCTAAAGATAAGAAGAAATTACCTGATATAGGTAGATCAAATAAATCTAACAGATTTTATAAAAAACATCGCTCCGTATCTGAAAAACAAAAAGATAAGAAAGAAAAACGTAAAGAATTACGTAGGCAGAAAAGGACATATCCTAAGAAAAAATATAAAGTTATTTGTCATAGATGATAGTATTAAAGAAAAATTATTTAATATCTTTCTAACTTCTGATTTTGATAATAGTTCGGAACAAGAATCTTATAGTTCTGAGGATATTAATGCTTTATAAAATGATTCGATTATCTCTGATTCTGATACTGAGGATTGTAATACTTGTATTCAAGGACACATTTGCACAAAGAAAGATGATAATAATAATGATGAGTTTTATAAACTTATGTCTCAATTTGAGGATATTAATATTAATGTTCTTGATAATACTAATATTTTAGAATTCCTTAAAATAGTTAAGGATCCCAGTTTATTTTCTAGTATCATTGATAAAATGGATAGTAATCTTTATAGTAATAAGACAGAGAGTCTTATTAATCTCACTTATACTATGACAGAAGTCAAAAAACTTCTTAAGCAGAAGTATGAGAATCAAAATCCTGTAACTATTCAGGATTTAGTTAGCGAGATTAATAATCTCAAGAAAGAGGTAAAGCTTTTACAAAATGACAATTTAGTTCTTCATAAACATATCAATCTTATTGATAAAGGAAAAGAAAAAGTTTATGATCAAAGAAATTTTTAGGATACTGAAAATGATTATGATCAAGAAAATTATTTTCAAAAATTATCTTTATTTGATGACAATCATCTTTATGTTTTAAGTATGATTATATCTCAAAAATGATATAATAATATTACTCTTTTAATTGATAATTCTTATAAGAAGAATTTTATTGCTATGATTGATAGCGGTGCAGATTTAAATGTTATACAAGAAGGTCTTATACCTACAAAATATTTTCATAAAACTACTCATTCTTTATTTCATGCAGGTGGAGAACCTCTTGATATAAATTATAAATTACCTAAAGCTTATATTTGCAAGGATAAAAATTGTATTGCTACAAGTTTTTTACTTGCTAAAAATATTTCTAGCCAACTTATACTTGGCCTTCCTTTTATTTATAAAATTTATCCTTTAACTCACATAGATGAAAAAGGAATTACAGGTACCTTTGAAGGGAAACCTATTTCTTTTCAGTTTATTACAAAACCTATTAATATGGTTTTAAATGAGTTACATGATAAAATTGATAGAAAGATTTTTCATATGAATTCTTTAAAAGAGGAAGTCAATTCCTTAACTATTGAAGAAAAATTGAATAATTCTAAATTACAAGAAAAAATCAAATTTGTTCATAATAAATTTTCTCTAGAGATCTGTAATGATCATCCCAATGCTTTTTGGGATAGAAAGAAACATATTGTTTCTCTTCTTTATGAGGAAACTTTTGATGAAAAAAGTATTCCTACCAAGGCTCGTCCTTGTCAGATGAATTCTGAATATTTGGAATTATGTAAAAATGAAATAAAATAATTGTTAGATAAAAAGTTGATCACTCCCTCTCAGTCTCCTTGGTCTTGTACTGCTTTTTATGTCAATAAGCATTCAGAGAAGGAAAGAGGAGTTCCCAGTTTAGTAATTAATTACAAACCTCTTAATAAAGTTTTGAAATGGATTAGGCATCCTATTCCTTACAAAAAATATTTATTAGATAGACTTTTAAATGTTTAATATTTTCAAAGTTTGATTTAAAATTAGGATATTGGCAGATTCAAATAAAAGAATCTGATAGATACAAAACTGCTTTTAATGTTCCAATAGGATATTACGAATGGACAGTTATGCCATTTGGTCTGAAGAATGCCCCTTCAGAATTTCAACAAATTATGAATGATATTTTTTATCCTTTTAGTAATTTTATCATTGTTTATATTGATGATATTTTAGTATTTTCTAAAGATATTGAATCCCATTTTAAACACTTGGAAATATTTAGAAAAGTGGTTATTCAAAATGGTCTTATTATATCAAAAACAAAAATGTCTTTATTTCAGACTAATATCAGATTTTCTTGGTCATATGATAGAAAAAGGAAAAATTATTCATATACAAAGAAGTATAGAATTTGGTTCTAAATTTCCTGATGAAATAACTGATAAAACTCAGTTACAGAGATTTTTAGGAAGTCTTAATTATATATCTTCCTATATTAAAAATCTTACTAATGATTCTGCTATTTTATATGATAGACTCAAGAAGAATCCCTTTCCTTGGACTATAGAACATACTGAGACTGTTAGGAAAATTAAAGAAAAGGTTAAAAATATTCCTTGTCTTATGTTGGCTAATCCCCAATGGGAAAAAAATATTGAAACTGATGCTTCTGATATAGGTTTTGGAGGAATTCTTAAACAGGTTAATCCTGATACAAAACAAGAATATCTTGTTAGATTTTATTTTGGAAAATGGAATGGTGCTCAGAAAAATTATGCTACCATAGCTAAAGAAATTCTTGCTATAGTTAGATGTGTTTTAAAATTTCAAGATGACTTATATAATCAAAAATTTATAATTAAAATAGATTGTAGATCTGCTAAATTTATGTTTCAAAAAGATTTTAAACAAGATGTTTCTAAGCAAATGTTTGCTAGATGACAAGCTCATTTAGCGCCTTTTGATTTTAAAATTATATATAACAAAGGTAAAGATAATAATCTACCTGATTTCTTAACAAGAGAATATTTATCATGCTTACAGGTATGAGTATTACTGGTAGAGGAAATCATTCCTTTTATAGAGGAAGAGGTGGAAGAGGAGCATCTCCTCACATAATTGCTCAACATGGCAATAAAAAGCTTATAGCTCAGAATATTACAAGCTCATCAGGGAGTCATACTCCAGATAAAAATGATCCATTATATGGTGAGTTTTAAGAATTCTTGAAACATAAAAAAGAAAAAGAAGGTAATATCCCTGAATCATCGGCATCATATTCCAATATTATAAAAGAAAATGATAGTGATTCTCAATATATTGAGAGTGAATATCAAGATTTGATTTTTCTTATAGAAGAAAAAGACATCCAATGGATGAAAACTCCGTGGACTATCATGGAAAGATATTTATCCAATACATCATATGTGAATGTATCTCATAAGCAAAGAGGATTTTATGAAAATCTCCTTTTATCCACTAATACAGTGGAAATTACTCATTTCTCTGGTAATACCCAACAGCAAGGAGTTTATAACTTCTCAAAATTCATTGTCAAAAAGATTATATCTATTGAAGAATGGGGAATATCTCCATTAGTTGAAAAAAAAAATTTCTTACAATAAAATGAATTTTAAATTCAATTATTGGGACTATGTAGAAGGTTTTAATAAAACCTTATTTTATGAAAATCAAAAAAGAAAATATTCGTGGTTTTTAAAAGTCTGCGAAAATGTTTTTCATCATGCAGTTCCTAACTGGTTTTTAGACTGGTGGAAGATATTTGGTCCTTTGGCGAAAATTTTACCTGAAATCCTTAAAGGATTAATGGAAGAATGGATTGGCTGTTCTCCAAAAATTCAAGAATTATCCTCACAAACTATTGAGAGCAAGACATCTTGAATTTTCTTTATTGAATTTGGCATTCCATGGATTTGGAAATGGAAGCTCCAATCAAGTTATATCGACAGAGGAATTCCTTGTCTTTGGAGGAAAATTTTAACAAAATTCTTGAAAAAAATGATGAGAGAAGACCCAGAAACAAGAAAAGTTTATGGTGATGAAACCATTAAAAATATTAATGAAATAATCAAAGCTTATAAGCATGATTTGGAGAATAAAAAAGAGAAAGAGACTCCTGATCCCTTCAAAATTATTACTCAAAAATATTTAGATATTTATTCGAAAGAAAAAATGGTAGAGTTATATCTCGAAAAAATGAAGAAAGATTTTTGCAGAAATCTTTCCTATTCAGATTCAAAATCAGATACTTTTATGACATCGGAATCCAATGATACTAAATTCCATAAATAAATGTTACAGGATGCGCAAAATTCTGAGGAAGAAATTATAGACTTTTCCATTGACAAAATCTTTGATTCTTTAAAAGAGTCATTAAAAGAAAATATTAAAAAGAGTGGTTTATAATGGATGAACACAAAGATATTTGTCCCAGATGTTTCTGCTACATACAGTGGAAAAAGAATTTTGATCAAATCATTATTGAAGGCCATAATAAGAGGCAAAAGAGTATTGAAGAAAATTACTCTTATCCACAAAGGAAAAGGATTCTCAAAGATACCAAGAAATCACTCAAATATCATAATGCTAAATTTCAGCATTGTATGAGTAAATATCTGGAAACTACAGAATGCATTCATCAACAACTACCAAGAGACATGATGTGATGACATGATGTGATTGCCATAATAATGGTTTGCGTAAAACATCCGGATGGTTATGATGGCCACCAAGGACCACTCAAAGTGGTGAGGACCACAAAGAAATTGGTGCACTACTTTAATAAAGTAGTTTGGGGTTATTTACTTTTATAAAGTAAAGTTGTATTATTAGTTATACTGTTTTTTTTAAGATTTGGAATCCGGGGTTTCATGTCCGGCTCTTCCCTCTATTTATAGGATAATTTTTAGTCTTTTTAGTACGTTGCATTTTAGAATACTCTCTCTTTTAAAAACTCTCTTGTAATTAATCTCTTGGAGCTTTCATAAATAAAACTTCTACTGGTTTTATTGTAAGTTTTCTTGTTCTTCTTATAATTTTGTTTTGTTATTTAAAATTTTAATTCTTGTGTATTTAGCCTGAATGACAGACTAAACTATTTTGTACTAAATCATGAGCTGATAATATAATTATTTATAACTTGGTTCTTGTGTTGTTTATGGATTCATAAAACATAAATCAAGTTATTATGAGTTAAATCAGTAGGTTAAATCACAGGTTCAAATATTTGATTAAAAGTTCTCTTTCAGCTCTTTAGCCGTTTTAGCCGTGTGATGACGTTTAGACGTTTTCGAGCGATTTTTAGAGAACTGATAATCAATTTATTTGGTAATATCCTATGTATGATTTTGTAATATCCTACACTGATTTGTAATATCCTATAATAATGCAATCTCTATGTTCAAATCAAAAGACGCTAAATGAGTTTGCCATCTAGCAAACATTTGCTTAGAAACATCATGCTTAAAATCTTTTTGAAACATAAATTTAGCAGATCTACAATCTGTTTTAATTATAAATTTTTGATTATATAAATCATCTTGAAATTTTAAAACACATCTAACTATACCAAGAATTTCTTTAGCTATGGCAGCATAATTCTTCTGAGCACCATTCCATTTTCCAGAATAAAATCTAACAAGATATTCTTGTTTTGTATCAGGATTAACCTGTTTAACATTACACATAGTATAACTTAATTTACACTACAATAACATTATAGTATAACAAAAATTACACTAGGAATACACTGTAGTATAACTAAATAAACTACAATAACAATATAATATAACTAAAATAACACTAGCAGTACACTATAGTATAACTATATTTACACTACAATAACACGATATTATAACTAAAATAACATTAGCATTACAATATAGTATAGTATAACTAAATTTACATTAAAATAAAACTATAGTATAACTAAAATAACGCTATCATTACACTATAATATAACTTAGTTACATTACAATAACACTATTGTCTAACTAAATTTACACTACAATTACACTATAGTATAACTGAATTTACACTACCATAACACTATAGTATAACTAAAATTACACTAGAAATACATTATATTATAACTAAATTTAAACTACAATAACAGTATAGTATAACTAAAATAACACTAGCTTTACATTATAGTATAACTAAAATTATAGTAGGTTTACACTACAGTATAACTAAATTTAAACTATAATTACACTATAGTATAACTAAAATAACACTAGCATTACAATATAGTATAACTTAATTTACACTACAATAACACTATAGTATAACTAAAATTACAATAGGGTTACACTATAGTATAACTAAATATACACTAGAATAACTCTATAGTATAACTAAAATTACACTAGGATTACACTTTAGTATAACTAAATTTTGGCTACAATAACATTATAGTATAACAGAAATAACACTAGCATTACACTATGGTATAACTTAATTATACTACAATAACAATATAGTATAACTAAAATTACACTAGGATTAGATTATAGTATAACTAAATTTGCACTACAATAACACTATAGTATAACTAAAATAACACTAGTATTACACTATAGTATAATTAATTTACACTGCAATAACACTATAGTATAACTAAATAACACTAGCATTACACTATAGTATAACTAAATTTACACTACAATTAAACTATATTATAACTAAATTTACACTACAATAATACTATATTATAACTAAAATAACTCTAGCATTACACTATAGTATAACTTAATTTACACTACAATAACACTATAGTATAACTAAATAATACTAGCATTATACTATAGTATAACTAAATTTACACTACAATTAAACTATATTATAACTAAATTTACACTACAATAATACTATATTATAACTAAAATAACACTAGCATTATATAACTAAATTTACACTACAATAAAATTATAATATAACTAAAATAACACTAGCATTACATTATATTATAACTAAAATTACACTACAATAAAACTATAGTATAATTAATATTACAATAGCATTACACTATATTATATCTAAATTTACACTACAATCACACTATAGTATAACTAAAATTGCACTAGCATTACACTATAGTATAACCAAATTTAAACTACAATGACACTGTTGTATAACTAAAATAACATTAACATTGTACTATAATATAACTAAATTTACACTACAATAACACTATTTATAATTAAAATTACACTAGGATTACATTATAGTATAACTAAATTACACTACAGTAACACTATAGTATAAGAAAAATAACAAAAAATATTACATTATAGTATAACAAAATTTAAACTACAATAACACTATAGTATAACTTTAAAATACAATATGATTATACGATATTATAACTAAATTTACACTACAATAACACTGTAGTATAACTAAAATAAATATATCATTACATTATAGTATAACTAAATTTAACTACAATAACACTATTATATAACTAAAATTACAATCCAATAACACTATAGTATAACTAAAATAACAGTAAGATTACACTATCGTATAACTAAATTTTTAGTAAATTAACACTATAGTATAAGTAAAATTTTAGTAAGATTAAACTATAGTATAACTAAATTTACACTACAATAACACTATAGGATAACTGAAATAAAACTAGCTTATAACTAAAATAAAACTAGCATTACACTATAATATAACTAAATTTTCACTACAATAACACTACAGTATAACTAAAATTATAAAGCATTACACTATAATTTAACTAAAATTACACTAGGATTACACTATACCATAACTAAATTTATATTACAATAACATTATAGTATAGCTAAAATAACAATAACATTGCACTATAGTATAACTAAAATTATACTAATATTACATTATAGTATAACTAAATTTACACTACAATGACACTATAGTATAACTAAAATGACACCAGCAATACATAATAGTATAACTAAAATAACACTAGCATTATACAATAGTATAACTAAATTTACACAATAATAACACTTTAGTTATACAATAACATCGTGATATAACTAAAATTACACTAGTATTACACTATAGTATAAATAAATTTACAGTACAATAACACTACAGTATAACTAAAATAATACTAGCATTACATTATGGTATAAATAAATTTAATAATACTATCATTACACTATCGTATAAATAAATTTATACTACAATAACATTATAGTATAACTAAAATAACACTAACATTATACTATAGTATAACTAAATATAAACTACAATAAAACCAAGGTTCTAAAAAGCGTGAAGCGTGTCGAAGCATGAGAGCCAAGCTTCAAGATTTTTAAGCTTAAGCACGATTACTACGAGCTTAAGCGTACGTTTAAGCTTAAAAAAACTTTTTAATTTAAACAATAATTTTAGTCATCTCACAAAATTAACGGAGTAAATAATGAATAAATATAATAAGTTCAATTGTTATGCATTAATTCTTGTGAGATTTCAATTCAATTTATTTCATCATTTATTTCATATCACGTGTCATCGAACATAAACTAACTTAATTGGTCTAATCTCTCAATATGTATTGCATTCCCATCATCGCTACACTTAGTCATATAATATTGTACATTTATAATATTGCTAAGACTCACTAGTAAAATCGGTACTTTATGATCTATTTTCGTCTTATTAGTCGATTTTAGTTTTTAGAAAAGTCACATTTAAGCTCATTTAGAGGGTGTTTGACTAATCTTATTAAAAAGAGGTTAGAAGCTTTTAGAGCTTAAAAGCTGTTTTACGAGCTTATAAGCTGTTAGACCTTATTTTAAAAATAAGCTGTTAAAGTGTTTGGGTAACTTATTTTAAAAAAACTTAAAGGTGTTGATATGTTTGGTATTATAAGATTTTTTTATTGTCAAAATTACCAAAAAATGTATAATTCTATGAAAATAATGTTTCGTGTTATATATATACGAAAATAGTTTTAGAATAAACATAAATTTAAAAAATAATTTTTTTTTAATATTTTACTTTAAGAAAAATTTATGTGATTTGTAATTTTTTTAAAATAATATTTAATATTTAATGAGTGGAAGATAAAATGGAAATTTATTAAAATAATCAAGGATATTTTAGAAAAATAGAATATTAAAATAAGATATTTTTAAAAAAAGTACCCCCCCTTACTTTTTTAAAAACAGCTTATAAGCTGTCAAACAACTTATTTTGACAGTTTATAAGTTGTTTTTAAAAAATTTTACCAAACATATTTTCAGAGCTTAAAAGCTCTAAAACAGCTTATAAGCTGTTTGAAAAAGCTTTTAAGCTCTGTCAAACACTCTCTTAATGACACTTTACATGGTCAAATTATGTCTGACCGTTTTTTTTACTGCTTTTGACCGAAGCGAAGCGTTTTGGAGAAGCTTCAAGCTTAAGCGAAAATAAGCGAGGCTTAATCAAACTTTTTAGAACATATGATAAAACTATAGTATAACTAAAATAACACTAGCATTACACTATTGTATAACTAAATTTATACTACAATATCACTATAGTATAACTAAAATTACACTATGATTATAATATAGTATAACTAAATTTATACTACAATAACATTATAGCATAACTAAAATAACACTAGCATTACACTATAGTATAATAAATTTACACTACAATAACACTATAGTCTAAATTAAATTACACTAGAATTATACTATAGTATAACTAAATTTACACTACAATAACATTATAATATAACTAAAATAACACTAGTATTACATTATAATATAACTAAAATTACACTAGGATTATACTATATTATAACTAAATTTACTTTACAATAACACTATAGTATAACTAAAATTGCACTAGGATTACACTATAGTATAACTAAATTTACACAAGCATTACACTATACTACAACTAAATTTACACTAAAATAACACTATAGTATAAATTAAATTACACTAGAATTAAACTATTATATAACTTAATTTACACTACAACAACACTATAATATAACTAAAATAACACTATCATTGCACTATAGTCTAACTAAATTTACACTACAATAACACTATAATATAACTAAATTTACACATAAATAACACCATGGTTATGCGAAACTGTTAGATAAACTGATGTTTCAGAAACACTTTAGCAGTTGACCTTTCAAAACTTCTTATATTGAATTAGTTGTAGTTAGTCAACTGAACTCTTTCCTTATCGTGTGTCGATGTTAATTGGCAAACAACGATATTGTGCGGAATGATGCCAACTAACAGATTGAACATAATAATAATGGACTGTGTGTGTGAAATTGGTAAACTGAAAGTAAGAACATCGAAGTTTGTTTATGGATGTATGGATATTTCAAAGACTTTTATGTCACCCTTTTTTCCACCTTGGAAATATTCATTCTAGAAAATTTTAAATATTACAATCAACTTGCAACATCCCACTCCAATACTAGGACTTACACACATTGCCTATCCCAGAACTTCTAGAAACACTCGAGAATACAGCTCACGACTGATTCTTGTTACAATGAGGTTTGTAGTACCTCAACTGATTACACTGATATAATTATTGTTACAACACTTTATGTGGGGATCTCGGGTTGCTAATCTCGTCTTAGGGCAACTAATGATTAATTAAACAATTAATCAAACATTAAAAGAATAAATAAACCAAGAGCACAAATTTTTTTTTAAAAAAAAATTCCATCACCTCGCTCGATTGGTCAAACTTCACCGATCGAGCGAGCTATAAAAATCAAGCTCTCAGTCTGCATCATTTTTGGTCTCGCTCGATCGGTCAAATACTACTGATCGAGCGAGCAAGAAAAATCAAGTTTTTTGCCCAAGAATAACAGGCCTCGCTCGATCGGTAACATTTACCCGATCGAGCGGGCTCCTTTTCCAGAAAATGACAGCAATATTATCTTGCTGTCAAACCTTGCCTCATAAGTCCAAATGCATTCAATATCAACTCAATTCATGGTTTATAAAATCTCAAACATGCATATCAACATGTATAAAGGTTCAAACATCAAATCATACGATTATTACATTAAACGAATCATTCAATAAACGTTAAAGTTGGAACTACACAAGATCTCACAAGTGTGTTTCAATTCATACTAGTTCTCACATGTTGATGCTTTACATCTATCACAGTTCATCTTAAACTCGAGTCCTCACTTGCTAAGTCTCGCTCCCTAGCTATCAATGTCCTCTCAGACTAGCTTCTGCCCCACCTGTTGTCATGCACTCATAAAAAACAAAACAACAGCCGGATAAACTCCGGTGAGAAATTATCTCAGTATAACCAACATATAGAAAGCGTTAAATAAATCATAAACGACTCTATTCAAACTCGACTCAACAAATAGAGTAGTTAACGCTTCTATTGATCGATTGAGAATTGATTCATATATCTTCATTGCCATCAAGATTCGTAACCGATCTTGATATAGATATCCATCTATCATAGCCATTCTGGGCTAGAAAATAAGGTTAGCAGCAACCTTGGCATAGAATCAATTCATTATAGCATCATATCGACTCAAATTCAAAGATCCACTACCTGGGATGGATCGACAACATCAAAATCAAATCAAAACATAAACACGTATGTGGTTTTTAGCGGGACAACTCAAGAAGAATCGATCTTGAGTTTTAAAATCCCTGACTCTCGATGTCGTCATTATACCTTCGTATTTCTTCTGTTTTGAACGCTTCAAATCTGAAACATAGCATCAAAACATTCAATATAATCTTCATTCTATTCAATCAATTCAAAATCTATTCAAAACCAGTAATATCTCTTCAATACAATTCATTTCAACCTCACTTCATCTTCTTTGGTTTGAATTCGGAGTCTTGAGTCGTTAGCTTTCAAAAGTAGTTTGAAACTGAGAAATAAAATTGCTATATCGTCAATAACATCTAGATGAATATCTTATCTCAGTTATAGGCTATCAAAACGGCTCTAAAACATTAATCAATGGCGTAGCGACTGAAAATTGGTAACTGACGAAATATCGAATTCGACTCTAACATCAATTCAATTCACAAGTCTATTCAAATCAGCAAAACATACTTCTAATCTTCATACCAGTGGTTATAAACATCATATATAAACTGGAAATCATGCTTCAATACAAATACGATAAATGCTTCGATCCGGTTTCGATATCGAATCGTATAAACATTGAAGAACATGATCATACAATCCAAAAGCTGATCTTTGCAATATTTCGCTCCATAAACCATACCGAATAAATCAGAAACTTACATCAAATCTAATTCCTCGTTGAAAGGATTCCAGAACACTTTTCGGAATTAAAATCGGACGATCGGATCAAAAGTTACGGGGTTTCGAAAATTAAATATCAAAGGAAAACGAAGAGAGTTTCGGCCTCTGTTCCAACTTCTGAATTCCTTATTATTCAAGCACGTATCATGCTGATAATTCACATAATAATCATATATGTATTGCATAAATTGTAATTTAACCCCTCAAGTCTTTGTTAATTGCAATTCAGTCCTCGGCCTTCTTTTTAATTCAATTTCAATCCTAAATAATTGAAGAATATTAGAATTTAAATCAAAACTCTAAATATTTCCAAATTAAATATACTCGAATTAAAATTAAATAAAATCTAATTAATTAAATAATCCTGGCCTATTACACTTTAGTCCTTTAAACCTCAGTATTTGCAAATCAGTCCCTGGTCGATTTTTATCTTCAAACTTCATCTTCTTTAATTTCCGAAACATGGAATTAAATCTTAAATCCCATAAATATTCAAATCGAATATTTATTCTTTTAATTTAAGAATTCTCGGATTATAATTCTCAAAACCCGTAACATTCTCAAATTAATATTTTCGGCTCAGAAATTAAATCTATAATTTCTTTAGCTTCTCAAATCAATATTAGACCATAATATGGAATTTAATTCTCAAATTCCATAATTAATAATTTAATATTTCTGGGTCTTAAAATTTCTCCCCTCTAAGAAATGATTTCGTCCTCGAAATCACATTCAATCGAAATATCAAGTCTAATGAAATGCATGATTATCTGAAGTGATTCTGTGAGACCTCGATTCTAAATATCTAATCTTGAATTAGACAACAATTAAGCAAACAAGATTCAAGACTAAAAGCAAGAATTTTTTTTATTTTTTTTTTATTTTTTTTTTTCAAAAAGGGGTGCGCCCGGGCGGCTAAAAACTGCAGCCCGAGCACCTCCCAAAACAGCAACCTGCTGTTTGGCTCGAAGGGGGGGGGGGGGGGGGGGGCGCCCGGGCGGCTAAAAACTGCAGCCAGAGCGCCCCCTGCTGCAGAACTAGGAAACAACAGAAAACAAGGAGGCTCGACTCCAACACTTCCAAAACGAAATCATGCATTACAACGCAACTCAAAACGTTAATACACATGTATACTCCAATACAAAGTAGTTCTAAAGTTATACAATCTCGAACTAATAGAACATGCTTCCGTATAGCTTATTCAATACAAAACAAGTTTGAATACGATCTAAGTTCGATTACAAACTCGACTTGTAAAACAACAAGGATTCACTCTATCAACTCTTCCACCTAGCCATGCAATCTCTGACTCGGTCCTGCCCCACCTGTTGCCAAGTACACATATAAACAAAGACAACAGCCGGATAATCTGGTGAGAATACAATTCCCAGTAAAAGAGACTAGCATATAATAACACATAAATATATCAAAACATGATATAAAATCAAATTCCACATATTCCTCAAGTAATTCATTCAATTGCGGAATTAAAATGATATGCATGACTTTAAAACTTCTGGATTATCAAACTCAGATAATCAAATGGAATTCTTCTTTCTTTCTTTCTTCGGTTTGGGATCCCAAGGTTAAAATATCCAACGATCACACCGAACTCCCCTTTCGAGGTGGACGAGGTATATTTTAATCCTCTAGACTCTAGGCATTATAGTGAGTTAATCGACACTTGTAGTAAATCGCCTACCAAGGCCACTCAGCTATAATCTCCAGATCGTCTAATTCAAAATTAATAATCAATCGTCTCAATATGAATGAATATGTAATCTCATGCATTCAAATATAAATTCAATCATAAATTCATATAAGCATATAAACATGCAAGTATGTGATTTCTTCTAGGACACTCGAATGAATCCGGATTCGAGTTAATCGTCAGATTCCATTTCAAAGTCATCTTATATCTTCTATTCGTTTCAAACTATTCAATCTAAAAATAACAAATCCTCAATCAATATCCAAACAAGTACATCAATCGATAAAAGAAGACATTGATACTATACCGGCTCGACTCTTCTAAACTGATCAAGACTGCAAGGCTCACAATCTTCAAGAATTTCAATTCAATCTATCAGAAGAAGTCATGATGATCAAAATCGATATCAAACTCATAACAAACTCGTATAACTTAAAACATCAAAACGACGTTCAAACTTCAAACTGACGACATAATGGCTATAAATGATCAAACCGGAAATGCAGACAGCAAAACAACAACTCAAAATACTCATTCCAATCCTCAAACATCAATTCCAACACAAACCCAACACATCTCAAACTCATGATTTTCAAAAATAACAAGAAAACTCATATCAAATCCATTCGTCGATAGATCTTCGAACCGTCTTAGATATACTGTCACAGCTATCTAATAATCATCCTCTTCGAATATAAAATAATTCTAACAACATCCAAAAATTCAAACCTCTCAGAATTAAGATAAACTTACATCCCACGGAGCACTCGAAGCTGTGATCGTAGATATCAAGTCAGAATTCAATTCTATCGGACGGATTGAGCTAGAATCGAAATCACAAAGCTTGGGAAAGCTTTGGGCGTTCTTCAATGGTGGAGGATCGACTTGGAGGAGGGAGAGATGAAATGAGAGACTTAGTCGACAAGTCTAAGATATAACAAAACTCAATTTTGCGTTTTAGTCCCTAAAATTTCCAAAAATTGCAAAAAGGTCCCTGATTAATAAAAAGTCGGCTCTCGAATTCTGAAATCACTGAATATTTTAAATAACATCAATTAAGATAAAAATGGGGCGTTACAGATTCTTACTTCAATCATTCAATTCCGATCTCCGTATTTCATCTCGTCATCTCTTATCAGATTATTTCTTCAATCTGCGTCTAGTCTCTTGTCCTTTAATTAACTGAAAAGAATTCTCTATGAGTTGTTTCTTTTCTCAATCAAGGATCTGTCGAATATTCGACTTAACTCAAAATCTCTTCAGTCGCTATTTCATCTAATTAAAGCACATAGGAAGAATTGACAGATACTTCCTTCACTTAGATACGTGGAACAATCAGATCCATCATATCAAGCTGAAAAGAATAAATCTTTCACGAAAATCATCAATTCTGTCTGACATCTCAGTCAATGAAATTCAGCTTCAGTGACAATTTGTTTCTTTCTCTATATCATTCTATGCTCTGCATAAAAGATATATCAACTGTCATTCTGTTCATCGGTTCAAAATATGTATCTACCCTCCATATTCGGAATCTGTATATCAAACACTGCTCTTTCTCCATTCTGAATCGAATGATATTTCAAGAATAACTTTTTCGCTTACTAATCAGTTTTAGCTATTAAAAGTTATATCTATCATTCAATTGCTAACTCTGTTTCTTCTTCTCTATTCTCATTTCGTACAGATTCATATTCGTAATCTTTGTGTATCTCAAATCACATCTGATCTGATATCGGATACTTCTGTACTATCATTCCAACATAAAGATATCTGATTTCTTTCTCATCGTATCATCAAATCATTATCTCAATATCGACTCGATAGCTGTTACAGGAATCATCATAATCAAGTGGCAATATATCAGATCAAGTAATACTGAATCAGGTATTAAAGTTTTGAGTATATCCTCAAAATCTAGAAAATCAACTCAGATAATCTATCGATCATAGAATGGTATAATGCAATCACATATAACCAAACACTCAGAACATCGATCAATCAATGACACACTTCGATCAAATAAATCTAAAGTCTCTATCATGATAATAGATTGCAATCATTCCTGTAATTTCATCATATCTCTATCTTCTTCACAGCTATCTAGTCATATTTGTATCACATCTTATACAGCGTATTCTAAAATTCTGATTAGTCTATTCGGACTATCTATTAATCAGAATTTAATATGTTGTATTCACAGATTTCAAAATATTCAGAGTTGTTGAGAATCGGTATCATGTCAGATATAGTTCATTCTCGAAATTCGATTCATCTGCTCTGACTATTCTTCAATTCAAGAATAACATCTTGTACTTTCACAACCAAAAAGTACTCAGAGCCTTCTGATCGTTTGTATTGCTAGTAAACCTAATGTCTCAATTTGAAACAATAATTCTTGGCTTACTGTGACATCTCACACAATTCTGATCACGGATCAGTGATTCATTTGTACAGACAGATCATCTTACCCAGTAACTTCAGTCAATCTGATCATAACTACCACCTGTTTACCTCATCTATACTGCTTCATCGTGGTAGTTTCGTAAAATATTCTTTCAACTCATAATCTTATTTCAATTTCTGGAGTTTCTAAACTATCAATGAACTTATCTGGTCAACAATTTTCAACTTCATCAGAAACGCTCTATACGTTTAACTTCGAAAACGTACTAATTCTGTTACATCTGTTTGCTTTATCTTCTGATAAAACAATTATTGGATGAATCTTAAATTCATTGTTGTGCATTTTCTTCAAATTCTGATATATCTTTTCGAAAATATCAGGAACAATCAGATAATCAGTCACAAACAAATTCATCCATTCTGATCTGAGGCTTCAATTCATATCTCAATCTGGCATTTTTTTTACTGAATTCTCATTGCTTCAGTTTACTTTCTGTGTTTCTTTCATCTTCTGAACAGTGCTGGCTTATTTCCAATCGAAAATCATTCTGATTAGGATATATTCGTCTGAATATGTAAACCAGAATATACAAAAATCTAAAATCAATTCATTGAATATCTATCTCATTCCTCATTTTCGTTTCTCAATCGAATTCTAATCACTTGATCTTATTTCAATGTGCTTTAATCCTTCCAAATCGATTCTCACCTAATCTGGATTACAGTAATTCTGAATGTTTTAGTATCTATCTCGACACTCAAGCACATAAATTCAAAGATCAATCAATCAAATATTCATCTCGTTTCTTCGTTCTATTTTCCAATTCTTAGCAAATCATATCATTAACCCAAAAACTTTTTTCCGAAAAAATCGAATTGGAAATTCTATCATTTACGAGCCAAAAATATTAAAATATACTGAATGTATACATCAAACAATCAATAACTTTTGAAATTCATAATCAGGAAAACTCACTCAAGCCAAGGTCATCCAAAGAACAATATTCTGAATGACAAACTGCTAAGTGAAAACAACTCACTAGCATCTCAACTCTTCAGACTTTAACAAAGAATAAGAGTCCATCAAAATCGATTGAGGTCGAATATCAAAACCTCAGAATCGATATCAAGAATTTCAAAATCATGATTTTATGATGTAATAACTTCAGTAAAATAAAATAAAAGACTCATCTGTAACTGATTTTCATATCATCGTCTATCTTGTAAACCTCAAAAGCAGCATTCAATTCATCAATTCATCAAGTCTCTATAAAATTCCAATTCACAACTTAAACTAAAGTCGAAATCTTATTGGAATATATCTGTCATCTCTATTCATCGGCATATCTATCAATGCTAATTTAGATCTTAAACATATCTAGTGCATCGAATATACTGATTTCGGAATATTTCTGTAGTCAAACATCATATATCAAACCGAAATCACAGAATCTTAATTCGAGAGTCTATATCATATCATTATATTCATATGCACATTATGTTCTTGCTGATCTAATTTAATCGCTTTTATCATCAATCTTCTGATAATCTGTATCAGGTTATTGCATCATCATCTATCATGCAACCTAAACAGATATCTCAAGATGAACAAAATCATGTCTAATTCATTTCATCGAAGCAGTAGTTCCATTCTTCAGTTCAATTCACACAAAATCTCTTTTCAGATACAGAGGTAAGATATAATAAAGCTTTCATCTATCATATATCTCTTGCACCAATCACATAAACAGGTTAAAACAAAATAAATCTGTTACCTGCAATTTCGTTCTCAGGTGCAATTTCATTCTGATCATCTGTATACTTCTGGAACCGTTCTTCATTCAAATCATCTCAGAATCTGATTTACTTAGGAAATCGCCTAATACATATTCTTGAACTGTTTTTACACTGATCGTTAGGATATCTCCTCCCACAATGAGTGTAATAATCATTAGCATACTCTGCATTTAGAACCAGACTAATCTATCTCGGTTCGCTAGAGTTAGAGAATTACTTTCGTATCGTTGACTTCATATCTGCTCTAGAATAAAAATTGCAGCCAAAGTACTGATTATCGCACATACTGCAACATATCTACAATTTCATTCATTCTGCCTCGTCATTCAACTCCAGTTCTTTTAGACAAAGCTATGTCTTTCAGAAAATGTTTCAGTCGTCAACATTTATTCAGACATATTCTTCGAATTCAAGCCATTAAATAATTCACTCAATCTTGAGCTTTTCATCATTTATAATTCAAAGAATCGTAATATGCTTGAAAATTCTAATAAGGCATTCCTCAAAATTCAAAATATTCAGCTTCTAGAGGGTATATTTTTCTTTCTCATCATGTCTATCTGTTGTGGCAAAGAATCGTAAATAAAACTCTATTCTAATCACTTACCAACAATCAATATACCTCTGCTTTCTCATATTTCTTCATCAGAATCCACCAGCTGGTTGCTAGGTTTCGAAGTTGGTATTCAATCAATCTAATACTATATTCATATGTATCTTCGAAAAAAAATGTGATCAACTGATCAAGGTTTTCAAGCCAACTTCTCCCTGCAATAACATCGATTCATTCGCTGATGTACTATTATATTCAATCAAAAATACTTCGTTCAGCTGAGCAACACAGTTATGTTCAGTCTGACCATACCATTCTGTTTAGTCTGGGGTTGCTTACATCACCCAAAGAACACTGTTCTCTTCGATTCTGGGTGTTTACATCAACCGGGGAAAATCTTATAACAAAATCAGTAAGAAATTCAAAAATTTACAAATCAGTAAATCAGGCAGTTGAATTTCAAATATAGATCACGCTCACATGCTATTTATCAAATCATCGAAGCATCAAATCGAGTAATGCATAATCATGCAATACTATAAATGCATGTGACTCAATCTACCCCGCTCAACTTCTATCTCAGTCTAAGAAACTTATGCTCTGATACCACCTGTTGTGGGGACCTCGGGTTGCTAATCTCGTCTTAGGGCAACTAATGATTAATTAAACAATTAATCAAACATTAAAAGAATAAATAAACCAAAAGCACAAATTTTTTTTATAAAAAATTCCATCACCTCGCTCGATCGGTCAAACTTCACCGATCGAGCGAGCTATAAAAATCAAGCTCTCGGTCTGCATCATTTTTGGTCTCGCTCGATCGGTCAAATACTACCGATCGAGCGAGAAAGAAAAATCAAGTTTTCTGCCCAAGAATAACAGGCCTCGCTCGATCGGTAACATTCACCCGATCAAGCGGGCTCCTTTTCCAAAAAATGACAGCAATATTATCTTGCTGTCAAACCTTGCCTCATCAGTCCAAATGCATTCAATATCAACTCAATTCATGGTTTATAAAATCTCAAACATGCATATCAACATGTATAAAGGTTCAAGCATCAAATCATACGATTATTACATTAAACGAATCATTCAATAAACGTTAAAGTTGGAACTACACAAGATCTCACAAGTGTGTTTCAATTCATACTAGTTCTCACATGTTGATGCTATACATCTATCATAGTTCATCTTAAACCCGAGTCCTCACTTGCTAAGTCTCGCTCCCGAGCTATCAATGTCCTCTCAGACTAGCTCCTGCCCCACCTATTGTCATGCACACATACAAAACAAAACAACAGCCGCATAAACTCCGGTGAGAAATTATCTCAGTATAACCAACATATAGAAAGCGTTAAATAAATCATAAACGACTCTATTCAAACTCGACTCAACAAATAGAGTAGTTAACGCTTCTATTGATCGATCGAGAATTGATTCATATATCTTCATTGCAATCAAGATTTGTAACCGATCTTGATATGGATATCCATCTATCGTAACCATTCTGGACTAGAAAATAAGGTTAACAACAACCTTGGCATAGAATCAATTCATTATAGCATCATATCGACTCAAATTCAAAGATCCACTACCTGGGATGGATCGACAACATCAAAATCAAATCAAAACATAAACACATATGTGGTTTTTAGTGGGACAACTCAAGAAGAATCGATCTCGAGTTTCAAAAGCCCTGACACTCGATGTCGTCATTATACCTTCGTATTTCTTCTGTTTTGAACGCTTCAAATCTGAAACATAGCATCAAAACATTCAATATAATCTTCATTCTATTCAATCTATTCAAAACCAGTAATATCTCTTCAATACAATTCATTTCAACTTTACTTTATCTTCTTTGCTTTGAATTCGGAGTCTTGAGTCGTTAGCTTTCAAAAGTAGTCTGAAACTGAGAAATAAAATTGCTATATCGTCAATAACATCTAGACGAATATCTTATCTCAGTTATAGGCTATCAAAACGGCTCCAAAACATTAATCAATGGCATAGCGACTGAAAATCGGTAACCGACGAAATATCGAATTCGACTCTAACATCAATTCAATTCACAAGTCTATTCAAATCAGCAAAACATACTTATAATCTTCATACCAGTGGTTATAAACATCATATATAAACTGGAAATCATGCTTCAATACAAATACGATAAATTCTTCGATTCGGTTTCGATATCGAATCGTATAAACGTTGAAGAACATGATCATACAATCCAAAAGCTGATCTTTGCAATATTTTGCTCCATAAACCATAACGAAGAAATCAAAAACTTACATCAAATCGAATTCCTTGTCGCAAGGATTCCAGAACACTTTTCGGAATCGAAATCGGACGATCGGATCAAAAGTTACGGGGTTTCGAAAATCAAATATCAAAGGAAAACGAAGAGAGTTTCGGCCTCTGTTCCAACTTCTGAATTCCTTATTATTCAATCACGTATCATGCTGATAATTCACATAATAATCAGATATGTATTGCATAAATTGCAATTTAACCCCTCAAGTCTTCATTAATTGCAATTCAGTCCTCGACCTTTTTTTAATTCAATTTCAATCCTAAATAATTGAAGAATATTATAATTTAAATCAAAACTCTAAATATTCCCAAATTAAATATACTCGAATTAAAATTAAATAAAATCGGATTAATTAAATAATCCTGGCCTATTGCACTTTAGTCCTTCAAACCTCAGTATTTGCAAATCAGTCCCTGATCGGTTTTTATCTTCAAACTTCATCTTCTTTAATTCCCGAAACATGGAATTAAATCTTAAATCCCATAAATATTCAAATCGAATATTTATTCTTTTAATTTAAGAATTCTCGGAATATAATTCTCAAAACCCGTAAAATTCTCAAATTAATATTTTGGGCTCAGAAATTAAATCTATAATTTCTTTAGTTTCTCAAATCAATATTAGATCATAATATGGAATTTAATTCTCAAATTCCAAAATTAATAATTTAATATTTCTGAATCTTACACTTTAGCAGTGGTTGATCCTCAGTGATCTACTATGTCTGAATGCTTGTGTTTGTGTTCTTCGAATCTCAGATGATAGACTTCAAGATGCTTTCTGTTTTTTTTCTCGGTTGAATGAGTAAACTGAAGAAGTTCAGTTTAGCTCTAATGACTTGAGTAGAGAATTCTCTTTAGAGTCGGATCTCTTTGAAGTGTCCCAAAGATGGGTATTTATACTTGGTGGGTAACAGTTCTTTTGAATTCAAATCAATACCGTTTGCTTGTATTTTTCGCAGACATTCATTGACAAGATAGTACACTGTGAGTCTCTCTGCTTTCGGCGCTTTGTCTGAAACGGAAGGGTTTATCCACAAGAGTTTCGTTGAATTGGATTGGCTTACTCAAACTCTTGATCAGTTTAGGCGGCATTAGTTGGGTTAAGGTCAACTGATTCAGTTTAGCTTCTTAAGTTAAATTCAGTTATCTTTATTCTTTCAGTTGAGCTCTGTCCAACTTCTTCGATAGCTAATTGAAATTGATTCTTCACTATCCATGTTCAGTTTATCTCTACATATTTGATATGCTAAGGTCAATGGTCAATTCAGTTGATCTCTTCATTTTGACTTGAGAGTTTTGGTCAGTTTATGTCATTTGTACTATGCTCTTGATAGAGTCATTTAATCTGTGATGTAGACTGAATTATGTCAATATCAAAACTCTGTAGTTCCAACAGATGCTATTGTGTTATTATTGATTTTTTAAAAAAATTAAAATTTTTATGTGTTAATTTTTTTATGACCCATTTAGTAGAATATATTTTATTTGGCCCTCTAAGTGTAATTTGAATATTTTATTGATTCAAATGGAATCGAATTGATTGGTGGAACTTTATGAATTTATCTTAATTTTTTTTTTCAAATGTCATTGTGTTATATCTTGTATATTGTATATGTAGAATCACTCTTTAAAGAAATTTTGATTTTTTGTGTTCTATATATCGTTAGTGAAGCTAGTGTTTCAAGATATTATAAGGGTCCTTTCTTACATTGATTAGTACTTCTTCAAATTACATTGAAGAATATAATGAATAATGAATAATGAATACCTTACTTTTTTCTCCAACGCTTTTTTTTGTTAATGAATGATTGTGTGATGAGGCATATATATTCATCATGAAAGAAGCGTATGAATTTTATTACAAGAGATATTATCGTTTAATCTTTTTTAAAGTTGGAATAAGAATATAATTACAAGTAATTTATTTTATCTTTTAGGTTGGAGACTCGATTTGATGAAAGAATCATATTGAGATTATGGCAAGCTTGAGCCGAATGAATTTCATCATATAATTTGTCCAGATGGTGAAGGATATTCTGAAGAACATTAGATTTTAGTGTACTTGATTGTTGATACATTATGAGAAAGTTTGTATTAATTTTATGTATCTAAGCATTGATTGTTTATAAATTATTTTTTCGATTAAGTTAGGTGTCAATAATTTTTTATTTTTAGAATTTTGAGATGTTTCTAAATATTGAATTTGTGATGCATTCATAAAATATTAAAAGATGATATTTATAAATATACTCACAAATTATACTGCATTAATATTATATGAAAAGATGACATTATAGTCGCAAAATCGTCGCTATTTTGAAATTAGAGAAGGTTTTGTGACTTAAAAACCGTCATTAATTGTTGATTTTTTTTTCTATTGTATATCATGGTTTTCACTTTAAACAACTAGTAACACTGACATTTAAAATATTATATGAATAATTGAATATTACAATCATAATACAATTACAATAAATCAAGGCAGCATTTAAAAAATTCGGTAATACCAAGCTAACATTTGAATGGTACGCAAAAGTTTTTGCAACATATAGTGTGAATTTCTGTGTCCTGATTGATATTCAGTTATCATGAAATCAACATTTGTTAGTGTATAAATAGGGATGGAAACGGGGCGGGTCTGGCTAAACCCGGGCCCCGCCCCGCGAACCCGGCGGGTCCAATCCGGGTTAGACCCGTTGGACCCGTCATAAATTAAATAATTTTAAATTTATTAAAATAAAAAAATAAAAAAGTTTAAAAATTATCAAATATCATTAAATTTAATTTCAAATATAGATTTATAATATTTAAGACAAAAAAAAAATTATTCTCACAAGTTTAAATTTATTAACTTGTAATTGATTAATATTTATTAGCTAAAAACATTATAATGATTTATTTTTATACTAAACATATCATAATAAAATAAATTCATTTCAATCCAATAATAACACATTCAAATAATGGATAAAATATTAATTATTTAGTATAATAATATAATTATATATTATTAATATTACATATATATTTTATATTTATATATATACATGAATATTTTAAATTTATATATATATAATACTTTGGCAGGGCGGATCCGGGGTGGGTTTGGCCAAACCCGAGACCCGCCCCGGACCCGCTTAGGCGGGTCTAGACCTGCCCCGTCGGGGCGGGTTTGATGCTAAACCCGCCCCATTGCCATGATCCCTATGTATAAACAACGAAAACAAGTTGGAAATTTGATTTTGGTCTACCAAAATTTTGGGATGACCTCCTCATATTAGACATGTAATTTATGTTTAATTGATGAGATGAGTCGTGTGTGTGTGTGTGTATATATATATAGAGAAATGCTCATCTGTCCAACCATGTTTACTCACTTGGTTTGCGACCACTAAAATCCAGTAGTGGGTTTTAGTGGTTTTTGTTTTTTTTGTTTTTTTGCATCACTAAAACCCACCGGGTTTTAGTGGTCGCGGACCAAGTGAGGAAACATGGTTGGGCAGCTGAAAATTCCTCTATATATATATATATATATATATATATATATATGAACACTTTTACTTCATTAATATACATTAGAAAGTAAACAATTCATCCCAAGTAAAAGAATTAGCCTAATAAATAAATAAATGTTGCTAAGTACATAAATTTTTTTGAATAGACAACATAACATTTATTTCGAAATGCAAAATGTTTCATGAATCTTGAAAGTAAAAGTACACAAAAGAGCCATGGAAATACATGCAAATTGAGTCACGACGTATAAGTTTTGGGCTACCCATGACACAATTGAAATTCAAACACACTTGTTTTCCTTTATCACATAATCTATAGAATACATATCATTCATCTAAATATATAAAATAAAAGACGTCGAAATAGAAGATGACCATCGAAAAATATTGAATAGACTCAGTTTCTTCTTTCCAAAATAGTCATCAAGCCCTTGAATAGTTGGGAAACATAGTGGTGAGATTCATTGGGTGCATATAAGTGTTGTCACCATTAAAGATTTGTTGGACTATGAGTCGATTGGCCCTTTCAGATGGATGAAATGGATCCCAAAACACGTATTGGTCCCGATTCAGACACAAGTTCGACAGGGGTGTGCAAAGGCCCAGCCCATTATATCGGCCCTGTCCACAACAAGCCATCTTCGAGGTTGTGAATCCTATCCAAACGCATATCAAAGGCAATACAAGTCAAGATCATCACCATTAGTTATTAATATCTCTTGCATGTTCATGTTTCGGACAATCGGGACATGATTGTTTGGTATTGAAAAACGTACCGAAATTTTGTGGATTGGAAACAAAATCCATGTGCATTTGATTGTTGTTTGCCGCGATGAAGACGTTGGTTCCGATGTCTTGGTTAAGTTGATTGAGCATTTTTTTGAGTTGGGGGTTGAAGAGAGATGAAGCGCGTTGTAGTTCTCCCGCGCATTCGCCATTTCTACTATGTTGTGCTAGTTCGGCTGGCACACAACCTAATGGCCCCGTTCCGGTCACTAGAACTCGACGAGCTCCAAGTTGATACAGTCTCTACATTTTATGAATACAAATCTCATCGAAAAACAATTAATTTTTGAGTAATTTTAGAAGTGATCGGGATAAATTTTGAAATTATATAATTTATAAAAGGGGGGATTAATTTTTAAAATACCTGTAAAACTTTTTTGTACTCAGAAATGACAAATGGGACATATGCTTGGAGTGTGAATTGTCTTGATCTTGCTGAAAAGGGCACCAAATAGTAATTGTTCACAAAATCATTGCCTCCCAAAGTCATGAGAGTTAGTGATTCCCTCACAAGTTTTTTGGTCTCCTCCTCTCCAATTAATGCACTCACCCTTTGCTGATATTGCTTAAAATTATTCAATTGCTCGTAAATTCTTATAATGTTAACCTGCACACAAAACGTCACATTTTGAAATATCTATTCATTTAATTATAACTTTTAATTTTTTATCCAAAAAATACATATATATTATAATCGAATCCATACATTCAACGTTGTGTGATTTGCAAGCTATAATGATTGGAGAATGAAAAATAATGTGAGATAAAATAATTTTTTAGAAAATAAAGAAGATAATAAAATTGTGAGGCTTACAAATTGGATTCCAGTGTCATTAAGGACACCCACTCCAGCAGAGGCAAAGTTGGCACCAACTAACAGTTTCTGTCCTCTAAGCTCTGGGCTTAAGTATGGCAATGTGGCCTCCCAACCCATTTTTTCACCTAAAAAATAAAACATGTCAAAAATATCAAATAAAAACCCCATTTTCAAGATAAATAATCGTGCAAAATATAGCTAAATTCCCCAAATTAATGAGAAATCGCATTTTAAATTCTAAAATATAAAATTTTAAAGAAGATGATCATGTACGTGCATCTTGATATTTTGAAATGTTGATTAGTTTACATAAATGTACGTTTATTCTTATTGATTGGTGATTGGGAATTTGGGAGACAGTGAAAATGCTTATAAAGAAAAAAATAAGTTAATATTTGGAAAATTGATTTTTTGATATATGTATATCTGTTTCTTGTGATTTCGGTCTTTTATGTCATCAGATATCAATTTTAGTCTATATCTTTCTTTCTTTTTTTGGGAAATTTTAGTCTTTTTGTTTGTGTGACACTGATGTGGAGTTGACGTGTACAGTACTATATTAGCATTTTCAACGAAAAATGACTAAAATACCAAAAATCAAAACTTATAGGACTAAAAATGAAGACATAAATGATCAAAATCATAATGTAACAATTATCGGACCAAAATTCCAATTTCCCTTTAATTTTTCAAGTATACATAAGTAAAAAACAAAAAAAAACAATTATAGAGAACAGAAACTTTACTAATTATGTCGGGGATGTTAAGGCCATTGGAGAATCTCCCAGTGGGGCGATGTGTGGGATAGTCGATCCCGTAGGGAGGAGCATCGGCTCTAGCGGTGGTGGCCAAGTAGTTGTTGTTACCATTGTCCACCAATGAATCTCCAAACACAAGAAATGCTCTATTTTCAGCGCGAACATTCAAAGTATTTGACGTTAAAACTACATAAATAAAAAGAAAACATGAAATAATCCCTAAAATAGACATTTTCATATGGTATGATCTCAAGAAAATAATGATATATAATCCCTTTTGAACGATGCATGCCTCCATGGCTCTATATATTGTTGAGATCCCCAACTAATATGTTGGTGTTAATAATTAAATGACAGAAATGTCAAAAAGCCTAGTGAATTAGATTCGCGGTGTTAAATTTCACAGTTGGATTAATGGGAATACGGTAAATTAACTTTTATTAGTACTATATATATATAATTAAACAGAAAGTTTTAATTTTTTAAAAAATATATTTTGAAATTTGAATTAATTTTTATTAATATTATAAAAACTCATATTTCTTTCACAGTTTTTTTTTTATATCTATATTTGACTTAAGTTTTATATCTTTAACAACACTTGAAAGAGTCCAAATCAGGAAGGAAAATGTGAATTTTCTTACGGCAATTTCTTTTTGAAAAAAATATATAAGAACTACTTTTTAATTCATAATTCAAACATGAAAATTGATTTTTTCCTTGGAAACCATACGTAACACAAGTATCCAATTATTAAGAAATTCATCTCACAAAATTTAACTATGAGACCGACTCACATGATCAGTTTTTGAGTACTCAAAATAGGTCATAATGCAACAATTTGACTTATTTTATATCGATAGTTTGTGGAATTTGTGTCATGACACCTGATATGTGAACAACATGTGACATGTTATGATCACTCCGGTGAAAAAAAGAAAAAGGAAGAGAGTAGAACTGCAAAAGAATCCAAATTAACTAAAGACGTACGTAGCTAATTTCGAGTAATTAGATTACCGAAATCCAATATTATAGGTCAATTGATTGGACTCGTTTTGATTTTTTTTCCTCCCCTACTTTTTATAATAAGATGAGATTAATGTGATTAAATTTCACGTATAGTTTACTTCATTTTTCCCTTTTTTTTGGGGGAAAATATACATTAATATATTAAACCAAATATTAAGCCTTGAACTAAATTTAAGGTAGTGCAATCAAGTAGAGGACTTGAAATCTTCAACTGTTGTCACATGGTTTCTATTGCAGCTATGCACTTGCAACAACTTAATATATAAGTAATGCTAGCTAGTAATTTTACTTCAACAAGAAGAAGAAGAAGATAAGGTTTCCTCACGTATATATATAAAAAATCAATATGTAATATGCGACGATAAACTCAAAAATTTATCGAGAGAACATTTTTGTATTTATCACAAGAAACTATTGAATCATTTCTTAATACTTGAGTCATAATATAACATTTCAATTTATAGCCTTAGAATTAAGGCGTACTATATACTAGTGTCTTATAATAATTTTTAAAATCCCAATATATCTTTCTTAAAAAAAATAATAATCTCCTATTTATTTTCCATTTTTTGGCATGAAAATTCAATTTATGTAAAAAAAAAATATAAAAAGCTTGTTAAAGATTAGAAAATTTGAAAATTGTTTTAAATTTTTAAATTTTTTAATTTTTTTAAAACAAGATTACTTGTAAAAACAAAATTCGACTGATATGCACACAATTCATACACACGTGACAACATTATTAATGTGCTTACCTAAATAACTTTGCCCTAACATGTTGGGTGAAAAGGGTGTTGGCACTTAATGATCATTATCCAGATTACTATACATTATACAACGTAACTAATTTAGCTGCGTGGAATTAATTTCTTATTAATACAAAACAAATAAAAGGATTAATCATTATTGAATCCAGTTTTTTGGTTGAAGCCCCAATTTTTTGTAATCGCTCGAATTGAATTAATACAATGGATGGTGAGTCGGTGACCACCGAAAGTAGGAATAAGATCTGATCTTATTGGGAAACCGAAATTAGAAATATTTGTGTCATGTCATTTTGGGAAAATCATATTTTTTTGATATTGTATATATGTTTGAGCCTTTTGTGATTTTGATCTTGTATGATATGAATTCCAGTCTTTGGCATTTATCTTCCAATATTTGTTTGTCGGTTTTCATCGAAATATTGATATGATTTCACGCATGTCATCATCAATTGGAAAAATGACTTAATTAAAACTGCAAAAGAAAAAAAAATTAAGATAACGAACTAATATTTAGACTAAATATCGATAACATATATAGAGAATTAACATTACAAATAAACAAATATATATACCAAACAAAAATGCAATTTTCTCTTTTATTCTTTTTTATTTTAGATATCACGGTTTGATTGTTTTTCATTCCAGCTAGCATTTAATAAGATAAGCGTGAGGAAATTAAGAACTCACTTTCATTTTCAATAGGGCAAATCCACGAGTCTCAAACTATTACAATGTTGACTCCAATATTGCAGCCTCCAGCTTAGGCTACTACACGACATTAATTTTAATCATTCATTATAGCCAAAATAAAAAAAATAAAAAAATGGAAGCAACAAAAACAGTACAGTACTAAAACATGTAAAAACGATTCATATGCATGTGTGGTTATTATTGCTACAAAAAGCTGAGAATTTGGTATAGAATATTGGGTTCAAGAACTGGAAAGGTAAGTACCCCGGCCCATATATATATATATATTTATAGGAACCAGGATTGGATCGAAATGAATTTCATGTTTATTAGATATATGCATGTTAGCAGCTACCAACACATCGCACGGCTCCGATTTCATTAGAGGCCGATATCCGTTTTTAAAATATTTTTAATTACTAAATCTTATTGTTTTTTTTTACCTTAATCTAAACTTTGAATACTTATTTCATTGCGTCACACCTGAAAATAATATGAAAAATTATTAGCATGCAAAAAAAAAATTTGTATTAAAAAAAATTATATGTATATGCACGCATGATGCATTAATTATGACATATAAGTTCAGGATTAGGTTATTATGACTAAACTTTGACAAGCTAAATTTTTAATTAAATTCCATCATCTGAAAAACTAGAGATATTGAGCACTATTATATATATATATATATATATATATATATATATATATATATATATATATATATATATTATTCAATCCATCGCCAGATTCTTAAATACCGCATCACGCTGCACAAGGGGGTACCATGCATCTCCTAAAGAATCCCAACACTTTTTTCTGCATGAAATAAGAATAATTTTATGAGGATATTTTGACGACATAGGTATATACTTAATTTAACAGTGAATTCACATTTTTTATCATGTAACTTGTATTTTTTCCCTCATTTTTGGTCCTTTATTGACCAAAATCCATGTAAGCATTTGCTGCCATGTGAGCAATTTACGTTCAGCACACTGGACTTTGGTCAAGAAAGATAAAAAAATGAAAAACAGAACAAGTTACAAGACTAAAAAGAGAAATTCATTGTTAACTGGAAATACATTGATTAAGAGTCTTACTCCTTTGGAATTTTCAAGAAGTTCAGAAGGGATCTTGTAAAGATCTTCATCGACTGGTTTCGCAGTAAACGTCGACGTTTGCTGCTGGGAGACGACATATGTAGGCTGGTTTTTTTGTTTCGGGTAGTAGTGCTGATGATTTCTAGGATGATGCATCAGGTAGCGAACCTGAACAGCTTGTTTCCTTTGCTCCTTCTCATTTGAACAGCCTTTGTCAAATCCCCGTGCCTGCATTATGATGATGCATGCATGCAACTTTTCAATATAATATATACATACAACTTAAAATTTTAAAAATCTTCTTAGAACATAATGTGAATTACACTGTTAATTTTTTTTTCCAGCTAAAGGCGCAACATATGAGTTAATAAGAAAATGGTGGTCAGCCATATGTTTGTTCCATTTTGCCATATCCTAGGTCCTGGGTCCATACAAGAAGTACGACTATTGAAATGGGTTTTGCTAGCAAACGGTCGGTGTATTTAATTATCGTTTTACGAAAATAATTAACTCATATAATAATTTAGACGTCTTTTATGATAATCCTGTATATTGTATAATCCAATCCAAACACTTGTAGGGTGAAATTAATGAAGTAAAAATGAGTTTTTAGATTAATTATCGGTAAATAATTTTTTTCAGATTTTTTTTAAAATTTCCAATTTTAATTTAAAATGATTGACATAAGAGTCATGTAAGAAGGACCAATTGTCATTGGATCCGTGAGAGATTGATACTCAGCTATCGATGGTCCTACGTTATTTAGGATGTGATGTCTAATGGCCTAGCGTGATTGTTACCAGCTAAGCATGTAGTTTCTGTCCTAGACAAATGAATACAATAATTATTTTTCCAAAATAAAAAATAAATTGATACAATTATTTTCAAAGGAGAACGAAAAATAAAATTCAGCAACTTTGGTAATTTTTACTGGTTTCATTTTGGAGATACGCTGTTTCAAATATATATATATATATATATATTATATCAATTAAGATATTAAAAAATTGTATAAAAATAGACGTGGCTATAACTAAAAGGATTATATATTATATTATATGTAAGTACCAAACCTAGCTATCCCTATCTATATTATTACTCGAAGATATATGTAGTGATATAGCTAGCTAGGTACGTAAGGTATGTAGGTATATGATAAATAAATGTTTATATTTTTTATAGTCTTTTAATTTTAATAATATAACCCGATTAGATGCAAGACAAAATTGACATCACTTTACAAGCTTCTTGGCGGTGAAAGAAAACTTTTTAAATGTGTCTGTAAAAATGAAAGGGAGCAATAAAACCAAATTAAAATGCCAGAGCCGACACCATCAATCGCGTAGCCCCATGGCAAACGTGGCTTCGATCACGCGTTGAAACAAAAACCTTGATCATTATCTATAATTCTTTCAAAGAATAAAAGCAAGAGTTGAAGAAATTAATGTTTGGACAAATATTATCTATAAAATATTTTTTATAAAAGTGTTTTAAAATGTTTTAAAAATTGTTGTAAGAATACATATGTGTTTGGACAACTATTTTATAAAAATATTTTAACATTTATCATTCTTACCTTCCATAGCTTCATTCTAAAAACATCTAAAATTAAGCGTCTCTCAATTGTTTTAAAAAACTATATTTAAAGAACATTTTTTAAAAAACATTTTATAAAAAATTTGTTCAAACACATATTTTAAGTTTTTTTAACTTATAAAACACTAAAATATTTTAAAAACACAAGTCCAAACAAAACCTTATTCAAGTTCACATGAAATTCTAACACTAAATCGCAAATTATCGTTCATCCTAGATTACTTTACTATTAATTTATAAATCACTATATTATTAATTAGTTTTAATATTATGGTGAGACAATGGTAACAAATACAATGAAATAATACATTATTAAAAATATACTGAATTGCTAACAGAGAGAGAAGTGTGGCAGAAATAAAACAAAACCTCTTTTCCGTAATTAATACATATATATTTGAAAATTATAAAATTGAATGTGATTTGACGGTGACCCATTATAGTAGTAAAACACTTCAAAAATAAGAATATCTATAATATATGTAATATTTTTTGGAAAAGTAAGAATAGCTGAATAGGTATATACTATCATGCAAGATTGCAATATTCTAAAGTATATATGAAAATACAACCAAAACAAGAAGCTAGGATCCATACATACATATTAAAAAAAATAATTAATTAACAAACCAACCTTCTGTTGAGGAGCAGAATAAATCCGGCGCGGCGGCGGTTTCTCGAAGACCACCCTACGGGGCGGCGGCCTCTCAAACCCTGTGGCGTAAAGATCAGCGCCGCCGTCCCAGAACCCGACGTTGCTAATATTGGCAGGGCATTGCCCAGAGCAGGTACATCGGAGCAAGCCCGCCTGCCTCGCGCATTCGAAGTATTGCGTAATCGGCAACTCGCCAGCGTTCTCCCAGTCGCCAAACGCCGGGATTTGCCCACTTTTCCGCGGGCAATATTGTTCCTGAATAATTCACACACAACCTTGCAGCATAATCATATATATGTATCGAGAGGAGATTTAAAGATTCGTTATGCAGCTTCGTTAAAAGAAATTAACAGATCGTTTTTGCAAGAAAATTTTACCCAAAAAAATTTAATTCTTGAAAATTCAAGATTTAGAGAATGTCTGTGTGCATGTGAGGCTTACCGTAGGCATTGGAGCAAGCTAGGAACTGAAAAGACGAATAGGAAACGAGTAGGGGTTGTGGGAAAAGAAGCAGTGGGGTTGGTGGAAATTTGGTCAGCAGGTAGATATATATTTATATATTATTTCTAGGTGTTGAAAATTTTGGTCATTGGCACCAAAAACTAGAGAAAAAAGTCCAACGACTCTATTATATATAGGTATGTGACAGGTTGTTTTGACATAAAATATTCCATTAATGATAAATTAAGAAAATATATATACTTTTTTTTTTTTTTTTTTTTTTTTTTACTTTTCGACTCTCCTTTGGATAACACTGATCTGATTTTGTTGTCTTACGCTTTGTTGTTCAAAAAAAAAAAAAAAAATTAATCCCGAAGGGACCCCATTTCACATGAGTCAGAGACCCATTGGCTCATGCGGAGAGTAAATTGAGGGATGTGCACGAGCGGCAGGGACCTGAAGGAGGGAGCACATGGCCCAATCCCCAGAGCATACCCCACAATATTTCAGCAGGAAATATGCTCCACACGAGGATCGAACCCGCAACGCTGGAGAATTTCTTCCCACGTCACCTCAGGCCTTACCAACTCGCGTATGCCCCTGTGGGCATCTTACGCTTTGTTGTTACTTGTTAGGATAGTCAAAAGTTATATATAGAGACACAATTTTTCAAAATATATATTCGTGGCAGTGTAGATCTCGGTACTAAGCAACAATTGAACATGAGATATTGCGTCTACTTTCGTGCCGAGGAGTCGAGCAATTAGACCCATGATTTTGGGTATAAGCGTCTCTAGTTACTAGTTAGAGGTGTTGTCTCGTATTATATTAGAGAGAAGTCTTAGTAATATGTTTTTGTCATTGACATGCATTGTTCCCCACAGAAATCAATACTAAATACCTACTAAGATTATATGTCCCGTTTTTATTACTTACATAGATAACCAGATCAAATTATATAGCAAAATTTTTCGATAAGTCATTCATATATCTAAATGCTTCTCTCAGTCTCAATTATGGATGGTTGACACTTAAGTCTTAACACAGCATTTGTATTTCGTTCTGAGATACATATCATTTTTTTAGGCAAACAAATATAAGTGTCTATTTAGTAGGAATAGTACCAAACATGTTTTAGTTATTAAAATGATTAAATATTGAGTATTGATATTTTTTTATGAATACTATTTCAGGATTATATAATTCTCATCACGCATTGGAAAACTATAAAATAGTAAAATTTACACCAACCATTTTCAAATCCTAATATATAAAAATGTAATCGAGTAAAAATAAATTTAAATTTAAATTATAAGAGCAAATATATATTACTTAAACTATCTATGTTATATTGTAATTATAACATTTCAAAATTAATGTAACCTCGATGTCATGACTTGCATGTAACAGTATTATCATATCATTCCTAGTTTTTTAAAAATTAAAATTTTATTTATTTATGTATTCATCCCAAATATATAGATACGTTTGTTCTTCACATAAACTAAGAAAATCACTAGAAAAACAAAGTTTTCAAGCAAGCTTCTTATCTATCCTTAATTATTCAATTGATTCAAAAAATTATTGCACATTGCTATTAGAGATACATTAATTAGTTAAAATAAGAAAAAATGTTATTAAATATAGAAACTTTACTATATATAATATGTTAGACAACCGAAAAAAATAAAGTCAATTATAATTAGTGAGGAAGTAACTGTAAAACAATATTAAAAAAAAAGTAGATCATGATAAGACGATATGCGTCACTTACATTTTAATTGAAATTTCATATCTTGTGTTGAGAATCCAGAGATTAAAATTCATTTACAACACATGAGAAAAAAACACTTCAGATATAATATATAAAAATTTAAAAATACATTTTAATATAATTGTGACGAAAATAGTATAAAACAATAAAAAATTAAAAGTAAATCATTGGATGATACGTAAAACTTAGACTTTTAACTATTGAATTCCATATATATATGTATATATATATATGCGTGTGTGTATAAACCTGAGAATTCAAGAAGGACAAGAGTTTAATTTTTTTGGGGGAAAGAACGAAGAAGAGTGGAGAAATGTGAAGTGAAGTAGGTAAAAGTCAACTTTTAGGGTAGACATGTTGAAAAGGTTGTCGTTGACTGAAATGAAAATTGGTCCTTTTCTTCACTAGGGTTGTGGGCCCCGTGCATTGATTATAAAAATAAAAATGGTACAAAGAAAGAGTGTGAGTGCAGTGGTTGTGTTTTCAAAATGCACAGTAGTCTTGATCAAGTTGCTTTCGCAGTCGGCCACTTACTTACATCTTCTTGTCCTTTGTAGGCATGCAGTAACATGCACGACACTCAATGGCACCTCTAAATTTGAATAATAATGGCATCAGATCCATGTGAATCTATATATATATATATATATATATATATATATATATATATATATATATATATATAATTATTGGAAATTATATATTAAAATTAGATTGAAAATTATTGTGACGGTGATGTGATGATATTTTAATTTTTGATTATGTAATGAATGATATATTTATTTTTGGACATTTCTCAATTGAGGATCTATAAATAGACCTCAACATTTGTGAAGAAATAACACAAGTTTAGAGAGAAGATTTTATAAGTGTTTGGTTTGATATATATTTTGAGTTTTAGAGTTTTTAGTTTTTACCATAAATTTTTACTTTTCACAACACGTTATCAGCACGATCGCTCGAATGTTCTCTATAATTTTCGACGCTCCAAAACACAAAAAAAAGACAAAAATATTTAACAAGTAAGTATATTTATTTTATTGTTTATTTATTTGTTGTGTATATATTTAATATATAATATCATGTTATTATCAGACATGATAAAAAAATAAGTTTTTAAAAAAACTTGTTATAAATCCTGGGAGGATGTTAAGACGACATCTCACCTCCCAGTAAGGGATACGACAAGTATAAAAGCCTCTAAGATTTTTAAATAATAACGTGATATGATTATACATTACTGCTTATATATATAAATTTATTTTGTAATTATATTTGTATAATTTCATGTTATTATATAAGAGGCTGTCTATGACACCGATCTTATAATAATGTGATATGATTATACATTACTGCTTATATAATTTTATTGTCTAATTATATTTGTATAATTTCATGTTATTATATAAGAGGCTGTCTATGACACTGACCTTATAATAACGTGATATGATATATATTTTATTGCGTATATTTAATTATGATTAACATTATATGCATCACATGATTATCACAAATTTTTATTCAACACATACTCGATTTTTTCTTACCTCCAACGGTAACAAACTGCTAGTTTTTGCCCTATAAATATGTTCACTCAAACTCATTTTCAATCACACCAAATTCACTCTTTCTCTCAAAATAATTTTTCCTCGATTTTTCGAAGATGAAGATGATGACATTTATAAGGCTATTTTTCATAACGACTATGATCATCATGCTCACGAGTCTTGTACTCACCAACAATTTTTCACCACATACTTTTTTTCTATTTGTACACGCACTTGTAATCTTCATTATTTCATTATTTTTTATTGTCGTACTAATAGAAATTAACTAATAAAACGCATTGTTATTTTTCTAGTACCACCATGTCAAATTTGGCAAAGATTGAATTCGTTGCGCTCGATATCACTAAAAGTAATTAAATGACATGGACTCTCGATGTAGAGATGCATCTTGAGTCATTGGGTCTAAGTGATACTAGGGGTGTCAAATTTTATATAAATCCCGACCCGTCCCGAATCCCAACCTGATCCCGTCCCGAAATTTTCCCGACCCGAGTGGTCGGGATTTTTCCCGACCCGATTAATTTCGGGATCGGGATCGGGATCGGGATAGGCTACTCTTCTCGACGGGATTTCCGACCCGACCCGAATATAAAAATAATATTTTTTTAATAATATTTTTTAATTAAAAAATTATTATTTTTTTAAAATTTTATGTTTTAATATTAATGTTTTTATAATTATATACCATATAATATTATTTATATTTATCTTTTTTAATATTAACATTGAGTTATAAATTTTTATTTTGTTTTTGTATTATTATGAATAATTATATGTTTTTTATTAATTAAGTAGTTGTTTTAGTTTATTTATAATGTACTAAAAAATTGTTTTAGTTTTTTAATGGTTATATATAAAGAAATTTTAATTTATTTGTAATGTATTACAAAAAATTGTTTGATTTTTTTCATAAATTTTTTTAAAAAATATTTTCATAGAATTTTTTTTTAAAAAAATATTATTCGGGATTACTCTCTCCCGATCCGACGGGATCCCGAACATTCGGGTCCCGACACTTTTCGGGTGCGGGATCGGGAGAAAAAAAAAGCTCAATTCTTATTGGGACGGGAATCGGGTAAGGGGGTTACGGGACAGGTCCCGACCCGATTCCACCCTTAAGTGATACCATAAAAGAAAATAATATATCATCCTCACAAAAAAAGGCAAATTCTATGATTTTCTTACGTAGACATCTTGATGAAAGATTGAAATGTGAGTATCTCACAGAAAAAGATGCAATGATTTTATGGAAATGGCTGAAAGAAAGATTTGAGCATATAAGGGAAGTTATACTCCCGACCGCCCGTGATGAATGAAATACGTTGAGATTCCAAGACTTTAAAAAAGTCAGTGATTACAATTATGCGATGTATCGAATAGTCTCGCAATTGAAATTTTGTGGGCATGTTGTTACTGAGATGGAAATGCTTGAAAAACATTTTCCACATTCCACGTATCAAATATAACTCTACAACAACAGTATAGAGTGCGTGGATTTTCGAGATATTCTGAACTCATCGCATGTCTTCTTGTGTCGGAAAAGAACAACGAATTGTTAGTAAGAAATCATCAATCCCGACCCACTGGTTCAACGACATTTCCAGAATCAAATGTCGTAATTAAAAATGAAAACCAAAATCAAAGGCATAGCCAATATTTTGGTCGTGGACGAGGTCAAGGAAGTGGGCGTGGACGTGGACGTAAAAATTATCGCGGTCGTGGTCGTGGCCGTGGATATGAAAATAATCGAGATAGTTATTTTAATAACTTATCTCAAAAGAACGTCACGAACCACCCACCAAAAAGGCAGCATAAAAATACGAGTGAAAATGAAAATCACTCAAAAAGATCTGAGAGTGTTTGTTATAGATGTGGCACTCCAGGACATTGGTCACATATTTGTCGAACCTCTGAGCACCTATGTAAGCTGTATAAAGAATCGACAAAGGAAAAAGGAAAAGAGACCAATTTTATTGAAAATAGTGACCATTTAATTGGTTCAACTAGTTTCAATGCTGTAGATTTTTTGAATGATTTCGAAAACATTGATTAAAAGATTGGTGGGACTAGATTTATATTTTTTATGCATTCTTGTATTATAAAGCATGCTATATTTTGCATTTGTATTGTACTTAATTTTTCTTTATTGCATTTTTGTGAAGTTTGATATGGAAAATGCTATGAGCAAACAAAGAAATAATATCATGGAAATTTGCATACCGGATAGTGGTACAACGCACACTATTCTGCGAGATAAAATATATTTCATGGAAATAAAACCAACAAAAACAATGGTGAATATCATATCAGGTCTTGTAGACTTGATTGAAGGTTGTGGTAAAGCACAGTACAAAATTTTGGATAAATGATGTTTTATATTCACCACAATCGAAAAGAAATTTGTTGAGTTTTAATGACATATATTCTCATGGATATGATACTGAGACGATAACTGATGGAAATCAGAAATATATGTGTCTTACCACATATAAATCAGAAAAGAAATATGTGGTTGAAAAATTATCAATGCTCCCTACTGGATTGCATTATACACATATAAGATCAATCGAATCAAATATGATGGTTAATAATTCTCCAATATTAACCAATTGGCATGATCGATTGGGACATCCTGGTTCAATAATGATGCGAAAGATTATTGAAAATACACATGGTCATCCATTGAAAGACCAGAAGATCTTTCAGAATAATAAGTTTCAATGTAAAACATGTTCTCTTGGAAAATTTATTATAAGACCATCACCAGCTAAAATACAAACAGAATCACTCATATTTCTTGAACGTATTCAGGGTGATATTTGTGGTCCAATTCATCCACCATATGGACCATTTCGATATTTTATGTTATTGATCGATGCCTCCAACAGATGGTCACATGTATGCTTATTGTCAACTCGAAATGTGGCATTTTCAAGATTAATGGCTCAAATAATAAAATTGCGGAATCAATTTCCCGATTATACAATCAAAAAAATAAGACTTGATAATGCTGGAGAATTTACTTTCCAAACTTTCAATGAATATTGTATGTCAATGAGAATTGCTGTTGAACATCCTGTTGCTCATGTTCATACACAGAATGAATTAGCTGAATCATTGATTAAACGTTTACAACTGATTGCTAGACCAATGATTATGAGAACAAAACTTCCTATTTCTATATGGGAACATGCAATTTTACATGTTGCGGCATTAATTCGCATCAGACCAAGTGCATATCATAAATTCTCCCCATTGCAACTTGCATTTGGTAAAGAACCAAATATTTCTCATCTGAGAATTTTTGGATGTATGGTGTATGTGCCTATTGCACTACCTCAACGATAAAAAATGGGTCCTCAAAGAAAAATCGGTATTTATATCGGTTATGATAGCCCGTCAATCATTCGATATCTTGAGCCTCAGACAGACGATGTGTTTACAGCACGCTTTGCTGATTGTCATTTTAATGAAAAAATCTTTCCAATGTTAGGGGGAGAAAAGAAACACATCGAAAAGAAAATCACATGGTATGTACCAACATTGTTACATTTGGATCAAAGGACCAAACAATGTGAGAAAGATGTACAACAAATTGTGCACTTGCAAAGAATTGCAAATAAAATTCCAGAAGCATTTGCAGATACAAAAGGGGTAATAAAATAATATATACATGCTGTAAATGCCTCTACTCGAATTAAAATTTCAAATAAACAAATTGAAGACACCCATGATGTCATAAAACGCTTGAAGCGTGGAAGGCCAGTCGGTTCCAAGGATAAAAATCCTCGGAAAAGAAAAGGCATAGAGAAACACAATGATCATAAAATAGAAAATGGTGTTCCAGAAGAAACACCTGATGATGAAAATATTCTGTCAGAACCACAAACTGACGAGAATCGTGAAATCTCTATCAATTATATTAATACTAGAAAAATATGGAACCGAAAAGATATAGAAGATATTGATGAGATATTTTCTTATAATGTGGCATGTGACATCATAAATGAAAATGAGGATCATGAACCAAAATCTTTTGGAGAATGTAAAACTCGTCATGATTGGGCCAAATGGAAAGATGTCATCCAGGTTGAATTGGATTCGCTAAATAAACGTAATGTTTTTGGACCTATAGTCCTCACACCTAAAGGTGTAAAACCTGTTGGATACATATGAGTTTTTATTCGAAAGCGAAATGAGAAAAATGAAATAGCAAGATATAAAGCTAGACTTATTGCACAAGGTTTTTCTCAAAGGCCTGGAATTGATTATGAAGAAACGTATTCTCCTATTATGGATACAATTACGTTTCGATATTTGATTAGTTTGGCCGTGTCTGAAAATTTGAAAATGTGTCTTATGGATGTTGTTACAGCTTACTTATACGGATCACTTGATAGTGATAAATACATGAAAATCCCTGAAGGATTTAAGATGTCTGAAACACAAAGTTCAAAACCCAGAGAATTTTATTCTGTAAAATTGCAAATATCATTATATGGATTGAAGCAATCCGGCCTAATGTGGTATAATCGGCTAAGTGAGCACTTGATGAAAAAGGGATATGTAAATGATCCAATATGCCCTTGTGTTTTCATCAAGAAAACAACATCCGGATGTGTAATTATTGCTATATATATTGATGATTTAAATATCATTGGAACGAATAAAGAAATTCAAGAAGTTATGATGTATTTGAAAGAAGAATTCGAAATGAAGGATCTTGGGAAAATCAAGTATTGCTCGGGTTTGCAAATTGAACAAAAAGAATGTTGATTTTTTGTTCACCAGGCAAATTATACAGAAAAGATCCTTAAACGTTTTAATATGGATAAATAAAATCCATTAAGTACTCCAATGGTTGTAAGATCATTAAACATAGAAAAGGATCCATTTCGTCCATGTGAAGATGACGAAGTTATTCTTGGTCCAGAAGTACCATATCTAAGTGCCATTGGTGCCCTTATATATCTTGCAAATTGCACTAGACCTGATATATCTTTTGCTGTAAAATTATTAGCAAGATTCAGTTCATATCCAACAAAGAGGCACTGGAATGAAATTAAACATATATTCCGTTATCTGCGAGGAACGACAGATTTGAGACTTTTGTACTCAAAAAACACCAATCAAAGTATCATTGGTTATGCTGATGCTGGATATTTATCTGATCAACATAAGACACGTTCCCAAACCGGATATGTATTTACTCGTGGAGGCACAACAATTTCTTGGCGTTCACAGAAACAAACACTAGTAACAACTTCATCAAATCACGCCGAGATTATTGCGCTACATGAAGCAAGTCGTGAATGTGTTTGGCTAAAATCAATGACACAACACATCCAAATTTCTTGTGGATTATCAGTAAACAAGAATCCTGTTATGCTGTATGAAGATAATGCTGCATGTATTGCTCAAATAAAAGAAGGATACATCAAAAGTGACAGAACCAAACATATCCCCCCAAAGTTATTTGCCTACACTCAAGAGCTTGAGAACAATAAAGATATTGATATCTGTTACATTCAATCAAGTGAGAACTCATCAGATCTCTTCACAAAAGAGCTTCCTATGGCAATATTCAGAAAGCATATATATAATATTGGGATGCGAAATCTACAGCGTATGTGAAGAATCGATCATATTAACATGAGGGGGAGTTTACGTGGCTACACTCTTTTTTTCTTGCTATGGTTTATCCCACTGGATTTTTCTAGTAAGATTTTTAACGAGGCAGTATACAAACACGTAATATCACGATCATCATCACAAGGGGAAGTATTGGAAATTATATATTAAAATTAGATTGAAAATTATTGTGATGGTGATGTGATGATATTTTAATTTTTGATTATGTAATTGATGACATATTTATTTTTGGACATTTCTCAATTGAGGATCTATAAATAGACCTCAACATTTGTGAAGAAATAACACAAGTTTAGAGAGAAGATTTTATAAGTGTTTGGTTTGATATATATTTTGAGTTTTAGAGTTTTTAGTTTTTACCATAAATTTTTACTTTTCACAACAATAATAAGATTAATTACAAGGTACATTATATTGTAGTATGTATATACGAAGTATGTATGATATATATATTCTAAAAAAAATGACATGTTAAATACCTTATAATTGGTTACAATATCCAACTAAAAAAATTTCTTGATTTCAATTGATAATTTCTCAAAGTCCAGGTGTAACTAATTAAACATAGTGGTAATGACGGATCAGTCCATGTTGTCTTTCGGATGGCTACCCGAAGGGCAGTCTAACGGATCAGATCTAATTGCAGATCAATTGATCATTTGATCTGCAAATATGATCTGATCAATTGATGCTGGCAGTACCCGTCTGCCAGGCTGCAGCCAACATCGACTGATCAAATAATGACATCTATGCTCTTCTTATTTTAGAGGGTACTGTCCGTCCTCCTTAACACTTGCCCTCGAGTTGAGTGCTCGTTAAGCTGGTGCCTTGGATCCTATGATGAGCTCGGTAGGGGGTTAATATTTCACCAGAGCCGGGCCTGGGGCAGGGCTACCAGGCCTCCTGCCCAGGGCCCAAAAATTTTGAAAAAAAAATTAGGCCCCAAAAATATTCTAAATATATATATATATATATATATATATATCAAATAAAATAATTCTAAAAATAAGTTCATTATACCTAAAACAATCCGCGAACTCGACACATATCAATCCAAAAAATATCAGATTTTAGTTGGGGGTTTTTGGGTTCGGGTTGACCCGAAAACTAACCCGAAATTATTATGGTTCGGGTTGGGTTCGGGTCAACCCGAGTTGACCCAAGATGACCCGAAATTATTATTATTATTTTTATATATTAAATTAAAAAAATTTGCTATATTTTCATATGTTGTATATTTGAAAAAAGTTTATTATATATTGATATAATAGATTTTCGTGATTTAATGTTTATTTTGTACAAATTTGATTTTTTTAAAAATATTTTTTTTATTTTTTGTAGTAAGTATAATTTAAATTTTCTACGACTATACTTTCAAATTTAAATTATATATAAACTTAGATTTGTTATCATATGATTAAATTAAATATTATTATTACGTGTTTTGAATTTTTATTTAATTATTTTGTTAAAAATTAACAAAAAATAAATAAATTGGGTTGGTTCGGGTTGATCGGGTTAGTCGAGTAATTAGACGAGTTTGGGTTCGAGTTGACCATTTTTGGGTTGGTTCGGGTTCGGGTTAAGAAATGTTTAAATATTTTTTCCGTCAACCCGACCCAAACTCACCCGAATTGACACCCCTACCTAAAATATATATCTTTACAATCTTTCTTGTCGATCAAACTCTCACTTTATACCTATCAAAAAAAAAAAAATTCACTCCGTGAACTGGTGAAGAGAAAAACGTTGCGACACTTGGGTTTAAATATTCACAATCTCACGAAAAAACTTTTCTTCTTATTTGCTCAGATTTGTTAATTTTTTATTGTTGTTATTTAGTGCTTTGTGGAGTAATCATTTTTTCAAATCTATTTTGTTCTTTAATTAATTTCTTAGACATAAATTTGAGTGATTTTTTTTTAATAGTTTGATTAAATTTTTGTGTATTTTATGAATTTTCAGGAAAAATTTTTGTTCTTTAATTAATAAAATCTTACTTACGGACCACAATGATTCAAGATAGGCTAAATGGATTAGCAATTTTATGCATTGAAAAAATTATTTTGAAAAACAATGAATATATATGATGATATCATTGATGATTTTGCCTCTAAAAGTGCATCAAAAAGACACTTTAAATGAGTTGCTTGTGTTGTTTTTTTGTTGGTATATATGCTATCATGGATGATGCATGTAAAAGTTTCTTTTGGAAGAAGCAGTGCTCGTGGAGACAAATTATTGATCGAAAGATAAACTTGGAGCATAATTTATAGTTTTGCCCAGAGCCTTTAGACAACAAGGGCCGGCTCTGTAATTAACCACATTATACACATTAGCCGATGGTTTATATATTATATCACTTCCACCATTATAAAAACCGTCATTAATCAAATTATCATGTTTTATATGATCACTGGCTATACTAAGGTAATTTTTGAGATTGCTTTCAAAAATATTTATGAGTCTTTTTTTCACAAAATTTTTCACATAAACATTTTTTAGAAGCAATCTCAAACGCAATCTAAATATTATCATGAAAGTGTCTCCACGTTACAAAAAATTGTTTCAAGTACTGGGATTTTAGTTTGGTATACCTTTAATTATTTTTTTGAGAGGTAAGGCTTGTAATTTTATTGATCAACAATAATATCAGAGTTTACAAGGTTTACCAACCAAAAAGGAAAGTTCTCAGTTTTCCAAAAATCCGGAGAACTGGAAGATAAAACAAAATGAGCAACAGAATGTGCCACCACATTAGCTTGTCTTCGACTATGAAATAATTGAGCATTGTTACATAGGATTAGAAGTCGACGGGCAGCTTGTGCAATAGAACCAACGTAGCTAAGATCATCTTCTGGGCAAGTGACTGCTTGCACTGCCAAGAGAGAGTCGGTTGAAACTTGGTGAATATTGATTCCCTTATCAACAACAATGTTCAAACCCGCACTTATGGCCATCAGCTCTGCATGAACAACCGAAGGAACTTGAGGGACTTTCTTTCCAAATGCAATCACTAGGCTACCCTCATGGTCGCGAACAACACCTCCTATTGCATAAAGATTTAAGTCTACATTAAAAGCGGCGTTCACATCCATCCTCAGTTTCCCCCTCGGAGGAGGCATCCATTTAATGTGAACATTATTTGTAATGGTGGCTGATTGAGGTAGTAGGGATTGACGGGCAGTCTGAAATTCTCGAAGTACGATAGCACTCCCATCTACTGAGTCGACATCCATACCCGAAGAGCTTCCATGCACCATTTTCATTCTTTGATTCCAAACTGCCCATGCCCTCATTACAAATAATTCAAAATCACTCCTATCCAATTCCTGCTTCATCCATAGTATGACGTCCACAGTACCAAGATGTCGAACTTGTTTAAGCAAAGTCTAGAATTTGGATGTTTTCCAGCAAACTTTAACAGCAGGATACCAGAAAAGAGCGTGACAAGTGGATTCATTCCAACCATTACATAACGAGCAGTTGTCCACAGTAGGTACATGATTTAGTCTCAAGTTTTCTGCCGTTGGAATGATATTATGCAATACTCTCCAGCAAAAAATCCGAAGTTTTTGAGGGAGTGCCAAATTCCACATATACTTCCACCATTTAATTGAATGAAGTTGAGAGATGTTTGATGGAGGATCATAGTATCCTGTTTCCACACGATATCCTTCCCGAACCGAGTATTTTCCTTTAGGATCAAAATGCCAATATCTAGAATCCTCCTGCTGCACCGAAGAAAGTTGAATACCTAGAATTTTTTCCTCAATGTGTGGATCAAATAATGAGTGGAAAAGATTAGAATTCCATCTTCCATTGTCCATTAACGAACTAACTGTATCGAAACATCCATGTCCTTCTGCTCGCAATGGTATAGCTCGCAATCCTAGAATCCATCGATCATGGAACATCTTGATTTGTTCACCATTTCCAACTCTCCACCACAATCCTTTCTCAAGCAAAGATCTACTCCAGACCAAAGATCTCCAAATGAAGGAAGAATTACTGCCACAATTAGCTACCATAACATCTTGGTGTTTGAAGTATCTCTCTTTAAGAACTTTGGCCACAAGGGATTCTGGTCTAGTAATGATACGCCACACCTGTTTTGCTAAGAGCGCCTTATTAAAATATTGAAGATGATTGAAACCCAAACCACCCAAGAACTTTGGTTTGCAAAGTTTTTTCCAAGATATCCAATGTTTTTTCCTTTTACCATCTTCCATTCCCCACCAAAAATTCGGACATTCCTTTTCTATATCCTCACATATAGAAACGGGGATCCGAAAACAAGACATGGCATAGGTTGGGATAGCCTATAATACAGATTTTATAAGAGTTTCTTTCCCACCCAAGGAGAAAACTTTGTTTCCCCATCCCTGAATTCTCTTCACGATTCTCTCCACCAGGTACCGAAACTGTAACCTCTTGCTTCCAACAAAGAAAGTCGAAAGGCCCAAGTATACTTCATGTCCCTGGGTCATTGGGATGCATAAGGATGTTTTAATCAATTCAATCATCCCAACATAAGTATTGGGGCTGAAGGATAATGAATATTTATCAAAATTGATGAGTTGTCCAGAAGCTCTTTCATAAATATTTAAACAAGATTTGATTCCATTACATCCTTCTTTTGTTGCCTCAAAAAATATGAGGCTATCATCTGCAAAAAAGAGGTGAGATATCGAGGGAGCAGAGGAAGCGATTCTAACACCAGAGAAGAGTTGACGAGCTTCATGATCAATAAATAACGAAGAAAGGCCATGGGCATACAAAGCAAAAGGATACGGGGATAACGGGTCACCTTGCCTGATTCCTCTCTCCGGGACCAGATGTCCACAAAGTTCACCATTAATAGAAAATGTGTACCTGACTGAACGAACACAACACATCACCTTTCGGACCCAATCATGCGCGAATCCCAATCGTATCATGACATTTTCCAACAAATCCCATTCTACCCTGTCATAAGCCTTGCTCATGTCAAGTTTTAAAGCTGCAAATTTCCGCTTGCCTTGTTTTTTACTACGGATCCAGTGTAAAGTTTCAAAACCAAGAATGATATTGTCTGAAATGAGCCGTTCTGGAATAAAAGCACTTTGGAACTCATTCACTGATTTCTTCATAAGAGGCCTAAGTCTGTTTGTCAAAGTTCTAGCGATAATTTTGTAACCAACATTGCAAAGACTGATGGGGCGAAAATCTTTCAAAGTCATGGGTGTTTTTATTTTTGGAATCAAAGTAACAATGGTATCATTCCATTCATCCAGGGGTTTGCCCTCATTAAGCACTCCCAGAATCATCTGGGAAACATCAAAACCAACAATATCCCAAAACTTTTGAAAAAAGAAAGCAGACATACCATCAGGGCCCGATGCTTTATCAGGATGCATATCAAATAATGCTTTTCGCACTTCATCAGCAGAGAATGGAGCGCAAAGTATGGAGTTGGAAACTGCATCCACCTTCGGCTCTATACAATTCAAGATATAGTCCATATCACGGTCTGATGGGTGTTGAGATTGAAAAAGGTTTGAGAAATAATCCATCATAATTTCGGACATGCCAATCCTGACAGTGCACCAGTCGCCATGCGAGGAAACCAATCCACTGATAAAGTTTTTTGATCTCCGGACTGATGCATGGCCATGAAAATATTTAGTGTTTCTGTCGCCAAGTGCTAACCAATTTACTCTGCTCCTTTGTTTCCAATAAATTTCCTCTTTTGTACTTAGCATCTCTATCTCTCTCTCAAGCATCAAAATCTGTTGAGATGAGGCAGTCCATTTAGAATAAGATTTGAGGCTGTTCAATAATCTCCTTTTTTCCTTGATTAGCTTTGGTATGCTTCTGAATCGATCACCCGCCCAGATAAAGAGATTCTTGGCATGCACTAATTCGACTCTGCAGAGATAGAGCCTCATTCTCTTTCTGCCATCCCTTTTCCACAATCTCAAAACAATCAGGTTCGGTAATCCAGTGAGTCTCAAAACGAAACAACCTCCTTTTAAAAGTTGGAAGATGCAGGGTAGAGCCAAGCTCAATAATAATTGGACGATGGTCCGAGTAATAGAACTCTAGAGAGTGTGCACGAGCTGCTGGATACATCATTCGCCATGCAAAAGTTCCCACATATCTATCAAGGCATTCAAAAATAGTCTCCTCCAGCTGTCGGCGATTCACCCATGTAAAAAACTCTCCATGGTGGTGTAAATCCTGCAATGAACAAAAATCTAGAATGTCACGGAAGGCTTGAGTCTGGGCATAAGGTTTAGTATTCCCTCCCAACTTCTCACTATCATAGCAAATCTCATTAAAGTCTCCACCGACAAGCCAAGGAATGCCTTGAAATCCTTGCTGATCCTTTAAACGTCTTAGAAGCGTCCATGATTGATTCCGAAGCCGATAATCTGGATGACCATAGAATCCCGTGAATCTCCATAATTTATTATCGTGCTTGATGGTGCTATCAATGTGACCAGAAGTATAAGAGTGGATAGTTATATCAAAAGGCTCTTTCCAAAAGATAAGCAGACCCCCACTCCTACCATTACAATCAACCCCAAACATTCCAGTGAAACCAAGAACCTCCCTCCACCACTTGTATCTAGAAGTACTTACTTTTGTCTCAGAGATAAAAAGTAAGGTTGGGCTCTTTTCGGCACAAAGCCGCTTCAGTTCACGGAATGCTCGTTGGTTCCCAAGCCCCCGAGCATTCCAAATGATGCAACTCATATCTGTCGGCGGGGTTGCTTAGCAACCACCGCCGGTATGTTAATATCCATTGAAGATTGTAGCTCCCCTCTCAATCGTTTCTTTGACGGATGTAATGATATTTGATCAAATCCCTCAGTCTCCTCTTTACCAGTATTCTTATCAATCCTGTCTTCGGTGCTTTGCTCAGAGAATGAGTCCATTTCACGAAGTTTCCTGTTCCATGTTTTTCTTCCATCTAGAGATGATTGATGCAACTGATCATTGGTGGTGGTATACCTTTAATTATTAATTGCATGTATACACTGTAATTTCTGCAATCCTAACTCGAAAGTGTGTATATTAATTAATCATTTTGAAAAAATCAATAGCACAGATCAATAGCACATTATTAAATTTTTTTTTTCAGAATGATGCCGTATAACCATATCCCTATTATTAATATGTGTATAACTTATTCTATCAAATCTCAGGTTCTTCTCATCATATTATTTATCCATCTATTAATTATTTATTTTACATCAATCAAATCATCAATTATTTATCTTATATCAATCAAATCGTTTAATTTAAATTACCATATTACCCTTTACAAATAATATTATTCATATTTTATTTATTGTTAAAAGGGTAAAATGGTAATTTGTCATTTTTTAATATAAAATTTTATCAATCAAATCAATAAATTATAATCCATCAATCAAATCAAATATTATATTCACTATCATTTTTTATTTATTTTTTATTACATTATATTACTTATCTATGTATTATTTATCCCATCATACCTACCAAGCGGTACCTAAACGTTACGTTAGTCAAAACATATTCTCATACTTGCTCGAGTACTGTACGTATTATATATGTTCAAGAAATATTTTTGAAACTCGACCATATTGCCTATTTTGATTTATCGACCAACTACTATACTTTTTAACATAAAGTCATTTACATCTATAAAATACCAGAAAATCTTGTGTTTGTTTCATTTGTTTGCATAGAAAAGGGTTGGAAAGAAACAACTACAGTCTACATACCTCTGCTAGTAAATCATCGAATGAGTCACTTGGATGATTGTATAATTAAGATTTCCGAGTATATATTAATTAATAATGCTCCAAAACATGCAATTAATTAAGGGTAAATGATTTAAAAATCCCTACCAACCTTTTAAACTTTATCTTAACTCCATAACCACAATTTTCTTTATTTCAACTCCCTAGTTGTAACACCCGAAAATTTTTAATACGTAAATTTGCATGCATAATTAAAAAAAATAATTATTTAAAATTTATATTTGGGTTAAATGACATTTATGTGTTATTATGTGGATTATATGCATGATTTAAATTTATGAGATCATTTAACCCGCAGTTATTGTATTTTTAGATTTTTGAGAATATTTTTGAGTCGATCGCGTAGACGGGACCGTGGACGGACGAGATGCCAAAATATTTAGCCAAAAATATTTTATGAGTTTTAGGAGCCTTAAAATAATATTTTAAGATATTTTGTCAAGAAAATTTTAGTATTTAGTTATATATTTATTTAATAATTGATTTTTAGCCAAAATAAGTCATTTTATTGACTTTTATTAATATTTAAAAATTCTCAAAATTATTATTTCGGGATTTTGGTTTAATATCAGATTTATTATTAATTTTAATAGTTTAAAAATTTTATATTTTATGTCATATTATCTACCTAACTATATTATATTAATTAATATCTTATTTTAATTCTATTTAATTTATTTAAAACCTAAACCTACCCTACCACTATCTCCTTCAGCCGACAACTCCCTTTTCTTCCACCCTCCTTCACGCCTCCATCATCCTTCTTGGCAGAAAACCCCATAGCCGATCATTCAAGCTTCATTCCTTGAAGAATTTTGGTCCGTTCGTCGTCCCGGAGACCCGTAGACGCGATATTCTTCGTCAATAATTTAAAGGCATGTTTAAATCTTCCTTTTTGGCCACCATATGAGCTAATAAACATGCATGATGTTTTCTTGTAGATTTTATCAGATGTTTTTCGAGTTTGTGCAACTTTGGATGATATTGAGTCATGTTTTGGTGCATTCATGTTCATAGTTCACGTTTTGGCTAGCATGGCTTGGTCCAGGACTAGGGCTCGGTCAAGGGGTGTTCTAGGATGCCTTGGGGTCGAGCTGGGTCAGGTGGTTTGGGCTGGAATTTGTCTAGGCTGATCTGATGCATGGGTCGAACATGGGGGTGTGCAGTCCTAGGGTTTATTGGAAGAGGGCTTCGGCTGGTCAGGCTAGGCCATAGACCAGCCGAGCCATGGTATGATTCGAACCGGCAGGACCCTGGGAAGGTCCTACCGGTGGCGCTCCGGCCGGCCAGGGCCGGAGCAGGGCGGCAGCAGCCCTGGAAGGGCTGCTGCTCGCGGCCGAGGAAGGGCTAGTAGATGAGGGTTCGGGTTTTGGGTTAGGGGGTGGTTCTCGGGTCGGGTTGGGGCCTGGGTTGGGTCTGGTAGGTCATGGGTCGGGTCAGGGGGTCTGGGTCCGGATTAGGTGGGCCGGGCTCGGATATTTTAATTTTTAAGTAATTAATGTTTTAATTGATTTTTGGGTTTTAAAAATTAGTTAAAAAATTATTTGAGCCTCCAAATAATTTTATTTGGGTCTTAAATAATTTATTTAAGTTAGCCCAATGATTTTTATGGGCTTGGGAGCCCATAGGAATTTTTGGGCCAGTCAGTGATTTTTTTGGGCCAGTCCAGGAATTTTTATGAATTAATTAGTTATTGGGCCCAAATATTTTTATTTAAGCCCAATAACATTTAAGTACTTTATTTTAGTAAAAATTATAATTTTTAAAATTATTTATTTTAATTATGGGCATTAAGTCAGTTAAGGGGTTTAGTAGAGAGACCAGCAGTCTGGACCAACCCATGAAAAATAAATAAGTCCGGAATATATATTTAATTATTTTTATGCATGAATTCTATTTTAAGTATAAGTATATTATATTATGAAAAAAATTAATTAAATATATATTACGGACATATTTTCAGTGCATGCATTCATGAAATTTCTTATGTATATAATTATGTAAATGATGAGCAATAAAATATTTTGGTGGAAATTGAAGTATGTGTGACATAGGGGTGGTTTTCCACCATATGATTCGGTAGTTTTACTACCATAGGGGTGGTTATCCACCATATGATTCGGTAGTTTACTATCATAGGAGGTGATTAATCACCGCCATCGTACGTTGGTTTATGAGACTGATCAGTCGACACATGAGCGTCACACTTATGGATAGGACCATATTCAAGTTTCAAAAGCATTGCTCAATTATGTTATATATGATAAAGAAATAATATGTTTATGATTATGGTTATGATTCAGTTTATGATTCAGCAGTTTTATTATTTGATGAAAATATTTCCATGCATGCTCATGTACATGTATATGTAGTAGTAATTATGTGATGCATTATTTTTAACCTTGTTACAAAGGATTAGACATGTTGAGCCCCTAGGCTCACTACGCTTATATGGTGCAGGTGAGACAGATGACTTTTATGTAGCTCCTACCGGTGGTGAGGACGTATGAGCTCACGGAGTAGTGGACCCCGTGACCGTCGCAGATTCTAGTTGATGTTTAAGAAATATTTATTTTATTATGCTGAGTTTTTAAACAAGTTCTTCTTTTTATTATTTTAATTATGGGAATGTTGAATTATCAAACTTAGTATTTTTATTTCTTGCATAAGGATATTTTCAGCAATTAATTAAGTTATTTTTATGTAGTAAAATTATTTCTTTTATGTTTATACATATATGTATGAGCGTATATGTATATTATTATTTATAGATTATTTTAAAAAAAAAATTCCGTATTTATTAGTAGTAGGTGTTTCATTTGGTATCAGAGCGCGGTCCTTGGAGGGTGTCATACTGCCACGTGAAGCTCAGAAATCCTACTACCGGTCTGTAAGTTTTAAATGTTTTCTTATGAATTATAAGGAGCATATGTAATGATTTAAGATTTTCATGTTAGAAAAGTTTTAGAACCCTTAAGTTATGCATTGCGATTTACGTAAAGAAATATGTGGTGGTGCAGAATGCCTCCGAGACAGATGAATAGGCGAGGGGGACCTCCACCTCCACCTCCACCTCCACCTCCGCAGAATCCGCTTGCAGCATTGGAGCAGGCCAATGCGAATATGATGGCTGGGATTACTGCTCTGTTGGAGCAGCAGGCGGCATGTCCTAGGCTCACCCATGATGAGGATGTTGCCGAGCGATTCCAGAAGAAGGGACCTAAGGAGTTTGTCGGCACCACTGATCCACTCATTGTTGAGGGGTGGATTCGATCACTGGAGTCCATATTTGACTACATGGGGATCACTGATGCTGACAGGGTGAAGTGTGCAGTGTATATGATGAGAGGTGATGCAGCCTCTTGGTGGGAAGGTGCGGTTCAAGGTGTGAATCTACCTACATTGACTTGGATAGAGTTCAGACGCATGTTCTATGCCAAGTATTTCACTGAGGATGTGCGCAGTCGCATGATCCGGGAGTTTATGAGTCTCCGCCAGGGAGACAAGTCTGTGGTGGATTACATCACCCAATTCGAGAGAGGGTGTCGTTTCGTGCCTCTTATTGCTGACAGTGCGCCGGATAAGTTGAGGCAATTTGTGGATGGTTTGCGGGCTGACATCAAACATGACGTTCGCATGTTGGATGTCACTACTTATGAGGCGGCAGTTAGCAGAGCATTACGTTCTGAGGAAGGGAGGCGAGAGATGCAGCGAGAGCAGCAGAGTAAGAGGCAGTTTCAGCCAGGGTATCAGAGGGCGAATTCGCAGCCTCCTGCGAAGAAGCCGTATACTGGGCCGTCTAAGGGCCCGAATCAGCAGGGACAGCAGCAGAGGCCTCAGGGGCGTCAGCTACAGCAGCAGCAGAGGGGCGGGGCCCCTAATACTGGAGGAGTTCCGATCTGCCCACAGTGTCAGAAGCCGCACACCGGGAAGTGTCTAGTGGGGTCCAATGTATGCTATGTTTGCAAGGAGCCAGGGCATGTTTCATATAACTGCCCGAAGAGGAAGAACACCACTGGGCGGGTGTTCGTCATGCAGGCTGAGGAGGCAGACCCAGATACCTCCTTAATCACCGGTATTTCCTAAACTTCTTCTTTCAAGAAATTTTTGGGAATTTACTTCATGATTTTAAATTGCATGAATTATCTGTTTGTTTGGTTAGAGTAGGATGTTCATTTTATTCATGTTTAATTAAGAGAAATAATTTTGTAACTGGTATTGAGAGAAAAGTAAGTTTAGTATGCGATTGTTGGGATTTTCTGCGTGCAGGGAGAATTCTAGTGGGAGGAAATTCCACGTTTGCGTTGCTAGATTCAGGAGCCACGCATTCATTCATCTCCCTAGAGTATATCAGGCGGGTAGGCATCAAGCCTGAGGTTGCTGTTACAGGTTACGATGTCACTATGCCGTCTGGTTAGATTCTTACTACCACTAGCGTCTGCAGAGATTTGGAGATGGAGTTACAGGGACATACTATCAGAGCAGATTTTGTGGTTTTACCGTTGACTGGATTCGATCTGATTTTGGGTATGGATTGGTTGTCAGTCAACGGAGCAGTGATTGATTTTTGGCAGAGGACAGTGGCAGTGAAACCAGTGGTAGGCGACCAGTTTGTTTTCTATGCATCTCCGAGCAGTGAGATCTCGCCTGTTATCTCTTATACACGTGCGAGGAAGTTATTGAGACGTGGTTGCCAGGGGTTTCTCGCCAGTGTAGTCACTTCATCAGAACCACCTAGCAGATCATTGTCAGACATAGAGGTGGTTTGTGACTTTTCAGATGTCTTTTCGGAGGACGTTTCAGGAGTCCCACCAGATAGAGAGGTGGAGTTCAGTATTGATCTGATACCAGGTACTGTGCCTATATCTAAGGCACCGTATCGACTTGCTCCTACAGAGATGAAAGAGTTGAAGGAGCAGATTCAAGAGTTGTTGGAGAAGGGCTTTATTCGTCCTAGCTTTTCTCCTTGGGGAGCTCCAGTGTTGTTTGTGAAGAAAAAGGATGGTAGCATGAGACTTTGTATCGATTACCGAGAGCTCAACAGGGTCACTATGAAGAACAAGTATCCACTGCCGAGGATTGAGGATTTGTTCGATCAGTTGCAGGGAGCTTCGGTTTTCTCCAAGATCGATCTGCGATCTGGCTATCATCAGTTGAGGGTCAGAGATGCAGATGTGACCAAGACTGCTTTCCGGACGCGCTATGGGCATTACAAGTTCTTAGTAATTCCGTTTGGATTGACCAATGCTCCAGCGGTCTTCATGGATCTCATGAACCGCGTATTTCAGCCGTACTTAGATCAGTTTATCATAGTCTTTATTGATGATATCTTGATCTACTAGAGGAGCATTGAGGAGCATAGGCAGCACTTGCAGACAGCATTGAAGACTTTGAGGGAGCATCGACTGTATGCGAAATTCAGTAAGTGCGAGTTTTGGCTAGAGCAGGTGGCATTTCTTGGCCATATAGTTTCGAAAGATGGGATAGCGGTGGATCAGACGAAAGTGCAGGCAGTGCAGGATTGGGGAATTCCGAAGAATGCTTCAGAGATTCGCAGTTTCTTGGGTTTAGCAGGCTACTACCGGAAGTTCATCAAGGGTTTTTCTTCTATTGCAGTACCCTTGACTTCCTTGACCAAGAAAAATGCGAAGTTTATATGAAGTTCAGACTGTCAGAGGAGCTTCGATCGGCTTAAGGAAGCACTCACATCTGCGCCAGTGTTGGCAGTGCCTGTTCCACACGAGGAGTTAGTGGTTTACACGGACGCGTCTAAGCTTGGGTTGGGCGCCGTATTGATGCAGAGTGACCGGGTCATTGCCTATGCGTCGAGACAGTTGAAGATTCATGAGCAGAACTATCCGACGCATGACTTGGAGCTAGCAGCAGTGGTTTTTGCCTTGAAAATCTGGAGGCACTATCTGTATGGTGAGAAGTGCAAGATTTTCACAGACCACAAGAGTCTCAAGTACTTCTTCACATAGAAGAAGTTGAACATGAGACAGTGCCGATGGTTGGAATTAGTTAAGGATTATGAATGTGACATTAGCTACCATCCGGGTAAGGCTAATGTAGTGGCTGATGCGTTGAGTCGGAAGACTTCAGTGGTATCTTGTGTGACAGTTCAGTTGCCACTTCAGGAGGAGATTCAGAGATTCGAGCTGGAGTTGTACTCGAGCGGTCAGGCACCGAGTTTGGCAGTGTTAGTGGTACAACCGAATCTTCGGAATCGTATCAAAGTTGGACAGCCTGCAGATGAGGAGTTGCAGCGATTGAGGCAGAGAGATGAAGCCAAGGGCGGGCTTCTTTATACAGTTGTTGATGGTATCGTTCAGTACCGTGGTTGTATGTGGGTACCGAACGTTGATCAGTTGAGGATTGAGATCTTGACAGAGGCTCATACATCTCCGTACTCCATTCACCCCGGAAGTACGAAGATGTATAGAGATTTGCAGTCATTGTATTGGTGGCCCGGCATGAAGAGAGATATTGGCCGATTTGTATCAGAGTGCTTGACTTGTCAGCAGGTCAAGGCAGAGCAACAGCGACCTGCAGGGTTACTTAAGCCTCTACCCATTCCGGAGTGGAAGTGGGAGAACATCACGATGGACTTTGTAGTTGGCCTTTCGAGGAGTACTAGAGGATGTACAGCTATTTGGATGATCGTAGATAGACTCACCAAGTCAGCTCATTTCTTGCCGGTGAGGACTAGTTATTCAGTGACGCAGTATGTAGAGCTTTACATCAAGGAGATTGTTAGACTGCATGGCATACCAGTGTCGATAGTATCGGACAGAGATCCGAGATTTACCTCTGCATTCTGGAAGAGTTTGCACACAACTTTGGGGACTCAGCTATTATTCAGTACAACATTCTATCCCCAGACAGATGGTCAGTCGGAGAGGGTGATCCAGATTCTTGAGGATCTACTGAGAGCTTGTGTCATTGATTTTCAGGGCTCTTGGGAGACTAGACTGCCATAAGTGGAGTTTACCTATAACAACAGTTTTCAGTCGTCTATAGGTATGGCTCCTTATGCAGCTCTCTACGGAAGGAGATGTAGATCGCCAGTGCATTGGAATGAGGTTGGCGAGAGGATTTTACTTGGTCCCGAGATTGTACAGCAGACTGCCGATATTGTGACACAGATACGGGATCGTATGAGGACAGCTCAGAGTCGTCAGAAGAGTTATGCTGATACTCGACGACGAGATCTTGGGTTTGTAGTAGGTGATCATGTGTTTTTGAAAGTATCACCTATGAAAGGGGTGATGAGATTTGGTCGCAGAGGCAAGTTGAATCCGAGATATATTGGGCCATTTGAGATCTTGGAGAGAGTTGGCACTTTGGCATACCGTTTAGCACTACCGCCAGGGCTTGCAGCAGTGCACAACATTTTCCATGTATCCATGCTTCGGAGATACATCTCTAATCCGACGCATGTGTTGGATTACGAGCCTTTGCAGTTAGCACCAGATCTAGCATTTGAGGAGAGGCCTGTTCGTATCTTAGCCAGAGATGAGCGGAGATTGAGGACGCGGGTCATACCGATGGTCAAAGTCCAGTGGCAGAATCATTCCGAGGAGGAAGCCACTTAGGAGACCGAGGCAGACATGAGGACTCGCTACCCGGAGTTATTCGAGTAAGCACTTTAATTTTGAGGACGAAATTCAATTTAAGGGGGGGGGGGGGGGGGGGGGGGGGGGGGGGGGGAATTGTAACACCCGAAAATTTTTAATACGTAAATTTGCATGCATAATTAAGAAAAATAATTATTTAAAATTTATATTTGGGTTAAATGACATTTATGTGTTATTATGTGGATTATATGCATGATTTAAATTTATGAGATCATTTAACCCTCAGTTATTGTATTTTTAGATTTTTGAGAATATTTTTGAGTCGATCGCGTAGACGGGACCGTGGACGGACGAGATGCCAAAATATTTAGCCAAAAATATTTTATGAGTTTTAGGAGCCTTAAAATAATATTTTAAGATATTTTGTCAAGAAAATTTTAGTATTTAGTTATATATTTATTTAATAATTAATTTTTAGCCAAAATAAGTCATTTTATTGACTTTTATTAATATTTAAAAATTCCCAAAATTATTATTTCAGGATTTTGGTTTAATATCAGATTTATTATTAATTTTAATAGTTTAAAAATTTTATATTTTATGTCATATTATCTACCTAACTATATTATATTAATTAATATCCTATTTTAATTCTATTTAATTTATTTAAAACCTAAACCTATCCTACCACTATCTCCTTCAGCCGACAACTCCCTTTTCTTCCACCCTCCTTCACGCCTCCATCATCCTTCTTGGCAGAAAACCCCATAGCCGATCATTCAAGCTTCATTCCTTGAAGAATTTTGGTCCGTTCGTCGTCCCGGAGACCCGTAGACGCGATATTCTTCGTCAATAATTTAAAGGCATGTTTAAATCTTCCTTTTTGGCCACCATATGAGCTACTAAACATGCATGATGTTTTCTTGTAGATTTTATCAGATGTTTTTCGAGTTTGTGCAACTTTGGATGATATTGAGTCATGTTTTGGTGTATTCATGTTCATAGTTCACGTTTTGGCTAGCATGGCTTGGTCCAGGACTAGGGCTCGGTCAAGGGGTGTTCTAGGATGCCTTGGGGTCGAGCTGGGTTAGGTGGTTTGGGCTGGAATTTGTCTAGGCTGATCTGATGCATGGGTCGAACATGGGGGTGTGCAGTCCTAGGGTTTATTGGAAGAGGGCTTCGGCTGGTGGCGCTCCGGCCGGCCAGGGCCGGAGCAGGGCGGCAGCAGCCCTGGAAGGGCTGCTGCTCGCGGCCGAGGAGGGGCTAGGAGATGGGGGTTCGGGTTTTGGGTTAGGGGGTGGTTCCCGGGTCGAGTTGGGGCCTAGGTTGGGTCTGGTAGGTCATGGGTCGGTTCAGGGGGTCTGGGTCCGGGTTAGGTGGGCCGGGCTCGGATATTTTAATTTTTAAGTAATTAATGTTTTAATTGATTTTTGGGTTTTAAAAATTAGTTAGAAAATTATTTGAGCCTCCAAATAATTTTATTTGGCCCTTAAATAATTTATTTAAGTTAGCCCAATGATTTTTATGGGCTTGGGAGTCCATAGGAATTTTTGGGCCAGTCAGTGATTTTTTTGGGCCAGTCCAAGAATTTTTATGAATTAATTAGTTATTGGGCCCAAATATTTTTATTTAAGCCCAATAACATTTAAGTACTTTATTTTAGTAAAAATTATAATTTTTAAAATTATTTATTTTAATTATGGGCATTAAGTCAGTTAAGGGGTTTAGTAGAGAGACCAGCAGTCTGGACCAACCCATGAAAAATAAATAAGTCCAGAATATATATTTAATTATTTTTATGCATGAAGTTTATTTTAAGTATAAGTATATTATATTATGAAAAAAATTAATTAAATATATATTATGGGCATATTTTCAGTGCATGCATTCATGAAATTTCTTATGTATATAATTATGTAAATGATGAGCAATAAAATATTTTGGTGGAAATTGAAGTATGTGTGACATAGGGGTGGTTTTCCACCATATGATTCGGTAGTTTTACTACCATAGGGGTGGTTATCCACCATATGATTCGGTAGTTTACTACCATAGGAGGTGATTAATCACCGCCATCGTACGTTGGTTTATGAGACTGATCAGTCGACACATGAGCGTCACACTTATGGATAGGACCATCTTCAAGTTTCAAAAGCATTGCTCAATTATGTTATATATGATAAAGAAATAATATGTTTATGATTATGGTTATGATTCAGTTTATGATTCAGCAGTTTTATTATGTGATGAAAATATTTCCATGCATGCTCATGTACATGTATATGTAGTAGTAATTATGTGATGCATTATTTTTAACCTTGTTACAAAGGATTAGATATGTTGAGCCCCTAGGCTCACTACGCTTATATGGTGCAGGTGAGACAGATGACTTTTATGTAGCTCCTACCGGTGGTGAGGACGTATGAGCTCACGGAGTAGTGGACCCCGTGACCGTCGCAGATTCTAGTTCATGTTTAAGAAACATTTATTTTATTATGCTGAGTTTTTAAACAAGTTCTTCTTTTTATTATTTTAATTATGGGAATGTTGAATTATCAAACTTAGTATTTTTATTTCTTGCATAAGGATATTTTCAGCAATTAATTAAGTTATTTTTATGTAGTAAAATTATTTCTTTTATGTTTATACATATATGTATGAGCGTATATGTATAGTATTATTTATAGATTATTTTAAAAATAATAATAATTCCGCATTTATTAGTAGTAGGTGTTTCACTCGTGGTCCCCATTTTTGAATTAAATATTATTTAGTAACTAATCTTTTGTACGTGGCATTGTTAACCTATCGAACCAGTCCCGGCCATGCAAGACTATCAGTTACGCAAGGTTTCCAACCGATATACTCCGAATTAGGGTCCGATATGCTTTCGTAAGATGAATTAAATTCAAATACCTCTTTGACCAAAATTTCGTCGGGTCATACCTGCCGAGTTTTACAAAGTGCTCCTCACACTCCAACCACGCAGTCGCAACAGATGGTTTCTGCACAAGCTCCTTCAACGACACCCAGCACAGCCTTAATTCATTTTCTACCTTAAGGCGTATGATATATAAATTTAATTATAAAATATGAGCATGAAAGAACAAGAGGCTTTAAAGAAATTATTCAGACATAATATTATTACATAAATCAACTCATTTGAAGAGGAGAAGACAACTTGTTTAGCTACTTATAGTAGCTTTGTTATTGAAATAAATGAAAGAAAACTTAATACAATAGAAAGAGAAATATTACAACAATTTATTTGTAAGAAAACTGAAGGAAATGATCGATATCTTCAGCTTCCTTGAATGCTTGTATTTATAGCTGAGGTTCCACTCGTTTCACCGAGAAACTTCAGGGAATCTTACAGTTGTCTTGTATTTCTTTATGCCATTATTGATGACATCTTTTACTAGTGGAAGAGGCAGCTGTCTTGTATTCTTTATGCCATTATTGATGGCATCTTTTACTAGTGGAGGAATCACATGTCTGCCACTTTCTTTTGACTTTATTCTCCTCACATGTTTGCTTTATTGTTGTCGGGGCATCTTTTGATTTTGAAGTAGGCCCCTGTGAAAACGCATCTTCAGTGGTCCTTGTCCACCTTTGCTTGTCTCGAAAAAATCCTTTCGATCTGTTCGGAGTGTAAAGGTTTTTCCAGTTTCTGGCTCCTTCTGATTTGGGTATTCTGAGCAGATATTCTCTGACCATCGTCCAATATGAGCCATGTTAAAAAAATTTTGGCGAGTTTCTTTACTCCCCAGCAACTTGTTGTTCCACAAAATATTTCTCTTCTTTTCAAAGAGTTCTTCCGCAAAGGCTGTAGTTTTCCCTGTCATTGTGTTTAATAGGAACGATCCATTCACAGAATTCTGATAAAATTTAAATGGAAACTTGACTTTAAACATCTCAGTAAGACAGACCCAAATACCTCATGCTCTTCTGGTTGAGATCTCATTTTCCCCGAAAGTGGACACTAAGGGTATTTATTAAGTTTTAGGATCCTTGATAAATTTGTGACTATTTATATCAGGTCTCCTTAGCTTGATGAAATGAAAGGGTTCGTATGATCCTTTCACTGTTGGTTCCGGAGCTGCACTGAAAAAGTATAACTCAAGCACATCTCCTCTGGACAAATGGTCGTTATTTGCCCATGTTTCTTTGTAGTAGCCCGTGCCCGAAATCAGTGATTAAGTGTTAATTAATTCATTAATCCTACTAGTTAAGAGTAAACATGATTAAGGGAACTCTTAATGGGTTAACGGAGTCCGGAATTGGATTCAGAACACTTGGAAATGGTTTGAGGGTCATCGAGTTCGGAGGCTCCGAAGTCAAGGTTCGGACGGTCAGAAGTCAGGGTTCGGATGATCCGAAGAGTGGTTCGGACGCTCCGAACTTACTGCCGACAGTCGTCATGGATGACGTCATCATGCTGATGTAAGCAATGATGTAATATCGGGTTCGGACGACCCGAAGCCCAGTTCGGACGATCCGAACGCCGTCTATAAATAGTGGGTGCCGAGCTCATTTTTGAGTGCACCGTTCCCTCTTTTCTCTCTCAATTCCTTAGCCTTCTAACTCAGATCTAGGGAATTCTAGGCGTCCCGTGGGGAATTCGAAAGTGGGATAGCGATCCAGGCGTCGTAGAGGAGCTGTGGCCTAGTTTTGAGGCACTCGACAACAAAGGGCTAACGACGGACGAAGATATAGCTTTTGCTTCCTATAAATATTTAGGAGTATGCAATAGCTTAGTTAAGGCTTTTAGAGCACTATAATGACAGTAGTATCATTTGGCAGTGTAGAGCAGACTATAGACATGGACCTAGAGTTGGCAGAGCTTGCACTGATTTGAGGTACGAAGGTACTGTTCGAGATATCTTGACTGAGTATGCATGTATTATATGACTACATGGTTTATTTGTCATTGATTTATGCTGCATTCATTTGCATACTGAGCTATCTCCTTCGAGATGTCTGTTAGTAGGGTTTTTCCCTATCCTATTAGTGGATGGACTTCCATCGATTTGGGTCCGGCATATCCACTGGTATATTGATATGGGAGCCACCTCCTGAAGCGACGGCACAACGTGCTACATACCAGGGCCCGATCTGTCTCTGTTATCTGATCCTTGACCTCGAGTTATAGGGAGTTCACTTTGCATGCATGTATACTCATACTCTCGTACTGAGCGTTTTATGCCCACGTCTCATACTTTGTGTTTCTGGACACCCTATTCCATGGGGCAGGTTTGCGATTGGATGAGGCGGGTGGTTCCAAGAGGGGCTAGGTAGTAGTTGGCCAGCTGAAGCTTCGTCTAGGTTTATTTCTGTTGTTTTGGGTTGATACAGCTTTCGATTTGGTTGTATAATCTATTTTGGATATTTACAGATTCCTTGCCTTGGGATTGTAATTTTAGTAATGTTTTCGCAGTTTATTCTGATATCTGTTTATTAAGTTAATTGCATGCCTAAGCTCTGTTTAGTAGGTGATCCGGGTAAGGGTCACTACATTTATGGTATCAGAGCATGCAAAGTATTCTTGGGATTTAGATTCTACATAAAGATAACCGTTAGGTTAATTTTGAAAGAGTGGGTGCCCGCTTAGCCAACTTGTGGCTAAGGGCTTTTATGACTCTATGTATAAACAATCTTTGTTTAATATAATTTACATTCATTAATGACATTTTCTTTGTCTTTATTCATATTGTTATATTGTGATATACTATTGTTGTTTTGATAAAGACCTTGAATATACTATAGTGTAAGTAAGATGAGATAGTGAATAAAGAGAAATCACTATTATGAAACACATCTTATAGTCACTGTATATTCTAAACAGTTCCTAGTCAATTGAGCCGTCCGCTAATAAGGATAAGGATCGCTCGAGATTGAGACTAGCATTTGTGATGCCAAGTACCACGTTTCATTGGTAATGGACATGGAGATGTTCAAAGCATGCAAATGGATATTCATATGATGAATGATCGAACTACCCTATTCGGACTTTCCAAGTGGTTATTATTATTTGAGTGGATAAGTCCGCGGTTTTGGTTGTACACCATTAGTCCTTACTACTTGAAATATCATTGAGACTCTATATGCTAGTACTGTACTTTGACTCGTTTACCGACTCTATTGGGGTCATCAGGTGTCGGGATTGGGTACAGTTACGACACATATAGGAGTCGATGCTTTGTTGTCAAGGATTCACCACATATTTGCGAGTGTGGATATCCTATGCGATCTGAGGAGATATTAGTGTGACGAATCTCTGACCAGAGTACATGATGTGTTTTAGGTTACTCGGTTTTCCTAGTAACACATGCGATGTCACTATTTGATCTCCAAGATGTAATGCATAGTTATCGAATCTCGAACGACTCTCGATGCACCAATGGTTGTTGATTCGATCGGGATATATGGATGAAGGGACCGTACTGTACGCTAACCAAAATCTACTGGTTCTTGCAGGCACTATCAGTGATACCTAGGGAATCAAGGGGCGATGTTGCTAGGCGCTCTTACCATGATTCAATGGGTAAGTCGGAAATTATTGTTCCAAGTCACAAGGAGTTGTGAGCCCACGGCTAGCTGTATTCCTGAACCATTGAGGGTCACACAAGTAATGGATTACTAAACCCCGTTGAGATAGTTAAATTTAAAGAGTTAAATTAAATGAAAGAGAAGTTGGACTTCTTAACTAAAAGGGAGTGGAATTTCCTAAAATGACATTGGGATGGGCATTTTTGGAAATCACTGAATTCGGATTCAGAAAAATTATCTTGACTTTAAAAGATGCAGAAATGGTTTCTGTGCACATTGGTAAAATCAGTTTATCAATCGGAGTCACGATGAATTTTATATTAATTTCTATAATAACAGGCTTGGCTTGTTGGGCTTAAGTTATGGATTGTGGGCCCTAAGGAGTTAGTGTCCTAATACAATTATAACTTAATCTAGTCTAGAAATTATCTATAAATACATGTGTAGTGTTCGAAAATTACATAGCATTCACTCTTGAAATTTTCGAAAATACTGCATAATATTTCAAGGGGAATTTTCGAATTCCTCTGCTTCTTTTTGAGATAATTCAGTCTGTAATTTTTGTGAAAAATTACATTCTGAATTGACAGATCAAATCTGTTTATTCTCTTCGATAAACATCTGATTGATTTCTAGTGCAATCAATCAGAGGGTTTTAGTTTTCTATTCGTGGACTTAATTCCGGAGGTTGATCGTGATAGTCATCGGTTCCCGGGATTTACAAGAAGAGCGGATTAAATTCTGTTGGAGTCCATAATCAAGCCTTAACTTGAAGAGGTAAAATATTTAATTATTTATATATTTTAATTCCAACAATTTTAATCGTTAGGATTTGATACCCACGATATGGAATCGTTCCATATCAAAAAATAAAATTTTTAAACTTCCGCTGCTCCGGGTATCACATCCGTGTGATCAGAGAATGCGTGTTCCAACAAATTTTGTAGATGGCATGTAGTAGCCCGTAACCAAAATCAGTAATTGAGGGATTAATCATAATTACTTGAATAGAGTTCGGAAGCTCCGAAGGTGGGTTCGGAAGTTCCGAACAGGATCGGAAGCTCCGATCATATTACGTCAGGCATGACGATTGGCTAGATCGGAAGCTCCGATCAGGACCGGAAGCTCCGATCAGGACCGGAAGCTCCGATCACCCCTATCCGAAGTCAACATGTGATATTTTGACACGTGGCAGATCAGGATCTTCGGAAGCTCCGATGGCAGGATCGGACATTCTGATCGGGGTTCGGACGTTCCGATCAAGGATCGGAAGTTCCGATCGTTGTCTATAAATAGAAGGCCGAGGCTTCACTTTCATTTGCCAATTCCGAGTATTTCCCTCTCTTTTCTAGTTTATTCGAGTTGTTCTAGCCTTCCTAGGCTTGACCCGGCAGTCGGCGAGGCGTTCGATAGTCGTAGCAGAGTTGTGACCAAGTTCTAGAGGCATCGACATCAAAGGGCTAACGACGGACGAAGGTATAGCTTTTGCTTCCTATAAATATTTAGGAGTATGCAATAGCTTAGTTAAGGCTTTTAGAGTGCTATAATGATAGTAGTATCATTTGGCAGTGTAGAGAAGATTATAGGCGTGGACCTAGAGTTGGTAGAGCTTGAACTGATTTGAGGTACGGAAGTACTGTTCGAGATATCCTGACTGAGTATGCATGTATTATGTGACTGCATGGTTTACATGTCATTGATTTATGCTGCATTCATTTGCATCTTGTTGTATCTCTTTCGAGATGTCTGTTAGTTGAGTTGTACCCTATCCTGTTAGTGGAGGGACTTCCATCGATTTGGGTCCGGCGTATCCACGGTTATCTCGGTATGGGAGCCACCTCCTGAAGCGACGGCACAGCGTGCTACATACCAGGGCCCGGTCTGTCTCTGTTATCTGATCCTTGACCTCGAGTCTATAGGGAGTTCACTTTGCATGCATGTATACTCATACTCTCGTACTGATCATTTTATGCTCACGTCTCGTACTCTGTATTTCTGGACACCCTATTCCATGGGGCAGATTTGCGATTGGATGAGGAGGGTGGATCCAGGAAGGGCTAGTCAGTGGTTGGCCAGCTGGAGCTTCGTCTAGGTTTTATTACTGTTGTTTGGGTTGATACAGTTATTCGATTTGGTTGTATATTATTTGGATAAATTACAGATTCCTTTACTTGGGATTGTATAATGTTTATGGTTTCCGCAGTTTTATTCTGATATCTGTTTAATTAAGTTAATTGCATGCCTAAGTTCTGTTAGTAGGTGATCCGGGTAAGGGTCACTACATTTATGGTATCAGAGCATGCAAAAGAATTCTTGGGATTTAGTCTCATCATGAGGTATTTTTGTAGATGGCAAATCGTGACGACCGGAGTTCTCATGGCAGTATTGGTGGGCGTTGGGGTGATGCCGACCGGGAGCCTCGTCGAGAACGGCGTCATCGTCATCATGATGACGAGCGTTTCACTGTGCGTCGATTCTTAGATATGGGTCCTAAGCCCTTAGTTGGAGGTGAGTCTCTTGAGGATGCGGAGAACTGGTTAGACCGCATGGAGACGACTTTTCAGACTTTCCAATGCACCGAGGAGCAGAAGATGGAGACCCTTGGTTATCTTCTGGATGGACGTGCGCGCAGGTGGTGGAGGTTTACTACTGCACCTTTTGTTGCGACGAGAGGAGTGGCCACCTGGGCCGAGTTCCGCACAGCTTTCCAAAAGCGGTATTTTCCTCCTGCACTCCGTCATTCGAAGGCAGGCGAGCTACTGAGTCTGCGACAGGGAGCCATGTCTATTGATGAGTATCAGCAAAGGTTCTTTGATCTGCTATCCTATTGCCCCGAGATTGCTGATAGCTCAGAGATGAAGTATAATCTGTTCCTTCAGGGCCTTAACCCTGAGATCCATGACCGTGTGGCAGTTGGCGACGACATGTCCTATGAGGGTTTGGTGAGCCGTTGTAATCAGGCGGAGGACAGCATTCGGCGAAACAGGTCTTTCTCTCAGTCGAGACCTGCTATTTCTTTTGGTCCCCGTGCCCAATCTTTCAAGAAGTCTGGATCTACTTCTTCTTCCTCTGGTTTTGGAGGTGCTGTCCATTTCGGTAAGAAGGACAAGTGTGATCATTGTGGGAAGAACCATCCATCCGACAAGTGCCGTAGAGCTTCCGGAGCTTGTTTCTGTTGTGGAGAGACTGGTCATATACGGAGAGATTGTCCACTATCTGGGGGAGGCGGTTCTGGATCTGGTTCAGGATCTGGTTCTCAGGCCACCGTACAGTAGAGGTCGCAGGGACAGTCTGCTGGGAGTTCTCATTTGAGGCCACGAGCTTCTGGCCAGGTGTTTGCCTTGAGGCATGATCAGGCTGTGGAGTAAAATTAGAAAGTCATCGCAGGTACATTTCTGCTTTATGGTGTACCTGCTCTTGTACTTATTGACACTGGTGCATTTCATTCCTTCATTTTTTTGCACGTTTTGTTAAGAGGCATAAGTTACCATGCATTGCACTAGACGTAGTGATGTCTGTTTCTACTCCAACGGGCCAATCTGCTTTGGCTAAGCGTCTAGTGATGGGTTGCCCTTTAGAGTTCAAAGGGAACATTCTGTTAGCGAATCTCATGGTCCTGGCGATGGACGACTTTGATTGCATTCTGGGAATAGATATGTTGACTACCTATCGAGCTTCAGTGGACTGCTATCAGAGATTAGTACGCTTTCATCCGAAGGGGAGTGAGAGCTGGTTTTTCTATGGTGAGGGAGCGCGACCCTCGATGCCTTTGGTATCAGCTTTGAGAGCCTGTCGAGCTCTAGAGTCTGGCGGGGAAGGCTACATTATCTATGCAGTTGATTTGTCCGCTGAGAGCGTTGGGATAGAGAGTATTCCTGTTGTGGATGAATTTCCAGATGTATTTCCTGATGAGATTCCGGGTTTTCCTCCTGTTAGGGAAGTCGAGTTTGGCATAGAGTTGATGTCAGGTACTTCGCCTATTTCTCGAGCACCGTATCGTCTGGCTCCATCAGAGATACGTGAGTTGAAGAATCAGCTACAGGATCTTTTGGACAAGGGGTACATTCGTCCTAGTGTATCTCCTTGGGGAGCTCCTGTTCTCTTTGTAAAGAAGAAGGATGGGTCGATGCGGTTGTGCATTGACTATCGGCAGCTGAATCGAGTCACTGTGAAGAACAAGTATCCGTTGCCTCGTATTGATGACTTGTTTGATCAGCTGCAGGGCACGTCAGTTTACTCCAAGATTGACTTGAGATCTGGGTATCATCAGTTGAGAGTCCGTGATCAGGACGTAGCCAAGACTGCGTTCCGTACTCGCTATGGGCATTACGAGTTTCTAGTAATGCCATTTGGTTTGACTAATGCGCCGGCTATATTCATGGATCTGATGAACCGTGTCTTCAAGGAGTATTTGGACAAGTTTGTCGTGGTATTCATTGACGACATCTTGGTGTATTCGCGTAATACGGAAGAGCATGTTTCTCACTTGCGGTTGGTATTACAGACTCTTTGAGATGAGCAGTTGTACGCCAAGCTGAGCAAGTGTGAGTTTTGGATGAATAGAGTGGTCTTTCTTGGCCATATCATATCCAGGGAGGGGATTTCTGTTGATCCAAGCAAGATTGAAGCGGTACTTAATTGGTCGCGTCCAACGACAGTTGCTGAGATCCGTAGTTTTCTGGGTCTAGCAAGGTATTATCGTCGCTTTATTCTGAACTTCTCTCAACTAGCTCGACCTTTGACGTAGATTACCCGCAAGGGTGTGGATTTCGAGTGGTCCTCCGAGTGTGAGGAGAATTTCTGTGAGCTTTGGTGGCGGTTGACTTCTGCGCCGGTGTTGGCATTACCGTCAAGATCTGGAGGGTATGTGGTTTACACGGATGCTTCTCTTCAGGGGTTAGATTGTGTCCTGACTCAGAATGGGCATGTGATCGCATACGCTTCTAGACAGCTGAAGCTTCACGAGAACAACTATCCAGTCCATGATTTGGAATTAGCAGCCATTGTGTTCGCTTTGAAGATCTGGCGTCATTATCTGTATGGCGAGAAATTTGAGATCTTCACCGACCATAAGAGTCTCAAGTATTTGTTCACTCAGGCTGAGCTGAACATGAGGCAGAGACGTTGGATGGACTTGCTTAAGGACTATGATTGCGAGATTAAGTACCATCCGGGAGCTGCTAATCTCACCGCTGATGCTTTGAGTCGCAAGGTGCGACTATCCGCACTTCAGACTTGTTCGATGTCTAGTGCGATCAATGACTGTTGTACTTCAGGTTATACCTTCAAGCATAAGAAAGGTATGCAGAGTATCCAGATGTTTGCGATATTATCTGAGCCAGCCTTGTATTCGCGAATCCGAGATGCTCAGATGTCCGATTCGAAGACCCAGCGTTTAGCTCGTTTAGCTAACGAAGGTAGCTATTCTGGATTTCATTATCAGTCAGATGGTTTTTTGTGTTTGTCTGGTAGGCTGGTGATTCCGCAGGATGAAGAGTTGCGAGAGGAGATTTTGTCTCAGGCACATCGCACTAAGTTGAGTATTCATCCTGGGAGCAACAAGATGTACAAGGATCTACGTACTCGTTTCTGGTGGAAGGGTATGAAACGCAGTGTTTATCAGTTTGTTTCGAGATGTTTGGTGTGTCAACAGGTCAAAGCAGAGCACCGACGACCTGGAGGATTGCTTCACAGTCTGCCTATTCCTGAATGGAAATGGGAGTTTATCACAATGGACTTTGTGACCCATTTTCCGGTATCCCCGAGGAACTGTGATGCTATCTGGGTGGTGGTGGACCGACTCACCAAGTCAGTGCATTTCATTGCCTATAGCCGGGAGTACAATGTGGATCGTATGGCTCGGTTGTACATTCAGGAGATCGTTCGACTTCATGGAGTGCCTGTGAGCATTGTCAGCGATCGGGATCCCAGGTTTACTTCTAGATTCTGGGGGAGTGTTCAGCGTGCGATGGGTACTACTCTTAGTTTGAGTACTGCCTATCATCCAAAGACTGATGGTCAGTCGGAGCACACTATCCGTACTTTGGAAGATATACTTAGAGCGTGCGTCATGGATTTTGGTTCAGCCTGGCAGGATCATTTGCCGTTGATCGAGTTCGCGTACAACAACAGCTATCATACTAGTATTGGGATGACACCTTTTGAGGCGTTGTATGGGCGACGTTGTCGTACTCCACTCTTCTGGGAAGAAGTGGGGGAGAGACAGGCTGAGGGACCGGAGTTTATCCAGCAGGCGACAGACATTGTTGATCAGATCAAGAAACGGATTAAGACTGCACAGGATCGTCAGGCCAGCTATGCTAATATCAAGCGTAGGCCTTTGCAGTTCGATGTCGGGGAGAAAGTGTTTCTGAGAGTGTCACCTTTCCGCAAGATTCTCAGATTTGGCCTTAAGGGCAAGTTGTCTCTCAGGTTTATCGGTCCGTTTGAGATCTTGGAGAGCATTGGCGATTTGGCTTATCGGCTAGCTTTGCCACCACATCTTTCCAGTATTCACGACGTGTTCCACGTATCTCTGTTGCGACGGTATGTGGCGGATGAATCTCATATTCTGCAGCGGTCTGAGGTTCAGGTGAACAAAGATTTGACTTATGTTGAGAAACCTATTCGTATCCTGGATTATAAGGAAAAGGTTCTACGAAACAAAGTCATTCCTTTGGTTTTGGTTCAGTGGCAGCGCCGAGGCACTGAGGAAGCTACTTGGAAGCTTGAGGACAGGATGCGTGAAGACCATCCTGAGTTGTTTCGATTTCATTCTTAAGTTGTATTCAATTGCAAACTCTGTAAATGTTTGATTTGAATAAAGAATGTTTCTGATTTCTGTATTGCATTCGGTACTTAAGATCTGATTTCGAGGACGAAATATCTTAAGTGGGGGAGAATGTAGTAGCCCGTAACCAAAATCAGTAATTGAGGGATTAATCATAATTACTTGAATAGAGTTCGGAAGCTCCGAAGGTGGGTTCGGAAGTTACGAACAGGATCGAAAGCTCCGATGCAGGATCGGAAGCTCCGATCATATTACGTCAGGCATGACGATTGGCTAGATCGGAAGCTCCGATCAGGACCGGAAGCTCCGATCACCCCTATCCGAAGTCAACAAGTGATATTTTGACACGTGGCAGATCAGGATCTTCGGAAGCTCTGATGGCAGGATCGGACGTTCCGATCGGGGTTCGGACGTTCCGATCAAGGATCGGAAGTTCCGATCGTTGTCTATAAATAGAAGGCCGAGGCTTCACTTTCATTTGCCAATTCCGAGTATTTTCCTCTCCTTTCTAGTCTATTCGAGTTGTTCTAGCCTTCTTAGGCTTGACCCGGCAGTCGGCGAGGCGTTCGATAGTCGTAGCAGAGTTGTGCCCAAGTTCTGGAGGCATCGACATCAAAGGGCTAACGACGGACGAAGGTATAGCTTTTGCTTCCTATAAATATTTAGGAGTATGCAATAGCTTAGTTAAGGCTTTTAGAGCGCTATAATGATAGTAGTATCATTTGGCAGTGTAGAGCAGACTATAGGCGTGGACCTAGAGTTGGTAGAGCTTGCACTGATTTGAGGTACGGAAGTACTGTTCGAGATATCCTGACTGAGTATGCATGTATTATGTGACTGCATGGTTTACATGTCATTGATTTATGTTGCATTCATTTGCATCTTGCTGTATCTCTTTCGAGATGTCTGTTAGTTGGGTTGTACCCTATCCTGTTAGTGGATGGACTTCCATAGATTTGGTTCCGGCGTATCCACGGTTATCTCGATATGGGAGCCACCTCCTGAAGCGACGGCACAGCGTGCTACATACCAGGGCCCGGTCTGTCTCTGTTATCTGATCCTTGACCTCGAGTCTATAGGGAGTTCACTTTGCATGCATGTATACTCATACTCTCGTACTGAGCGTTTTATGCTCACGTCTCGTACTCTGTATTTTTGGACACCCTATTCCATGGGGCAGGTTTGCGATTGGACGAGGAGGGTGGATCCAGGAGGGGCTAGTCAGTGGTTGGCCTGCTGGAGCTTCGTCTAGGTTTTATTACTGTTGTTTGGGTTGATACAGTTATTCGATTTGGTTGTATATTATTTGGATAAATTACAGATTCCTTTACTTGGGATTGTATAATATTTATGGTTTCCGCAGTTTTATTCTGATATCTGTTTAATTAAGTTAATTGCATGCCTAAGTTCTGTTAGTAAGTGATCCGGGTAAGGGTCACTACATGGCAAATCGTGATGACCAGAGTTCTCATGGCAGTATTGGTGGGCATTGGGGTGATGCCGACCGGGAGCCTCATCGGGAACGCAGCCATCGTCATCGAGATAAGGACCGTTTCAGTGTTTGTTGATTCTTGCAGACGGGGCCTAAGCCCTTGGTTGGAGGTGAGTCTCCGGAGGATGCAGAGAACTGGTTAGACCGCATGGAGACGACTTTTCAGACTTTTCGATGCACCGAGGAGCAGAAGATGGAGACCCTGGGTTATCTTCTGGATGGACGTGCGCGCAGGTGGTGGAGGTTTACTTCTGCACCTTTTGTTGCAGCAAGAGGAGTGGCCACCTGGGCCAAGTTCCGCACAGCTTTTCAGAAGCTTTATTTTCCTTCTGCACTCCGTCAGTCGAAGGCAGGCGAGCTACTGAGTCTGCGACAGGGAGCCATGTCTATTGATGAGTATCAGCAGAAGTTCTTTGATCTGCTATCCTATTGCCCCTAGATTGCTGACAGCTCTGGGATGAAGTATAATCTGTTACTTCAGGGCCTTAACCCTGAGATCCATGACCGTGTGGCGGTTGGCGACGACATGTCCTACGAGGGTTTGGTGAGCCATTGTCACCAGGCAGAGGACAGCATTTGGCGGAACAGGTCTTTCTCTCAATCGAGACCTGCTAGTTCTTTGGGTCCCCGTGCCCAATCTTTCAAAAAGTCTGGATCTACTTCTTCTTCCTCTGGCTCTGCTGGTGTTGTCCATTTCGGTAAGAAGGACAAGTGTGATCACTGTGGAAAGAACCATCCATCCGACAAGTGCCGTAGAGCTTCTGGAGCTTGTTTCCGTTGTGGAGAGACTGGTCATATCCGGAGGGATTGTCCACTATCTGGGGGAGGCGGTTCTGGATCTGGTTCAGGATCTGGTTCTCAGGCCACCGTTCAGCAGAGGTCGCAGGGACAGCCTGCTGGGAGTTCTCATTTGAGGCCACGAGCTTCTGGCCAGGTGTTTGCCCTGAGACATGATCAGGCAGTGGAGGAGAATGAGAAAGTCATCGCAGGTACATTTCTGCTTTATGGTATACCTGCTCTTGTACTTATTGACACTGGTGCATCTCATTCCTTCATTTCTGCACATTTTATTAAGAAGCATAAGTTACCATGCATTGCACTAGACGTAGTGATGTCTGTTTCTACTCCGACGGGCCAATCTGCTTTGGCTAAGCGTCTAGTGATGGGTTGCCCTTTAGAGTTCGAGGGTAACATCTTGATTGCGAATCTCATGGTTCTTGCGATGGACGACTTTGATTGCATTCTGGGAATAGATATGTTGACTACCTATCGAGCTTCAGTGGACTGCTATCAGAGATTAGTGCGCTTTCATCCGGAGGGGAGTGAGAGCTGGTTTTTCTATGGTGAGGGAGCACGACCCCCGATGCCTTTGGTATCAGCTTTGAGAGCCTGTCAAGCTCTAGAGTCTGGCGGGGAAGGCTACCTTATCTATGCAGTTGATTTGTCCACTGAGAGCTTTGGGATAGAGAGCATTCCGGTCGTGGATGAATTTCCAGATGTATTTTCTGATGAGATTTTGGGTTTTCCTCATGTTAGGGAAGTCAAGTTTGGCATAGAGTTGATGCCGGGTACTTCGCCTATTTCGCGAGCACCATATCGTTTGGCTCCATCAGAGATGCATGAATTGAAGAATCAGCTACAGGATCTTTTGGACAAGGGATACATTCGTCCTAGTATATCTCCTTGGGGACCTCCTGCTCTCTTCGTGAAGAAAAAGGATGGGTCTATGCGGTTATGCATTGACTATCGGCAGCTGAATCGAGTTACTGTGAAGAACAAGTATCCGTTGCCTCGTATTGATGACTTGTTTGATCAGCTGCAGGGCACTTCAGTTTACTCAAGATTGACTTGAGATCTGGGTATCATCAGTTGAGAGTCCGTGATCAGGACGTAGCCAAGACTGCATTCCGTACTCGCTATGGGCATTACGAGTTTCTAGTGATGTCATTTGGTTTGATTAATGCGCCGGCTATATTCATGGATCTGATGAACCGTGTCTTCAGGGAGTATTTGGACAAGTTTGTCGTGGTCTTCATTGACGACATCTTGGTGTATTCGTGTAATATGGAAGAGCATGTTTCTCACTTGCGGTTGGTACTGCAGACTCTTCGAGATGAGCAGTTATATGCCAAGCTGAGCAAGTGTGAGTTCTGGATGGATCGACTGGTCTTTCTTGGCCATATCATATCCAGGGAGGGGATTTCTGTTGATCCAAGCAAGATTGAGGCGGTACTTAATTGGTCGCGTCCGACGACGGTTGCTGAGATCCGTAGTTTTCTGGGTCTAGCAGGGTATTATCGTGGCTTCATTCTGAACTTCTCTCAGCTAGCTCGACCTTTGACGCAGCTTACCTGCAAGGGTATGGATTTCGAGTGGTCCTCCGAGTGTGAGGAGAACTTCTGTTAGCTTCGATGGCGGTTGACTTTTGCGCCAGTGTTGGCATTACCGTCAGGATCTGGAGGGTATGTGGTGTACACTGATGCTTCTCTTCAGGGTTAGGTTATGTCCTGACTCAGAATGGGCATGTGATCGCATACGCTTCTAGACAGCTGAAACTTCACGAGGACAACTACCCAATGCATGATTTAGAATTGGCAGCTATTGTGTTCGCTTTGAAGATTTGGCGTCATTATCTGTATGGCGAGAACTTTGAGATCTTCACTGACCATAAGAGTCTCAAGTATTTGTTCACTCAGGCGGAGTTGAACATGAGGCAGAGACGTTGGATGGACTTGCTTAAGGACTATGATTGCGAGATTAAGTATCATCCGGGAGCTGCTAATCTCACCGCAGATGCATTGAGTCGCAAGGTGCGACTATCGGCACTTCAGACTTGTTCGATGTCTAGTGCGATCAGTGACTGTTGTACTTCGGGATATACCTTCAAGCATAAGAAAGGTATGCAGAGTATCCAGATTTTTGCGATATTATCTGAGCCAGCTTTGTATTCGCGGATTCGAGATGCTCAGATGTCTGATTCGAAGACCCAGCGTTTAGCTCGTCTAGCTAACGAGGGTAGCTTGTCTGGATTTCACTATCAGTCAGATGATTTTCTGTGTTTTTCTGGTAGGCTTGTGATTTCGCAGGATGTAGAGTTGCGAGAGGAGATTTTGTCTCAGGCGCATCGCACTAAGTTGAGTATTCATCCTGGGAGCCCACAACAAGATGTACAAGGATCTACGTACTCGTTTCTGGTGGAAGGGAATGAAACGCAGTATTTATCAGTTTGTTTCGAGATATTTGGTGTGTCAACAGGTCAAGGCAGAGCACCGACGACCCGGAGGATTGCTTCACAGTCTGCCTATTCCTGAATGAAAATGGGAGTTTATCACAATGGATTTTGTGACCCATTTGCCGGTATCCCCGAGGAACTGTGATGCTATCTGGGTTGTGGTGGACCGACTCACCAAGTCAGCGCATTTCATTGCCTATAGCCGGGAGTACAATGTGGATCGTATGGCTCGATTGTATATTCAGGAGATCGTTCGACTTCATGGAGTGCCTGTGAGTATTGTCAGCGATCGGGACACAGGTTTACTTCTAGGTTCTGGGGGAGTGTTCAGCGTGCGAAGGGTACTACTCTCAGTTTGAGTACTGCCTATCATCCGGAGACTGATGGTCAGTCAGAGCGCACTATCCGTACTTTGGAGGATATGCTTAGAGCGTGCGTCATGGATTTTGGTTCAGCCTGGCAGGATCATTTGCCATTGATCGAGTTCGCGTACAACAACAGCTATCATACTAGTATTGGGATGACACCTTTTGAGGCGTTGTACGGACGACGTTGTCGTACTCCACTTTTCTGGGAAGAAGTGGGGGAGAGACAGGCTGAGGGACCGGAGTTTATCCAGCAGGCGGTAGACATTGTTGATCAGATCAAGAAATGGATTAAGACTGCACAAGATCGTCAGGCCAACTATGCTAACACTAAGCGTAGGCCTTTGCAGTTCGATGTCGGAGAGAAAGTGTTTCTGAGAGTGTCACCTTTCCGCAAGATTCTCAGATTTGGCCTTAAGGGCAAGCTGTCTCCTAGGTTTATCGGTCCGTTTGAGATCTTGGAGAGCATTGGCGATTTGGCTTATCGACTAGCTTTGCCACCGCACCTTTCTAGTATTCACGACGTGTTCCACGTATCTCTGTTGCGACGGTATGTGGCGGATGAGTCTCATATTCTGCAGCGGTCTGAGGTTCAGGTGAGCAAGGATTTGACCTATGTTGAGAAACCTATTCGTATCCTGGATTATAAGGATAAGGTTTTGCGGAACAAAGTCATTCCTCTGGTTTTAGTTCAGTGGCCGCACCGAGGCACTGAAGAAGCTACTTGGGAGCTTGAGAACAGGATGCGTGAAGACCATCCTGAGTTGTTTTGATTTCATTTTCGAGTTGTATTCAGTTGTAAACTCTGTAAGCGTTTGACTAGAATAAAGAATGTTTCTGATTTCTGTTTTACATTCAGTACTTAAGATCTGTTTTCGAGGACGAAACATCTTAAGTGGGGGAGAATGTAGTAGCCCGTGCCCGAAATTAGTGATTAAGTGTTAATCAATTCATTAATCCTATTAGTTAAGAGTAAACGTGATTAAGGAAACTCTTAATGGGTTAACGGAGTTCGGAATTGGATTCAGAACACTTGGAAATGGTTTAAGGTTCATCGAGTTCGGAGGCTCCGAAGTCAAGGTTCGGACGGTCCGAAGTCAGGGTTCGGACGATCCGAAGAGTGGTTCGGACGCTCCGAACGTACTGCCAACAGTCGTCATGGATGACATCATCATGCTGACGTAAGCAATGATATAATATCGGGTTCGGACGACCCGAAGCCCAGTTCGGACGACCCGAACGAGTTCGGATGACCCGAAGTCCAGTTCGGACGATCCGAACTCCGTCTATAAATAGGGGGTGCCGAGCTCATTTTTGAGTGCACCGATCCCTCTCTTCTCTCTCAATTCCTTAGCCTTCTAACTCAGATCTAGGGAATTCTAGGCATCCCATGGGGAATCCGAAAGTGGCATAGCGATCCAGGCGTCGTAGCGGAGCTGTGGCCTAGTTTTGAGGCACTCTACAGCAAAGGGCTAACGACGGACGAAGGTATAGCTTTTGCTTCCTATAAATATTTAGGAGTATGCAATAGCTTAGTTAAGGCTTTTAGAGCACTATAATGACAGTAGTATCATTTGGCAATGTAGAGCAGACTATAGGCGTGGACCTAGAGTTGGTAGAGCTTGCACTGATTTGAGGTACGGAAGTACTGTTCGAGATATCCTGACTGAGTATGCATGTATTATGTGACTGCATGATTTATATGTCATTGATTTATGTTGCATTCATTTGCATACTGAGCTATCTCCTTCGAGATGTCTGTTAGTAGGGTTTTTCCCTATCCTGTTAGTGGATGGAATTCCATCGATTTGGGTCCGGTATATCCACTGGTATATTGGTATGGGAGCCAACTCCTGAAGCGACGGCACAACGTGCTACATACCAGGGCCCGGTCTGTCTCTGTTATCTGATCCTTGACCTCGAGTTATATGGAGTTCACTTTGCATGCATGTATACTCATACTCTCGTACTGAGCATTTTATGCTCACGTCTCGTACTCTGTGTTTCTGGACACCCTATTCCATGGGGCAGGTTTGCGATTGGACAAGGCGGGTGGTTCCAATAGGGGCTAGGCAGTGGTTGGCCAGCTGGAGCTTCGTCTAGGTTTATTTCTGTTGTTTTGGGTTGATACAGCTTTCGATTTGGTTGTATAATCTATTTTGGATATTTACAGATTTCTTGCCTTAGGATTGTAATTTTAGTAATGTTTCCGCAGTTTATTCTGATATCTGTTTATTAAGTTAATTGCATGCCTAAGTTCTGTTTAGTAGATGATCCGGGTAAGGGTCACTACATTCTTGGACTACTTCCTGAATCCATTTCGGTAACTGTGATATCTCCGGGAAGCTTGGTGACGTTGTATAAACTGAGGCCAAGGCTCCAAATTCATACCAGAGCTTTACATCCTTAGGATTGACATAGTTTTTTAGTCAAACCCTTGGATATATCTCTGTCACATCAACCCTACAAGTGTTAGGGTTAATTTCACTTCTTGTACTTAATTTCTCCCACCTTTGTTGATAAACATGAAATGGAGAAATAATAGTTGGGTTAGTATCGATCTTAGATTTGCCCTTGTCAGTGTTGGGCTTAAGATTGATCTCTTCCTCTTTTACGCCAGAGGCGGAGGGTTGACTTGATGAGGAATCCTCATCAATTGTTGCTTTATCTAGATCATCAAAAGCTGATGATAGATTAGCACTTTCTTGAGTTTTAGCTTCCTCAACATCTTGTTTCCCAACCGGTGGTTGTATTTCTTATTTTTGTAAAACCAATGGTTTTATCATATCTTGTTTATGAGAAACCAATGGTTTCTCTATAGCCTTCACAATTGGCCCTTGAATAGCAGCCCATAGTTGTGTTTGAGCTTGCATGCATCATGTAATTCGATTAGATACTTTTATCCGATCAGCTTGTTGTAACCTGCCGGCCATTTCAGCATTAATGGCTAACTGGTTGAACTCGGTTTGAAGAAACCCAAGGTGTTCCCTGAGATGTCTCTGCATTTTCATGATGGAATCCACGTCACTGCCTTCCATCTCTTGTTAAAAAATCTGCAAGAATATTTTCATGAGATTTAATAATAACAATATCAAAAATATAATTTTGACATAATGCTTGTCATCTTAATAACCTAGCTTTCTCAGGTTTAGATTCAATTTTATTTCTTAGGAAAGCTTTTACCTGGGTGTTATCAACCTTCAGAGTGAATTTTTTAGCAAGTAAAAATAATGGCCATTTTTCAAAAGCCCTTTTAACTGCATAAAATTCCTTTTCGTTGATATGCCATCTGATGGCCTCTGATTCTGAAAAAAGACCGCTACAGTATCTGCATGGTATTTCCCCATCTGGAGTGATCTTGGTAAGGACTGCTACCCACCAATCGTCACTGGCATCCGTAAATAATACCAGATCATCTTCATCTAAGGGTATAGCCATTTTTGGGAGATTCTTACATATCTCTTTTAATTGGTTTACCCCTTTAGTATAGTCATCGGTCCATATAAACCTAACATCCTTTTTTAACAAAGCACTGAGCACTTTTCTGTATATTGCTAGGTTGTTAATGAACATCCCTGCAAAATTAACTACTCCAAGAAAACTCTGGAGTTGTTTTACGTCTTTGAGTTTATCTGGAAAATTTTTTACCTTTTCCACAATATGGAGTTGCAGAATTATTCCAGTTTCATCAATCTCAATACCAAGGAATTCAATTTTCCTTGTTGCTATGACTGCTTTCTTTTCAGATAAGACCAGTCCTTCTTGTTTACAAATTTTAGAGAAAATCTCTAAATGTTTAACGTGTTCGTCTATGTTTTTTGATGCTATCAGAATATCATCAATATAAACAAACATAAAGTTGAAATAATCTTTAAAAAGGTTATCCATCTTTCTTTGAAATATCTGGGGTGCATTAGCGAATCTCATAGGCATAACTTCCCAAATATAGTGTCCTTGTGGAGTGGAGAAGGCTATGAATTTCTTACTGCCTTCTTCCATTCGAATCTGGTAAAATCCAGACTTACAACAAATTTTGAGAACACTCTAGCATTTCGTACACAGCTAATTAGGTGTTCTCTACTTGGTATGAAGTACCCATCAAACTTCAGGATTTTATTAATACCTTGGTAGTTAATAACTAGCCTGAGTTTTCCTCTTTTTATTTCATCATGATTTCTAACCAGAAAACCTTGGATGCTATATGGTGAAACTCCTTTTTTGATTAAACCAAGGTCCAAATGTTCCTTGATAATCATTCTCATATCCTTTTGATCTGTTATGTTCATCGGGATAGACTTATATCTAACAAATTCATACTCTTTGCATTCCTTTAGAGTAAGACTGGCTTTGAGTTGATTTCTATCCCACCATGTCAAAGGATGCTCGTTGTAACTTTCTTTGAGTCTCTTTTTGACATCTTCAAGGGATACCTTATTTTCTATCTCTATATCTCTGTGATTTTGAGTTACCTTGAGAAGCTTCATATCCTCTGTTTGGAGTTCTTGTTATGTTGTTATTTTCAACATGGTTTCTCCAAACCTTCTTGGATCTTTCATTTTCGGGTGAAAAAGTTGTTCTTTATCACCACGCTGGCTGCGAAATATTATCGGCAATTGTCGATAAAAAGCAACCTTGAGTCTTTGAACTATAATTTTATGATCACAAATTGTAGTGAACATAAGTTTTCTTGACTCATTGTCTTGTGTGTACTTCTTAAACATTTGTAAGAAGTTATTTCCTAACAGGATATCAGCTCCTGTATCATGGAAATAGATTGGTGGTGTTTTTACCTTGTACCAAGGTGTTTGACCTGCACCTCCCATAAGGATCTCTGCTTGTTTTATTCCTTTGCAAAGAATTAAAATTCTTCGAGAGAAATCTCGTCCAGCAATTTTTGGCAATTCTTCTTCACATTCTTCAGGGAAGACTCCTCTTTTTGCTGTACAAATTCCTGCTCCCGAGTCAATATAAGCTGCAAAGTACTCAGCCTTATATTGTTCATACAATATCCCTATCAGAATGTATATGGAGAAAGGACTTGTTGTCATTTTTTAAAGGGATTACTAAATGGCCCCGCCATTTTTAACAGACTGCGTTGTAATTCAGTAATCCGATTAAGACTATTTACCTTTAGTTTTTCTAAGGCCTCAGAAGGTAGAGTATGGTTACACATTTCTACTTCTTCAATGCGTTTTAGTAAATCATGTTCATGACTTACTAATTTCAGCAGTTGCTTCTTCCTCTGTTTGTGAACAGAGTTTTCGAATCTGATTAAGGGATTGTCCCTTATCCAATTCTCTTGGTTTTTCATTTCGTATAATTCTTATTGAATCCTCCAAGTCTTTTCTTTTGCCATGAACTCTATTACCTTTTCAAGGCGTTTCCATGGTTTATGGTCCTCCAGAAATTCTAGACCAAGAATGAGCTGATCTATTTCTTTTCCTGGAATTCCCCAGATTTGAACTTCCAATTCTCCAATATTTATCACTCCTTGGTAAGTTCCTTTTTTCTGTTGTTCCAAATAATAAATCGAGTTACAAGGGAACTGGTTCCGATGAATTGTAATTTCGAATTCACTTCTTTCCATCCTTCTAGAGATCTAAGTTTTCCTATTATAGAAAACTCTTTTTCTTCTGGTGGAATTTCTTGAATAGGAGATTTGTCCCATCTCTTGCTTGTCATTCTGTCTCCTTGGAAAGATAACCTTCGGGGTTATATTTTAAGGTCTCTGTATAGAACCGGTCTGTCTTGAATTTGAATGTCTGTTTCCTGAATTAAAGGAAGCTCGATTATTTCCGGGTATATTGCTTGAGCAACTTTTCCAAAGATCTCTGGAATTTCAATGAACTCATTTCTAATAAATAATTCAGAATGGTGAGTATTAGAAAGAGCATATGAAATTTGATACGTAATAGAATATGACCTATTACCTTCCTTCATTAGTCTTTTTTCCTTGAAGTTTTGATGCAACGTCAAGGCTCGACTAAAATCTCTATCAGCTAAATTGTAGGCTATTCTTGGATAAATAACTCCCACAATTTTTCCTGCACACAAATTTCCCGAGATAGTTCATAGAACTGCATCTTGTATATTCCCCATTCTTTTATCGCATACTACGATATCTATGGGTGAATCTTTTCCCTCTTTAAAAGTAGCTTTGATCATAATCTGTATTGCTCCAATATGAATCCAAGACATTGTCTTTGCTACTTCTGCTTTTAATTTCTGTAATTCCTCTCGAATTTCTTCAAAGAAAATTAACTGCATCTCAATTTGATTACTGGTTAATTCCATAAGGATCGCCATTTCCCTTCTGGATACCTTATAAATCAAATTATGTCTTCTTTGTCTTAACCCTAGGTTTCCTAAGACTCTTTCAACTTGTCCTGCCGAAAATCCTTGGTACTTTTGTAATGTTGGATTTTCTCTCATAATCCCTTGGACCATATTATGAGATATCGTGGTTTGACTAAAGAACCCAGCCAAACTTTCATGTGTTTCATGCCAAAACACTTCCTCTTTACTCTGATTCTGATTCTGATTCTGATTCATCCTCAGAAACTTCTCGACTAAACAATATCTCTTCTTCGTATATGCTTTCATCTGAGGGGATATCCTCAAATTGATATACTTGGACTAGATCTTGAAAGAAGACCGCATCATTCATATCTGGTGTTGCTTCAAAGAGTTTAACTCCTTTTTTTTTCTCGTTTTCTGGACAATTTGTAGATATATGTCCTCTTGCTCCACATGTCCAGCAGTTGCAATCCTTGAAACTTTCACTTGCTCTTGTACGAGTTCTTCTGAAAGTTCTTTTTGATGGTGTTCTTCCCCTGCTTTGTTATGAGCCTGTTGTTGGGGATGTTCTTGTAGGTCCACTTATTCTACCCGATCTATAGGATCTGGCCTTTTGTTTGGACCAAAATGTTTTTGGTTTCCGAGAACTTTTCATTCTTTTATTATAGGGATTATTTCTGAATTTTTTCCTTTTAAATCCATGTGATCTGTTTCCAATGATCGTTGGAAGATCATTTTCTCTACAACACAAAGGTGTACGCTTATCTATACCCCTTATTTTCTTGTACTTCTTCTGTAATGGTGCCATATGGTACCATTCTGCTAATTTTCCTTTTCAAAAAGAAGGCACGTCTTGCCAATGTATCAAGATTACCTGGAACATATTCTTTGATCAACATTTCTCTCCAAGGACTTGGCATTTTTGCGAAAAATAGCTGAATAGCTATATTTTTCTCGAATTCCGAATTCCATCTGTATTTAGTGAATAACATAATGTATTCATCAACTAAACAGATATCATGTAACTCGAGGCTATAAAGAGCTTGAGTATATCTTCTCTTTTTCTCTGTATCTTGATTATTGAAATAATATACCCCTATGAATTGTGCTTTAAATAGGGTGGCCATTCTTTCTCCAATCTCGCTGAGGGATTCTCCTGCTAAGATTGATTCCTTAGTTTCTGGCATAGTCATCTCCCATGCGATCTTAACAGATCCCATTAGACTCATTTCTAGAAGTTTAATGAATTCTTCTTTATTGAGATCTAATGTCCCTGCTGCTATTCTCATAGCTGACGTCCAATCATCTATAAGATCTTCTCTGTTTTTGAAGTCCAAAACATCAAGGTTTACCATAACCCCGTAAGGATGTATTGGATCTAAAACAGTTTTTCCGTAAGGAGTTTGATGGAGTGAGATTTTACTCCTTGATCTGGTTCCTGCTGGATGTGAATTTTCTCCAACCTGAAACTCACTATGCGGTTCTTCTGTTTTAACCACATATCTTGGGGGATTCCCTATGAGTTGTTCACCCTCAGGAAAATTCATTTTTAGATCTACTACTTTCAGATTCGCAAATAAATCTGCAAGATCTTGTAGATCCTCGAGATTTAATCTTTCTAAAATAGTCATCAGATAGTGTTTTTCTCTGATACTGCTTTTATAAGATTAATCATCATTTCATCATTGGTTAAAGGTTTTTGAACTATTTTGGTTTTACCTTTCTGATGTAACAAAGGTTCGGTACCAAATGAGAGTGGTAACCTTCCTCCTGTATTTTCTTTTCTAGAACCCGAAGTATGTTCTAGATTTATGATTTTATTTTGAAGATCCTTTAGAGTTCCAAGAATTTCTTCTTGTTTCTTAAGGATTTCATCAATTTGCCGAGGTATTTCATACAGCTGATTGCTGTAATATTGTACCGTCTTTTGAATTTCTCTAAGATCTTCGGAGAGTTTTGAGGAATCTGGGGTAATCTCTAAAAATTGAGAGTTAGAAATCATTTTTCTTTATCTCTTCAAAATTAAGAGCATTAATCATAACCTGTTGTAAGTAATCTATTGTGAATAGATTAACTTGTTTATAGGATTTATATGAATAAAATCCTCTTGATTCAAACCTTCGTTTGAAGTCATCTTTTGTAGAAATCTTCTCCTCAACAAAGAAAAGCATGAATTAACAAATAATATTACGTCTGAATAATTAACCTAAAGCTCTGATACCATTTTGCGGATAATTCTTTATACTGCAAATGAGCACAAAATCTCCAGATTCAAGCATATAACCTTTAAATTTTAAGCATAAAACCTATAGATTTCAAGCATAGATTAGCATAAATCCAGTACAAGAATTAAACATTAAAATATTCAAGTTTGGTGGTCCTATGGAGTTATAGTAAAGAATCTTTTGGCTAGGGAGTTATAATAAAGTTAGGAAGGGTATTAGACTATTAGGGATTTTAGGACCATTCACTCATCAATTAAACCTTCTAATATTATCTATATATCCCTAATCCCTAACTAATTAAAAATGTTTATTTTGTAAATTTTAAATTTTGGTTTTGACTTTTTGTGCGGAACCATGGATACGCATATCCATGCGTCCACTTCTGCACGTCTGCTCGTCGATTTACTCAGACGGTACCTAAGATTGTTGAAGTTTGCGCTCAACTTCAAAAGTAGTTGACGTCCCCTAATTATTATTTATTAGGACGTGCGTCATTTTTTCATGATTTTAGAGTTAACAGACAAGCAACCCTTGGTTTTCATTGTTAATTTGACAAGTAAATATTCACATAATTGGAATTTAATTTCATACCCCAAAAAAAATAAAAAAATACACACACACGTATATATATGTATCTATGTGGTAGAACGTATATGAAAAAAAATGGAATAATGGTTTTCATGCTCTAACACCACTATTATGTTTTCAATTATGTCTTCATTACATCACTTAATTAAGATCACAAAACGAAACGAATATGCCGCCAATTATGTACGTACTAATTAAATGATTGTTATTTTTTAAAAAAAATTAAATAAAATGTAATATGAAAAATTGAGATTTTTTTTTAAAAAATTTATTATGTTTTTTCAAAACTGTATCTGGAGGCATGAATGTATAAAACAAAAGAGTTCTTGTTATTAGTGGGATTCAAGTATCATCTAGACATGGATACCTTCTCGATGAAAATATATATATATATATATATTCCAATTTCCAAGTGGAAATATATAGCTAGCTAGCACGTTTAGCTAATTGCAGATGTCTTTTAAAAAAAATGATGGCATAATCTTTGTCGATACAATATGTATATTTTTTAAAATTTCAAACTATATATTAATAAAATATTTCTACTATAAGAAAAATCTGTCATTTTTTTTAGTTTATTTGTAATTTTATTTTTTCGAAGCTAATATGACACCGATCTAATGTTGACGTATCACCGAAAACATCAAAATAAGTGAAAAGTGCTAGAATTTTAAAATACTAATTAGAGAAAAAGAAACTCAATAATTAGACGACCAAAACAACAAAAACAATTAGATAGAATACCAAATTGCAATTTTTTCCTCAAATAAAAATGTTTTGTAGCTTGCATCGTAAACTAATGCATCCGATTTTTTGACCTAATGAATGCGAAGAACAATGGCAAGAAACCACCTCAAAAAAAACATATGTCCATTATGGCATTATGTCCCCCTTTTTCCTCGGAATGAATGACACAAATTTCTAAGGCAAAAAAATAATTCTTCCATCCAAATGCATGTCCATAAACAACACGCCCTTTTTTTCTCTTCTTCTCCAAAAACATTGAATCTTTTTTTAGATCTCTTGATCAAATTATTCACAATTCATTGCCATTTTTGTTCCCATTCAAGGGTCCTTCATTTTTTTGGAGGACCCCATGCTCCAATCCACCCATATATGCATGCATTATTCTTTCACCGATGAACCCTTTTCATAAATAACGATATTTTTTCCATTTGCAAGATTTTTCGCATCATTCCATCGATTCGTTTGCTTCGTTTATGCAATATTTTGAGGCCTGGAGAAACAAGGAAATTGTAGAGTAATTTGCACGTTTAATTTGGCGTGGAGGGTTGGGCCATATATATATACATACACATTATTTAATTTGAAATTTTCATTTTTTGTGTTTATATTTTATAATTTATATTCATTTAGTTTGGTTTTGGGGAAAAATCATCATATATTAAGGGTGAAGAAATGAGTTGCGGTTGCCTCCCATGTTTCGGAAATAAGGAAGAAAGCCGGGCAGAAGATAATTCGCCGGCACCTCAGGCAAAAAATGTCTCCACTCATTTATCACCTCCTCATGGTGAGTTAATTGTCCCCTTAAAATCATGATATATTTTATGATCATGTACGATTTTTTTTTTTGTCATTTCCATGTTTTTATGCTTCCGAATAGTATTCAAGATCATCTCTTTTTTTATTATCTAATAGATCACTTAATAAAAGTGGATTATGATTTCGTTCGTATGAGATAATGGTTCAATACGGATCTATATCATCGGTCAAAGTTTCAATCAGTATCAAATGTTTAGACAATATTTTCATGAAGTTTGGAAACGTCATATGTATGAAAAATCCAAACACTTCATTATTAGAGGACACAAAATTTAAAACTTCCCAAGTTATTTTGGTTCCAAAAACTTTAATTCCAATTTTTCACACTAAACAATTATGCATAATTTGAACTTTAACCACATCAAATTTGAAACTTTCTACCCCATCTACCCATACAAACCATCAGATCAGCAACTGTCTCGTGTTTTCTGAGAGTTTTCATGAGTGTGCGCGCACATATAATCCTAACATGAGAAGAGAATGAAAAAAACACAATCTAGAATTCATAGCTTCTTATGACATGCCATCTTGTTTTTCCTTTACAGTGCATAGCAGTATGCAAGCTCCATCAGCCGAAACCGGTAATAAACCAGATTCTCCACCTGCAGAAAATGGTGATAACACCGCAAAAACTTTCACTTTTCGCGAACTTGCTATCGCAACAAAGAACTTTCGACAAGAATGTTTATTAGGTGAGGGTGGATTTGGAAGAGTATTTAGAGCAACACTCCAATCGAGTGGACAGGTACACTATGCATGTGTAGATATCAACACAACTCGTATGTTTTGCAAGTTTAGCTAATTTTCATGAAGAATGTCAACTTTTTTTTGTCTTTCTTCCGGAAGGTTGTGGCTGTAAGGCAACTAGACAGGAGTGGAACACAGGGGAGCAAGGAGTTCCAAGTCGAAGTTTTGATGTTGAGCCTGCTTCAACACCCGAATCTGGTCAGTTTGATTGGTTACTGCGCAGATGGAGAACAACGGCTTTTGGTGTATGAATACATGCCAGCAGGATCTCTGAAAAACTTCCTATTTGGTACCCTGCGCTCGCTTTCTAACTCATTCTTGACCCCGACGTTATCTGGCTAGCCAGCGGGTTTTTTGTTCACGCGTCATAAGTAGGTCATCTATGTTGCTAACTTGGAATGGATTTTGTTCGAATTTTGCAGATCTTCAACCTAATATAAAGCCAATGAACTGGTCCACAAGGATGAAAATAGCGTTGGGGATCGCTCAAGGGCTTGAGTACTTGCATGAAAAGGCCAACCCTCCTATCATATACCGAGACTTAAAAGCTTCAAATATCTTGCTTGATGAGATGAACAATCCCAGGCTGTCGGATTACGGGCTTGCAAAGCTAGTGCAGAGTGGCAATAAGATGCATGTGCCTAGAGTCATGGCAACATATGGCTATTGTGCACCCGAATATGAAAGACATGGTGAGCTGACATCCAAGTCAGACGTGTATAGTTTTGGGGTAATTTTGCTTGAGCTCATCACGGGGCGGAAAGCCTTAGACACCACGCGGCCAGCCGACGAGCAAAATATAGTCAGTTGGGTGAGTACGATCACTTCTATACATTTGAAAACTTAGTTTAGATCTTGAGACATGTAGTATTCATCTAACTTGGTTTTATATGTGCATGCATTCGAATAGGCACAACCAATTTTCCGGGACCCGAAAATGTTCCCTGAAATGGCTGATCCTCTGCTTAAGAAGGATTTTCCAATCACAAGCCTAAACCAAGCAGTGGGAGTCGCATCAATGTGCCTGCACGAGGAACCATCAGTCCGTCCCTTGATCATGGATGTCGTGGCAGCGCTTAGTTTCCTTGCAACTGCTCCCCCTGAAACCCCAGTCCCTGCTCGTCTCATGTCTATACTATCATCAAGAGTCGAAACCACGAGCCAACATGGAGTTAGCCATTCTTTTAACCACACAAACGCGTCTTGCCATAAACGAGACTATAGTTCAGATAGCGAGGAGGATGATGACCAAAAGAACAATCCAAAAGAACACGAAAGCTCAACAAGCTCGGATGATGAGTACTCAAAGAGCAAGTCGAATCACAAGTTCAAAGATTCAAGCAAATGGAGTTCAAGATCATCTCGTAGAAGCAGCAGAAACAGCAAGAACAACAGCATTTACTCGAGAGATGACAGTCTCGGATTCAGCATGAGGTGTGATAGCAATTTACCAGAAGATAGTATTCCTCCCAATCTGAGGCAGAGCAGCAAAGTTCAAGAACATCATGATCATTCTGATTCTGATTCTGATTCTGATTCTGATTCTAGCAGCGATGAAGAATCTTCGGATGAAATGCCCCATAATCATAATGTAAGTATAAACTCGAGAGCAAGCGGTAAAAGCCTTAACTCGACTACTAGGCAAGAAAGCTGCGTGAAATCAATCGGTTCCACTTCAAGCCGCAGCAGCAGCTTCAGCTCCGAAGATGGAGACATTTTTAGCCCAAAGCAGCATGATGATCTGATGGAGCAAAGCATGAGATCGCGCGATGGTTCCGAGTATTCGAGACATAACAGCATGGCAGATTCAGAAAAAGAACACGAGAGATGATCCGAAACGATCACTAAGCAAAATTGTGGGAATTGCTACAAAATATCGCTATCATCATATAAACAAAAACAAGTTGTATCCAAGAGAGGATTAAGAATGTGATTATTCTACTTCGTTTAAAATTCTTATTTTTTTTTCTTTTTTTCTTTTTTGGTTTTTTTTTTTGTTCACCTGACCAGATCAAGATTTCTTTTATCCATTTGTCCCGTTGAGGAGATGTGTAGGATAATTGAAGCATGCCGATATGCAAGAAACATCTTATTTTCTAGCTTTATTTCCCTTTCATCTCTTTTGTGTGTGTGTTATCGTATTTTTGGACTTTTCAAAAGTGTTTGTAAGTAATAATAATTGAAACAAGAATTTATTGAGTACTTGTTTTTTTTTTTGGTTTTTTGTTTTTTTTTAAACTTTCTAAGCAATTGAGAATTTTTCTAACGTCGTGATCATGTTATGAATCAATTTACATTATTAGTGCAATAGTTTGCATATTTTTCAATTTCGGTCTTCTTGTTCTGTCCAAATTTTGAAATTGATAGCCTGATATTGCTTAGCTGGTGACTGGTATGCTGTAATGAGTTTGATGAGAAATTTGGTTTCTCATATAAAAATGGTCTCTTGACAAATTTTTTTGAAAAATTTCACCATAGCAAATAAAATGAAAAAGGAAAATGAAGTGAAATATGCTTTGTTAATGTGGTCTACGTTTGGTTCGGATGATGAGATTATTGCGTAATTAGTATATAAATATAAATGATAAAAAGAATGATTGATGTAGAAATGTAATGCTGGGTGATAAACAATATTATGCTTGATATGATTTTTATGACGTGAAATAGATCTTAACCTTTTGTAACTTTGGACCAAAATTACCCCGAATTCATAAAAAAATTACAATCATAACCAAATGAGAGAATACATTATTTAATATTTTTTGGGTGTAGACAAAAGATAAAGTTGGAATTAAGAAAATGATTAGAAAAATGATAGATACTACTAGGAAAGAGAATGCATTAATTAATAGAGGTTTATCCCTCTTACAAGTGATTGAGCCAATTTATTTAAAATTGTACCAAACACTAGTTTAACAAGTGTAACAAACAATAATCCAGTCTAATCCTTTGTACCAACATTAAAAGAAAAAAAGATCAGGTCATAAAATGATGTTTGTGTTTCTATTCAAAGACAAAAGGACTGCTGGGGTATAATCGTAATTTTAAAAAGCGTGGTGTTAAAGTTTTTCAAAAAACATAAATCGTGTGTTCGAAACGCGAGTCCTTTTTTCTGCATGTCCTATCAGAATTTAACTCAGAAAAGCCCGGTCGCAGCTCCAAGTTCATTCTCCCATGCCAGATCTCTGACCTTCTGAGGTGCGAAAGAGGTTGAAAATTCAGGTAAAATCTAAATTATCCCCTATAATTTATTTCCACCAGGGGAGTTGAAAGCCCAAGATCTCTGATCAATTGCGTCGTAGCAGTAGCAATTGTGGATTTCATTTTGTTTTGATCCCATCTGATCTGGTTCGGAATTTACTTTTTTGTGCGGGAGATTTGTAGTGGATTGAATTGAGGTCAAAAGAAGCCAGGAGAAATGGCGGGAGGTGCTGCTGGAGGGTTTGTGACCCGAGCATTTGAGTCGATGATGAAGGAGTGTGCTAACAAGAAGTACGCTGCTCTTCAGTCCGCTATTCAGACTTATCAAGGTGTGTTTTTGTGCAAACCCCAAACAATTTTCTGATGCTTTCAGATTCATGTAATCTTGTGTTGCATTTCTTGTATATGTTTATGGGATTTCTAGTTTAGTGGGAGGAAGATGGCTGTGAAGCTAGATTTACTGATTTTAGTATTGCTTGGCGATGTTTATGGAGTCAGAGAAGATTATATGTGTTCCTTCGAGGTCGACGTTATTTGAATAAAAAATTGAAATTCGCCATGATGCTGAAGTAAATATATAGTTATATATTAAGATAATAGATAGTACTTTAGGTTTCTAGTTTACAGGCTTCCTGTGCCCGTGTGTAAAGAACTCAGCTTTTTGCTGACATTTGATGTTTGAAATTAGCTGCTGAGATAAAATGTCATTGAATAATTTGACATGTTTGCACTTTCTTTTATGGGAACTGGCTCCTGAAGAGTTGATGAGTATATTGTTTAATATGCTTTATTTTTCAGACAGTGGAAAAAATTTCAATCAGCCGCCCAACATTGGTGAGACCAAGGAAGCTTTATCAACAGCTTCAAATCAAAGGTGTTTTAGCCACAGTGAGAGTTTTGAAATTTTGATTTTTTTGTGTAGTCCACTTAATTTTGTTCATGTATTTGTTCACATGTACCTTTATGTGACATCAAAGGGAGTGAGAATCAGAATGTGGACTCTAGAACTTTATATTATTATTATTATTATTATTATTATTATTATTATTATTATTATGCGCAAGCACATGACCTGAAAGAAGCAGGTTAATTTAGTTTACGCGGCAGGGATGTCTTTGCTGAGCATGTCTCCTCCACCCCCCATAAACTGAAAATTTGCAGCAGAACTCTAAGTGGCGTGAAAATAATGGGTTCAACCTTAATTATATTGATACCTTTTTCTTTTTATATTTTATCAATCACAAGGCTATGTAATTTAGGGGGTATACCGTGTGCTTTCATGTTATTACAAATGCCAAAGTTGCATGAATATATATTTTATAAGAAACTAATTGTTATGTTAATGAAATGAGGGTAGTGCAGATTCTTTGCCTTCATGACAAAAAGTACAGCATGCATTTACTGATCCAAGAGGATTCCCAACCCCCCCTCCAACACAACACAACATTTGTCCATATCATCCCCCCGCATGCGCGCACACACACACTCTACCCCCCGAACAATTTTGGCACTGAGGCAAGAAGTGGTGCTCTATACGCACCCCTTTTGATTCCACCATATTTTTTCTATTCATGTTCTTTGATGGTGAATTTTCCCGAGGATGAGTCTTCGTTTCATGGTATAAATGTTTGTTTAAGTTCTCTCACATATGGTTTCATTGCTTTGCTACACATTCTTTTAGTGGTTTATCTGCATCTGATGATGGAGCTGAAAAAATTGGGGCGGAATCTGATCAATCTACATCTGCTGCTGAGGAGGTTAAGTCTACAAACAATAGCGGATTGTTAGCAACAGTCTTGGCAAATGCAGGGAGTACTCTACAAGGAACTGAGGCTGAACTCGTTCTGAATCCACTCAGACTTGCTTTTGAAACAAAGAACATGAAAATTGTGGAGCTTGCATTGGATTGCCTTCATGTAGGTGCTCATGTTCTTTGTTGGTTTTGAGCTTTAAAAAGTTCCTTTCGAGGGCAGGCTTTCTAAGTTTCTTACACTTGCGAATGCTAAATCTACCTGGTTTCTTTTATATTTATGTGTACTCTCCAATAGCTTAAAAGGAATAAAAGCAGTTGCATTAACATCATGCCCTATTAAAGTGTCACGCGTTTAAAGCTGCTAGAAATTTGTGGTAGATGATCCCAGATGTGGGGCTGAGATAGCTGTATAACTGATATTCCCATTCTTCTATTTTTCATCCTCAGAAACTCATTGAATACAATCACCTAGAGGGTGACCCCGGTCTTGATGGTGGTAAAAATTCACAGTTATTTACAGATATCTTGAATATGGTTTGCAGTTGTGTGGATAATTCATCGCCAGATAGGTATGACTTTGTGGATTTATTTATTTATTTATTGCATGTTTAGTGTTTCCTAAGTGTAACCTTTGGGGACAAAATGCAGCACTACTCTTCAAGTATTGAAGGTGCTGCTTACTACTGTGGCATCCACGAAGATGCGAGGTATGAAATTATAAATTAACCTAGCTACATTTCATAGATTTCCCATCTTGCCTCCAAATTACATTTAAAAATTAATGCTGTTTGCTAATTCTTTAAATATTAGTCCAATTTTGTTCGAGTAGGGATTGGTATTTATACTTTCAATTAATCAATTGTGATATTTTTATCTTTGTTGATGCAGTTCATGGTGAACCGTTGTTGGGAATCATTCGGGTTTGCTATAATATTGCTCTTAACAGGTATTTCTTTTTTAGTTTTCATATTCAATTTGGTTTATAGGTTATTTAATGCTTATGGATATCTGGTTTATTTGTTTAGCAAAAGCCCAATAAACCAAGCCACATCAAAAGCCATGCTTACACAAATGCTTAGTATCATTTTTAGACGAATGGAAACTGATGAGGTACGTGTAATAATTATGTCTCTCAGAATCTCTTTTAAGTTGTCCTATGGGTTAGATGGGAATAGAATATTATATTTTGGCAGTAATTACTACTGGTGATTCAGGTCTCATCAAATCCTCCTGAATCCAAAGAAGCTTCTTCCAGTGATAGGCCAAACACAATGGTTGAAGAAGTCTCGTCGAGTGACCATAATGCCACGGACACAACTTCGGGTGATGTGATATCTGCCAAACAGGTGAATAATGCATCTCTTGGCTCTGATGAAGAAATCCAGAACCTTGTGGGTGGCACTGATATAAAGGTGAAATTGTTGTTTGCTTTGCTTCTGTTATTGTGTTTTTACCGAATGCTTTATATGTTTGCCATATCTGTGATCCTATCTCACTATATGTGGCAACTCATTCTTCTAGGGTTTAGAGGCTGTTCTTGAGAAGGCTGTAGATATGGAAGATGGAGGAAAGGCCACAAGGTATGCTATGATACCGAGTTTGGTATTGTTTAGTTTGGGCTAGTGTTTACGAACAAGTTCTATTCCTTCATTTTGCGCATTAATAGTAGGAAGCATAAGGAGTACCGTATTTATCATCAATTTTAGAAAACATACTCAAGCATCTCACTCTGATCATCGCTGATTGTTTTATCTGTTTCCAACTTTAAATTGCTAACCAGAGGAATGGTCTTAGAGAGCATGAGTATCGGACAACGTGATGCGTTGCTTCTTTTCCGTACCCTCTGTAAGGTTTGTATGTCTAACTTCTCCGCGTTGTAGTTCGAATTTGTTTTTCTGCAACCAGTTTGAATATCATGTGTTTGCAGATGGGGATGAAGGAGGATAGCGATGAAGTTACTACAAAATCACGCATTCTGTCTCTGGAGCTTCTACAGGTTAGTTTAGGAGATTTTTTTTGCATATAAGAAGCATTTTTGCAGTAGCACCCAGGCAATGCATGGAGAAACTCGTCGTTTCATTTTAATTCATGATTATGTTTCAATTATGTCATATGCCATTGGTTCTTTGTACCTCTATGAGTCGGACATACCCCGATATTTTTTTATAAAGTATTTTCCCTTATGCATTTTGATGTTGTTTCAGCAAAAAAAAAGCTAATGCTGTCGTCCTATTTCAACAAAAACAACATTCAGAGCTGTAAATTGGGAATATATGTCTTAAAATACGGCGTTGAATGAGTGGAGTTTGCGAATTTGTGGGAATTTGAAAATGATTTAAGTCTTCTTCAGTTATATTACTTCTAGTATGGAAGTGCTAGTGTACATGTGAATTTCACTGATGAAGTGCATAAGTGAAAGCAAAAGTATTGCTCTCTTTGAGAATTCTGTTTGTAAAGATAAAGCATACATTGTTCTAAGCAACACGCATCATGTTTCCATCAAACTTAATTCTTCACGTGTAACACAGGGTTTGTTGGAAGGTGCGAGCCACTCATTTGCCAAGGATTTTCAATTTATTGACTCAATGAAAGCCCACCTTTCATATGCATTACTGCGAGCATCTGTGTCCCACTCTCCTACCATTTTTCAGGTTGTCTGACTCTCCTTTGATTTGATCTTAAACAAAGTATGAAAATCTGCCTCTGTGACAGTCAAAACTTCTTTTCTTCACCTTGGCAGTATGCAACTGGAATTTTCGCTGTTATTTTGTTGCGGTATAGGGAAAGTCTCAAGGTATGAATTCACTAATCTTCTCTACAAGAAAAGAAGCGCTTAAGTTTGCTTGCTCTTTAGACTGATTATATCAATCCTTTTCCAGACTGAAATTGGAGTCTTCTTTCCTGTGACCGTTCTACGATGTTTGGATGGATCAGATTTTAACCAAAAATTAGGTGTTCTTCGGTAAGCTGTTTTCTATCAAAGAATATTAGCTTCCAACATCTGCATGATGTTTGTTGGTAGGTTACTTGAATTTGTATTCTGCTACCACCCTGGAGAATCCAGCCATTGGGAGGGAACCCCTTAAGGGTCTCATTCTAGGAGCCAGTAACCTTTAAGATGTCCAAAAGGCTAGCTGGATGGAAGAAAGCTTTCCTTTCGAGAGGTGGCAGACTAACGCTAATCTCGGCAGTAATGAGTGCCCTCCCCGTGTACTACTTGTCGTTGTTTCGGATCCCAAGAGGAGTTGCAGAGGATATGGAGAAACTTATGCGGAATTTCTTGTGGGATGGACTGGATGGGGAGGCTCATTGCCACCTGGTAGGCTGGGACAAAGTTTGTAGACCTAAAGATAGAGGAGGATTGGGAATAGGTAACCTATGCCTTCGGAACAAGGCTCTGTTGGGTAAATGGTGGTGGAGATTTTCGTCGGAGGGGGACACTTTTTGGAAGAAAATCATAGCGAGCAAATACGGAGTTCAAGAGAATGGATGGGATGCGAGATTGGCTAGACATAACACGTTTAGAAGTCCGTGGAAATTCATATCAAGGACGTATATGACTTTCAGTCACTCTGTGAGGGCAGTGGTTCTAGGGGGAGATAGATTTCGATTCTGGGAAGATTGCTGGGTGGGGAATTCTAGTTTTAAGGACCTCTTTCCTAATCTCTTTCAGATATCTAGGGAGCACAATAGGCAGATTTCTTTTTTCGTCTGTCGAGACTCGTCTTTTTCCTCTAACTCTTTGACCTGAAACTTGCATCTTAGACGCGATTTGAGGGATGCTGAATTGAGCCAGCTAGGTAACCTGCTGGAAGTTTTGAGGGGGGTGAACTTAGTAGAGGGAGCGGAGGATGTGAGGAAATGGGTTTGGGACAGTTCCGGAGTCTTTTCGGTAAAGTCCTTCTTCGAGTCTTTCTTTCCAGAGGAGCGTTTCCCAAGCTTCCCTCTTTTCTACCCAATCTGGAAAGCCACCATTCCGACAAAGGTTCAGGTTTTCTCATGGACAGCTGCGTTGGAAAGATTGCCTACCTGCGACTTGATTCAAAAGAGGCTCCCAAACATGTCCCTTAGCCCAAACAGGTGTGTGCTATGCAAGCAGGGAGGAGAAACTCAAGATCACATGATTATTCATTGCCCGTATTCAGGGAACTTGTGGAACCTGGTCCTCAAGGAATTGGGATTATCTTGGGTAATCCCAAAAACAACGAAAGATCTTTTTGCCACTGATCTAGGAGGTTTGCTAGGTGAAAAAGGGAGAGTTCTTTGGCTAGTAGTGGTTCATTGCGTGTGTTGGTCGATATGGTTGGAGAGGAACGGAAGAGTTTTTGAAGATAGTGAAGAATCAGAGAAGGAAACTTGGGATAAAATCAAACTGAGAGTTGCCACGTGGGCTCTCAAGGGTTCTAACTTTAAATCTTTGTCTATGTTAGACTTGTATAGGGATTGGAAATTGGCTTTGATCTAGATTGTTAGAGGCCCTTTTTGGCTTTGAATATAGCTAGCTAGCGTGGATCGCTGGTCCACTTTTTGTAATCTATCATTTTCATTTATATATAATACATATGTTTCCTATCAAAAAAAAAAAAAAAAAAAAAAAAAAAAAAAAAAGAATTCACTAATGTTCAAGTTTCAGTTTCCTAATTTTCTCTTTCTGTAAAAATTGCCAGGATGCTGGAGAAAGTCTGCAAGGATCCTCAGATGCTTGTTGACCTTTATGTAAACTATGATTGTGATCTCAAAGCCCCAAACTTTTTTGAACGAATGGTAGGTTTATTGTTAATAGTTGCACATCTTTGCATTTTATCTTAAAACTCTGTTTATATGACGTCTTTTCTATAGGTCACAACATTGTCCAAAATTGCTCAAGGTACTCAAAATGCTGATCCAAAGTCTGCTACTGCATCCCAGATCGGGTCTATTAAAACGTCGTCACTTCAGGTATATCTTGTGCTTTTTCTGTGTTAATTTTATTGTTGGCAGGTTTTTAATGTCCCCCACCGCCCCATTTAGCTGATTGTACTCGTCTCGACATTTTCAGGGTCTTGTGAATGTGCTTAAATCATTAGTGGATTGGGAGAAGTCTCATAAAGAATTGGAGAAGCAAAATAAGGGTAAAGAATCATTCGAAGAAACGGTTTCTTCTAGAGATTCAGATGAATATAAAAGTAGGGAAGATTCAGTGAGCAACTTTGAGAAGTTGAAAGCTCATAAATCTACCATAGAAGCTGTTATCTTTGAGGTGTGTAGATCTGCAATTTTGTTCTATTAATGATCATCATTCATGGGAATCATACTTTAGTTATTCAGTTTTACAAATATATTTTCGGCTATTTTAGGTGACTCCACCATCATTTTGAATATTTGCAGTTCAATAGACAGCCAGGGAAGGGTATACAGCATTTGTTATCCAGCGGGTTGGTGGAGAACAATCCGGCTTCAGTAGCTCAGTTTCTCCGAAATACTCCCAATTTAGACAAGGTAAATTAAATGTTTTGCTCTTGGATTTTAGCTTCAATTTTCCAGGGTGGGTTATAACTGATTTTGTTTGCTAGGTTATGCTTGGTGATTACTTGGGCCAGCATGAGGAGTTCCCCCTTGCTGTTATGCATGCTTATGTGGATTCCATGAACTTTTCTAGAATGAAGTTTGCTTTTGCGATTCGTGAATTTCTTAAAGGGTTTCGACTTCCTGGAGAAGCCCAGAAGATAGACCGCATAATGGAGAAGTTTGCAGAACGGTAGGTCTTTTGCTATTCTAGAGTGTTTAATGTATAAAATATTAGACCATCTCAAAATAATCTGGATTATCTTTGAACAACAAATGTATGATAGCCTTGAAACATTTTTTTGCACTTATAGTGCACAAAATTGCTAAGCATTTTGACTCACAATAATAGAAAATATACCTTTCTAATTCAGTTTAAGAAAAAAACCCTGTGTTATATCTTGTCTATCAAATATGCGTCTTAAACTTCCCCTAGTTTACGACACTCAGTCTGTAAGGACTCTGCAGTAAAATGATAGGAGCTATAACTTGGTGATTATGAAGCCGAAACCTTTTAGTGTAAAAACATTGCGTTGAAAGGTGCACATTCCTATGTGAAGTATTCCATGCTCTCTACTGGTCACCCCTGTTCCCCCAGAGGGAGATTTCAGTTAGAGGTTTCGTTGTCGAGTAACTATTGACTGATATAAGGCAGTTTTATTGTGCAAATTTAAATGTTTTTCATTTTCCATCACTGGGACCATGCAATTGTTAGCAAGTTGTTCATTCAGTAACATTTTACGATATTTTGGCAGCTACTGTGCAGATAACCCTGGTCTATTTAAGAACGCAGATACAGCTTATGTCCTTGCTTATGCAGTTATTATGTTGAATACTGATGCTCATAATCCAATGGTTTGGCCCAAAATGTCCAAAAGTGATTTCATACGTATGAATGCCATGAATGATGCAGATGAGTCTGCTCCTCAGGAACTCTTAGAGGAAATTTATGATTCCATTGTTAAAGAAGAGATAAAAATGAAAGATGACCCTGCTGGAATTTTGAAAAACAGTAAGCAAAAGCCTGAAGTAGAGGAGAGAGGTCGTCTTGTCAACATTCTCAATTTGGCTCTCCCCAAAAGGAGCTCGTCAACTGACACCAAGGTTGAGAATGATGTAATTATCAAGCAAACACAGGTTCTTATTAGGGACCAAGGGGGAAAGAGGGGGGTCTTTTACACTTCACATAGGATTGAACTCGTACGTCCCATGCTGGAAGCTTTAGGATGGCCATTACTTGCTACATTTGCTGTTACCATGGGTGAACTTGACAACAAACCAAGGATTGCTCTCTGTATGGACGGATTCAGAGATGGCATACACTTAACACATGCTCTTGGGATGGATACCATGAGATACGCATTTTTAACATCTCTAATAAGGTAATTCTGGGGTTAATATAAACTTGTCTCGCTATGATTGTCTGGTCATTGCTTATGTCTCAGCTATGCTCTATCATTTCAGCTTAATTTAGGATCCCCTCGTGTATGTAAAAACTAAAAAGTGTGTAATTTATGATCCCCTCGTGTATGTAAAAAGTGTGTAAATATTTTCTTTTAGAACTCAGGTTTCCTGTTTCACTTATTGTATGAAACCGGCTAGCAATTTCGTTTCCTATCGCAAAAAAAAAAAAAAAAGTTGCACCATAGATTACAGAATAATAGTTCTTGGTAAGAAAAATAATTACTGTGACAAAGAGATGGTCAAAATTATCAGTTGATATTGACCGAAACAAAGCTCTACAAACTGAGAGATTTCTCAGACCTGGTCATAGTATTTTTCTGTCGTTGATGAGATAATCTTACCCAGGTGATGAATTTTGAACAGTTGCAAGGAAAAACAGGATTTTGGCTGTGAGATCAAGTATGATAAGTAACTTGAAAATTTTATATGGAAAAAAACAGTTCTTACTTAATTGTACAGAGTATGTTATAACAGCCGAGTGTATTCCAGCTTTATATGTTGTATATATAGGAGAAGCTTGTTCATCATTGTTCTTCTGAAATGATTTGCAGGTACAATTTCTTGCACGCACCAAGAGATATGCGCAGTAAAAATGTGGAAGCGCTACGTGTGCTGCTGGGTTTATGTGATACTGAGATCTATGCTCTTCAAGACTCTTGGCATGCTGTTCTGGAATGTGTTTCCCGCCTTGAATATGCAGTTTCATCACCTGCTATGGCTGCAACTGTCATGCAAGGATCAAATCAAATCTCTAGAGATGCAATTCTCCAGTCTCTGAGGGAGCTGGCAGGCAAACCAACTGAGCAAGTGTTTGTGAATAGCATCAAGCTGCCCAGTGAATCAGTAGTTGAATTTTTTACTGCTTTGTGTAGTGTATCAGCGGAGGAATTAAAACAAGTTCCTGCTCGTGTTTTTAGCTTGCAAAAAGTTGTTGAAATAAGTTATTACAACATGGCCCGTATTCGAATGGTAATTTCTTCACCTGACAATGAGTTTATGTTCATAGCAATATTATTCTGATACTACTAGGTTTCTCAGTCAAAATAATGCTGTATATGCCATCCAGCTAGTCTAATGCTTTTGGTTGGTCACTTTTATCCCGAATCATAATATTTGTTCTAAGACATTGTACTTAATGTGACCACCAAGAGAACTTAATAGAGTAATCTTGACAAAAAATCGGTTTATGCAAGTGAAAATAGAGATGCTCAAGATATTGTATATGTTGCACTTTTAGAATGGTCATTTGTCATATGCTGCTTACTCGATCAATTATGTGGATCGTCGAAGTTTCCAGGATGTTATATGTGCTTGCAAGACTTATAATTTGTTTTTATCCATTTCCAGGTTTGGGCTAGAATATGGTCCGTCTTAGCGCATCATTTTATCTTTGCTGGTAGCCATCCTGATGAGAAAGTTGCTATGTATGCCATAGATTCTCTAAGGCAACTTGGTATGAAATATTTGGAACGTTCTGAACTTGCGAACTTCACTTTTCAGAATGATATTTTAAAGCCATTTGTGGTGCTTATGAGAAGCAGCAGAAGTGAAACTATACGAAGGCTAATAGTTGATTGCATTGTTCAAGTATGTATACCTGATTTTATTAATTATTCAACGTCTTTTGAGCTTTATGTTGCTTTGAGGTAAACATATTCTTGTTGGGACAACAGATGATAAAGTCTAAAGTTGGAAGCATAAAATCTGGATGGCGAAGTGTGTTCATGATTTTCACCTCTGCTGCTGATGATGACATGGAACCCATTGTTGAAAGTGCATTTGAGAATGTGGAACAAGGTTGGAATCAATATTTTCAGTTTGTTTCCTCATGAAATAAAATTTACACTGGTTTGGAAATTTTTTAGAAATGTTTCTAACACCGAAGATTGGTGCAGTTATCTTGGAGCACTTCGATCAGGTTGTTGGAGATTGCTTTATGGATTGTGTCAACTGCCTTATTGGATTTGCGAATAATAAGACTTCTCATCGCATAAGTTTGAAAGCCATTGCTCTCCTTCGCATATGCGAGGATCGTCTTGCGGAGGTTTGGTTTTAAATATATTGCTCGTTCATTTACCTATTATGTCATGTGTGTCAGTAGCCATTGTCTGTCATTTCCCTCTTCTTAATTAACTTGTCAAAAATATGATGTAATAGATAAAAAGTTTATGATATATTTTAAGTGTGGTAATAGTAATATAATTTGTACTTGATTAGTGACTACTTAATTGACTGCATATCCGTATCATTTCATAAAAGCTCCATATTTTTCTACATAATGTGCGGTGCAAATGTAACTGGTCTATTTCTACATTGGTAAAGTCATAGATTCTGTTGGATGAACAAGGAAGGGAGCATTCTTGTAACTTGTTTTTGTTACTCATATCGCTGATCTTCCTCTTTTCTTTGGTTAGTTATTGACGAGGAAATTATAGGTTGAGGAGTTGAGCAAAGAAATTGGAAGGGATGTGCTAGTTCGACTTCACAAGATGGAATCCAAAAGAAAATAGACAATTCTATTCTCAATAATATTATCAATCAAAATTCATCTAATCTCCTTCACTTCCCAAACGTAAAACTATTTTAAAGACTATTAGAACTAAATGCAATAATAAAGTGCTTTGGTTTTTCTGTGCGGCACAACTTCCATTCATTTTACTCCAACTCCCAAGCCTTTGGTATTTATTAGCAGATTGTTTTCTCAACTCCCCAACTTTTGACTCCAACTCCCTTAACCCTTGGTATGCCCTGCATCAGTTATGTACATTTTCTTTCTCCATTTTATGTTCAAAATGACTATCATGTTATAAAGATCCTTTTTACCCTGTCATTTGACCAGAATTATTCCTTTAACTTCTCGTCTAATATATATATACTTATTTTTATATTTGCTTTATTGCTCTCTATTTTCCTATCTTGCTTTTAGAGTAATAAAGTTTTTGGGTATGTGTGAACAAATTTCTGCTGAACCTTTTTTATTCTTGAAATTCTGGGAAAATCTTGAAGAATAGGTGGATGATCATGGTTAGGAGACAATTTTAGCAGTCTTCAGAGGCTTTCATGTTTAACAAGTTGAATATTTATATATCATAACCTCCCCCCTCTGTTTTCCCAGTGCGTGATCATAATCCCTATCCTAAAAAGTGGGGGGAAATAGAAAAAGAAGAAAATAGCACCTGAACAAGAAAATGCATCTGTAGACATCTGTTGCTTTTTCATTTTTCATGTGGAAAAAATGTTTTGTTTCATTCAGTTACTGCTGTTTGTTCCCAAATGCTCGGTCTTTCAACAAATCAGCCGCAAAATGAATAAATGATTTCAGAAATTTTATAAGTGGATTTTGTATGCACAAAAGGGAGTATATGAGCAGCGATTGATTTTCCCTTCATATCCAGGGCCTTATACCAGGTGGTGCCCTCAAGCCTATTGATACCAATGCAGAGGACACGGTTGATGTGACTGAGCATTATTGGTTCCCTATGCTGGCTGGTCTTTCTGACCTCACGTCTGACTCTAGACCAGAGGTTAGAAACTGTGCCCTTGAGGTTTTGTTTGATTTGCTGAATGAAAGAGGTAGCAAATTCTCGTCTTCATTTTGGGAGAATATTTTCCAACGAGTACTGTTTCCAATCTTCGATAATGTGAGACATGCCGGAAAAGAGAGTTTCGAATCTGCTGGAGATGGGTGGCTACGGGAAACCAGTGTTCATTCGCTCCAGTTGTTATGCAACCTGTTCAACACATTTTACAAGGTAGCCATGTAGTTGATGTAATATTGCGGGCCGTTTTTAGTTATGTTATTCTCATGTATTTTGCTGCAGAGTGTTTTTTCTATAGCACCCTTTTTCGTTTCTTTTGGTGTTTAAGTGGATTTGTTTGCTTTTCCTGTACTTGTTTCTGCTTAGTATTGCAGTAGTAGGCCAGAAAAAACATCACACCATAAATTCACAAACTATTTTATGTTCGATCAGAACTTATTTCTGTTAATGCCAATAAGAATCTTCCTCCACTTATTTTGGTGATATTGTTATGAAGTTGACAAATAAATTGATGCTGTTGAAAACTGTTTCTCATATTGTATATAGCCATCTCTGCGATGTTTAACTTTTGTATAGTTAATCCTTCTTACAAATTTTCGCGCAGTTGCTGCTGTCATAGCATTCATCAATCCAAGCATAATCTTATATGTGATTGGTAGAAACTTCTTTAATTGTTGTTTCTTTTAGACCCGATTGTCCATCAGTTTCTTTTCTTGGCCTGTATATTCTTTCTCTGGTCCTTCCTGTCAAATTGATTTCACCTACACATTTGGATGATTATGCTTTTAATAGTGGGAACGAGGAGTTGTGGTATCACAGTCTTTTTGCTGATCATGTGCTTGTTTGCTTTAAGTTTGGGAATGATAAATCATAAAAGAAAATGTAGTCTTCTTTGGTTTGTAGCCCATGGTTCTGATCCCTGCAGATCTTTAATATGGAAGTATATTTGCATTTAAGTAGTCTGCTGACAATTGATGTCTTAATCATATAATTATAGGATGTGTGTTTTATGCTACCCCCACTGCTCAGTTTACTGTTAGATTGTGCCAAGAAAACAGATCAATCAGTAGTTTCAATATCTTTGGGTGCCTTAGTGCATCTTATTGAAGTTGGAGGGCACCAATTCAGTGATCATGACTGGGATACTTTATTGAAAAGCATAAGGTACATCCTCTCTGGCCTGCACTCACATTTTTGTATTTTCATCTGTTTCGTCTTTCAATAGTTTATAAATTGTTCTTTTCTTGTTTTTCCTTCTTTTGGTAGTGTGCTATTTTTTATTCAGCTTTTCTGACTGATTTTTGTCCCAGGGATGCTTCCTACACGACACAACCTCTTGAGCTACTCAACAATTTGGGGTTTGAGAACACAAAGCAGCATAAAGTATTCACCAGAGACTTGGACAACCCCTCCCCCACAGCTGGTGGCAGTGAGTTATCCTACAACCGTCAGCAACCCTTTCATGAAAATGGAACTACAATAGGGAGAGCATCCTTGATTGCCAGTGTTGACAGTAATGGGTTGGATAACAATCAACAAAATGTGAACCTAGAAGAGTTGGGAGGAGCCGAAGGTCAGTACATAGGTTGTCTCATATAAGTTTTCTTTGGTAAATAAATCATGTTGGAAGGCATTGAACACTATTAAAAGCGGTTATTCCAAAACTGTCTAGTAATATGCTTTTATGTAGGCTTGCCATCTCCATCGGGAAGAACTACAAGAGCTTCTGATAGCAGTGGCCTTCAACGCAGTCAAACATTTGGACAAAAGATCATGGGAAACATGATGGACAACGTGTTTGTGAGAAGTTTTACCTCAAAACCAAAAAATCGAACATCTGATATAATGATACCATCTTCTCCATCCAAGGTTCGTGCTGTATTTGTAATGGATATTAACATAATTGTTCTGGCTACTTTAGTTGTCCCTAATGAACTTTTTTAGCTCTTAACATTGATTGGGTGTACTAGCAATTTTCTCAAATGCAATTACTTAACTTTAATCTTGCTTAGTAATTGCTCATCTTTTTTACCTTATGGCACAATTCAGTTCCTTGAAGAAGAGAAACCTTTAGTAAAGAAACTCATCTGATTGTTAGATCATGCATACTATTTTAGAGGTTAAATAGAGAAAGGAAACCAGATTTATGGAGCTGTTTATGCTTGAATTACTCAGGACCCTAAAATTGCCGAGTTTAGCAACTAAAAATAGTTTGAAATTGAAACACGTATCGGCAGCTAGAACGTTTGTGGAAAATGGATAAAACTGAACTGCTTGTTGGATCTTGTTGGGAGAGAGGGCTGCACATGTTCTTGTAACTCACTTCCTGGTCAATATCCTTGGTGGCATAGATTGACATATCAGATTTCTGCAGATATACTTTGAACATAGTGAAAAGCTTGATAAAATTGCTATTTATTTAAACGGAAATTTGTATCTTGACTGTGGTGTTGGACAGGAAAATTACTTTCTATCATTATAGGTGAGTGCTGATAGCTGTGAAAACTTGATTTCTTTTGTGTAGCAGTTTAACTTTTAGATGTTCCTTTTTTCCATAAAAAACACAAGAATACTTGAGCAATTTGGTAAGGTGTTGGAGATGAAACATGGCTTGTTGTGAACCTGTTTATCCTCAAACTTCATGATGGAAAGAAAACATAATTTCTGTAAATTACTAAATCTATTGCTTTTATTAAACAATTGTCTATGATGTTTAATGTCATTGGCACTCTGATGGCATATTCGACATTTGCAGTAATCCTCAATCACAGCCTTCTAAACTTATTGTTCTAAAGATTTCTTAATTGGTATTCGAGCTTTAAACATATTGAAACTGGTTTTGATGACTTATTTCTCATTTTCCAAGTTTCCTGGCACTATTATGGAGTCTGATTCCAGAGATGACGAGGAAAGTCCAATGTTGGGAACCATTAGGAGTAAATGCATCACCCAGTTGTTACTTTTAGGTGCCATTGATAGTATTCAGGTATGATGATTTCTTGAGTTTCTCATTTTAGAATTAAGTTATTTCACTTACTCTCCATCTGACTGGTCAATTCTAACTCTGTAAGAACGATGACATCTGCCATTCACTTTTTTTCTGAATTCCCTTGGCCATGTTCTTCAAATATAGCTACAAAGTAATTGAACATCTTCTTTTTGCATTGACCCTTCAGCAAATGATCTGTATGTTTCTGGGTCATTTGGAGGTTCATAAAACATTACCAGCAGGTTTGATTGTTTAGCATCGGTGAACTTAAATTCTGAGGAAAATGACAGTTTACCTATGGAGCGAGCTTCTACTTAGTGTTGTGACGGGATGATTAGTGGATTACAATGATACTCTTGAGGATATTATGTGCAGCATGTTTTCCACTGACCTGATTTGATGTTACAGAAGAGATATTGGACCAAATTGAATACACAGCAGAAGATCACCTTGATGGAAGTTTTGTTCTCTATTCTGGATTTTGCTGCCTCATACAATTCATACACAAACCTTAGATTGCGAATGCACCAAATCGCAGCAGAAAGGTTGGCTTATGTTTTCTTTTTACTTGTAATTTCATATTTGTGTCTAGCTTTGAGTTGGTTACTTCCATGGGACAATCATTTTTGACGTGTAAGTTTTTCCTGGACAGACCACCATTAAATCTTCTACGCCAGGAGTTGGCAGGAACTTGCATCTATCTGGATATTCTACAGAAGACCACCACAGCTGTTAAGATTGAGGAGGAACAGGTCCAAGAAGAGAAACTTGGAGAAGTAGCTGAAGGGAAGCTTGTTTCCTTCTGTGAACAGGTGCTGAGAGAGGCATCTGATTTTCAGTCTAGCATGGAAGAGACCACAAACATGGATGTTCATCATGTCTTAGAACTTCGATCTCCTGTAGTAGTGAAGGTATGAATTTTAATCTTGCAATAATTGCATTCATGGATTACCTGTACTAGAAAGATACCGGTTGGGCCATGGGCCTTGGGGTTACTGACCTAATGCCATTTGTTTGTGGCATTAATAGTATAGTACAGTTGTCGCATGAACATACCAAGATGGGGTTATTGGTGTAAGTTGAAAATAATTGGGAGTTAGATAAATCTTGAAATCTTTATATGATTTGATTTTTTATTGGACCAGATATATTAGAATTTTGATCTTCGAGCAGACTTGACACCTTATATTTTCTTTTACTGTCCTTTTTTAACAATCTCAGTTTCAAACCCCTGGAAACTAAGGCAGTGTTTTGTTTGTCTTTCTATTGTTTAGAATCAAATGTTTTGAACAAGTTCTTTACAGAACTTTTGAATCGTGGTAGACAAGAAATTTTTTATGTATATTTGCTAGACAAAATTTAAGATATTTTCAAGTTTGAAGATTCATTTGTGTGCGTGTGTATTTAATATATTTTTTTCTGAAGATCGGTATAAAAATTTGATTTTGAAGCATAGAAAACAGATAACTATAGAGTTTTCATGAATCTCCACCTGAATATCCTAACAACAGAAGAAGGATCCCTGTTTTTTATGATTATATGACATGTCCGAGTATTTTTTTTTCTTCACAAGCTATACATTTACGTGTATTTCAGTAAATTCCATCCAAATCAAGGCCAGCAAATTTGAGCACATTCGTTGGGTTACACGAAATCCAACAAAACTGAGAGCTATGTGTCTCAAATCAACGCTGGCTCTCCTATTATTGATGCCAAACTGTGCTACAATTACATTTATAGAAAATAAATTTTCATCTTCTATCCAGCGTATCTTGGTATGACTTGCAAGTTGATCTTTATGTCATGATCTTCCAGGTGCTCAACGGCATGTGCAATATGGAGCCCAAGATTTTCAAAAATCATCTCCGAGATTTTTATCCTTTGATTACAAAACTCGTCTGCTGCGACCAGGTAAAATCGCTGTCTCGTCGACTGTTGATATGCCGATGCATTTGTCATTCATTAAATGTTATTGCATCTGATCATATAAAAATAATGACAAGTTCTTGTTCTTCAGATGGATGTACGCGGGGCACTTGCCGATCTATTTAGCATGCAATTGAAGTCGTTGTTGCCATAGGACTTAAAAGAAAATAGGGATGGAAATTTTGTTGATTCAAAAGAGAATTAATCCTTGCTGATGCTTTTTAGGAAAGGATTGATATTTTTCCCCTTTCATTTTCTATTCCAGTTAGCGCCTTCAATTTGTTTCATTTTGAGTTTTGGTGTCATATATTATTTCTGAAAGAAACACAGATTGAACTGATATACTACAAACAATCCCTCAGGGAATGCACTCTTATATTAAGACTGGACGCGGCCTTTATTTCAATTATGAATTTAAAAAGAGATTATTTATTTGTCCATTTTCTTATATTAGCAAACGATGAGTGCAATGCAAATGAAAACACCTTTTATTTTTATTGTCAATAAACATCGTTAAATAAATAAGTTGGGATGAGAAAAGATTAAAGTGTAGTTAAATAATGATTTTCATGGTATTTTAGTCAATAAAAAAATTTAATGTAATATAATATGTACAAGATGTATTATAAATGAGTGCAAATTCAATTTTTATTCAAAGATTTAATGTGTTACAAATATAATTAAATCTATAGTTGTTGAAAATTATGGTTGTTAAATATTATAATTTTGTATAAATTAGAAATTAAGAAAAATATAGAATTTGACGTCATGACAAATTTAATAAAATAAAATTTAAGACAATATAATAATACATGGTGTCGAAAAATTATTTTTCCTCTATTGATTGGTTGAAAAAATAATATAAATAATGAATTTTAAACCTTAAATTAAATTATTGTGCATTTTCTTCCTTTATAACCATTTTTTCCTTTTTCATGATTTTTCGTTTGTCATCCTTATTTTATTCTTTATAAAAAAAATCTCATAATATTCAATAACAATTCTTGTGATGTTGTCTTTATAAATGATTTGTATTTTTATATCTTTATTATTTTATTCTTTTGTTGGACGGTGTAGGATCGAGCGTTTGCCGCTTTACCAAAAGGTATAGCTGGTAGTAATGGTGTAATTCAAATCTTTTAAATTGCTAGTTAAATCATCTACCCAACAGAGACAATTATTGCATTCCAACAATCTCCTTCCCAATAATTGCACTCATTGTAATCAACGAGAATTGAACTCACGACCTTGGGTTTGATACTAATTTTAGAACCGAGACTTTACCAAAATTTAAATCTGATGGTAATGGTGCAACTCAAATCTTTTAAATCGCATAGCAGTCCAAGGGCTCAAGTGCCTTGATTCGATCGTTCTATCCAGCAAGGACAATTATTGCATTTCAACAATATTCTTTCTAATAATTGCACTTCTTGCAATAAATGCGAATCGATCCCATGACCTTGACTCTAATATTAATTGTAGGATCGAACGCTTGTCGTTTTACCTAAAGCTATAAGTAGTGGTAATGGTGCAAATCAAATCTTTTAAACCGCACAACAATCCAAGCATCATGGTTCGATCACTCTTTTTAGCATGGACAATTATTGCACACCAACTGACAGACTATTTTTGTTATTATTATTTTTAATTTTTTAATGCTGGAAATATTCTTTTTCAAAAGTAAAAATAATTTCATTGTCTCCAATCTCCATTCTTGTGTCATTGTCTTATATTATTTGTAAGTCAATATCGTTAAAGATCAATGAAGTTATTGAACGTTCTTTTTTATTTTTAATTTCATTTAAGCCGTTCGAAATCTACTATTGCAATATTTTGTCGCTAAAATTTTTGCTTGAATTTTGAATGCTTTCGATTAAATTAAAATGCTAATATTTCGTCTTTTATTTCAACCGTATTGTCCAATTTAAGAAGAAATGTATATTCTTCTTTATTTGGTCTCTAAAAGCTTGTAGTATATTGAAGTGTTATTATCCTATAAATAAAATATATTTTATTAATAACTGGTAATAATATATATTTTTTGAAAGAAAAATATATTATATGTCTTAGTGATAAAATGAATATATTTTTCAACATTGCAACTAATAAAAATATTTGCAATATTTTCGAACAATGTAATTCTTACAGTAGCAATAATTTCATACAAAAATTGGATGACCTCATTTTTTTTAATGCTGAAAATCTTTCTTTAATAATAGCAATAATTTCACTATACCCAATCTCCACTCTTGTGTTGTTATCGTATTTTATTATCGTTATTATTTTATTCTTTTGTTTGACGTTTTCTTTTTTATGCAAAAAATATTTACTTGCAAGAAAAAACAATAATTTCATAATTCTCAACTACATTATGATATGTCATCGTTTTTCATTACTTGTATGTCAATATCGTTAAATATCGATATATTTGTTGAACATCCTCTTTTCTTTTTAATTTTTTCTTTTTTGAAATTTACTGATCTATTTTGCTTACAATTCTTTCATTGCTGAAATTTTTGAATAAATTTTGAATGTTTTAAATTACAAATGTTGAAATTCCATCTTTTATTTCAATTATTTTGTCAATTTAAGAGTAAATGCGTTTTTTTTTTATTCATCTGATTGAAATTTGCATGCAAAAAGGTAAAAAATTTTCAGGATTTTTCATTTGATGTGAGACGCGTCATTCATAATTTTTCTAGACTTATTTTTTCGAAGTTTCTAACAAGTTGTAGATTAATTGACATAGATATATTTACAGACTTCAATAATTAAAGGAAACAATATCAATCCTATTTTGTTTTGTTAAAAACAACTAAATATTTTCATACCATATATTTGTTGTTATTTTTCTATGCAAGACGGGTTTCTAAACGTCATTGTTTTAAGCTGAACGACTGAACCTTTCACACTATTATATTAGTCATTAAAAGAAGTAGTGAGTAATGTTAATAACTAATTTTTGTAAACATTTATTTATAATTTTTTTTTAAAAAAACTTACTTTCAAAACATGTGTTTTTAAGTTAAGAAAGCTATAACCGGTTTATACATCTCCATCTATTGTAAAAATATTCGTTCGTTAATTGCAAGATTATTAATTAAATAATTGTTATAATTTTTAGTCTTTGTGATGATGAATAAATAGTTAACCTTTTAAATTCAATGTTTACATATATGGTATGAGTGTGTTGGCCTATTATTTATTTATTATTTTAATTTGGATTAAAACTCGACTTCATTTGAATTGATTTATTTAAACACCGGTGTGTGCTTTTATTCAAATTATATATATATATATATATATATATATATATATATATATATATATATTAATAACGTTTGAAAATCTGATATTTTCTAATATAGAATTATGAACTCATGATTTAATTATTTAGCTCATAAATCCTTACACAAATTTTATGAACGTCATTATTTTTAGCTTAACATTTTCTATTATTAATTCATGTTTATAATTATTTAATTAAAACAAACATGTAAAATAAAATATGCAATTTGTCATCTACTTAACAAAATTTATCAAGTAATTTATATTTCAAATATTTTATTAATAATTATTTAATATACAACATGATGTTCTTATTTTGACACGTACAATCTTAAAATATTATCTGAAATATTTTAATATTATTTGCTTTAGTTGAAAATATCTTCTTCTTTAGAAATATAAGTTTCTAAATGATATTTTATTTTTAAAAAAAAGGTAAAAACAAAACTTTATTTTATTTATTTTTTAAACAAAACCTTAAAAAAGAAAAAAATTTATCAAGATATATCTTCCTACCCGAGTTATGGGATCGAGAGGGGGAAAAAAAAAATTTTGAGACAGGAATTAGGTATGAAGAATATTTGAGGACAAGTCCTGACCAGATCTCACCCATATTCAATCCAAACATAACCAACGAGTTATATCTCACCCATATTCAATCCAAACACAACCAACGAGCAATAACTGGTGCATCTCCATGATCAAGATCTAACAATGGTTAAAATCGATGCCGAGGAACAGGTAAAGGAGTGTAGCTGACAGAGAAGGTAAACTGAAATCATCAACATATTATTCAAGCCAAGTGATACACGTCGAAAATCAACAGTTAAGTGCTGCTCAGATTGAGCACACCAAATGTTATAACACATAAATATACATTGCTTATGCAAAAGTAGTAGACACCTCAGAAGCTTACATGACAAAGCATGAGATGTTAGAGTTCAAAAAATCGATCTTCATTTCTCAATTCCATTTCCATCCAAGTTTAATCCATCAACTGCATTGTGATAATGATCAAAACCGGTCGACGGTGAGACCTGTGCGCAAAATGTTTCAGTCTTGCATCCGTTACTTTGTCGGGACATTTTGTCACCAAATTTCTCCCTTTGTCTGTAGAGTATGTTTGGTTTTCTTTTCGCTCCCTAAACTGATTGATAACTTGTCGCTGTCCCCGATACTATCTTGAACGAATCTTAATTTTGAGTAATGACTTTACCAAAGTTCAACTCATTCACAAACCTTGAACCATAATTTTTCAATCCAACACGCACCCAAATATGAGCTTCCAAGCCAGAATAAGAAAAGCCCAACACATTTCTTCCTGGACAATGAATAATTCTTAATCCCTTGATCATCCTCAAGAATAGCCATCTTGTAGATTAAAGTGAACAAACGTAAGTTCCAGACATAGTCCTCCAAAAGCTTAATCGTTCCTTGTTCCAATAAAAACCCAGAAATCTAAGGGAGATAAGCAACCTCGGTTCTTCCCAAAATGCTTCTACACCTTAAAAGATTCCATCAAATACGGCAATCAGATATCATAGCATGCACCTTCTTGTTAACATCATATATGAAACATATAGGTCAGATGACAAGCAACTGAGTCTCATTGTTTTGTCCATATAAATGATTCTTTTGCAATGGTTTTCTTTGTAGTTCGCATCGAAAGAAAGCTGCAGGGAACTATATACCTACAACTGTATCATTCATTCCAAGCCATTTACCTTGAGCCCAAACTATCTCCTACAGCATAGTATAACCAGTTTGAATCACATCACAACTGAAAATCATCCTCCCAAACCCCACCCACCCCACCCCCCACCCCCTTCTTTTCATTGTAGATTTTGTGTTATGTAGCAGCTTCCAACCCTGAATCAGGGCTGATCTCTGCAAGTGTAATCTTAATTGGTTTCCAACCGGATTGATTATTAAATATAATCCATTTCTTGATGTTGATTACCATGTGCATGATCTGGAGTATTTCTCCCAAAGAAAGATCACTTAAGCACATCTTTTTCATAATTGTTGCCGCCTCGTACCTAACCAAAAATATAAGAACATTGAGATCATTAAGTTGAATTGACTTTAGAATAAATAACTCATAGATAAATAGCTGATATACCTATCAGTTCTAATAACTCAAAAAGAAACAGATGATATATCTATCAGAAAACTGCAAACAAGTAAGAATCGAACTCCTTACGGAGTTCAAGAAAAATAACGCACCTGCATTGAGTATCCAATACGGCACATCTCCCTGCTGAGGATGAAAGAAATTTCTGGATTTCATCCCATGTTGTTTTAGGATACTGTTTTGCATTACCACCCATAGGATTCACACATTGCCACAGTTTTTTGTTTTTCCCAACATATAACTGTAGGTTACCTAGTTGCTGCAGTATTACCAACTGCTGCTCGAGGGCACAAGCTAAAGCTTTCTTAACGTCAGTTTGCCGATGTCGAGGGTCTCCATATCTAATGCAATCAGTAACATTTTCCTCGGTGGGCATAATCTTCTCATCTTTAAGGGTGTCTAAAGCAAGTAGGACTACTCCAATTAGACTTTGTGTATGTTTGGAAGGCTTGGGGCATCCTGGGGTTCCCTGCACTTCATTACCACTAGTGATGTTTGTGATTCCAGATGTAGATGACAATGGTGGTGGAATCTCTTGATTAGCATGTGGGAACCTGCTGGTCTGTGCTTTCTTTTGCCCGTTATATCCTTTTTGAGAACCATTTAGGCTACTGCGGTTCGGAGCCTCAACAGAAGATTGTTTTCCATCTCCTCCATTCTTTGGTTGTGTTGCATGAGCCTTGTTATTACTTATAAGCTCCGAGATGCTCAGATTCGCAACATCAGGCATATATGTAAGAGGACCTGAGGCCAAGTTTGGTGCCTCAGGCCGTTGAGACATTATATTAGGAGGATACCAATGCTGATTAGTTGCCGATGAGGTAACAGGCGTCAATAAAGTTTCAACTGGAAGACTATTTGCCCTAACCGGATGAGGTTGATTCTGATGAGAGCCACGTGGGTGAATACTATTGGCCCAAGAAGAATCAAAGTTACCAGGTGCAAAAGTGGGTCCTGGTCCACCAATGGAAATTTTCGGATTATAAGGACCAGGGAAATCGTGGGGAGCACTGAAATGCTTAGGGCGCTCATATGTCATTTGAATAAAGCAGGGATCTTTATAATCTTCTTCAGTCCCGGACATAGAATTCGAGGTTCTTGGCATACTAGGTTGAGTAATATTTCTACGATTTGGTTTTCCTTTGCTCTTTATGTCAGTTCCTCTTCCCATATTTGAGAACTTCTGATTTCCCAAATGGGGACTTTCATGGAAAGAATCCATGGGTTGGTTTGCCTGAATGGAGTCGGTCAATGAGGAGTCAGAGCTAGACACATACCCATGACTGTTATTTACAAATTGGGCAGATTCACTATTTGTAAGTGCTGGCCCTCCGGCGGATAGGCTGGTCCATAGCCAAACACTTTTCGCGGCAGTAACAAGGGCAGCAGAAGCTTTTTGTGGCTGCGCTAGAAGAATATTGTACCGCCGCATGCGCAATTGGTGCAGAGCGTTCGAGAAATCTCGGTCGCCAGAAATTAGTAAATAATTGGCCGGAGCCGGATTGTCGACAGCCCAAAACAACATATCCACCAGGATTTTCTTGTCACTGGCATCTTTAACACCTGATAATATATATAATAAACCCATTTGAATTTGGGGTGTAGCCATAAACATTTTAATCAATTTGGTGGGTACGCATTATATTTAAATCAATTTGGTGTGCATCAAACTAAAATTGGCCAATAGAGAAAACCGAAAACGCAAAAGCCAATATTTTGAGCAAAGAAACCCATAATCGAGAGAACCATCTAAAAATAATCCAAATCAAACCCGTTCTCAAATAAAAATCTGAATAAAAATACCAGCAGGGACGTGATTAAGGGCTATGCCCGTGCTGTTGAGCGCTTGCTGAACTGAAGGCGAGATCCTGGTGGTATCTCCGTATGCAGAAATCGAAACCGGCCCGCAGTAATTCATCTTCACAAGCGCCGAACTAATGTTCTGTGCGATCATGTGCGGATCGCAGAGCTTGGGCACATGGCAGTTTTCTATGTCCCACCACACGGAGATTTTGGCTTTGACATACTGCTCCTCGGCCGTCGTCGGAGATTGCGACTGCGCCCCTCCGCCTCCCATCACCCCAGCCAGATCCGGCAACTAAATCGTTGATTAGCTGATAATTGGCAGGCTTAAAGGTGCGGGGAGGGGAGGTTCAATGGTCGCGGGGAGAGGCGCACGATAGCATTGGAATTGGATTTGGTGCCGGTGGTTTTTATTTTTTTTTGGCTGCGGCATTTATCTGTGGTGCGCCGTATGCGTAAAGTTGTGGACGACTGACTGGAAGACTATGAGAGGAGAGAGAGAGTGGTGGGTTGGTTTTGACTAGTGAGTGTAATGACTTTTGTATCCTTTTATTTATGGGTATATATACGTGGTGATTGGTTTTCCATTGGATTTGGCCCTGGTTTGTCCGTTTGGACCAAAGGTCATTATAAAAGTCCGATTTAGATTTGAATTTGCATTTAATAGAAGATTTAAATTCCAAAAATTTATAATTAGACTCCACTTTTGATTATTAATATATTTTTTTATAATATTACTCTACTTAATTATTTCATATTTTTAATTAGATTAGCCCGATTATGGGTAAATTCCAAATTCAATACCTAAACTCATTTTTAACTTACATTTCAATACCTACTCCATTAAAACTTATTTTCTACTCCCTAGAGAGAAAATTTTGTTTAAAAATGTCACTTCTACCCTTATCCATTATCCTCCTCCTCAACCAATAATAATAATAATAACAAAAATATAAAAAAAATGATGAGAGAATGGAAACTAAAAACAAAACTAATCCAAATAGTATTTATATAAAAACTTAAATTAAAATTAAAGAACATAAATCATATCATATACATGTTTATATTGATACAGGAGCAAGTATGTGTTTAGGAAGCAAACATATACTTCCAAATCATTATTGGAAAAAATATGATAAAAGATTAAAAGTTCGAATATGTGATGGATCAATTATTTTGCTAGATACAATAGCACAAAATTTGTAATACCAATAATATACCAAATAGAATCAGGAATGTATATTATAATAGAAAATAACTTATTAAGACAATATATTTCTTTCACACAATTTGAAGATCATATAACTTTAAACAAAGGATCATCAATGATTTACATTCCTAAAATACGAACATCATTTCGTGTAGGAAATGAAGGATTTACAAAGAATTTCCACAAACGGAATACAAATCCAATAAAATTAAAAATAGAAAATATTCTAGCAATAAATCCTGAAAAAGAGATAATGAAAAAATTTCATGATATTTGTTCTGAAAATCCTTAGGACAAAATTAAGAAAAAAAACAATTCATTGCTTCAATAAAACTTAAAGACTCTAATATCACAATCCGTGAATCACCAAGAAGATGCAACATGGATGATGTAAAAATATTCGAAAAAGAGGTTCAAGAATTACTAAAACTTAAGATAATCATCCCTAGTAAGTGTCCACACTCTTCACCAGCTTTTTATGTCATTAAGAAAGATACTGATAAGAAAAGAATGGTAATTGATTATCGAAAAATGAATAAAGCAACAATTATGGACGGATATTATATCCCAAATAAGAATGATTTACTATCTTATATAGGAGAAATGAAATATTTTTCCAGTTTAGATTGTAAATCAGGATTCTGGCAAATTCAGCTAGAACCACAAGCACAATTACTTACAGCATTCAGTTGTCCAAAAGAACAGTATCAGTGGACTGTATTACCTTTCGGACTTAAACAAGCACCAGGTATATTTCAAAGATATATGGATGAATCTTTTAAATCATATGTAGATTTTTGTTGTGTTTATATAGATGGCATATTAATTTATTCAAAAACACTAGATCAACATTATAAAGACCTCATTACAGTATTAGATATTTGTCATTAAGATGGAATTATACTTTCTGAAAAGAAAGCACAATTGTTTAAAAGAAAAATAAATTATTTAGGATTACAAATAGAAGATGGAAAACATTGTTTACAACAACATATACTTAAGAAAATTTATGATTTTTCTAGTGAAATCAATGATAAAGATCAATTAAGAAAATTTTTAGGATTATTAACTTATTCTGGAAATTACATTAAGAAACTTGCAGAAATCAGAAAACCTCTTCAGGCAAAACTTAAACAGGACTATAAGTGGAAATGGTCTAAAGAAGATACTAATTATATTGACACTATTAAAAAAAAAATAATTAGTAATCTTTCTGAGTTATATTTTTCTTCAAATAAAGACATAATAATAATTGAAACAAACGCTTCAGATGAATACTGGGGAGCATGTTTAAAAGTTTATACAGGAGAAAGAAATTTAGAAGAACTTATTAAAACAACTACCAAAAATAATGAAGAATTATGTAATTATACATCAGGAACTTTTCAAGGTGCACAACTAAATTATCATTCAAATGAAAAAGAATTATTAGCTTTAATATTTACAATTAAAACTTATGAAATTTATCTTATTTCTAAGCCGTTTTTAGTAAGAACAGATAACATGAATTTAACATATTTCAAGACAAGAAAAATATCAAGAAATGCAGGGAGAAATGCATCAAGATTAATTAGATGGCAATTGGAATTGAACCATTATCAGTTCGAGATCCAGCATGTCAAAGGAACGGATAATTCATTACCCGATGCATTAACCAGAGAACTTCATCCCAATTATACAATTCGTAGTAACAAGATAACAAAGGAGATCCTAAGTGATCCAAAAAATGATTGCGAGTCATCCGAACATGCCTTAGAAAGCATGAGGAATATAAATTGATGAAATGAGATTTATATTCAGAAACATGAATTATTTTATGACTTTAAGTCATCCGAACATGCCTCAGAAAGCATGGAGAATATAAATTGATGAAATGAGATTTATATTCAGAAACATGAATTACTCTATGAGTAAAATCATCAATCTCATGAAGATTGGTTCAATTCTTGCAAAAAAATTCATAAATGCAATGATACGCATAATAAAACTATCCGAATTACTCACGATAAAGAGTTAAATTTCTAACCATTTATATATATATATATATATATATATGTGTGTGTGTGTGTGTGTGTGTGTGTTTCCTTGTGCAGGATGGACAAATTAAATCAATTAGAGGAAATATTGATCGACATACAGGAAAAAATTTAAATTCTTCAACAAAAAGAAAAGAATGTAATCGGAAAAATTCAGAGGATAAAAGAGAAGATGCCAACCTCGCCATCATCATCCTCACCAAGAACACCAAAAAAGATAGCAACTCCATTTGATAAAATAATGGAGATGAATGAGAAACAGTCAGTGGTCACAACCAACACTGACAACAAAGAAAAAGAAAAGAAAAAAGAACCGATGGTCACAGCCAACACCGAGAAAAATGAAAAAGAAGAAAGGACGTTTGAAAGCGCCCTTGAAACAAGAGAAAGAAAGATGGTTAAATTGCGATCACAAAAACCAATTTTTGAAAAAAACAAATTTTCCAGAAAAACTCAAGACTGAATTCTTTGAAACACTAAACTATTTGAGAATAGCCAGATAATCTGCAGGATCTTGGCTACAAACTTGTGACACACAAAGCATATCAAGAGCAAGAACATTGCAGGGTGCTCCAGCGCATGAAGTCACAAGATTTTTTTCAAATGAATTATTAAGTGGATTAGAAGTCAGTCCCAACAATCAAGAGATATAACTATTTTCATATCAACTGAGAAATAGTATCATCCAGTTCAAGAAAGCAGTCTTCAAAGACGATCCAGTGTTAACATTGAGTATTCATTCAACCCTTCCAAATTGAGAAAATGACAAATTCTATCAACCGATGATATACATTCAATGTCGAAGAAATAAAGACAAGTTCATGAAGAAAAACCAGTCATGGATATCTCAACACTTCCTGAGATAAGAATAAAGACATTGATTGACATGATCTCAAAGACAAGAAATATTGATGGAAATTCAAAGGTTAAAATAAATTTTGAAACTAGTAAAATTTTATTAACCACTGGACACAAGGAGACAACCCAAAAGAAAGATCAAGCCATGTTGTTCAATTCGAAGCTCCAATCTATGAAGCAAGAGTTGACATGACCAGAGAAACTCAACAAATGCTATGTCAAAGACTAAGAACAATGATTTCCACTCAACCAATTCAGACAGAAGAAGCAGTTGTCAAAGAAGACAAACCAATAAAAAATGGTCCGAAGGTGCCAGTGATTCAGATAGTGACGCAATGTAAAAAAGAAATGAAATCGTGGACCACACCACATGTGAAAGGCATCCACTCAGATGTAAAATGAGTTGTTTTACATTATGTAGCGTCAAGTGGTCCCGCCTTTCCTTTATTTTAATTTTGTATGCGTTTCTCCACGCCTATAAAAGGAGATGTTTGTGTTGTAAATGAACAAGTGAAGTTGGAGTATCTCTCTATCTTCTTAAGTTTCTTACAATCTGGTTCATACAAGACGCATGAAAACTATCAGTGTAGTAACCCAGAGACCATTTTCAGATAATAATATGTTAAACATGATTAAGGGTTGGTAATTAATCAATTTCAAAGTATTATTGGACTTCGGAATAAAATATGGGCTTTTGACTTTGGGCCGGATCGGAAGCTCCGAACCCAGATCGGAAGTTCCGATCCTAGCCACTTCGGAAGCTCAGCGGAAGCAACGAGATCGGAAGCTCCGATCCAGGAACGGAAGTTCCGATCTCCGGCTGCCAGCTTTGCCCGATGACTCAGCCGCGAGTTTTGACAAGTGTTGATCGGGGGTGAGATCGGAAGCTCCGATCGTCGGATCGGAAGTTCCGATCCTGGCGTGTCCTGCATGCATGCAATGAGCTGGATCGGAAGCTCCGATCCCAAAATCGGAAGTTCCGATCCTGGCCGGGAATTTTGCCTATAAATAGGTCTCGTTCGATTTCATTTTGAAATACGAATTCTCGAGTTTCTTTCTTCAGTTATATAGTGTGATATATACACTTGAGGGCCCTATCGGTTATAATAGAGGTTCTGGAATAACCAAGGTGTGGTTATAGTCATCCGGAACTAGCGACTCCAAAGGGCTAATGTAAGGCCCGGGATTATTTAATTTTAATCCGAGAATATTTAATTTGGGAATATTTAGAGTTTAGAATTAAATTCTAATATTCTTAAATTGAAAAGGATTGAAATTGAATTAAATCGCTTTTTCGGGGATTGAATTGCAAATAGCCAAAAGTTCAGGGACTAAACTGCAAATAAGCTTCTATTTATCTAAAATAGCATTCCTTATTCAGTACATTCACGTGTATCTTTAGAAAAAAGAAAGGAAAGGCAGAGAAGAACAGAGGAAACGTTCCAAACCCTTCCAACCTCCATTTTCGTCCGTAAAAGCTACGATAACTTGCGTTCCGGTTATCAGAAATTCAAAAGAAATATATATCTGCGATCACCGCTCCGAGAGCTACATTTTGGTACAAGTTTCATTCATCTTTCTCATATTTTATTTTTATGTTGAAGATGGAAATTTATGATTTTATCATATATGCGTATATCAGCTGTACCGATCGTGTATTCGCAGACGGTTTGGAAAAAGACTATCGTTCGGATTTTATATGATTTTAGCAAGCTAAATTCGAATCCTACCTTGTCTGAATATGATGTTTTTGATGGGATTGAGTTGATATGATAAGTTATATTGCATGTTGGATGGATTTGGATATGGTTTGGATTGCCGGTTTGTAGCCGTTACGTCGTCAAGTCGCAGATTTTGATATGATTAAATACAAGAAGTATGGTTTGAGTTGTATCTGATCTTGTTAGCTCTTTGACATGTATTTCTCAGCTTTTCCATCAAGAAGTGACGACTTTCGATTGCCGGTTCAAACCGAAACAGAAGTGAAGCAAGACTTGAAGGATTTGAAGCAAGGTTTGCTAGCATTTGCACTTGAGATTGAGTTGAGAAGTGGAGCAACCTTTTGATATGAATTTTCATTGATGTACTTGCAGATTTGAAGTACTTTCAGACGTGACATAGAAAGGTATAAATGACAGCAAATCCAGATGGGATAGAACGCTTGAAATAGCTTTCATTTCAAGTATTCCCATGTCAATCACATACTTGTTTCTTTATATTTCTTATGTGATTATTTGTTTGTATTGCTTTGTTTGCTTATATGCTTAGTTGTTCAAGATGTGTTTTTATAGCTTTTAATGCATACACCTTATGTTGCATTCATCTTGAACTCCAGCCTTAATAGCACAGAGGGCAGCCATCGCCTAGAGTGCAGATGACGTTTGGAGAGCTGTAGTGAGTGGCATGGACTGTAAATTTATTTCTAGAGTCAGCTTGACTCATGGCACAGAATATGGATTTATGTTCAGAGCCAGAAGACTCACTATAGTTGTACCAAAGTCAGAGGACTAAAATACTTGATGCCGCCTTGAATGGGAGTATCGGTGGTTTGATAGTTATTTTATTCCTCGGGATCCCAAAGAACTAAGTTTTATTGATATCAGCTTGATAGCCTTCCTTTGCCATTTGCATTGCATTTACGTTTATTATCTCGCATTTAAAGTTGTTTATACTGGGATTTTATTCTCACCGGAGTTATCCGGCTATTGCTTTATTTTGTATGTGTGCATGGCAATAGGTGGGGCAGGAGCTAGTCAGAAAAGACAAGGATAGCTCGAGATAGAGGCATAGCAAGTGAGGACACGGGCTTAAGTAGCACGACTTGTACTTTATGTTGTTGAACCATGCTAGAAGTGATACAAGAACTTTGTATATTATGGCTTGAATACATGCTAGTTTATGTTTATTATGTTTAGAAGCTTGTAAGACGTTATAAGATAGCATGTATTTGATTTTGTAGCATGTATAAAAGATTATGACTTGTTTACCCATTCTTTGGCAGCAGATTTTTGATAGCATATTCCCCGATCGAGCGAGACCCTGCCTTTTAAAACAAAATTTTTTTTTTTAGCTCTTGTTTCTTTAATTCTTTTAAGTACTTGTTTAATTGTTAATTACAATAAATTGCCCTAAGATAAATTAGCAACCCGGGTCCCCACAATAGGTGGTATCAGAGCCTAAGTTTCTGGATTTAGATAGAAGTTGATGAGCGGGGTAGTTTGAGTCTGTCTGATTGTTTAATATTGCATGAGAGTACATGTTATATCTGATTATGTGCATTATCTGCTAGCATGCTTTATATATAGCAATAATTATGTGATTGCATGATTATGTGCTTTTATTGCTACTGCATGCTATATATATGCAATTGTATTCCAGAATATCCTTAGTCAGAACCTGAATTCTCATGAGAATGCATGAGAATGCTTATCAGAGAAGGATGGAATAAATTTCTGCATATTATATTGTTTATGCACTAATCTGTTTGACAATCAGATATGCCTCCCCGTAAAGCACCGGTTATTAGACAGCCATTAGTGGTTCCTCCAGCTGAACCAGTACAAGTACCACCGCCAATTGTTGAAACTCAGAATGCACAGGGTAGTACATCTACTGACCCGTTGGATCCTACTGCTACTCCAATGGAGACTTTGTTAAAGCGATTTCAGTCATTCAAACCGCCAAAACTGAAAGGAACAGAAAACTCAGTTGATTGTGAAAATTGGCTTGAAGATATAGAACAACTATTTGAATCACTTGACTATACAAATGATCGTCGTATCCGACTGGTAATACATCAACTTCATGAAGTTGCCAAAAGTTGGTGGATTACTACCAAACGGGCATTGGAACAACGAGGTACGATTATCACCTGGACTGTATTTAAAACTAAGTTCTATCAACGTTTCTTTCCAGTCTCCTACAGGAAGGATAAGGGTGCTGAATTTGCCAATCTAAGGCAAGGTAATTTGAATATCGAGAAATATGTGGCCAAATTTTCAAGTCTTTTGAAGTTTGCACCACATATAGCAGCTACTGATGAAGCAATGGCGGATCAGTTTATCAATGGCCTTAATCGAGATGTGTTTACCTTGGTGAACAGTGGACGACCAAATACTTTTGCTGATGCCTTGAACAAAGCTAAGGGAGCCGAAGCAGGTATTTTGCGACAAAGAGGAACACCGTTTATTCCACAGCCCCAGCCTGTATCAGCTTTCATTCCACAGAATCCGCCACAGTTTCAGCAAACATCTCCCAGATTTGAGGGAGGAAGCAGTGGCAGAAAGGATTCTAGATTCAGGCCAAAGGGAAAGCAATTTAAGAAGCCAGGTAGTAGTTCTTCAAGTTCTAGTGGACAGAGACAGTTTGGGGCAGGTCAGAGAACTGGTGAATCAGGAGCATTCTGTTTTAAGTGTGGTGAAAAAAATTCAAGTGATCAGTGCAAGGGTGTGACAGGTAATTGCAATATTTGTCGTCAACCTGGTCACTATGCCAAGGTATGTCCTCAAAGAGCTATAGGTGAAAGTTCTTCTCGACCAATACCTCAGGCCGAAAGGCAATCAGTGCATTCATTTCAGCCTCAGCAACCTCAGCAACAGACCAGAGGAGGAGGAAGCCAAACTGTGACTCAACCTCCTAGACAACAGGCTCGAGTTTTTGCACTTACTGAGGAACAGGCACAGGCGGCACCTGACGATGTCATAGCAGGTAACTGCTTTATTTATGGTTATCCTGCCTATGTTTTGATAGATACAGGTGCATCTCATACATTCATCTCTGAAAAATTTGTTATGATGCATTCTTTATCTTCTGAGCCATTGCCTACTGTTGTTTCTATTTCATCACCGTTGGGTGAAGGTCTTATATCTGTTCGAACGATTCGAAACTGTGCGTTGCAATATGACGGGAATGTGATTAATATAGATTGTATAGTACTTGGATTATCAGATTTCGATTGTATTGTTGGTATCGACATGTTAACCAAGTACAGAGCAACTGTAGATTGTTTCCAGAAAGTGGTTCGATTTAGACCAGAAATGGCATCTGAATGGAAATTCTACGGTAAGGGTTCTCGAGCCAAGATTCCTTTGATATCTGTGTTATCTATGACCCGTTTATTGCAGAGAGGGGCGAAAGGATTTCTGATTTATGCAGTCGATGTATTGAAATCCAGTCCAGCAGTAACAGATATTCCAGTTGTGCGTGAATTTGCTGATGTATTTCCTGATGAAATTCCTGGTTTACCTCCAGTACGAGATATAGATTTCAGTATTGATCTAATGCCAGGTACGCAACCAATATCCAAGGCTCCTTACAGAATGACACCTATTGAATTGAAGGAGTTGAAGGATCAATTGGAAGATTTGTTAGCCAAGGGGTACATTAGACCGAGTGTGTCACCTTGGGGTGCTCCGGTACTGTTTGTACGCAAGAAAGATGGTTCCATGCGCTTATGCATTGATTATCGTCAATTGAACAAGGTAACCATCAAGAATAAATATCCACTGCCTAGAATAAATGATTTGTTTGATCAGCTACAGGGTTCAGCTATCTATTCGAAGATTGATTTGCGATCTAGATATCATCAGCTGAGAGTACGAGATGAAGATATTCCTAAAACTGCTTTTAGAACAAGGTATGGACATTATGAATTTGTCGTCATGCCTTTTGGTTTAACCAATGCTCCTGCAGTATTTATGGGATTGATGAATCGGGTATTTCAGAAATATTTGGATGACTTTGTCATTATTTTTATCGATGATATCTTGATCTATTCCAAGAATGTACATGAGCATGCTGAACATCTCCGACTCATTTTACAGACTTTGAGAAATGAGAAATTATATGCCAAGTTATCAAAATGTGAATTTTGGTTGCAGAAAGTTGTGTTTCTTGGGCATATTATTTCAGGTGATGGGATTTCAGTGGATTCAAGCAAGGTCGAGGCTGTATTGAATTGGCCTAGACCTACATCAGTACCAGAAATACGGAGTTTTATGGGCTTGGCAGGTTATTATAGACGTTTTATCAGAGATTTTTCCAGCATTGCGAAGCCTATTACGCAACTGACTCAGAAGAATAATCCGTATGTCTGGACTGAAGCCTGTGAAACTAGTTTCTTGGAGTTGAAGAAAAGGCTTACAAGTGCACCTGTCTTGACGATTCCATCAGGTACAGGTGATTTTTTTGTATATTGTGATGCTTCTCACAAGGGTCTGGGTTGTGTGCTTATGCAGAGAAGTCATGTTATTGCGTATGCTTCGAGACAGTTAAAGCCACACGAGACTCGATATCCTATCCATGATCTGGAGCTTGCCGCTATTGTCTTTGCATTGAAGATATGGCGACATTATCTTTATGGTGAGAAGTTTGAAATCTTTTCAGATCACAAAAGTTTGAAATATCTGTTTTCGCAATCAGAATTGAATATGAGACAGCGTAGATGGCTTGATTTATTGAAAGATTTCGATTGCGAGATTAAATATTATCCAGGAAAATCTAATGCAGCTGCGGACGCCTTAAGTAGAAAGGTATGTTCTTTATCCTTGTCTACGATAGGTGTATCTCAAATGGTGGAAGATTGTTGTCTTTCTGGATTAATATTTGCAACAGATATGCACCCTATCTGTGTTTGTGCTATACGAGCTGAGCCAGAACTTTTGATACGAATCAAAGAAGCACAGAAAGAAGATCAGAATATTCAGAATTCGATTGCTATGGTCAGATCTGGACATCAATCTGAATATCAGGTCAGTGCTGATAATGTGTTATATGTGAATAACAGACTTTTTATTCCAGATGTTTCAGCTTTGAAACAACAAATCTTGAAAGAGGCTCACAGTAGTCGATTCAGTATTCATCCTGGTGGCAGAAAAATGTATAATGATTTGAAAATGCAGTATTGGTGGAAACAAATGAAGTCAGATGTGACTGAATTTGTAGCCAGATGTTTGAATTGCCAACAGGTAAAAGCAGAAAGAAAGAAACCAGGTGGTCTATTGCAGAGTCTATCAGTTCCAGAATGGAAATGGGATCACATTTCCATGGATTTCGTTACACAGCTACCACGTTCATCCAGAGGGTGCGATGCCATTTGGGTGATTATTGATCGTTTGACGAAATCAGCATGTTTTATTCCATACAGAATGACGTACAGACATGATCAGATGGCAGAAATCTACGTCAGAGAAGTGGTAAGATTACATGGTGTGCCTAAATCTATTGTTTCAGATCGAGACCCTAGATTTACATCACACTTTTGGCATAGCTTGCAACAAGCTCTTGGTACTCAATTGCATCTGAGTACAGCTTATCATCCTCAAACAGACGGACAGTCAGAGCGGACTATCCAGACACTTGAGGATATGTTGAGAGCTGTAGTACTAGATTTTGGTACTAGTTGGCAAGATTCATTACCACTTGCAGAATTCTCTTATAATAACAGCTATCAGACGAGCATTGAGATGGCTCCTTTTGAAGCATTGTACGGAAAGAAATGCATATCACCGTTGTACTGGGATGATATCTCAGATGTTCCTGATGTTGGGCCTGATATGATCCGAGAAATGACAGAGAAAGTAAAGCTTATTCAGAAAAGAATGAAAACAGCTCAGGATAGACAAGCAAAGTATGCAAATATCAGACGACGACCTCTATCTTTTGATCAGGGAGACAGAGTTTTCTTGAAGATTTCTTCGTTTAGAGGTACGGTCAGATTTGGAAAGAGAGGAAAGTTATCTCCACGTTTTATCGGTCCATATGAGATTATCGAGAAGATAGGCGATCTTGCTTATCGACTTGCTCTTCCTCCATCTTTGTCTGGTATTCATGACGTATTCCATGTCTCTATGCTGCGGAATTATCAGCCTGATCCTTCCCATATTCTTCAGCCTGATGAAGCTGAACTTGACGAGACTCTTAGTTATTTTGAGCAGCCTATTCAGATTCTTGATCGCAAAGACAAACAGCTCAGAAACAAAATAATTCAGCTAGTCAAAGTTCAGTGGAGTCGACATGGCATCGAAGAAGCGACTTGGGAAACTGAGTCAGACATGAGACAGAGATTTCCAGAGTTGTTTCATTGATGTGAGTTCTTATTTTGTTTTATGCTATTTCATTATCTTATGTGTATACAGATTGTCTATACAGCTTGCTTATGATTTCGAGGACGAACTCATGTCTTAGTGGGGGAGAAATGTAAGGCCCGGGATTATTTAATTTTAATCCGAGAATATTTAATTTGGGAATATTTAGAGTTTAGAATTAAATTCTAATATTCTTAAGTTGAAAAGGATTGAAATTGAATTAAATCGCTTTTTCGGGGACTGAATTGCAAATAGCCAAAAGTTCAGGGACTAAACTACAAATAAGCTTCTATTTATCTAAAATAGCATTCCTTATTCAGTACATTCACGTGTATCTTTAGAAAAAAGAAAGGAAAGGCAGAGAAGAACAGAGGAAACGTTCCAAACCCTTCCAACCTCCATTTTCGTCCGTAAAAGCTACGATAACTTGCGTTCCGGTTATCAGAAATTCGAAAGAAATATATATCTGCGATCACCGCTCCGAGAGCTACATTTTGGTACAAGTTTCATTCATCTTTCTCAGATTTTATTTTTATGTTGAAGATGGAAATTTATGATTTTATCATATATGCATATATCAGCTGTACCGATCGTGTATTCGCAGACGGTTCAGAAAAAGACTATCGTTCGGATTTTATATGATTTTAGCAAGCTAAATTCGAATCCTACCTTGTCTGAATATGATGTTTTTGATGGGATTGAGTTGATATGATAAGTTATATTGCATGTTGGATGGATTTGGATATGGTTTGGATTGCCGGTTTGTAGCCGTTACGCTGTCCAGTCGCAGATTTTGATATGATTAAATACAAGAAGTATGGTTTGAGTTGTATCTGATCTTGTTAGCTCTTTGACATGTATTTCTCAGCTTTTCCATTAAGAAGTGACGACTTTCGATTGCCGGTTCAAACCGAAACAGAAGTGAAGCAAGACTTGAAGGATTTGAAGCAAGGTTTGCTAGCATTTGCACTTGAGATTGAGTTGAGAAGTGGAGCAACCTTTTGATATGAATTTTCATTGATGTACTTGCAGATTTGAAGTACTTTCAGACGTGACATAAAAAGGTATAAATGACAGCAAATCCAGATGGGATAGAACGCTTGAAATAGCTTTCATTTCAAGTATTCCCATGTCAATCACATACTTGTTTCTTTATATTTCTTATGTGATTATTTGTTTGTATTGATTTGTTTGCTTATATGCTTAGTTGTTCAAGATGTGTTTTATAGCTTTTAATGCATACAACTTATGTTGCATTCATCTTGAACTCCAGCTTTAATAGCACAGAGGGCAGCCATTGCCTAGAGTGCAGATGACGTTTGGAGAGCTGTAGTGAGTGGCATGGACTGTAAATTTATTTCTAGAGTCAGCTTGACTCATGGAACAGAATATGGATTTATGTTCAGAGCCAGAAGACTCACTATAGTTGTACCAAAGTCAGAGGACTAAAATACTTGATGCCGCCTTGAATGGGAGTATCGGTGGTTTGATAGTTATTTTATTTCTCGGGATCCCAAAGAACTAAGTTTTATTGATATCAGCTTGATAGCCTTCCTTTGCCATTTGCATTGCATTTACGTTTATTATCTCGCGTTTAAAGTTGTTTATACTGGGATTTTATTCTCACCGGAGTTATCCGGCTATTGCTTTATTTTGTATGTGTGCATGGCAATAGGTGGGGCAGGAGCTAGTCAGAAAAGACAAGGATAGCTCGAGATAGAGGCATAGCAAGTGAGGACACGGGCTTAAGTAGCACGACTTGTACTTTATGTTGTTGAACCATGCTAGAAGTGATACAAGAACTTTGTATATTATGGCTTGAATACATGCTAGTTTATGTTTATTATGTTTAGAAGCTTGTAAGACGTTATAAGATAGCATGTATTTGATTTTGTAGCATGTATAAAAGATTATGACTTGTTTACCCATTCTTTGGCAGCAGATTTTTGATAGCATATTCCCCGATCGAGCGAGACCCTGCCTTTTAAAACAAAAATTTTTTTTTTAGCTCTTGTTTCTTTAATTCTTTTAAGTACTTGTTTAATTGTTAATTACAATAAATTACCCTAAGATAAATTAGCAACCCGGGTCCCCACAGCTAACTACGGACGAAGGTATGGTCCGGGAATCTATTTAAGTTTTGGAAGTACTTATTAGCTTAGTTAAGGCTTATAGAATTTATGTAGTGATACGGTGAACTTTTGAATATAGGCTTGGAACCTAGGATCCTATTATACTTGAACTAGACTAGAGGTATGTACACATTGACTGAGATTGCCAGCAAGTATACATGTTTATATGTTGCATTTATTTGGCATTATTATATGGCATGATGTATGATTTACCGTTTTCCATATTCATATGTCATGTGCATATACACGTTGAGCCTATACCTTGTTATACCTGATTATAGAGCCGCTCAGCTCTATACTCGATAGTCTGTCACTGAGAGTACCGCGACGGTGGGGGCATTTATGTCTGTCTACTCTGGTGTACTAGACGAGTGTGGTTGCACCCAGAGGTTGATCCGTGCGGTGGCAGCACTCATGTGGCGCCGGTTCTGAGCATGACTTTTCAGATGACCCTGTACCAGTCATCATGTTGCATGCATTATATACATGTGTTTACTCATGTCTATGTACTGGGCGTTAGCGCTCACCTCCTAGTTGTTATCTTGGACACCCTATTCCATGGGGCAGGTCGTAGGATGGACGGAGCTGGTAGTTCAAGGCAGGACTAGGGAGCAGGAGCCTTGAGGATTTTATTATACAGCAGGATTCGATATAGCTGTATAATGTTTACTGTTTAACTTTTCGATTTGGTTGTATCACTACATTATTAAGACTGGATTATTTACTAAGCTGATATGTAAATTATGGATTATGTTTCCGCACATTTTTACTCTGTTTAGTATTTTGCTGTATTAAGTTTAATGCATGCTATTAGTTGCCAGTTAGTAGGTGATTTCATGCAGGGTCACTACATTTTTGGTATCAGAGCATGCTTAGATTTTGGAATTAGTACTTGGGATTTAGTCTAGTCTTGAGTAATTCTTGCGCATTTGGGATTTTAATGTGCAATTATTTTCAGGATATGGTTGACGAGAGTCATGGTAGTGTTGGCCAGGGAGGTGGTCATCATCATTATCATCGCCGCCATCTTGATGATCAACATCATCATCATGAGGGTAGACGTCGCTACTCCATAGATCGTGCTTGGCGAACAGCCGGAGAAAAGTACAATTTCTAAAACTCCCGACAAAAATCCCCCCAAGTCATCTGTCCTCTCTCAGTACGTGCCTGAGCAGCCTTGGCATCCCACCAAAAACGTGCTCGATCCTCTAGAACAAATTCTAGAACTTTTAATTTCTGCTCCTCAGTGCAATCGAAAGATCGGAAAGTACTCTCGAGTTTAGACATCCAGCTTCTAGCTTGTTCAGGATTCTCGCCTCCCACCAAGGGTTTCGGTCCTACTTGCATGAACTTACTCTATTGATGATCAACATCGTCATCATGAGGGTAGACGTCGCTACTCTATTAATAAGTTCATGCAAGTAGGACCGAAACCCTTGGTGGGAGGCGAGAATCCTGAACAAGCTAGAAGCTGGATGTCTAAACTCGAGAGTACTTTTCGAGCTTTCGATTGCACTGAGGAGCAGAAATTAGAAGTTTTAGAATTTGTTCTAGAGGATCGAGCACGTTTTTGGTGGGATGCCAAGGCTGCTCAGGCACGTACTGAGAGAGGACATGTGACTTGGGGGGATTTCTGTCGGGAGTTTCAGAAATTGTACTTTCCTCCGGCTGTTCGCCAAACACGATCTATGGAGTTGCTTACTCTGAGGCAAGGATCAATGACTATTGATCAATATCAGCAACGATTTCTTGATCTGCTACCTTTCAGTCCTCATATCAATGAGAGTGATGCATCAAAGTATGATATCTTTCTACAAGGTTTGAACCAAGATATCTACTCTCAGGTTGTTGTCTGTGATGACCCGGTATCTTTTGAGACTTTAGTGAACCGTTGCCGTCTTGTAGAGACTAGCAACAGGCGTGCACAACTGATGATGCCAGCACAACCTAGTGGATCTTTTGAGCCTCGAGCTCAATCTATTGTGCAATCTGGACCTACGTCTTCTTCTACTCCTACTACTTCATCTGGATCTCGTGGTTCACGAGGTATGTTCCGTTTCGGAAAGAAGAAGAAGAAGAAGGAGGAGTTTTGTAGCCATTGTGGAGGGAAGCATCCTGTAGCTCCGGAGAGCTACTGGTGCTTGTTATATTTGCGGTCAGCAGGGATATCTGCGGAGAGATTGTCCTCAGCGCATGGGTTCTGCTAGTGGATCGGGATCACATGTTGGATCTCAGGCTTCTATTGTTCCACGTCAGCAGCCAGCACCACAGAGTTCTTTTGGTTATCGTCCACAGACTCAAGGGCAGGTGTTTGCTCTATCTCAGGAGCAGGCTACAGAGGGAAGCGATCGCATGTTGGCAGGTACCTTTCTGTTATGTGGTATTCCTGCACTTGTATTAATTGATACTGGAGCATCGCATTCCTTTATTTCTAGTCGCTTTGTTAAGAGACATAGATTACCTTATGTATCATTAGATATGGATTTAGTTGTATCTACTCCGTTGGAGCAAGAGATAGTAACTAAGCGTCTAGTGATGGGTTGCCTTCTGGAGTTTGAGGGTAATGTGTTAATAGCTAATTTGATGATATTAGCAATGACAGATTTTGACTGTATCTTGGGAATAGATATGCTGACTTTGTATCATGCTACTGTGGATTATTATCAGCGTCTGGTACAGTTTCATCCGGATGAGGGTGATAGCTGGTATTTTTATGGTGAGGGTGCGCGACCTCCGATGCCACTTGTTTCGGCTTTGAAGGCATGTCATGTCTTGGAGTCAGGTGGGGAGGGCTACCTCATCTATACAGTTGATATGTCCACGAGTAGTACGGGTATTGATCAGTTACCAGTTGTCAGCGAGTTTCCTGATGTATTCCCTGATGAGATTCCTGGTTTTCCTCCGGTGCGAGAGGTTGAATTTGGTATTGATTTAGTACCAGGAACTACGCCTATATCCCGAGCACCTTATCGTCTGGCACCATCAGAGATGAGGGAATTGAAACAGCAGTTACATGATCTACTTGATAAGGGATATATTCGTCCGAGTGTTTCTCCGTGGGGAGCACCTATTTTATTTGTCAAGAAAAAGGATGGATCGATGCGATTGTGTATTGATTACAGGCAATTGAATCGTGTCACCATCAAGAATAAGTATCCTTTGCCGCGGATTGATGATCTGTTCGATCAACTACAGGGTACTTCTGTTTATTCTAAGATAGATCTGAGATCTGGATACCATCAGATGCGGGTACGAGACTCAGATATATTTACGACTGCTTTCAGGACCAAATACGGGCATTATGAATTTCTGGTGATGCCATTCGGTTTAACGAATGCACCGGCAGTCTTTATGAATCTGATGAATCAGATATTTCGAGAATATTTGGATAGATTTGTCATCGTCTTCATTGATGATATTCTTGTCTATTCTCATGACAAGGATGAGCATGCACAGCATCTAAGGATTATTTTGCAGACGTTACGAGATAAGCAGTTGTATGCGAAATTGAGAAAGTGTGAATTCTGGCTTGATCGGGTAGTGTTTCTCGGTCATGTGATTTCTAGTGAAGGAATATCTGTTGATCCAAGTAAGATAGAGGCAGTGCTGAACTGGTCTCGACCGACGACGGTTGCTGAGATTCGTAGTTTCTTGGGTCTAGCGGGATATTACCGTCGGTTCATCGAGAATTTTCACAGTTAGCCAGGCCTTTGACTCAGCTTACTCGGAAAGATGTTGCCTTTATATGGTCCTCGGATTGTGAGGAGTCATTTCACGAGCTGCGTGGATGTCTTACTACTGCACCTGTGTTAGCTCTACCTTCTGGATCAGGAGGTTATGTTGTCTATACTGATGCCTCAGGTCAGGGGTTAGGATGTGTTTTGACACAGCATGGACATGTTATTGCCTATGCTTCTCGACAGTTGAAGACGCATGAGAGTAATTATCCAGTACATGATCTCGAGTTAGCCGCCATTGTATTTGCGCTCAAGATTTGGAGGCATTATCTTTATGGCGAGAAATTTGAGATATTCATGGATCACAAGAGTTTGAAGTATTTATTCACTCAGGCGGAGTTGAATATGCAACAGAGACGCTGGATGGATCTTCTGAAGGATTATGATTGTGAAATCAAATATCATCCAGGTTCTGTTAATCTTACTGCTGATGCCTTGAGTCGGCAGGTAAGAATTTCTGCACTTCAGACTAGTGAAGTATCTCATATGATTCAAGAGTGCTGTTCATTGAGTTTTACGCTCAAGCACAAGAAAGGGAGGAATGAGATTCGTTTGTATACTATTCTATCTGAGCCAGCATTGTATTCTCGGATCAGAGATGCTCAGATATCTGATGTTAAGACTCAGCGTTTGGCACGTCTAGCCAATGGAGTTAATACATCTGGATTCCATTTTCAGGCAAATGGATTATTGTGCCTATCAAATCGAGTGGTTATACCTAATGATGCGGAGCTCAGGAACGATATTCTTTCTCAAGCTCACAGGAGTCGCTTATCAGTTCATCCTGGAAGCATGAAAATGTATAAGGATTTGCGAACTAGATTCTGGTGGAAAGGGATGAAGAGGAGTGTGTATCAATTTGTTTCGAGATGTTTGGTTTGTCAACAGGTCAAGGCTGAACATCGACGACCAGGTGGATTACTGCAGAATCTTGAGATTCCCGAATGGAAGTGGGAGCACGTGACTATGGACTTTGTTACCCACGTGCCTATGACGTCACGTCAGTGTGATGCTATCTGGGTTGTCGTTGACCGTTTGACAAAATCAGCACACTTTATTCCTTATAACCGGGAGTATTCTTATGATCGCATGGCACGCTTATATATCCAGGAGATAGTGCGATTACATGGGATTCCAGTGAGCATAGTCAGTGATAGAGACCCGCGATTTACCTCATGATTTTGAAGTAGTTTTCAGGAGGCGTTGGGTACCACTCTGAGTTTGAGCACTGCATATCATCCGGAGACTGACGGGCAGTCAGAACGGACGATTCGTACGCTGGAGGATATGCTACGTTCTTCTGTCATGGATTTTGGTTTATCTTGGCAGGATCAGTTACCTTTGATTGAATTTGCCTACAATAACAGTTATCATCGTAGTATCGATATGGCACCTTTCAAGGCATTGTACGGTCGACGGTGTCGTACTCCGTTATTCTGGGATGAAATCGGGGAATGACAAGTCGAGGGTCCTGAATTGGTGCAGCATATTGTAGACAAGGTAGATTTGATCAAGCATAGGATCAAAGTTGCTCAAGATAGACAAGCTAGTTATGCTAATATTCGCCGCAGGCCACTTCAGTTTGAGCCTGGTGAATATGTATTTCTCCGAGTATCACCTTTCAGGAAGGTGATGAGATTCGGCGTGAAAGGCAAGTTGTCTCCTCGTTTCATTGGGCCTTTCCAGATACTGGAGAAGATCGGAGATGTTGCATATCATTTGGCTTTACCGCCAAATCTTTCCAGTTTACATAATGTTTTTCATGTGTCGTTACTTCGACAGTATATAGCTGATGAATCTTATGTAATTCAGTCTACTGATATTCAGCTAGAGCCAGATCTGTCTTTTGTTGAACGACCAATCCGTATCCTAGACAGGAAGGAGAAATTTCTTCGGAACAAGACTATACCACTTGTGATGGTATAGTGGCAGCGCCGAGGCGTTGAAGAAGCAACTTGGGAAACTGAGAGTCGTATGCAAGCAGAATATCCTGAGTTGTTTGCTTTGTACTTTTGATTTAACATGTAAGATGTAATTACAGTTGTTGTAATAAAACATTTTGTTATCTTAATTTATTTTTAGATGTTATTTCGCGGACGAAATATCTAAAGGTGGGGAGAATGTAGTAACCCAGAGACCATTTTCAGATAATAATATGTTAAACATGATTAAGGGTTGGTAATTAATCAATTTCGAAGTATTATTGGACTTTGTAAGAAAATATGGGCTTTTGACTTTGGGCCGGATCGGAAGCTCCGAACCCAGACCGGAAGTTCCGATCCTAGCCACTTCGGAAGCTCAGCGGAAGCACCGAGATCGAAAGCTCCGATCCAAGAACGGAAGTTCCGATCTCCGGCTGCCAGCTTTGCCCGATGACTCAGCCGCGAGTTTTGACAAGTGTTGATCGGGGGTGAGATCGGAAGCTCCGATCATCGGATCGGAAGTTCCGATCCTGGCGTTTCCTGCATGCATGCAATGAGCTGGATCGGAAGCTCCGATCCCAAAATCGGAAGTTCCGATCCTGGCCGGGAATTTTGCTTATAAATAGGTCTCGTTCGATTTCATTTTGAAATACGAATTCCCGAGTTTCTTTCTTCAGTTATATAGTGTGAGATATACACTTGAGGGCCGTATCGGTTATAATAGAGGTTCTGGAATAACCAAGGTGTGGTTATAGTCATCTGGGACTAGCGACTCCAAAGGGCTAACTACGGACGAAGGTATGGTCCGGGAATCTATTTAAGTTTTGGGAGTACTTATTAGCTTAGTTAAGGCTTATAGAATTTATGTAGTGATACGGTGAACTTTTGAATATAGGCTTGGAACCTAGGATCCTATTATACTTGAACTAGACTAGAGGTATGTACACATTGACTGAGATTGCCAGCGAGTATACATGTTTATATGTTGCATTTATTTGGCATTATTATATGGCATGATGTATGATTTACCGTTTTCCATATTCATATGTCATGTGCATATACACGTTGAGCCTATACCTTGTTATACCTGATTATAGAGCCGCTCGGCTCTATACTCGATAGTCTGTCACTGAGAGTACCGCGACGGCGGGGGCATTTATGTCTGTCTACTCTGGTGTACTAGACGAGTGTGGTTGCACCCAGAGGTTGATCCGTGCGGTGGCAGCACTCATGTGGCGCCGGTTTTGAGCATGACTTTTCAGATGACCCTGTACCAGTCATCATGTTGCATGCATTATATACATGTGTTTACTCATGTCTATGTACTGGGCGTTAGCGCTCACGTCTTAGTTGTTATCTTGGACACCCTATTCCATGGGGCAGGTCGCAGGATGGACGGAGCTGGTAGTTCAAGGCAGGACTAGGGAGCAGGAGCCTTGAGGATTTTATTATACAGCAGGATTCGATATAGCTGTATAATGTTTACTGTTTAAGTTTTCGATTTGGTTGTATCACTACAGTATTAAGACTGGATTATTTACTAAGCTGATATGTAAATTATGAATTATGTTTCCGCACGTTTTTACTCTGTTTAGTATTTTGCTGTATTAAGTTTAATGCATGCTATTAGTTGCCAGTTAGTAGGTGATTTCATGCAGGGTCACTACAATCAGAAACTAAAAAACATAAAAATCAGAAACAAAATTAAGCCTTATGGCTAATAACTAAGCAAGCAGGGAGAAAGGAGTGAGAAGAATGGAAGCTGATAATTGAAGATCCATGGTTAGAGTAAACCTGAAGATCTGAAAAGCAAGTACCATTCGATCAGGAGATCTTCAAGGGAAAGCAAAAATTTGGTCTCTGCTCAAAACCAAAAATCAATCAATTAAGGTAACCTTCTTGAAACTCTTGCTGCCCTTAATTTAAAAATTATTCAAATTTTTATCATGTCGGGGATAACTATGAAACAAGAAGTAGTCATGTTAAATAAAAAGTTTCGAGATTTGAGAAATAAAATTCAAAATCTATAAAATACAGATCCACTCTACATTCAGATCTATAACGAAATGAATACAATAAATCAACGATTATTCATTATAGAAACTTATATAATTGTTCGATTTGGTGAACATAATATAAAGTAAATATATGATGAAATTGATGATGAAAGAAATATTTTAAAAAAAATAATCATGTCATCATCCTTTATAAGAATTGGAAGATTAATAATAAAAAAACTGGTTTGAAACAGATGATGATCATGAATATGACACGTTTCATGAATATCATATAAATAATTTTGATTTAACCATATTCGAATCAATTTATCAATTAAAATTTGTGATAGTAATTAATGAATGGAACCAAATCGGAATTAAATCATTTATCTGTTACAAATGAATCAGATCTGTTACAAATGAATCAGATCTGTAAACAAATGAATAGTAAGGATTCCGCAACCTGGTATCAGAGCGGTTATTAAAGCAGATTATTAATGCCTGGATTAACCTTAGATATTGAGATTAAAAATTTATTTGATAAAATAATCTTACTAAAATATTTACATCAAATAAATCAATTATGGAATAAAATAAAAGATCTTCAAACCTTTTATTTCAAAAATCATAAACAAAAACACGTTTCAAGAAACTGAAAAATGATAATTCAAATTTCTGAAAAAGAAAAAATTGAATACATAACGATCTGTTATGTATAAGAATAAGCTTTGTTATCGAAACCCGATCAACAAAAACAAAATAGTAAAAATAACAATTTTTACTAAATGGAAAATGTATGAAAATACAAAAACAAATCTCTTTAACTTATATTCTCAAAATATAAATTTTGATATAGAAAATTGTGAAAACAATTTAAAACATCTCAAAAATTGTGAATCTTCAATTGATAATTTCGAAGATTTCAAGAATCTATTAAAACAAATAGATTCAACAAAAAGACTTTTAATAGCTTTAAGAAAATTAAGAAGTTCTATCATCTGTTAAAATGACAGAGATAATAACTCTGAATCAAAATATTCAGATTGATGAATCTGAATAACATCAAGAGTATAATTTGAATATTATATTCAATCAAATTAAGTTTGCTGAAATACATAAAACATTATTTTCTAATTCAAAAACAAATTTAATAAATTAACCTGGAATATTAAGTAAAATTTCAAATCTTCTTAATCCAAGAAAGAATTTAATTTATTATTCGATACGAACAAAAGAACGATCATGTAAAATAAACAACGAACTAAGATCTAACACACTAAAATTATTAACAACTAAAGATATTGATACCATCATGGCAAAAACCAGTGAAAAATAAAAAGCTGAACTAAAATATGTTCATATCGGAGGAATTGAAATAATTGTATCAGCTCACTACCGAGAAGGAATAGATACACCAATTGAAATAACAGTTCGTGACAAAAGGATACGTAATCTTGAAGATTCAATCCTTGAAAAAATTATAGGAAACTTATGTTACAAAAAGATGAAATTTTGTATTTATCCACAATACAATATATCTCTTTTTGATAAAAACATAAATGATGTTTTAACACTAAATTATTGTTTTTATAGAAATAATATTATGTTAACAGGAAACCATCCGATCAATATAAACTATGTTGTCGGTTTAGCAATGAGTAATAATTCTCAAACATGAATAATATCTACGAAACCAACCATTTATGTTGAAAGAATGTTTGAAAATATTACAAGAATTGAACATCCTCGAAAGGAATTTATTGAAGAAATAAATTTCTGTAAAAAATGGAGTTCAGATGACCTCCAAATAACAAAACATTCTTTTCCAAGAAGATCATTATCATTTGCTAGAAATGATGAAAATATCCTTGAAAAGATTGGGACCATGAATCAAAACATCCTTAAAATTAAACAAGCCATTGTTACTGAATCAACCTCATCGTAATGACATCCTTAACAAAATTAGAGAAAGATCTAGGAGAATTAAAAAATAAAATTTACGAGATCAATTTAACAATACAAGAATTGGAAAGAAATTTCAAAGAATAAATTGATTTAGCTACGATCAGATTAATAATGGAACAAGAAAGACATAGTAATGAAATATTAAGCTATCTTAAGGAAGTTCTTCCAATATATAAAGAAAAAATAAAACTGGAAAAAGAACCACCATTCAAAATTGAATCATAGTATAGAAATCCCCTTATTTATGGAAAAACTAAGTATGGAGATTTTTAGTGAAACAAATCAATCTGATTACAAACAAATAGGAATAAATACAGAAGAACTGTATCATTCTCATCAAGAAACAAAACAATATGGAGATATGGATATCTCAGAACCAGAATCAGAAGATGATTCTAGACTACGATTAACTCTACGAATGAATATAGGCAGTGATAGTGGCACCAAAAATGAAGGATACGAATATAATAAAGATCAATATTCTGGAACATATAAAGATGTGAGATATTCTTAGAGAATCAAAAACTTCAGGATTTGTAAAACAAAAAATTCTAGATTTAGGATGTTCTACTACTAAGGAAAGAAAATCAAAGATAGATCATTGGGCAAATGAACTATCAGTACAAATCCAATTGACATCACTATTAGATAAAAGTGAGAACATCCAAGTATTAACTCATGCAATGATAAAAATGACATTGGTAGGAGCAGTAAGAACTTGAGCTGAAAACCTGGTAATTACTAATCTACCACAAGGAATGACAGGACATCGATATTTCGAACTATTTGTTGATGTCTTGTACCAAGAATTTTTAGGAGTTTCTAATAATGACGCTAATTAGTAGCCAAAAACATATAACAAAATAAAGCAATTTTTATTCTGGATAATATAAAATTATGCAATTTATGTTATCTAGAAGAATTTATATGTGATTATGAAACAAACTATTATCAGTTAATAGATGCTGATAAAAAAAACATTATAAATTAAGTATTTTTAATAAAATACCTAATATACCAATAAATAGTAAAGATGAATTCTTAACTAGCGCTTATGCCAAAACACTAGGAGGAGCTATTAAATTTATTAAAGATGTTATAACAAAGAAATGTCATGAAGTAACATTAAATAAAAGAATATCCAAATCTTACAAACAAAACAATAAACTTTGTTGTGACAAAATGGAATTCACAGTAAAAGAATACGGTTGTAAAGCAAACATATCACACAAATTGTAGTAACCCAGATTCCATTTTAAGATAATAATATGTTAAATATGATTAAGATTTACTAATTAAACAAATCAAGAACACATGGTATGAGAATGAGCTAGGGTTGATGGATTTGACCATGGGCTCGGGTCGGTCATGAGTGGCTCGGGTCGGACATGGTTGAGCATCAAGAGCTTGGCCGTGTGTGTGGCTTTGGCTAGGGCTCGGGCGTGGAGGTGGATTTAGCTCGGGCGTGGAGCTTGGTTTGAGCTCGGATGTTTCCTTGGGGCTCGGGTCGGTCATGGTGAACCAAGGGAGGGTTCGGACACGAGGGGCTCGGTCAAGGAAAAACATGGCTTGGGTCGGGACTTGGGTGCTCAAGAAAAGGGTAAAGGGCTTGAACTTAAGGTCTCGGCCAAGAGAGTATGTAGCTCGGGTCGGGTCTGAGAGTTCAAGAAAGTGTTGTGCAAAGCCAAGATAGTGTTCGATCATGGGAAGAGCACATTGTGTTCAGGTCGGGAATGAACACGTGTCTTACCAAAATCAGAGCATGTATAAGCCTGAACCCACAAGGACAGGCAGACAGGTGTGTGGACGCTTGCATGAGTAACAGCTGGCGCCTAAGCATGAGATGTCAAAAAAGATAGTGACTCAGCTCAAGCATTTGATATGTGGCATGCATACAGGAGCTCGAACATCTCGACATCAGCTCAAGAATCCCGAACACCCCAGATATTCGCCTATAAATAGGAGCTGGGGATTCAGTTATTTTTCACATCACTTCCATCTTACTTCTCATTTCTGTTCGGGAAGAAGTAGCTCGTGAGTTCGGGAAGGAATAGCTCGGGAGCGGGTCGGACCAAGAGACCAGGTCGGGTTGGGCTTGAGACCAGGTCGGGTCGGGAGTTGACCTAGGACAGCTAGGGGTTGTCTTTTTCCAGCTTAGTTCAGACTTCGGTGTTAAGTACGTACACATTGACTGAGATTGCCAGCGAGTATACATGTTTATATGTTGCATTTATTTGGCATTATTATATGACGTAATATATGATTTACTGCTTTCTATACTCATATGTCATGTGCATATACATGTTGAGCCTATACCTTGTTATACCTGAATATAGAGCCGCTCAGCTCTATACTCGATAGTCTGTCACTGAGAGTACCGCGACGGCGGGAACATGTACGTCTGACTACTCTGGTGTACTAGACGAGTGTGGTTGCACCCAGAGGTTGATCCGTGCGGTGGCAGAACTCATGTGGTGCCGATACTGAGCATGACTTTTCAGATGACCCTTTACTAGTCATCATGTTGCATGCATCATATACATAAGTTTACTCATGTTTATGTACTGGGTGTTAGCGCTCACGTCCTAGTTGTTATCTTGGACACCCTATTCCATGGGGCAGGTCGCAGGATGGACGGAGCCGGTAGTTCGAGGCAGGACTAGAGAGTCGGAGCCTGTCAGGGGATTTTATACAGCAGAATTTGTTTAGCTGTATAATGTTTACTTTTAAAGTTCTTCGATATGGTTGTATCACTACAGTATTAAGCCTGAACTTGTTTTACTAAGATGATATGTAAATTATAGATTATGTTTCCGCACATTTTTACTCTGTTAAAAATTTTGTTGTATTAAGTTTAATGCATGCTATTAGTTGCCAGTTAGTAGGTGATTCCATGCAGGATCACTACACAAACATTTAAAACGACAGAAACAAAATAAACTTAATAAATCTTATAAATCTTTTAATAGAAAATTTATTCCCTATAAGAAAAAGAAATTTAAAAGGAATTTCTTCAGAAAACCTTATAAAAGAAAATTTTATTAAAAAATTGATAATAAAAAACCACCTTGCCCAAAAGGTAAAAAAAAGAATTGCACATGTTGGTTGTGCAATGAAGAAGGTCATTATGCAAATGATCAGTGTCCAAAACGAAATGAAAAAAAAAAAAACAAAGTTAAGCTTTTAGACGAATTATACACTCTTGGATTTTATCCAGTAGAAACGGTTGAATTTTCATCAGATGATGAAAATATTTATTACCTTGATGAATCAAGTGAATCAGATTCTGAATCCGACTCTACATTTGATATTTTCGAAAATAAAAATGCTTCATGATAAGACAAGGGCATTTTTGAAAAATGCAAGTCTAGGTACTAAACTCAAACTTTTGTTTGTCTACCTATTTCCAAGTTGCCCGTAGATTAATATACTCATTCATCAATCATTAATTCAATCTTACTACTTATTCACTTTTCCTATTATATTTTATTTATATAATTTAGATCATTTCAAAATTTTAATTTCTTTGTCCGTCTTTCACTTTTCTTAACATGGGAGAATGATTATATTATTCAAAATTTATAATTTGTTGACGATATTGAGAAAATAATAAAAATAGCATCTTCAACAAATATTAAATTAAAAAATTCTTACGTAGATTGTTGTCATTCTCTCAAAATTAATTATTATTTAATCTTTGAAGTAATTTTTTTTTAATTTTTTGGCCTAATTTATTCGCATCGAAATTTAACTTAAAGCTGAGATTTTTCTGAAATTTTTAATCAAAAGGTAATGGTGAAAAAATTTATGTATTTCAATCTTTTTGAAAACTTGATCCTTATCTAATATGCACACATTTTGTCAATTTTGACCTTATTATAATAATTGATCTTACAAAAATATCTTTACAGAATTTATCAAGTATGCACAAACCAATGACAAAGTTGAAAATACAAAATTGAAAAACTTTGACTTGGTTCACATTTTTATAATTGGTATAAATATAGATTTTTTGTTACTTTATTTTTAAAAATAAAATAATTATTCAATCATTAATATTCATTAAAAATAATATATTATCACATTTCTTATTTTTTTTTTAATTTTTATTCAAATGTAATAAATAATAATTATGAAAAATTATGTGAATAAATCTGGATCCGTCATCAATCAAACGGTCTATCTTCTTCTCAAGACGAACGGATGGAAATTGGATTGAGTTGTCCCTTTTTAGGGATGTGTTTGGTTGGTTTGACAGCATTATCAATCCAATCAAATGTTGGTTGCAAGTTAGTGTTATTTAACTATAAAAACTCCTCGGAGAATAGATCGATTTTGGGGGGATTTTTTTTTTAATTTTTTTAAAAAATTCATTCAAAAATACCTCAACATGTGAGGTTGTGCAAGAATACTACAAAACACTATCAAGTGCGGCATTAGGTCACCGATATCTACAATTTTTATTCTGGTGTGTGAGCCACTTCTTGATGCAACAACTCAACATCAGCTACTACGGAAAATTTGACCCTATCCCATGGTTATTACCGCATGGGGTAGGTAGAATGATTTTATTGGTGCATATCATGTGTGAAACATCCTAAAACTCCTATTGAATTTTTTTTAACAAAACTCTCTGATAATAAAATAATGAATATAAATATATATATGCCCATACATATATATATCATACATAAAAATAATTTTACTTAATTTAAAATACATAAACACAATAAATACAATAAAAGTACACACATTCAATTAAATACTTAAAATTAATTACTAAATAATCATTTATAAATATTCCATAATAAAATTCCTAAATTCCATGCATATACTGAAAATCTATAATAATAAAACATATGCGGAAATAAACGTTCTAGTCTCAACATAAAATTCATCTTAGAGCAATGGTCACGGGTTCTAGCAGCCTGGATACTCATACGCCCTCGCTGCCAGTCGGGAACACATTATCCTTATTGACAATTTGCTCACCTGCACCATTTAAATCTAGTGAGCCTAGAGGCTCAGCACGTTCTATCCTTACATAACAAAATGAAACCACACACAAGCACACATCATATAAAATACGTGAATAATAATTATATGTGCATGATCTTAAAATTATATGCATATAAACATAAATAAATAATCATACTTCTAAATCATCATGCTATAACATAATTCATCATACTTTATAATTTTCGTTAAAATAACATATCATGATTTCTTAGTTCTAAACAGGTCGTATCCATGTCGATGGCATCATACTGAGCGATTGATCAATCTATAAACCAACGTACGCGGCGGTGGGGTTTCCACCTCTGTGCTGCCACTTCACCAGCCCTCTCAGCTGGATCCATAAGCTCATCATACTTATACATTATTAGGAAGGTCACCGGGCCCAGGTATCCCGGCCTCCAACCACATCACTTTCCACATTCACTTCAACTTCCATAAAAATATATTTTTCTTAACATACATTTAAACTTATCATAAAAATTCTTACATGATGCATGAACTTAAAAAAATCTCATTTATTTCTTTATTTCATGAAAATTTGTCCGTAAATATATATTTAATTTATTTTCTTAAAAATCATACTTATATATCTAATAAAAATGCATGCATGAATTAAATATATATTTACGGACATTTATTTTTCCAAGGACTTGTTCGAGCTGCTGACCACTAGACTTAAACTCAAAAATACTTAGACTGGACTAAAAATCCAAAAGCCCAACCTGACCTAGCCCATTAAGCTTCATGGGCCCCCAAGCCCATGAGAAACTAATGGGCTCACTTAAAATATAATTTAAGTCCATTATCTAATTAACTTAAAATTAAATTAATAAATTTTACTATTTAACCATTAATTATAAACTAGACCGATAAAATTATTAAACCCGACTCAACTTGGCCCAATAATTCTCATGGATCACACGGCCCATGACAAATTAGTGGGCTCACTTTTTTATAGTTATTAAAGACCATTAAATTAGTCTAATTAATTAATTTAATCAAGCCCAACTCTTTAATTTACTAACTTAAACTCTTAATTAATTAAAATAAAATATCCAAACCTAATTAATAAAAATCTAGACCCGAACTAAAATTAATTTGTCCCATCAAGATGTGACCCGACCCGGACCCAAGACCCATGCCCGGCCCGCCTAAAAAAAACCCATAACCCAAAATTAAAGAAAAAGAACCCAATTTCCCAAACCCATCACACGTACAGACTCCCCCATGAATTCTTTACTCTTGGCCATGTAGCAGTAGGTTTTATGGCCTGCTTCCGGCTAGCTCCGGCCACCGACTGTCCGGAGCTCCACCGCCCAGACGTAGCCCACGCCTGGGCGGTTCCAACGAGCCATGCCTCGCTTTGAACCGATACTTATACAGCCATAGCGAACCACATTTCCGAGAATTCCGAAACTGCCGCGCAGCCTGTGCAGTCCACAATCCGTGGACTTTCTGACCAGCTCCGGCCAATACCGGCCGGAGCTCCAACACCTGGACCACCCCAGGGTCCAGAAACAACCTTAGGACTAGGCCTTACTCGATCCAAGACCCAGCATGAAGAGCCCGATCCCTTCTCCTCCAACCGATTTGCGCAGGTTGCTTCCTGGACACAGCCCACGTCCAGCCTTGTTCCAGCTTAATTCAAGACCCGACCACCCTCCTAAACTGACCCTAAGGAACCCTCCTAGACCCAAGAACCAATTGGCAGCAGACTCGATCAAGCCATGAACAGAAATATCATCAAACTTGAGTCATCTTACTCAAAAACGTGAAACATGCATGAACAATAAAAAGTCTCCTTCGAAACTGAAAAACGCATGCATTAACAGATCAATCATGTAAAAATCAGTGTACTACGATTTAAACGGTGAGCAAAAAGGGATTCGAAACGTGCCTTGTTGAAGATTTGGACCAAAACAAAGAAATCAACGCGTATCGGGCTCGCCGGGACGAACGACTTGAAAATCCTTGCCGAATAATCTCAAGAAAATTGTCTGTGATGCGTTCTTGACGATGGAAAATTTTCTGAAGATTTATGGAGGCGGCTAAAAGAGTTTTGGCGTGAGATAGGGATAGAGTTTTAGAGAGAATAATTTAGGTTAAATCTTTAATATAATGATGCTTAGGATAATAACTAATTATTGTATTAACAAAATAAATTTAAAAACTCTTAATCATCATAAATAATCTGATTTATAACCTTAAATACCGAAATATAAAATAATTGGATTTTTAAAGCTTGATAAAAGTCATTAAAATGACTTATTTTGGGTAAAAACGGACAATTAAATAGGTATATATATAAATACCATAATTTTTTTAAAATCTTACCTTAAAATAATATTTTAAGGCTCCTAAAAATCTCATAAAATATTTTGGGTGAAAACTAACATCTCGTCCGTCCACGGTCCCGCCTACGCGATCATAAAATAAACTTTCTCAAATAAATTCATAAATAACATCATACCGATTTAAATGCCGAAACAATATTTAAAATATTCCAATAAATCACATAATTCACATAATAACATATAAAATTAATTTAACACATTTTCACATTATTTTAAAATTATTAAATCTCCTAGTTATGCATGCGGATTTACGTAGAAAATTTTCGGACGTTACAATTCTCTCCCCCTTAAATGGAATTTCGTCCTCGAAATTTGATTTAACTTAGTCGTCTAATAACACATGACTAAAATTTTTCAAAACTAATTTTCAAACTTAAATCCCAAAAACATAACTTAATTTATATATCTAAAATTCAACTTAAATCTCAAAAAAAAAATTCTAACTTGTCAAACTTAAATCTAAAATCATAACTTAATCTACAAATCTAAGTGTCAAACTTACGTCTCATAAATTATCAAACTTAATTTTCTAAACATATATCATTCTAGTCATCCTGGTGTGTAACGCGTCTCAGAAGCATACTCTAATTTCCATAAATTCTCTACGTAACTGCATTGCATAACTAAGTATTTTTAGTTTTAATACTGTCATAACTTAAAATTCTCATTTTCATAAATCATTAAAACAAAAATCATGTGTCCCATGCATAAAACATAATTTAAAATATTTAAAACTTACAGACTGGCAGTGCGGCTTCTGACCTCCGTGTAGCAGGCTAGTTACCCTCCAAGGACCATGGCTCTGATACCAAATGAAACATCCTAAAACTCCTACTGATTTTTTTTTTTTTAACAAAACTCTCTGATAATAAAATAATGAATATAAATATATATATGCCCATACATATATATATCATACATAAAAATAATTTTACTTAATTTAAAATATATAAACACAATAAATACAATAAAAGTACACACATTCAATTAAATACTTAAAATTAATTACTAAATAATCATTTATAAATATTCCATAATAAAATTCCTAAATTCCATGCATATACTGAAAATCTATAATAATAAAACATATGCGAAAATAAACGTTCTAGTCTCAACATAAAATTCATCTTAGAGCAATGGTCACGGGTTCTAGCAGCCTGGATACTCATACGCCCTCGCTGCCAGTCGGGAACACATTATCCTTATTGACAATTTGCTCACCTGCACCATTTAAATCTAGTGAGCCTAGAGGCTCAGCACGTTCTATCCTTACATAACAAAATGAAATCACACACAAGCACACATCATATAAAATACGTGAATAATAATTATATGTGCATGATCTTAAAATTATATGCATATAAACATAAATAAATAATCATACTTCTAAATCATCATGCTATAACATAATTCATCATACTTTATAATTTTCGTTAAAATAACATATCATGATTTCTTAGTTCTCAACAGATCGTATCCATGTCGGTGGCATCATACTGAGCGATTGATCAATCTATAAACTAACGTACGCGGCGGTGGGGTTTCCACCTCTGTGCTGCCACTTCATCAGCCCTCTCAGCTGGATCCATAAGCTTATCATACTTATACATCATTAGGAAGGTCACCGGGCCCAGGTATCCCGGCCTCCAACCACATCACTTTCCACCTTCACTTCAACTTCCATAAAAATATATTTTTCTTAACATAAATTTAAACTTATCATAAAAATTCTTACATGATGCATGAACTTAAAAAAATCTCATTTATTTCTTTATTTCATGAAAATTTGTCCGTAAATATATATTTAATTTATTTTCTTAAAAATCATACTTATATATCTAATAAAAATTCATGCATGAATTAAATATATATTTACGGACATTTATTTTTCCAAGGACTTGTTCGAGCTGCTGACCACTAGACTTAAACTCAAAAATTCTTAGACTGGACTAAAAATCCAAAAGCCCAACCTGACCTGGCCCATTAAGCTTCATGGGCCCCCAAGCCCATGAGAAACTAATGGGCTCACTTAAAATATAATTTAAGTCCATTATCTAATTAACTTAAAATTAAATTAATAAATTTTACTATTTAACCATTAATTATAAACTAGACCGATAAAATTATTAAACCCGACTCAACTTGGCCCGATAATTCTCATGGATCACACGGCTCATGACAAATTAGTGGGCTCACTTTTTTATAGTTATTAAAGACCATTAAATTAGTCTAATTAATTAATTTAATCAAGCCCAACTCTTTAATTTACTAACTTAAACTCTTAATTAATTAAAATAAAATATCCAAGCCTAATTAATAAAAATCTAGACCCAGACTAAAATTAATTTGTCCCATCAAGATGTGACCCGACCCGGACCCAAGACCCATGCCCGGCCCGCCTAAAAAAAACCCATAACCCAAAATTAAAGAAAAAGAACCCAATTTCCCAAACCCATCACACGTACAGACTCCCCCCCATGAATTCTTTACTCTTGGCCATGTAGCAGTAGGCTTTATGGCCTTCTGCTGGCCAGCTCCGGCCACCGACCGGCCGGAGCTCTACCGCCCAGACGTAGCCACGCCTGGGCGGTTCCAACGAGCCATGCCTCTCTTTGAACCGATACCTATACAGCCATAGCGAACCACGTTTCCGGGAATCCCGAAACTGCCGCGCAGCCTGTGCAGTCCACAATCCGTGGACTTTCTGACCAGCTCCGGCCACTACCGGCCGGAGCTCCAACACCTGGACCACCCCAGGGTCCAGACACAACCTTAGGACTAGGCCTTACTCGATCCAAGACCCAGCATGAAGAGCCCGATCCCTTCTCCTCCAACCGATTTGCGCAGGTTGCTTCCTGGACACAGCCCACGTCCAGCCTTGTTCCAGCTTAATTCAAGACCCGACCACCCTCCGAAACTGACCCTAAGGAACCCTCCTAGACCCAAGAACCAATTGGCAGCAGACTCGATCAAGCCATGAACAGAAATATCATCAAACTTGAGTCATCTTACTCAAAAACGTGAAACATGCATGAACAATAAAAAGTCTCCTTCGAAACTAAAAAACGCATGCATTAACAGATCAATCATGTAAAAATCAGTGTACTACGATTTAAACGGTGAGCAAGAAGGGATTTGAAACGTGACTTGTTGAAGATTTGGATCAAAACAAAGAAATCAACGCGTATCGGGCTCGCCGGGACGAACGACTTGAAAATCCTTGCTGAAAAATCTCAAGAAAATTGTCTGTGATGCGTTCTTGACGATGAAAAATTTTCTGAAGATTTATGGAGGCGGCTAAAAGAGTTTTGGCGTGAGATGGGGATAGAGTTTTAGGGATAATAATTTAGGTTAAATCTTTAATATAATGATGCTTAGGATAATAACTAATTATTGTATTAATAAAATAAATTTAAAAACTCTTAATCATCATAAATAATCTGATTTATAACCTTAAATCCCGAAATATAAAATAATTGGATTTTTAAAGCTTGATAAAAGTCATTAAAATGACTTATTTTGGGTAAAAACGGACAATTAAATATTTATATATATAAATACCATAATTTTCTTAAAATCTTACCTTAAAATAATATTTTAAGGCTCCTAAAAATCTCATAAAATATTTTGGGTGAAAACTAACATCTCGTCCGTCCACGATCCCGCCTACGCGATCATAAAATAAACTTTCTCAAATAAATTCATAAATAACATCATACCGATTTAAATGCCGAAACAATATTTAAAACATTTTAATAAATCACATAATTCACATAATAACATATAAAATTAATTTAACACATTTTCACATTATTTTAAAATTATTAAATCTCCTAGTTATGCATGCGGATTTACGTAGCAAATTTTCGGACGTTACAATGTGGGTCCCACATTATAGAATGGGGCTCAAATGATATGTACCAATAAAATCATTCCACCTATCCATGGGGTAATACCCATGGGTTGGGGTCGAATCAACCCTGCTACTACTGACAGCGGACAATGCCACGTATAGACATTGTCCGTTGTCCATTTTATTTTATTTTATTAATTATATAATTTACAAATAATATTATACTATCTATTATTTTTTGTTATAAATTATAGTCCAATTTTGTTGAGTGCGTTTGAAAACAAAATATTTTATTTTGAAAGTGTTTTTTTAAATAAAAGTTATAATAAATTTTCCTTGAGAATGTACTAAAAGTATTTTTCTAATTTGAGTCATTTGAAAAATATTTTAAAAAAACACTTTCAAAACAAAATACTTTAAAAAAAATACTTTAAGTATATTTATCTCTTCTCAAGATAAAATTATTACAACTTTTATTTAAGAAAACACTATGTGGCACCGTCCGGTGTTTTGCAATATTCCTGCACAGACTCACACACGATGATGTATTTTTTAAATTAAAAATTAAAAAAAGCCATCAATTTTATGAGGTTAATATCCGATTTGGACTTCACTTATGAAAAAATATTATTTTTATGTTGAAATATTTTAGCTTTTATTAGAAAACTTATCTACTCTTGATTATTTGTTTTGTAAATTGTATCAATCAAATAATTAATTATTTGTCTTAAATCAATCAAATTATTAATTAAAATTATAATATTATTATTTATGTATTTATTTTTTATATTTATTAATTATTGAATTTTTTTTACTGTTTTACATTATAATGTTTTTATCACATCATAAACTTCACTGTTGAATATGATGCTAGTAGACTTGAGCTGGATACAAGTAAGATGGAATTTTTTTCAAAAGATTGACTTCAATGTCTCCAACTAACAATTTAATTTTGGCACATAATTTGTACTGAAATAGTGTTCTTTTTATACCAAATATAAAATTTATATAAGCTTTACCCTACAGTTAAAATGAGAATTTTTTTATAATATCTCATACAGTCATACAGTGTTATCTAAAATTATTTTCCGAGTCAAAAGTTTATTTATAAATTTATAAAAATATTTACATATTGAATTTATGTTTTATTAATTTTGTAAAAAAAAGTTAAAATAATTTTTTAATCATTTATGGAAAAAAAAAATTGTGCTAATCATTTTAGGTTGTTAAATTAATAAATTAAACAAGGGCAAATAATAGAAGGTTAAAACAAATTAAAAACCTTCACCCAATATTATATCGATTGCCATAAGTGAGAATGGGTTTCCCAAAAAATGCGGCTTTTGGTGCAATTCAATTTGGATTTGGATCCTATTCTCTATGCGAAAACACGGCACTAATTGCCGTGTATTTTTTATACAAGATGATCAGCTTATGTAAAAATTGCAAAACATACGATGTTGTGGTTTTAACATGATAGAAATGATCCAAATCCATTCAATTTTTGGTTTCTTCGGAGTTGCACTTGCGGTTTTTTCGGTTAAAACCAAAGTCTAAACAACCTAGATGCATAATATATGTGAATTAGGTCGTTGATTGATGTTCCGAAAATTTACCATGTAAACACATTTTAAACTTCCTATATGAAATTGAAGACCATAATCATTAAATTTGAAAAAGGAATAAATTGAAAGAAAAAAAATATCAAAACCAATAAATTGTAGCAGCATTCCACCATAATACACTTCAAAGAACAGATGACAAAAATTGGACAAACATAAAACAAGAAAACAAAGAACTTCAATTTCCTAGTACTGAACAAAACTTAAGGTGGCCATTAATATATGTTGTAACACCATATACCAATCGTCCTTTTTCACTGTAAAATTCTCTACTATTTCCTATCTTTATTTCTTCAATATGAAGTAATGTATGCCTCACGTGCTTTCACGCCAAAGACATGAAAAAACTGCCAATATTAAGTATGTCATTTCTTGATATTGCAGGCCTTAGAATGTTTCATATACTGTAAGGTTTTGGCCTTGGCATGTTCTTGACTAGCCCGCAGAGCAAAGTGTCATCCTGAATGTTATATTCGTCGCGAAGAGAGTTTTCCGGGGAGAGCACGCTAATGTAAAGTTGCTGTCCCAAATAATTCCTTTCTAACAGCGTTGATCTCAAGTTCCACATTCCAGCATTGTCCAAAGTTGTCATGACTGCTGCCCAGCTTTTTGGATATACATGGATTGTGTGTCTGCTAACAGCATCTATTAGATTGTACTTGCTCCTTTTCTCTGCTGTCCATCTCCCAGCCTCAATCCTGTCGCAGAATACAAATATGCGTGAATGAATGAATTTAACATCAAATAGTGGGAAATCTTGTTCTCATTCAAATTTGCTTGATTCTTTTCTTTTGGTAGTGGAAACATATGGACGTGTAAAGATCTATCATCCGTTTTTGGGAAAAAAATGTCTAAAGAATGGTGTTTTTGCAGGAAGCGAGCTGTCATTTTTGTGGGATTTTGGTTTCTTAGAGTGACAGTGATTATGTGCAACAGTGACTGTTAGTGTTTGTAAGTAATACTTACGCAACAGGGAAGAACGAATAGCCATCCAAGTGCCAGGACTGAACACTCTTTTCATGGTTTTCGAATATGATCTCAACGAAGTTTCTGAAAACGCCTTTGATCACAATTGGAGCAATGGTTATTTTATCTCCTGCACCGGATGGCGGTTCATCACCAATTAAACCGTATTTGAACACTTTGTCTGCAACCCCAAAGTACTCAGCCAACTTCACTGGTGTCTCTGGATCAGTGTGTGAAACTCCATTGATAGCATACCTCAACTTTCCATCAACAGATCCTGCTGAGTTGACGAATTTGATTGTGCGTGTAATGTCGATTCTGCCATAATGGTAGGACCCTTGTGGATTAGGCCTAGCTGCGCTAGCTGTCAAGTTCCAACGAAGGGACCGGAACTGGTTCAACGACCAAGCCCACCCTACTGGAGGCTCTGGCAGAAAGGCTGAGGCTGGACCCTTTCCACCGACATAACGGATTGTTGCTGTTGTAGTGAGTGCTGATTTTGTGAAACGTGTGGAGGCAACGAAGAGATAGTCCTTAGGTGCTTGATTAGCAGTGACCAACACTGAGTAGCATTGGCCTAAATGCACATCAAGAGAATCATACACATTCTGCACGGTGTGTGATCCTTCAACCTCCACTAGTTTCATTGGATGGCCTTGAAACCTTGCATTAATGGAATTCTTCATCCCAACATTGCATATTCTGTATCTATATACCTTCCCAGGGATCATAGTAAACATGGGCTGATCTTTTCCATCACTCATTCCACTCTTTCCATTGATAATAAGCCCATCCGGCCGGCCAAGACTCCGGCCTTCATCCAACAGTTTCTTCAAGTTGGAATGGCCTTTCGAGTACCAATCTCCCACAAGCACTGTGTAGTCATCCTCAGGACGATCAAAGGGTACCGGGATCAAGTCACGGCTATGCACAGTGAGTGGGCCATAGCCACCCGCCGCACGGTGGAGGGAGGTGGTGGGGTAGTAATAGTAGCTGCCTATCTGATCCTTGACTTGGAAGTGGTAAGTAAAGTTTGTACCCGGCTGAATTGGGCAATTTGTGCCTAATGTTCCATCTTGCCAAGAATTCTTCCTTTGTTGAATGCCATTCCAGTTGAAGAGCAACGGCTCGTTGAGGTTGTTGAAGACATTTACAACAATGTTGTTGTTGGAAGTGCAGTTGATCGTTGGTCCTGGGAATTTTCCATTGATTTGAATCACTTGTTGAGGGACACCTAAAGGGGAGAGGGTGGCATAATTCACATTCCAAGTGTAGAACAAGTAAGGATCCTCAGATTTGACCACAATAACATGTGTTGAAAGAAGGGAAATGAGTGTAAGAATCAATAAGTTAATTCTATACATATTTGTATGTTTGTTCGATACTTTTGGTCAGGTTTTCTTGATGTAGAGTTACTGTGGGAGATGATGATTGTTTGTGTCAAAAGTTTGGCTTTAAAAAGGCAAAATGGACAAAGGGGAGAATATTCAGGGCCATTGAAATTTTGTTGCATCGCCGCAAGCAACGTTCTTTTTTGAGGGGGGAAGTTTTGTTAGCATGGTGTGCCTTTAATTTCTCCCATCATTTGTTAATAGTTTTCAGTCTTAAAATTATCCGCATGAAGTATTGGTCAACCTCAATCTCCCTGACTTTTCTCTTCCTCCCACACATGTACACTCACTCAAAGAAGCCCAAAAAGTAAATTTTGCACCAAAAAGTTAATAATTTGCTTGGCTTCTAAATTTTTTCGTAAGAGTTATTTTGTATAGTCGTGTCAATTCCAAACTTTGATGGATACATGTACATTAAAATAATAGTATGTCCCCAAAAAATAAAAATAAAATTACTCTAGCTTTTGCATACCTTAAGCACCATGGATTAGAATCTAATTAATTACCTTTACCATAGAGTATTTTTCGCTAGGTCATTATTAAAATTGAATTTACAATTTTTTTGAAAATATATTTTATCATGCCCTCCACAAATTGATTTTGTCACAAAAATAAACTGGTTATGGCTTATGATTATACGTAACGAGTGATTTGTTCGCTAGTACATGCTAAAAGGAAAAACTTCAAGAGAATCGGACAATGCATCTCATTCGACTATATGCCCGAATGTACAATCAAGATGATGCTCGTGATGGTGTTATTATTCAAAAAAAAAAAAAAAGATTAAATTTACATCAAGAAAATTTAAATTAGTACACAACAAAATTAGCTCGATGTCAAATTGCAAGGCAAACGCTAACACAACTTACTCGGACATACTTCTTCCAATATATTCGAAAAATCAAGAAATAATCGATATTGAAATCATCCGGAAGCTTATTTTGAGCAAGCGAGCTCAACTTCTGACAAAGTTTGTTCGTCAATAAGGTCACTAGACATGGCCTGAGGTATTCTATGTCGTTTTAATATACGATCCGTGGCGAGTTTTGCAGATTCATAGTTTAAAACAATTACCCTCTCATCATCCAAATCGAATCTCACACTTCCTTCGTAACCATCTTCCACAAGTTGTCGTAAATGTTTCAAGTTGTTAACTTCTATGCCGTTAACCTTCTTCAGCTGCAAAATATGGAATGAATTGTAAAGAAAGGGAGTGTGACCTAAAACATTTTACGGAATAGTGTTTTCATTTAGCTTACAGCTAGAACAGAGTAAGATCAGCTAATTCAACAGAAAATTTTTAATACAGAAACAGAGTGTTGTATACCTGTAACTCAGCAAGGCGCTCATAGCCGGTATTGATGTCATCCAGTAAGACCTATATCAAATTTGTAACATAGTCAAGAACAAAGTATTACTATCTGTGTACACATAAATGCAAATGGACCATGCACAGTTTTGTACAATGCTCTTTCTTCATAATTCGCCGCTAAGCTCAAACATATTGTCTCATCTAAATTACAAAACTTATTATTTGCTATTTCACTTTTACTACGAGAGCAATACATCTTCAAGTCCACGAAACTCTCATTTTATAGCTAATCTACATCATGCTTATTATTATAAGGTAAAATTCAAGTATGATCATCATACAAATCGATATTAAAAAAAAGAGCCTTAAAATATGCAAATATATAAGTGTATATGCACACAGCACACATATATTGTTAGAATTCAAAGTAACAGAACAAAAACAGAAATGATTTAACGGCTACCCAGATTATTGTTTTAGAAAATTAAAGATTAAGAAGTCACAGTAAATGGAAGAGCAAGGTATCAACTAGTAAATTATGATTTACGCACCATAATTTAAATATTCAAATTGTAAGAATTTCAGAAGTTTCTTACATTATTAATACGGAGAGATGATTGCAAATGGTTGATGAAATGAATTTTTACAATCAAGAATAAAATATTATTAGAAATTAAATTAATTCAATTGGTTCCAGTAAACATTATAGATACCAACATTATTTTTTTTAAAAAAAAAAATACTAGGGAAACTAATCATAATTATCACAACCATAGAATAATTATAATTATAAAAGTTCCAAGTGCAACTACAAATAGATGCCCAAATTTATAAAATCAGCATAAATACCGAAAGAATATTAGAAGGGTGATGATTTACTAATCCCTCCATTAGATCGACAAAACTATTCCAACCCGAAACCTGATATCAGAAAGAATAGCTAAGTACCTGGGAGAGGATGACAAGCTGTTCACCAGCTTTCTTTGGCAGCTCTCTAAGTGCTCGCTCACACAACCGACGAGGGCATGTGTTGTACCAGTCCTCTCCATACTCATGAAGAAATGGTTGAGTCAAAGGAATAAAGACGAGGCCGGCAAAGATGAAATAACTTGGAAGTTTATCAAACTGGTGAACCGGAACAAGTGGTTCTATCTGCATGTTAAAGAAATTTGGAAGAACCAGCTCAGATTCTCAGAATATAGTTAACAGTTAACTAACTGAAATGAAGATAATTTTGACAGCAAAATGTGAGGGCTAAAAATCCCTAAGCTATTATCATCACGACGTAAAATACTTCCAAATAGGATTTTTTGGTAATAACATGCCAAGCATGTTACGATCTGGGTATCGGGAAATTTTTTAAGAATATGTTCTACTTTGTGCTCTGGTTAACGGGGGGCGGGGAGAAAGTTTTTCGTTCTTGTGGGAGATTGGGAGTTTGATTCCCTTAACAGGGGTTATATTAAAGCTCAGTTATATACACTTACAGGACGAAGGGTAACACTGAATTCATGCTCTTCTCCATTTCTCAAGACTTTAATTTGCGCAGTTTCATTAGGCTTCTTCATGGAGACTAAATGATCAAACGTTATTCTCTCTCGATTCCGGAAAGAAACTGTGTATCATAAATGAGTCATAACATCAAAACCATTGATATTAAAATAGCTATGTACTAGTAGTAAAATGATCAGCCACCATAATGTTTCGCAAGTATGCGGCGATACATAGACATTCAGCGATAAATAGTAAGTACCCTTTGTTTGCTTTCTCAAGTAACTGAAAATGTATAAGAATGAACAATCGGCCAATCATAAACGGATGTTTTTGAAACATCTCACATAGAATCCAAAAAAGGCATGGAGACATGTTGAGATATACCTGTTCCATCATTTGCTATGGTGGAACCATCAAACGAAAGGATGATATCATCTTTTTTCAGAACTCTATATGCATCAGAGAGAGGATTAATTCTACTGACAAGTATCCCAGTTAAACCAGGACGCATTTTGAAGTGATCACGAAGTTGTGCATTTTCAGTAGGTTGGCAAGACAAACCCAATGAGCAGAATCCAACATAATCTCCAGTTTCTTGAACACCAGCGATGAAATGCTTTATCACCGGGACAGGAATAATATAACTGCAAAATGACAAACAATTACCTGACATTGTATCTAATGACTCCTCCAAGTTTATAAGAATCCAAATTAATAAGAAACATGTTCTATTCGTACACGTACAAATGAAATACAGCAATAGCACTCAAACACGCCAAATCCAAATAACAATACATTTAGCCACTGACATGGAGAGATGATAACTGCTTCGACCCAGTTTAGAAGTGAGTCACGTGACTGGACACTGGTCTTTTACAAGTTTGCCACAAACAAATTAACATGCTATATCTTAGGATATTCAATACCCCATGGACTATAAGTTGCTTGCTTTACATGTAAGAACAAGAAATCAAAAAGCTGAAGAACTATACAGGTCATAGAGGGACAGTGTTTATATTTAGATTAAAGATAGGGCCAGCCAATTGTACAAGGAAAATACAATTCAATTCATTGTAAATAACTGACTAAACAAAGGTATGCGTCATCTTAGATTTCCCTGACCTATTTGGCATAATTAACATAAACTATATTGCTTGGCCCTTAAGAGATAGATGGCTCATTTGTCTAAAAAGGAATAAATTCCTAAACAGAATGCATATTTAACAGAGGTAGTTCTATGATGCACAGCCAAAAAAAATATTTCATCCACACCAATATGACTCAATTCCTGATTCACTGCCAGTTCAAAAATGATAAGAGCATCTGTAATTATGCAAGCATCTTCATAGGGACACGCGGTTAATTGGTATGACTCACACTAGGGAAGAAGAGAGACATGGAAAATTTCAGGTAATATATTTTGTTTCTACTCATTCATTTTTGAGAATGAAATTAATTCCAACAACCATGTCCAGGAGCTCTAAATTTCATAACTCCAATGTCGGCATATAACATGGATTGTCGTATTTGACTAACAATTTTCACCAAAGATAAATAGACTTAGTCATCATCCGTAAGCTGCAGCTTCAACAGAGAATAATGATGCTACCCAGGCTGAAGATGCATAACATACCTACCAGCTACCAAATCTGGAATCAAATTGGCATCTTGGTGGACAGGAATAATTCAGGACATGACATGGACACAAACTTTAAAATAGTTGATGTCAAGATGTGAGAAATGAAATATATGTGCCTCCTAACTTTGTAAAAATGAGGTTCTGACACTCAAATTCTCAAGCACACTATTAGGTATGTTCCTAGCTGTCATCCCATGCCAATAAAATGCGAGGACAAAACATGATAATTTACCCAATGTTCTCCGCACCAGAAAGGTTTTGAAATGCTACTCCGACAACTTTGTCACCCATGATTGCTGGGCCTCCACTGTTTCCTGGATTTATAGCTGCATCAATCTGTATTGCCAACAGTTGTGTTGCACCATGTACATATTGTGTTGGCTCAACCCTGGAGACGACCCCTTTTGTAACAGAAATGTTGTCTCCTCCTGCAAAAACATACTGATTGGTGTAATTTTCCGATGAAACCAGCAGAAGCTCACTGCTCACAACTTCTACTCGTAATAAAAGAATAGTTAAAGTAGATAGAAATCTGTTTCAATTAGTCAACAGGTTCATGAAAAATATGGCAACTTTCGATAACCAAATATAGAAAATCGTATCATAGTTAGCTTACACAAACCTAAATCAAGATTGATTAGAGAGCAATACAAATAACTTTTGCATTCGTGAACTCGATAAAACCAATCAATCGCAAGCAACTTAAATAGTAAATAACAATTTAAAGTTAGAATCGACATCATAAAGGCCACTTAAAAGTCTGCAGATAATGCAAATTTTACAATTAAATTTCTCTTCGAAGTCCTAAAATTCAATAAACATGCATGGTCTATTTTTTCCAATTTTCAAACATATATCTTTGAAGCAACTTCACAAATGATTAATTCTGGTTTGCAACCTGGCCAAAGGAGAAATCTTCCTTACTCAAAAAGTATCTTGCGCACATTTTATGTGACATTACCTTGAGGATAGCCAACAACAGCAACTGCCTCTTGAAGAAAAGGGGTGTCACCAAGTTCCAAAAAGTTCATTCCTTCCCAGAATTCTTGATTTTCAACAACCAATATAGCCAAATCACATTCATGGCCGACAGCCTGGATCTCTGCCCTGTATTTGGTGGGAGAACCATGCTTTCTTACAAGCACAAATGTATGATCAGCTACAACATGGGCATTTGTCAGGATTCTCCTTCCCGGGATAACGAACCCTACATCAAATTTCACCAAAGCCATAGTCAAAAGCATAATTGGTCCACATACAGTTTCGCAGAAACTTTTAAAGTTAGATAGCTAATATTATTAAATTTTAGCCCACAAGACACCTGCATGAATCCATCTGGTTATCTACGGATATGATTTCTCTAAAGATGTGGGTTTAGGCTAGCCTACATATAACCTCATGACAGCAAGCTTTTCGAAACTGCTTATAGTTACAACAATAAAAATGTCAAAATGTCAAACAGGAACACGAACATAAGAATTGTTAAAAGAATTTGCATCTCCATCATACTACCACTTTGTTAGCTAAATTCAATAAATTGACTGTCATTATGTCTCATGATTAATCGGCCAGAACAAGCGCAAAGAGGAAACTTTCACGAAAAGTAAAAGCTTTCAATCAATTATGTTCAACCAATCTACACGAAAAGAAAATTGGGCAAAAAGAAATGCAAACCTGAGCCCATTGTTTCACGCTGAGACTTATTCTGCCAAGGAAGGAAGTAACTGGGGCTACTCGCAACCGTAAATATCTTCACCACAGAATCTAACGCCAATTCAATTGCAGAATACTCATCCGGCATAGCAACATATTGCATGGGAACGTGAGTACTTCCCTGCTCGTCAGCTTCACCATTCTCAACACCAGTTGTAGGAGTAGCCGCAGCATCGCCAGCTAAGGTAGAATTTGATATTGAGCAAGTGGAATACAATTTAATCGAGGAGCAACAAAAACCACCGCAACTTACTCGACTGCTAAAGTTGGAAATCACACTGCGAGCAAAAGGAGTCTGGATGGGATTATTGAAGGGAGAATGATGAGAAAAGATAGCTCTACCACTGATTCCTAGGCGGTCGTGAGTGATCCTCAGCCTCCGAAACGCCGTATACGCAGCGCCGGATGATCGATTTACTAGCATCGCCGCGTCAGGACGAAGGCGGAGGCGAAAAACCTCCGGCTCAGGGTTTTAGGGCAATAAACATGAAGAAATTATTTATAGACTTTTACACAAATCATTTAATAAAAAACAATAATGAGAAATGTTAAATAATTAATATCATAAGTTAATATTTTCAATTATTCTGATGGATATGTCTTTTCTATTATTTTTTTATGACGTGTGAACTCGCCATCGCTATCTTTTGATTTTCGATTTCGGTGTGCTCAATAGCCTGCACATTAGCTAGGTAAATCACACTAGCTAGCCTTGTGTAGGGGTGTTATCGAGTCGAGCCGAGCTCGAGTAGCACTGTAACACCCGGTATTTTAGATACGTAAATCCGCATGCATAATTAGGATATTTAATTATTTAAATTTTAGATTTATGGGTTAAATAATTATGTGAATTATTTGTGCATGATTTAATTTATTTTTAAGCATTTAACCCATAATTAGTGATTTTTATGATTTTTAGTATTTAATTGTTTTTGATCGCGTAGACGGGACCGTGGACGGACGAGATGACAACTTTCTATCCAAATTATTTTATGAGTCTTTTTAGAGCCCAAAAATATTATTTTGAGTTTTATTTCCTCAATATTTTTAGTATTTAATTTTATATAATTTTAGGAGTCCATTTTTATTCAAATTTAGTCATTTTAATGACTTTTAATTATTTTTAAAATTCTCTTAATTTGTAATTTCGGGATTTTTATATTTTTAATTTAAGTTATCAGATTTTAACTTTTATTTGGAGTTTTAAATTTTTATATTTTATATTTAAAACTTTTAATTATTTTAATTATCCTAAAACCTATTTTAATTAAATTAAAAACCTAAACCTAACCTACCTAAACCCTTCAACCGATCACTTAGCCGCCTCCATCAGTTCTCACCCCCATCTTCATCGTGTTCTTCGAATTCTTCAGCCTCCATAGCTCGATTTTGAAGCTTCCAAGCCGGTTGTCATCGCCCCATCGTCCCGGAATCGTTCTACGCACTCCTTTCTCTTCAAACTACGGTGCAAGGCATGATTCTTTCTCTTTTTCTTACCATATCAGTTATTATGTGCGTGTGTGTGTGAGAATCAGAATTTCCTTCGAAAATTTCAGAAACAAAACGGGATGTGTTCGATTTTATGCATTTGTTCTTGTGTTTATTGATCAATCTCACGTTTTCTTAGCCATGGCTCGTACCACTGCTGGTCGAAGGGTTGTAGGGTGTGTGAGGGTTGCCTAGACTCAAATGGCTCGAGTGGTTCGAGCCAAACGAGCCCAGAAAACCACCTAGAGCCGATCGGTCTCCAAGGAAGCGCAGCTAGGGTTTCGGGGAAGGGGGCTCGGCTGATGGTCTGTGGGGTGCATGGGCCGGGGTCAGGGGCTAGGTTCGAACCGCCCAGACATGGGCTACGTTTGGGCGGCGGGCCCCCGACCAGGGGTGGCCGGAGCAGGGCGGCAGCAGCCCTAGAAGGGCTGCTGCTCGCGGCGGCCGAGAGGAACAAGGGGGGGGGGGCGTCGGGTTTAGGGTTAGGGTTTGGTTCCGGGTCGGGTCTGTGGTCCGGGTCGGGTCAGTAGGGTAGTGGGTCGGGTTAAGTTGGTCCGGGTCCGGGTTGGTGGGCCGGGCTCGAGTCTTTTTAATTTTAAAGTATTTTATGATTTAATGGGTTTTTGGGCCAATTAATTAGAAATAAAATGATTTGGGTTCCATTTAATTATTTGGGTTAAGTTTAATTATTATTGGGCTTAATTAAATTAATTAAGTGAGTCTACTAATTTTTATGGGCTTTAGGGCCCATGAAAGTTATTGGGCCAGTTTTTGGGCTTTTGGGCCCATTGGGCCAGAATTGGTTGTTAATGGGCTTGAATAATTTTATTGGGCTTAGAATAATTTTATTGGGCTTAAGTATGTTAATGGGCCAGTCTCAGTGTTAATGGGCCAGATTTTAGTAAATGGGCTTGAGAGTTTAGGGCCAGCAGTCCAGTACAATCCATGAGAAATTGCATGTTTCCTGATTATATATTTAATTATTTTTATGCATTGAAGTTATTTTAATATGTATATGTTAGTATGAAATTAAATTAAATATATATGAAGGACACACATTTTATTTAGGTACATGCATTCATGAAATAATTTTATGTATGATTAAATGTTTAAGGTTGAGCAATAAGAAAATATTTTATGTTGGAAGTTGAAGTAGTGTGACAATTTGATATTTGAGGGGGATTCGTCCCCATATGTGAACTATTGAAGGGCAGTTTACTGCCAATTTAAGAGGTGATTCGTCACCGCCACGTATGTTGGTTTCCACGCTGATCAGTATTTAATGTATGATTTAAGGTTACACTACTGATACAACCATGAGATGTTAAAAAATAATTTGCTCAACAATGTATTATGTTATTTAAGTTAATTTAAGTTATGATATGTTATGATATTTTAAGCATGCTCATTCATGTATATGTTATGTATTAGTAGTAAATTGATTTAAATTATTTTAAATCCTTGTTATGTTAGCATGTTGGGCTTCTAGGCTCACTACACTGGTATGGTGCAGGTGAGTACGTAGAGGATGTAGACTGGCAGTGATCCCCGTGACCGTGATAGATGTCTGAGTCGTTATGCATGTTTTGAATATTTTTAGTATGTTACATTTTTAAGTATTTTTCAGTGGTTGGGTTTTGGAATATTATTTTTAAATATTTTTAGTGCATGCAGTTTTTAATTATTTTCTCATGACAGTATTTTAATTAAATGTAGACTAAGATATTTATTTTATTAAAGAATGCATTTTTATTTAAGTTATTTATTTATTTATTTATTTTTAAATCTTTTTTATTCTGTGCATGTATGTATGGGCATATATGTACATATTTTATTTAGTATATATATATATATATAAAAAAATTTTCCGCATATTTATTTATTAATTATAGAGTTAGGGTCGTTTCAGTTGGTATCAGAGAACGGTCCTTGGAGGGGTCATTACTGCTATGCGAGCTCAGAAATCCACGCTACCGGTCTGTAAATTTTAAGTGTTTATAGCATGATTTATTTTTAAGAATTTAAGTTAGCATTAATTTTTAAACCACTTAGTTATGCATGACGATTTACGTAAAGAAATATGTGGTGGTGCAGAATGCCTCCCAGACCGATGAACAGACGTGGGGGATCTCCACCTACACCTCCACCTCCACCTCCGCAGAACCCTCTAGCAGCATTGGAGCAGGCCAATGCGAATATGATGGCGAGTATTACTGCTCTGTTAGAGCAGCAGGCTACACGTCCTAGGTTGTCCCATGAGGAGGACGTTGCTGAGAGGTTCCAGAAGAAGGGACCCAAGGAGTTTTCTGGTACCACCGATCCTGTGGTGGCTGAGGGGTGGATTCGCTCTCTGGAGTCCATCTTTGCTTATATGGGGATCACAGACGCCGATAGGGTGAACTGTGCGACTTACATGCTGAGAGGAGATGCAGCTCTTTGGTGGGAGGGTGCTGCCAGGGGAGTTCACCTTCCTTCCTACACTGACTTGGGCAGAGTTCAGGCGTATCTTCTACGCCAAGTACTTCACTGAGGATGTGCGTAGTCGCATGATCCGGGAGTTTATGAGTCTCCGTCAGGGGGACAAGTCAGTAGTTGAGTACGTGAGACAGTTCGAGAGGGGCTGTCGCTTTGTGCCTCTGATTTCAGACAGTCCACCGGAGAAGTTGAGGCAGTTTGTGGAGGGATTGAAGGCGGATATCAAGCATGATATTCGCATGGCAGACGTCCTTACTTATGAGTCTGCAGTCAGTAGTGCCTTGCGTTCCGAGGAGGGTCGGAGAGAGATCCAGAGGGAGCAGCAGGGTAAGAGGCAGTTTCAGGCTGGGTATCAGCGACCACCTTCGCAGCCTCCTGCGAAGAAGCAGTTTACTGGGCCGGCTAAGGGCCCGAATCCGCAGCAGAGGCCGCAGCAGCAGAGGGGCGGGGCCCCTAATGCCATAGGTTTTCCTACTTGCCCGAAGTGTCAGAAGATGCATTCGGGACCTTGTCTTTTGGGAGCAGGAGTTTGCTACCACTGTAGGGAGCCAGGGCATCAGATAGCTAACTGCCCGAGGAAGAAGAACACTGCTGGTAGAGTGTTCGTCATGCAGGCAGAGGAGGCAGACCCAGACACCTCCTTGATCACCGGTATATCTTATCCCTAGTATTTTATAATTTTCCTTTGGTTAAGAATTTCGTTTTCTTTATGAAATTGTTGTTCTTTGGGTTATCTATCTGCATGTTAGAATAAGAAGCATGTTTTAATTGTTATTAGAATTAAGGGTTAGTAGTGACTTGTTGGGTTAAAATTTAGTAGTGGTATGAAATTGTTGGGAATTTTCTGCGTGCAGGGAGAATTCTAGTTGGAGGCAACTCCACGTTTGCGTTGCTAGATTCAGGGGCTACGCATTCGTTTATCTCCCTGGAGTTTATCAGGCGGGTAGGCATCACACCTGAGATTATTGACAGTGGGTATGATGTTACTATGCCGTCAGGGCAGATTATTTCTACCTCGAAGGTTATTCGAGGACTGGAGTTGGAGCTGCAGGGACACTCCATTCGAGCAGATGTGGTGGTTTTACCATTGAGTGGTTTCGATTTGATTTTGGGTATGGACTGGTTGACAGTCAATGGAGCTTCGATTGATTTTAGTCGGAGATCAGTGTCAGTGAGACCTACAGTAGGCGACCCGTTCACTTTTCATGCATCTCAGAACAGTGATATTCCTCAGATGATATCTCTCATCCAGGCGAGGAAGTTGTTGAGACGGGGTTGCCAGGGGTTTCTAGCCAGTATTGTCACGGCCTCAGAACCATCTAACAGATCATTATCAGAGATAGAGGTGGTTCGTGACTTTCCGGATGTCTTTCCGGAGGATGTTGCAGGAATTTCACCAGTGAGAGATGTGGAGTTCAGCATTGAGTTAGTGCCAGACACCGTGCCTATCTCTAAGGCACCGTACAGACTTGCTCCTACCGAGATGAAAGAGTTGAAGGAGCAGATTCAGGAGTTGTTAGAGAAAGGCTTTGTTCGTCCTAGCTTTTCTCCATGGGGAGCTCCGGTGTTATTTGTGAAGAAGAAGGATGGCAGTATGAGATTGTGCATCGATTACCGAGAGCTCAACAGGGTCACAGTGAAGAACAAGTATCCACTGCCGAGGATAGAGGATTTATTTGATCAGTTGCAGGGAGCTTCAGTGTTCTCCAAGATCGATCTGCGATCTGGTTATCATCAGTTGCGTGTTAGAGATGCAGATGTGTCCAAGACTGCTTTCAGGACACGATATGGGCATTACGAGTTCTTAGTGATGCCATTTGGGATGACCAATGCTCCAGCGGTTTTCATGAATCTCATGAACCGAGTCTTTCAGCCGTATCTAGATCAGTTCATCATAGTCTTCATTGATGATATCTTGATCTATTCTAGGAGCATTGAGGAGCATATACAGCATCTTCAGACAGCCTTGCAGACTTTGAGGGAGCATCGTTTGTATGCCAAGTTCAGCAAGTGCGAGTTTTGGCTCGAGCAGATGGCATTTCTTGGCCACATTATTTCGAGAGATGGGATTGCAGTTGATCAGTCGAAGGTTGAGGCAGTGCAGAATTGGGGTATTCCGAAGAATGTTTCGGAGATTCGCAGTTTCTTGGGTTTGGCATGGTATTATAGGAAGTTCATCAAGGGTTTTTCCTCTATTGCAGTACCCTTGACTTCCTTAACCAAGAAGAATGCGAAGTTTATCTGGAGTTCAGATTGTCAGAGGAGTTTCGATCAGCTGAAGGAAGCACTCACTACTGCACCGGTGTTAGCGGTGACAGTACCACATGAGGAGTTAGTGGTGTACACCGACGCGTCTAAGCTGGGTTTAGGCGCAGTACTTATGCAGTGTGACAAAGTTATTGCGTATGCGTCGAGGCAGCTGAAGGTTCATGAGCAGAATTACCCGACGCATGACTTGGAGTTAGCAGCAGTGGTTTTCGCTTTGAAAATCTGGAGGCACTATCTGTATGGCGAGAAGTGCAAGATTTTCACAGACCACAAGAGTCTCAAGTACTTCTTCACACAGAAGGAGTTGAACATGAGACAGCGCCGATGGTTGGAATTGGTGAAAGATTATGACTGTGACATTAGCTACCATCCGGGTAAAGCTAATGTAGTAGCAGATGATTTGAGTCGGAAGTCGTCAGTGGTCTCATGTTTGACCGTACAGTTACCACTACAGAGCGAGATTCAGAGATTTAACTTGGAGTGTTATCCGAGTGGTCATGCACCGAGCTTGTCAGTGTTGACGGTGCAGCCAGTTCTGCGAGATCGGATCAGGGATGGACAGTCTACTGATGAGGAGTTGCAGCGATGGAGACAGAGAGATGAGGCTAGGGGTAACCTCTTGTATACAGTGGTGGATTGTATCGTTCAGTACCGTGGTAGGATGTGGGTACCGAACGTCGATCAGTTGAGAGCTGAGATTTTAGCAGAGGCTCACACATCTCCGTACTCCATTCACCCCGGAAGTACGAAGATGTACAAAGATTTGCAGCTATTGTATTGGTGGCCCGGGATGAAGAGTGACATCGGGAGAGTGGTGTCAGAGTGCTTGGCTTGTCAGCAAGTCAAGGCAGAGCATCAGCGTCCAGCAGGACTTCTTAGACCTCTTCCTATTCCGAAATGGAAATGGGAGAATATTACGATGGACTTTGTGGTTGGCTTACCGAGGAGTGCCAGAGGTTGCACAGCGATTTGGGTGATTGTGGATAGACTCACCAAGTCAGCTCATTTCTTGCCCGTGAGGACTACCTACTCATTGACACAGTATGCAGAGCTTTACATCAAGGAGATTGTTAGACTGCATGGCATACCAGTGTCGATTGTGTCAGACAGAGATCCGAGATTCATATCTGCGTTTTGGAAGAGTCTGCACACAGCATTGGGGACTAGGCTTTTGTTCAGCACAGCATTCCATCCCCAGACAGATGGTCAGTCTGAGAGAGTGATCCAGGTTCTCGAGGATCTTCTGAGAGCTTGTGTCATTGATTTTCGGGGCTCTTGGGAGACTAGACTACCATTAGTGGAGTTTACCTATAACAACAGTTTTCAGTCGTCTATAGGTATGGCTCCTTATGCAGCATTGTATGGGAGGAGATGCGGATCTCCTGTGCATTGGGATGAGGTTGGTGAGCGGATTTTACTGGGTCCTGAGATTCTGCAGCAGACAGCTGACATTATGACTCAGATTCGAGATCGGATGAGGACTGCTCAGAGTCGGCAGAAAAGTTATGCAGATTCCAGACGACGAGATTTGGAGTTCGCTGTAGGTGATCACGTATTCCTGAAGGTGTCACCTATGAAGGGAGTAGTGCGTTTTGGCCGGAGAGGCAAGCTTAATCCGAGGTATATAGGGCCATTCGAGTTCTTGGAGAGAGTGGGCACGTTGGCCTACCGTTTAGCTCTACCACCAGGGCTAGCGGCAGTGCACAACGTTTTCCATGTATCCATGCTTCGGAGATATGTCTCTAACCCGTCGCATGTGTTGGATTTCGAGCCCTTGCAGTTGCCACCAGATCTAGTGTATGAGGAGAGGCCAGTGCGGATCTTGGCTAGGGAGGAGCGGAGGCTTAGGACGCGGGTCATACCGATGGTCAGAGTCCAGTGGCTGAATCACTCAGAGGAGGAAGCTACTTGGGAGACCGAGGCAGACATGAGGACTCGCTACCCGGAGTTGTTCGGGTAAGTACTTTAAATTTCGAGGACGAAATTCAATTTAAGGGGGGGGGGGGGGGGGGGGCGGGGGGGGGGGGGGAGAATTGTAACACCCGGTATTTTAAATACGTAAATCCACATGCATAATTAGGATATTTAATTATTTAAATTTTAGATTTATGGGTTAAATAATTATGTGAATTATTTGTGCATGATTTAATTTATTTTTAAGCATTTAACCCATAATTAGTGATTTTTATGATTTTTAGTATTTAATTGTTTTTGATCGCGTAGACGGGACCGTGGACGGACGAGATGACAACTTTCTATCCAAATTATTTTATGAGTCTTTTTAGAGCCCAAAAATATTATTTTGAGTTTTATTTCCTCAATATTTTTAGTATTTAATTTTATATAATTTTAGGAGTCCATTTTTATTCAAATTTAGCCATTTTAATGACTTTTAATTATTTTTAAAATTCCCTTAATTTGTAATTTCGGGATTTTTATATTTTTAATTTAAGTTATCAGATTTTAACTTTTATTTGGAGTTTTAAATTTTTAAATTTTATATTTAAAACTTTTAATTATTTTAATTATCCTAAAACCTATTTTAATTAAATTAAAAACCTAAACCTAACCTACCTAAACCATTCAACCGATCACTTAGCCGCCTCCATCAGTTCTCACCCCCATCTTCATCGTGTTCTTCGAGTTCTTCAGCCTCCATAGCTCGATTTTGAAGCTTCCAAGCCGGTTGTCATCGCCCCGTCGTCCCGAAATCGTTCTACGCACTCCTTTCTCTTCAAACTACGGTGCAAGGCATGATTCTTTCTCTTTTTATTACCATATCAGTTATTATGTGCGTGTGTGTGTGAGAATCAGAATTTCCTTCGAAAATTTCAGAAACAAGACGGGATTTGTTCGATTTTATGCATTTGTTCTTGTGTTTATTGATCAATCTCACGTTTTCTTATCCATGGCTCGTACCACTGCTGGTCGAAGGGTTGTAGGGTGTGTGAGGGTTGTCTAGACTCGAATGGCTCGAGTGGTTCGAGCCAAACGAGCCCAGGAAACCACCTAGAGCCGATCGGTCTCCAAGGAAGCGCAACTAGGGTTTCGAGGAAGGGGGCTCGGCTGATGGTCTGTGGGGTGCATGGGCCGGGGTCAGGGGCTAGGTTTGAACCGCCCAGACGTGGGCTACGTCTGGGCGGCGAGGCTCCGGCCAGGGGTGGCCGGAGCAGGGCGGCAGCAGCCCTAGAAGGGCTGCTGCTCGCGGCGGCCGAGAGGAACAAGGGGGGGGGGGGGCGTCGGGTTTAGGGTTAGGGTTTGGTTCCGGGTCGGGTCAGTAGGGTAGTGGGTCGGGTTAAGTTGGTCCGGGTCCGGGTTGGTGGGCCGGGCTCGAGTCTTTTTAATTTTAAAGTATTTTATGATTTAATGGGTTTTTGGGCCAATTAATTAGAAATAAAATGATTTGGGTTCCATTTAATTATTTGGGTTAAGTTTAATTATTATTGGGCTTAATTAAATTAATTAAGTGAGTCTACTAATTTTTATGGGCTTTAGGGCCCATGAAAGTTATTGGGCCAGTTTTTGGGCTTTTGGGCCCATTGGGCCAGAATTGGTTGTTAATGGGCTTGAATAATTTTATTGGGCTTAGAATAATTTTATTGGGCTTAAGTATGTTAATGGATCAGTCTCAGTGTTAATGGGCCAGATTTTAGTAAATGGGCTTGAGAGTTTAGGGCCAGCAGTCCAGTACAATCCATGAGAAATTGCATGTGTCCTGATTATATATTTAATTATTTTTATGCATTGAAGTTATTTTAATATGTATATGTTAGTATGAAATTAAATTAAATATATATGAAGGACACACATTTTATTTAGGTACAGACATTCATGAAATAATTTTATGTATGATTAAATGTTTAAGGTTGAGCAATAAGAAAATATTTTATGTTGGAAGTTGAAGTAGTGTGACAATTTGAGATTTTAGGGGGATTCGTCCCCATATGTGAACTATTGAATGGCAGTTTACTGCCAATTTAAGAGGTGATTCGTCACCGCCACGTACGTTGGTTTTCACGCTGATCAGTATTTAATGTATGATTTAAGGTTACACTACTGATACAACCATGCGATGTTAAAAAATAATTTGCTCAACAATGTATTATGTTATTTAAGTTAAATTAAGTTATGATATGTTATGATATTTTAAGCATGCTCATTCATGTATATGTTATGTATTAGTAGTAAATTGATTTAAATTATTTTAAACCCTTGTTATGTTAGCATGTTGGGCTTCTAGGCTCACTACACTGGTATGGTGCAGGTGAGTACGTATAGGATGTAGTACCCACCGGAGGCGAGGACGTATGAGCAGACTGGCAGTGATCCCCGTGACCGTGATAGATGTCTGAGTCATTATGCATGTTTTGAATATTTTTAGTATGTTACATTTTTAAGTATTTTTCAGTGGTTGGGTTTTGGAATGTTATTTTTAAATATTTTTAGTGCATGCAGTTTTTAATTATTTTCTCATGACAGTATTTTAATTAAATGTAGACTCAGATATTTATTTTATTAAAGAATGCATTTTTATTTAAGTTATTTATTTATTTATTTATTTTTAAATTTTTTTTATTCTGTGCATGTATGTATGGGCATATATGTACATATTTTATTTAGTATATATATATAAAATAAAAAAAATTCACATATTTATTTATTAATTATAGAGTTAGGGTCGTTTCAAGCATACTACTCAAGCTCGAGCTTGACTCATATTTTACTACTCGAGCTCGAGCTCAATCGAGTAGTAAAATATGTGCTCGAGCTCGAACTCGTTTGTAGTTCGAGTACTCGAGCTCGAGTTCGAGCTTAAAAATTATATATATATAAATTAAAAATATATGAATAAATAAATAAATATAATATTATATATATTATAAATTATAAAATAAATAAATATATAAATATTATAAATAAATATATAAATATTATAAATAAATATATAAATATAATATTATATATTTTATATTTATATATATTTATTTATATTATTTATTTATATATATGTGGCTTATCGAGTAGCTCAGTTTCAAAGTTCGACTCGAGCTCGAGTCGAGCTTTGACCGAGCTACTCACGAGTAGCTCGGCTCGTTTACACCTCTAGCCATGTGTGACAGTTTAGTTCAAGAAAATGTTGGTAGGAGGAATTGAATTCCTGACTTCTAGTCAAAAATTTACCTACTCCACCAACTTGAACACCCGCTTAAAGGCTGGATATACCTCTTTCATCTTTTATCCTCGTCAAGAAATCAACAATCATAACTCTTGATACATGACAAAAAGTACCGGGTAATCAAAATATACATATGGTGTAGGACATAATCTCATGAGCTATTGCTTTGATGAGAATTATCACTAATCGAAAATAATTTACTTCTCAACTCTGCAGCTTGCGCCAAGATTTCTTCCTGATTTCGTCATACATACTTTTGCTTATTTCGCAAGTGAAAGATGGGAGGCCTAAATAAACATCATGAGACTCATTTGGATGCATGCCCAAGGTAAAGGAAATGAGATTTTTTATGATTTGAGTGGAGTTAGGACAAAAAGTGATGCCCGATTAAGGTTAGTGATATGTCCTGAGGTTGTTTCATAAGTTTGTAAGACATCTTAGAGAATAACACATGTTTCCTTGTCCGGTTGGCCAAATAAAATAAAATCCTCTGCAAAAATAAGTTGTCTTATGTATAGAGCATTTCTGGCGCAACTGATACCCCGCAGCTCACTCATATTAGTTATTCTTTTGGTTTATGAAAAAATCCCTAAGAACATAGAATAGAACGAATATAGATGCAGCGATGCGGTTTAGTGGAAGCGATGCCGTTTACTGGAAACCACCAATATCGATGCAACATTCTTTAACAATCATAAAGTAATAGGTATTGACATGGTGATCCACGATGACAAATGGCAGTTTGTGGCCACTATAACTGTCCTAACAGAAGGTTGGCCTAGTGCAAGAGAAGGATAAATTATTGGGCTTTTAGAAGCAATTAATTGGGTCAAAGGAATACAATTACATAGAGTCATATTCGAAACCGATTGCAAAATTGTGGCTGATGCAGTTATGGGGTATGCATACGACTATTCAGAATTTGGAAATATAGTGCGAAGATGCAAAGAGCTAGTAAACCGAGTGAAATCATCGATAAATGTAACAAAATATTTGTAATGTTCATGAGAGATCACTGGTGCAATACCCCATACATCAGTGTGTACAATTTCAAAAGGTTTTATTGTGCGAGTTTTATGTAATGGAAAAGGAAGCGTTTTGCTTTTACCAAGTTTGCAAGATGCACAGTCAACAATCTCATTATGAGAGCTTGAATTTTTATTCCCAAGTAAACCAGATTGGAGCAAAACACGAAGTACATGAGAATTAGGGTGTCCTAAATGCCTATGCCACACCTCCGTATCACATTGAACAGCATTACAAGAAACATAATTTGACACTGCAGATAAAAAAGGAAGTAAAGGAAAGAGTCGTCCCACTTTAGGCCCCTTCGCAATCATCTTTCCGGACACTTGATCCTGCACAAGACAACCAGAATTTGAAAATTGAACAATACAATGGTTGTCAACTAATTGCCCGATCGATATAAGATTAGTGGACAACTTGGGAGACACATAAACATTATTCAAAGATTTTGAAATATCACCAACAGCTGTTATAGGTAAAGTGTTACCATCAGCAGTATGAATCTCAAGGTCTCCTTTATATTTTTTAACATTAGTTAGAGGTAAGGCACTGTTGGTCGTGTGATTGGAAGCACCGGAATCAAAATACCAAGGTTTAGGAGTGGGCTTTTTGTTACCTGAAATGCCTAAAGCAGTCAAGGCAGAAACTATCACCCTCTGGACCATTTCAGGAGAGAGAAAAGATTGACCAGGACTAGGAGCATTTGAGGAACCAATGGAGGCATTGTAGGCAGTTTCAGATTTCTTTGGAGGTCGAGTGGGACAATCTTTGATGATATGCCCTGGTTTCTTACAATAATTGCAGAATTTCTCGGGACAATTAGTGACAATATGCCCAAATCCTTTGCAACTATAGCACTGAACATTAGTCGTATTTCTGCTTCCTTTAAACTTCCCTTGAGCAGCGTATGCAACTGGTATTAGAGTAAAACTTTGAGCTTTCTGCTCCATGACAGCCTGTGTCATGAGCCGTTATTCTTCCCTGAGAAGCTCTCCAATACAAATATCCAATAAAAGAACTGGATCTTGTTCATCAAGTTGGATCGGATTGCTTCAAATTCTCCCTTTAACTTCATTAAAAACTGGTCACGTTTTTTAGTTTCATGTACTTTTTGGACAGCAATTAGTCCTTCAGGAGGTACATGTGCATACACAATATCAGTGTACTCGACCCAAAGATTCTCAAAGGAATAATAAAACTCCTGGATTGACATGCTCCCTTGACCGAATTGTCCCAACTCAAGTTCCAAATGAAACCTTCTTGCGGCGTTGCTTTGGTTATAAATTGTCTTCAAGTAACCCCACATTTTCTTAGAAGTCTTATAAGGCTTAAGATTGAGAAGTATGGAGGGGTTCACACTTTCAAGGATCCACGACATAATCTGAGCATCCTTCACCTCCCATTTTACATATTTTTTTCTCTTTTTTGATGTTAGGTGCAGGATTTGTGCCATCAATGTGACCCCATAACTCCTTTTCCTTAACAAAGATTTGGAATTGGAAGGCCCACACCGAATAATTCTTGCCATTAAATCGAACAAGAAAATGTTTTGATTTTTCAAAAGACACGATTCAACAAGAATTCAGAGAGCAAGTACAAGAAAACAAAAAAAAATCTTGGAGCTAGGAATAGACGCACACACGAAATTATCTCAGAGTTTTGGCTTTGATACTATGACAATTAAAATAAGAGATTTTTGGGAAAACTAAAGGAATTACAATATATAGACATCTAGAATAATCAAATCCTTTGATCCTATAGCATAATCAAATCCCCTATTTTAGAAAGAAATATAACATAATTACAGTAAAAATATATACAACAATATAATAAAAAAATAATATATTGACAATGAGTCAGGAGAATCAATTTTCTATTACCGCGGTTCGAAGACACACAAATTAGTTATCTCATATTCTAGCTAGAACATCTTGTTTACAATTAAATCTCTCTACTTGGCGGGAGCCACTCTCATTTCTACATGATACACTATTGCACGATATTGCTGTGTTATCTTGAGAAATGAAAAGTTTGTTTACTTTAAAAGAAAAACAAGGAAAAAAAAAGAATAAACATGGGGATATGGATGTCCTTGTTTCAGTCCTCGAGATGGCTTGAAAAAACCTGTTGGACAACCATTTACAAGAATAGCAAAGCGAACGGTCTGCAAGTAATCTATATTTTTTCCCATCCATGTAATTAGAAATCATAACCTCGCCATAAGACCATTGAAGAAGTCTCACTTGATTATTCATGACTAATTTTATCGACATAAGACTCTTATGTCCTCTGTTACATGGTTGAAGTGTACGTAAACATTAAAAAACAATCATAATATTATATGTGATAAACCATATGAACAAAAACACAGGAGTTCGATTCTCCCTACCAACACTTTCTTGGACTAGTCTGTCATACATGGTTTGCCCAGTGTGGTTTATCTGACTAGCGTAGTTTGCAGGCTATTGCGTTAGTCCGGGTTTACCCAGAGCGCACCTAAAGGTAGCAGCTGCAGGTTCCTACGTCACAAAAAAAACACTATGTTTTAAGTCAATAATATATTCAAACAATTACTCCTATCAACATCTTATTGGACTAGTCTGTCATGATTTGACTTGTCTAATATGGTTTACCTAGCTAACGTAGTTTGCAGACTATTGCGTTAGTCATGAATTTATTCATTATATCCCGAAATATAGCGACTGCGGATTCCAACATTGTAAAAAATAACATACTTCAAACAAAGTTTCAAGCGATCAACACTTGTTTTAGCCATTATTTTGGGCACCACGTTACACAAACCGGACATGTACACGACACATACATACAAAACTAATTATGATAAAAGGATATGACAAATAAATTTTAGCTCAATTAACCGTAAATTCATATATTTAGTAAATTTATTTTTTTTTAAATATTAATTAGTACATCAAGCATCAAAAGCATGTGCATATTGCACCAGTTAACAGATGATCTAGATGTAGAAATTACTTATATTCAGGCTATCAGTCATATATCAATTACTTTTTTTTTTCTGAAAATGAAAAACTAAAAGTCTTATATAGTTATATAATAATAATAATAATAATAATAATAATAATAATAATAATAATAATAATAATAATAATAATAATAATATTTATTAGCGGTTAGCAATTGATGTGGCTTCTTAAACCTAACAAATATCTTGGTCAACGTTTTATATAAATTAATTAAGTTTTCGAAAGAATACATTTTTATACCGACTTCTAAAGTGGCATTTAAAAATTAATAAAATTTTTATTAATGTTAAATACAATAATATAAAAAATAAGATTTCAAGAATAATCATGTCTCTAAAATATCTTCAAATTCAAACAAAAATTTCAAACGTATATTTTAAGACAAAAATATACTCGATTAGGAAAAAAACATTAATTATATAATCTAATCTAATCTAATCTAATCCTTCAAAAGTGTATATCATAAGGAACACATTTATGGTTTTTTAATTAATTTTAATTTTAATGCATTATAATTTTAATTCAATCACCTACCACTCCCTTATACAAATCATTCTGGTCAGAAGTCGAGGGGGCTTGAGTAATATCTGGGATGGGTATACTTAATTTTGCTTTCGAATTTTTTGCTTTTTCGACTCTTTTTTTCTTCCCCGTAAAACTTAATAATTTGTTTTCCCCAATTCTTGTGTCTTTCCAACTTCCCTTTTCTTGAACAAGGAAAATCTAGTCTAGCAAAAAATTGTGAAAAATAAAATAAAATCCTTGCTCTATCAACGAGTCTGCGGATCGTAAACAGTGGCTAGCTCGAAAAATTAGCGAATTATACTGATATAAATCATATAATAAATCTAGGAGGCACTGAATTTAACTAATCCAGAATTGAATGTCACCGACAACAATTAACGCCATCCCACAAACATAATATTTTCCATTCAACAACAAAAAAAAAAAGTTACCCGGCCGATGTATATATTAATACAAATATGGTATAAATACAAATTCAAAGCAATGCTTAATATTTTTGGAGCCATTTAATTCCCCTTTTCTTTCTAAATAAATTAAGGATGTCTTCGTAGGAAAGTCCCTATCGGTAGTTTCCATGACTATTTTTATAATGACAATTAATGTTAAATATTAGCTGTTCTACATTAACAGTTCATCACTCCAGCTTTCAGTCAATATCCCAGTCTAGCATATAAAACCTCATTAAATTATTATTATTTTTTTAAATCAACTAAAGTTTATAAACATCATTGGTAGAATCCCATACAAATGTCAACTTTTAACTGTTATTATATTATTATTTTTTAAAAAAAATTATATTTATTTCTTTTAATTCTATACACGGTTTGTCTCTATGTATAATGGTTTATACACACAAATATATATACACACATGCAACATGAAAGAGTAGCACATTGAAGAATGGAGGATTCTTTCTAGATCATAAAAAATCCAGGTGATTATATATCATATTTCTCTATGAATCATAATAATAAATTTTACATGTATCATTATGTCGATTGTATGCATGAATTTGCATTCATTATTATGGGATCCAATTCATTTAATAAAAATAATTAATGGTCATTTCTTTCCATTGTGTTCTTGATGATTTTAGGGGATCCCGTTTCACATTTCTTCACTCCCATATAAAAAAAAAGTGAGTCAATATATATTACATATATATATATATATAGTAGTTTTAAAAAAAATGCAAAATCATTGGGGAGGAACGTTGGAGATCAACGGCGGAGATTCGACGGTGGCGGATGACAAGAGCAAGAACTTGGATTGGGACAGGGCTTCATATGCAAACCAACATTACAACAATCTAGATGAGACGCAACAAAGTTGGCTGTTAGGGCCGCAGGAGAAGAAGAAGAAGAAATATGTCGATTTGGGATGCATCGTGTGTAGCCGGACCGCGCTAAAATGGACATTATTGTCATTGCTCATCGCGTTCGTGGTGATCGGGATCCCAATCATCATAGCCAAGTCGTTGCCTAAGCACAAAGCCAAGCCTCAGCCGCCGGATAATTACACTGTTGCCCTCCACAAAGCCCTCCTCTTCTTCAACGCCCAAAAATGTACGTTTTCTCATCTCTCTCAAGTTAATTCCTTTCTCACTTACAAGTCAATGCTATATTTCAATTCAATTACTTATTCAATATTTTAGTCTTTTAATTTTATTTTATTTTTTGATATTTTGAGAGGGTCGAATATATTAAAATTTAATATGGTCAATTTTAGATTTATGTTGTTGTATGTACATGTCAAATTAATATTCTAGCCTTTTTTAGGATTTTGATTCATTTTGATATTTTAGAGGGTCGAATAAAATTCAATATCAATTTTAGAATTTATGTTGCATGTACATGTCAAATTAATATTCTAGCCTTTTTGATCAAAATATTTTGATGTTTAACGTTTGCTTGGTCCTTATTTATATTAGATAATTTAATATGATTATTTTGTAATAATAATAAAATAAAATATTTTAAAACCGAGTATTGAACTAATCCTCAGGCTTATTTTCTCAATAAGCATACCGTTCACATAGAAAATTACAAAGAACGTGTAGCTTATAGTTACAGTTTGTCTCAAATATGTATAATATTAATTCCACATAAGAGATCGGGAGTGAAATTTTATATAGGAACTATTATTTATTATTTATTTTATTTTTGAAACGATAGTTGACTTTCGTTTTTTAAATGATCAAGAATTTCATTGCTAATTATTATATGCATTATACAATATATTATACTTCGACGTGATATGCACGAACTATTTAATTAAAATGGATGGCTCATTCATTGAGTTTGTACGATGCATTTGGCCTACTCGTAAATCGTAATACATAAGTGAAATTACCGATGCATGATCTGTTATATCTATGTATCTATCCAATGTATTATCATCATTATTATTAGTAATAGTTATAGTAATAATTATATTATAATCATAAATAAATGAAAATATATCATAATTGATTGTGAAATCATGTAAATGTTAGTTCAAATGAGATGTTATATATAGTATCCTGCGAGTATTCCAATTTTAATTTTGTCCCTGATATCCAGTTTTTTCGACGGATCTCACACTTTTTAATCAACTTTGGACCTTTAGATCGTATTAGGATCGGAGGGCATAGCTTTTCATTAAAAAAAACATGAAAATGTATGTTCTTATGTAACAATCATTGTCACATTAACTTATAATCAATAAAACTATCTATCGCAAAGTGTTCACATAAAAAGTTATCAATTTTCCTATGTGCCTACTCGAGGAAAAAATTAAAGCGTGTGATAATTTTATTTTATTATGAAAAAGAGTGACGATATATCTGGAAAAGAAAATTAAAAAGTATCTCTTGCTGTAAAATTTTTTATGCTTAATGGTTCAAAATCTTATCTTGCTCAAGAGATCATGCATATATAATTTGCAGCCGGAAAATTGCCGAAAAACAACGGTATCCCATGGAGACGAGATTCCGGGCTCCAAGACGGCCTGTCCGATGCAACCGACGTGAAAGGTGGACTAGTGGGTGGGTACTACGACGCCGGAGACAACACCAAGTTCCATTTTCCGATGTCGTTCGCGATGACGATGTTGAGTTGGAGCGTGATCGAGTACGAACACAAGTATCGAGCCATCGGCGAGTATGATCATGTCACGGACCTCATCAAATGGGGCACCGATTATTTGCTCCTCACTTTCAACTCTTCCGCAACCAAAATCGACAAAATCTACGCCCAGGTACGTTACACACGCGCATTGTGCTTTTATTTGTTTTTCTAGAATAAATATTTAGCATGACTTAAAAATCATTAATTTATTTTGGCACAAGATCAGTATGGTCAAGCTGGCTATATTTGTTGAATTGGTCCATAACATATATATTGGACAATTATTGTTACCTTAATTCTCTATGCACTATTAATCTAGTAACACCAAAGAGAAGGAAATTCAAAAAAAAAATATGATTTGCTACAAAATAATTCATTGCATACAAAATTCCTCAGCATTATATTGTCATCACCATATATATATAATTTCTTGCTACATGAACATCAAAACTACACAGGTTGGCGGATCCCAAAACGGGTCCACAACACCAGACGACCATTACTGCTGGGAGAGACCCGAAGATATGGACTACCCCCGTGGGTCCATATCAGTCGGCACCGGCCGCGATCTAGCCGGAGAAATGGCCGCCGCACTCGCCTCCGCCTCCATCGTCTTCCGCAACAACCCCACGTACTCCAAGAAACTCGTCTCTGGCGCCCAAGCCGTCTTCGACTTCGCCCGCAACAAAAGGGGCTTCTACAGCCGAGGGAGCCCCTACATCGAGCCATACTACAACTCCACCGGCTACTACGACGAGTACATGTGGGGCGCCGCCTGGATGTACTACGCAACCGGGAATAACTCTTACTTCGCGTTGGCCACGAATCCGCAGATCCCCGGACACACCAAGGCATTTTACATGATCCCGGATTTGAGTGTGCTGAGTTGGGACAACAAGCTGCCCGCCGCCACCCTGCTCCTGACCAGAATCAGGCTGTTCCTTAGCCCGGGCTACCCGTACGAGGACATGTTGAAGAGTTACCATAATGTAACTGGCCTCACCATGTGTTCTTATCTCAAGAGATACAATGTCTTTAACTTTACTAAAGGTACGTTACGTACTAAATTAATTACTACCTCCCCATGCATGTTGTGTTACATGTTACATACGTACGTTTCGTCGATGCTAGCAGAAGGACACTGATACTGATTAAATTAAATTCGATTCTGGCAGAAGGGTATAGTGCCCTGATGCTGGATAATATTTCATGTGGAGATTTACTCTGAAATGTGAGTATATATGTCCAGGTGGATTGATTGAACTGAACCATGGAGGGCCGCAGGACTTGCAATATGTGGCGAATGCGGCTTTCTTGGCCTCCGTGTTTGCGGATTACTTGAATGCCACCGGGGTTCCTGGTTGGAATTGCGGCGGGGACTTTATTACTATCTCTGTTCTTAAAGACTTCGCAGCTTCTCAGGTAACTTTTACTGTCTGTTTGAGTTATGCTTATCATTATCTCTATTATTCTTGTACTTCCATCCTTATTCTTATTTTTCTTCGATTGTTTTTAGTAGTTTACTAGTTTACTATATTAAACTTTAGTAGTTTGCATAAAAAATCATTAAAAAAATTAATTATGTCATTATATGTGCACACCATATATGTGCTTTAGACTTTAGTTGTGATCGGTAGTGTACCTAGCTTGTGAATGCATAGACACAACCTATAATTAATAGTATAATTGGATCCTAATACATGGGTGTACCTTCTTTAAAAATAGTGTGATGTATCATATTGGACGTCGAATTGTATCAAACTTAGGTCCCAAATGATCCAATGGTTTTGAGATAATGCATTGTGATTCTCCAAGTGGACAATATATAGTAAAATCTACACAAATACGAATATTATGGCTTTTGTGAGATGATCTATCCGTGAGATCTGGTAATTCGATTTATGTATTTAATAAAATATAATATTTTAAACATAGAAAGTAATACTTGATTAGGAGATCCATCACATGAAATTGATATCATATAAGGTTTTGTGGAATATGAATTGTGCTCGTGATTGAATGGTGTTTTGGGGATATGGGAATGAATAAAGATCGATAAAAAAAATATCAACTTCTAGTTTGTTATGAGGATATTATATGAAATAAAATGAAAATCTCCAATAAATTAAATGAGTTTGCTATTTATCGATCTAAGTTTCCATTCGATCTTCCAGCCAATATTTAGTTCCGGCGTTATAATGTTTTGGAATTAAAAGCGAATTGTCATTTCAAATAAATGAAATTACATGACATTCGAAAACTTCGGATTCAATCTTGAAAACTCATTGCTTTATTATATCATGTATTATTATCTTTCTATATATATATGTTAGTTGTTAATTTGTTATTAGTGGTGATATATATGTGAATGTTTTCATATTTGTTTTGATTTTGATTTATGTACACGTAGTTGAACTACATATTGGGAGCAAATCCCATGAAGATGAGCTACGTAGTAGGCTTCGGCGACAAATATCCAAAACACGTCCACCACCGTGGCGCCTCCATCCCCAACGACAAAACTAGATACTCCTGCACCGGCGGATGGCGGTGGCGCGACGCCAAAACTCCCAATCCCAATAACATCGTAGGCGCCATGGTGGGCGGCCCTGACCGCTTCGACAACTTCCGGGATGTCCGCACCAATTACAGCTACACCGAGCCAACTATAGCCGGAAACGCCGGCCTCGTGGCTGCGCTGGTTTCTCTCACTTCCAGCGGCGACATCGGAGTGGATAAGAATACGATGTTTTCCGCCGTGCCGCCGATGTACCCCGGAAACCCCCCTCCCCCGCCGCCGTGGAAGCCTTAGTGATTGAGAGATAAATATAATATTTTCTGAGAAGATGGTTTTATAATTTTATAAATTCTCAACAACTAATCATCATATTATTACTATTTGTACAAAAAAAAACACTTTCTTTATATATGAACAGATACGAACATATTTTTTTTTTTAATTATTTCAATGTATTTTTATCCAATTTATAAGTTCAAAAAAAATGTCCTATGACGACGAAATGACATGTTTTATAATTTATGAAATTTTTACGAAAATTGGGTTAACATGATTTATATATATATATTTTATGATTTTATTGCAGTATTGTAATAAAGGATAAAAATACCCCAGTAGCTAAAGTTTGATTATCTGGTTATCAAGTATATTTACGTACTCATGCTTACCTAAACGCCTAGTTTTTTCTTGCTTTGACTACAAATAGAATGCAGTATTTGGATTTGGATTTACGTAAGAATATGAAGAAAATCTTTGAGATGACTCCATACCAATATATATTTAAAACGACTATATAACAAGATGAAATATTTAAGATTCAAAAATAAAATAGTCGAGAATTAAAAAACTATAGTGGATTTGAAATCAGGATGCAATCTTTAATTATTTTTTTTGAGAGGTATCTTTAATTATACTCCCTTCGTTTCAGTTATATAGTCTCTCCGTCTCAATTATATAGTCCACATACATAGTCCCTCCGTCTCAATTATATAGTCCACATTTCTTTTTTTGTTTGTATCAAATATATAGTCGTATACTATATTTAGTAATATTTTTTTACACTTATTTCCTAATATACTATATTTAGTAATATTTTTTTACACTTATTTCCTAATATACCCCTATTAACTACACTTTGAAAAGTGTGCAATCATTTTTTAATATAAAATAGAAAGTTTGTATAAAATTTAATTTTTAATTTTTTCTTAATATGTGTGAAAAAAAAGGTAGGACTATATATTTTCGACGGAAGTGTTTGTTAAGGCAAAAACTTGGTAAAACTAAATGTGAGATTAAAAATATCAGAATTTAAATCTTTCCAAACATAAGTAAATACTATGAGACGACACCAAGATTTCTGGTGGCCACATTATTTACAGATACAAGCTCTATATATGATCAAAAAAACCTATGAGGAAAGAGAATAACTCCTGAGGTACCGGGAGTCCACACCCGATTCGCGCACCAGTGCCACTCTCCCTGTTCGTGCAACCTTCATATAAAATGGCCTTATATCAGAAGAATCACAGCATAAAAAATGGTTCTAAAAAATTAGAGACACCAATGTACTTTATTCTTCTTGTACGAAAATGAAGCATCTAGAAGTCTAACACCCAAACATGCCAGATACCACATTACACCAATTCAAAGATTATGTATTCTAGATATATGGCCAAACTGGAAATGTTTGAACAGAAAAAGGATATCCAGTAGCAAGTTATGTATTTCCTAGCACCATATGGTTCCAAAATCGAGTTTAAGATGTTATATGGGAAAACAAACCTCACAGATGCCATATGGTTCCAAAATTTTCTGGAGTGCAACCATTTTATTGATATCTCCAGTGACCTGGAAGTTAAAAGACGAGCAAATCACCCAAGAAATTGATTACAACATTGCACACTGCAAATGGCTGAAAGAAAGAGAGAAAATGCAGAGAAACTTGCTGTGTGATGAAAAGATAACGCCCAGAGAGAAATATACCTGTAATGTTATTGTATGATCAGACACATCGACAGGTTTAGCTCGAAAAATATTGGCAATGTCAAGAACATCCCTTCTGGCGGTGGCATTTACAGCAACCTTGATAAGCATCAGTTCGCGTTCCGCAAATGGTAAATGTGTCATATCTAGAACCTGAAGAATTTGCCAGCATTTTCTTGTTAGCCTTTTTCATCCAAAAATGATGTTTTCCACAAATATATTAATGCTATGATGAAAACTCAGCATCTCAATTTTAATTCCTCAATTTTCATTGGTAGATTCTAAACAAGAAAAAAGAGAAATAGGTGATTCAAAGAACTATGGAAAACGTATGATGATACACCCAGAAAATGAGTGTCCGGCCTTCCGGATAAGTCTACAATCACCCCTCAGTTGTAATATCAGCACATGAACATCTCGGTTCAATAATAGTACAACTTTTGAGCCGAGGCCGACTTCTTGTCCTCTCAAAAGTCAAAATTCTTTTTTTTTTTTTTTTTTTTTGATAAGAAACTGACTCTCAAAACTCAAAATTCAGCTGCAGTGCAGGAACACATGGCAGATTTCGTTTCCGAGCTGCCAAGTGCAGGTGTAAATATTGAGAATAAGGCCTTAAGTTTAACAGACTTGCTGAACCGACACAACAGGTGAGCCAGTCAGTACTTGTACATTTCATATACAAATGGCAATTCATCAAAGGACTTTTATTTTCAACCCATGGGGCCCACAATTAATTTAATCTACATGGACTGGAAAATATCCACGACGGGTAAGAAAAATCTAGCTGTATATAGAGACACTCTATCATATCCCTACAAAAAGGTAAATATTAGACTACCAAAATCATCCATCACCCTGCAATCACTATCGCTGAGGCTATTCTAGAGAAAGAGAATTTAACAGCTTCATTTTAAAAATACCAAATGTGATTCAGTGATGAAGCTTCAATTAAACTGCCACAATGAACTAAACAACAATACGTTGTGGATGGGAAAAATTAGGAAGAACAACAAGCCAAAAAGAATATGAAAGCTCCAGACAAATGCTTCACGGAGAAAGAAGACAAAGCTGTTCCTAACACCACTAAATAGAGCAGTGTCATAAATGATCTTCCTCATTGTACTCTGTCATACATTGATCAATTTCTTACAGACAACTCAGGCAATTTCTTACAAAGCAATAAATCTAAAGATGCAACAGAAAGAAGCAAAACAATGTTGGAATCAATATCCCTGACCTCGTGAACGTCCACCAACTTATAGAATTGTTGAAGCAATTTGCCAATGGATTCATCAGTCCCAGGAACAACAGTAGTAATGCGCGAAATCCCTTCTCTTTCCGCAGGTCCTACAGCAAGACTCTGAAAAAGAAAAAAAAAAGAGCAACCAGACGAACTGTTTAGTATCGATCAAGGATAACATAAAAAAAAAACAGAAAAGCAGCAACAAAGTAAACAGTTAGAACAGAGAGAAATGCATTAAATGGAATCAAATGACCTGAATGTTATATCCTCTTCGAGATATAACCCCAGTGACCAAGTTCAGAACTCCAGGGTAATCATTGACAAGCATGGACAAAGTGTGTGACTGAAGACCACTAGACTGCAGCATTGAAATCATGGCATGAAATTACGCACGCACAAGGAGCAAAAAACATTATATAGCATATAGCATCAAACAACTATGATTCCAATACTTGCTTTCCAAAATCGATCCAAAAATGAAGAATTTTAGTCTTGGAGATCCAAATTCAAATTGGAAAATAAATGGCACCTCATCATACAGGATCACATTTTTCAAAGAATTTTTTTTTTCTTATATAGCTTGAAGATTCTGAACTCAACAACAAATGGTGTGTAGTCAAGACTCAAGAATCATACTGGAAATATTTCCATAATTCTCACTGAAATATGAGTTGCAATTAGCACTAGTAAAATACGATATTCCGACAATAAAAGAGCCAGGAAAACTTTCAACCGAGTAATATAGTTTTTAGAAGCACAAAATTTCTTACATCTTCATCGTCAAGAACTCCCCAGTTAGCATCCAAAACTTGATTCGAGAAAACATAGTCAAGCTCCACGGGATAAACATCACCCTTGAATGAAAAATATTCTTAATTTAAAGGCAATTAATCAAACAAAAGGATATGAACTATAAGTAATTAACTTCTCCCCATAAAGTATAATTCATAACAAAACATAACTGATATGAATATGCAGATTTAATTAATTAACATAGAGAACCAATAGCCTCATAAGAATGACTGGAACATCAACAAAAGGATATCTGATATGATTAGTGGCAAAGGCAAATGCAGGGTGTACTCGAATTATGGAAGGAGAAAAGCATCTATACAAGACTGCCAACTTCCCATCTTATCTAGCGTCAAAATTGTAAACAGTTTGACTCTCAAAAAACCTATTGTTAAACAAATCTATTGTGCAGAATGATCAATCCAGGAAAAACAAAAACAAAAGCCCACCAAGCAAACCAGATCTTTGTTTACAATCAAATACAGCTTTCTTTGTGACAAATCATGAGACAGAAAGAAAATTGTATAACCAACACCAGTAGTCAAATTCTAAAAGTCTAGTCTCTAGACAGATGGAATTATGGAAACTTAACCTTAGCAAAGATATGTCATAAGGACATACAATGACCCACAAAAAAACTGAGACCAACTAAAGGGGAAATGAAAAATTTAGAGACCATGGTAAGGAAAGAATGGAAATATACATTGTAATAAACAATAAATCAGATATAT